>NC_092497.1:47063291-48263291 GCF_047495875.1 Pithys albifrons albifrons
AAGGAAAGGAAGGAAAGGAAAGGAAAGGAAAGGAAAGGAAAGGAAAGGAAAGGAAAAGGAAAGGAAAGGAAAGGAAAGGAAAGGAAAGGAAAGGAAAGGAAAGGAAAGGAAAGGAAAAGGAAAGGAAAGGAAAGGAAAGGAAAGGAAAGGAAAGGAAAAACAGCAACAAAAGACCAAAAGTCCAAACCCCAACCAACAAACCTCCTGCAAAGCAGTATTTAAAAAAACCCCAAAACAAACCTACACAGTACATACACTCTAGGAAATTTTTATATACCTGTTATGAATAATCTTTAATCTCTAATAGGAGAACAGGAACCTCTGAATGACAGCAAGTAACGTAAAACCAAGTAAGATATAAAACTAGCCAGTAGAGCAAGAATGTTTAGGATTACCCTGTGAAGTTTAGAGAGGTAATTCAATTTTGTCTCCATGGACTGGAATGGATGTGTGTTACTGTGGATTTCAGAGTATCCTCCAGAGTTTACATGTAGTTTTTGCCATAACAGTGTGTACAAACTGAGAAGATACACTATATTTTTCAGATTATCAAATGCTCGTTTCCAGATTAACACTTTGAAAGCTCATTATTTAAGAATAAATAATCAATGTCTGATCAGGGAACACATCATGCAAGTCTTCAGTGCAGCCAGTGATCTTCTCAAAAGCTATTTTACCATGGTTTTACTTTGGAGAGGACACAGTGCTTGCCCACTTTTTAAACAAAACATAAGTTCAGCTTTGAGCAGTATTTGAAAAGAATACAAAAACTGGAAAAAAGAGGAAACAGTTGAAAAATTGCAATTTCTCACATGCTTGTTATGGAATTTTACCCTGTCAGACTCTCAAGAGTTACTATGAAAAGGACCACAGTGCTCTTTGCTAAAATGAATTCTCTGAAAAAATATTGTCACGGCTACTCATAGGAATCACAATACATTCTTACCACACCATCTTAAAAGAAGAAACAAACTATTTTTTCAAAAACTTGCATAGAGAACTCAAGTCAATAACATATTTTTATAAAAATCTCTCTGTGTATATATAAATATATATATACACATAGATATATAAATTTATGAATATGTAAAAAATAAACCCCAGTCTTACCGACAGTGAAAAATCTTGCAGTCATATAAGAATGAAGTGAGATGAAGCCCTTACTCATCATGAGAATCAGATCACAAGTGGAAAGAAAGTGAAATCAGAAAGCTAGTTCCTACTTGAAAAACCACAACTGTGAGGAAGGCTCTAAGTTTGTCTATGAATCAGCCAAACATCTGATCTCTGAAGGTAATTAACTGCCTGAAAATAAATGCATCTGGAATCTTTTTGTGGAATAGGAGGTACGAAAAAACAGAAGCCATGTAAATAACAAAGCTCAAGAGCTTTTGGTAGATAACTTCTTTAACTTTTTAAATAATTCCTTGATGAAAACTAGAAACTATGGAATACTTAGCATAGAAAGTACTTTTTGATCTACAGAATTAAAGGAAAAAGGAATCACAGAATTACTGAAATTTTAGAGTCATAGTTTTTTAAACAAAACTGCTCCAATTTAAAAGGTTTATATGCTTTTTTAGCACAGACATAATGCCCAGCTGAAGTGCATGTTTCCTGCAATACACAGATAAGATGGATGTTTCTTCGCAAACTGAGAAGCAGTGAGGAAATACGAATCAAAGCTGAGACACTTCTAATTTCCATAATTATAACAAAAAGTAGCTCCAAGCAAATCTGGTCGCCTTGCTCTCCAAGTCTTCAGTAAATACAGTCTAAAGGATGACGATGACTTTGACTCTTCTATGCAAAAGAAATAGGAAGTATGGTCTGAATGAGACATTTGCTTGCCTAGTTTTGTATATGGTATCACTGTATTTATGAATTATAGCTTTATCTTCTGCAGAGTACTTTGAATTGCTTCAATTAACTCAAAATATGAAAAATACTTAGAAATCTTTAGATATTTTAACATCTTTCTAATACATATTATAGGCAGAATTTAAAAATACTCACAGAAAGAGATAGTCTTTTTATTGCAAGTCATTTAGTTCCTTGCAACTACATAGAAGAGTCAGAGCTGTGCCATCTAAAGGATGCATGTTCCTCTAAAACCACAAAAGCTTGCAAAGCTGGGCTGTTTTATTTTTCCCCTCCAGTCTACTGTGTGAATATGCAAATGCTACTCTCAAATTTGGAGGACAATTACATCCTTTAGAAATATCATATTTCTGGCTGTAAGATGGTTATTCTTTGAGTTTTGAACATTCAGTAGTGTCTTAAGGTACCCAAGCCAACTGAAAGTTAAAATCACCATATTATTATTTTTCTTTTAGTCATGAAGTCCCTTTAAGAAGCCTTACAAAAGTACAAAAAAGTATTATAAGGTACTGAATTGTAAACGGTGCTTTAGCAATGGTATAAAAAGAAGATTAAAATCAAGTCAAACCTTCTAAGAATGTGGTATGGAAGCCCTGGGGACTGGAAGTCTCTCTGAAGTACACTGAGAGCTGAGTAGTCATGTGATGCCACAATGGGTTGCCACTGCACAGAGAAGGGATTTCCTGCACCACAATCAGGACTGAGATTGGAGTCTTGCATGTCCTGTGGTGCAAGGAGAGTTAAGTTTCATGGCATAGTAGCTCCATGAAAGCAGGGAAGGAGGAGAGAGTGTCACAGAACTCTGCAGTGGGAAAAATCATTGCAACTGGAATAGGCCAAAAGCTCATGCCAAGGCTTTATTGCACCAAAATATTGTGGAAATTTAGCCCAAGAGAGCAAACTTGATGGAAACAAGCTAAAATCAATTTTTTGGCACTTTTCACCTGCGCAGCATAACTGGAGATTGGTCCCGCTTCAAGAGCAGCTGGTGCCAGGCAGCAGTTAATTGTGAATTTTTGCTCCTGTGGGCACAGGACAATCACAACTCGTCTCCTGGTCTCTTTATTGACAATACCACCTCCTGAATGTGATCATACCTTAAGGTATAGTCCAGGTCACTTTCCATTCATGAAAGAATTATTTTCTCCCAGTTCTAACTTAGATTTTTCTTAGATCAAGAAAATGCTTGTCCACCTCTACTTCAGTCTACAGCTAAGCTCAAGGTCTTTTATGTCTCTGACATTCTGATCTGACAAGCCTGTTAGCTTGACCACAGGCCCACTAGAGTTGTCTGGTAAGATCTGAAGTAAAACCTTTCATTCACCACCTCTGATTGCAGGACTTCAGTCTGAATGTGCAGAGACCCAGACTTAACTGGAAGTAAATCATATAATTTATTGTATCATATATACACCTTCACACATAGAGCCCCCAGACAGAGCCATTAGCTGGAGCAGGCAATCCGTAAGGAATGGGAGTGGAGAAAAAAGCTTCCATGCTAAACATGATTAAAAATAGGCCAGTCCATCAGAGCAGGGCTGTGAACCATAGACCTTTCCATTCAAACATACAAAGCAGAAGTGCTGGTTATGGGGGAATATCTTTCTGTTTTTCAGTCCCTCAGCAGCACACAACTTAAGAAAAGCCTCCCATGGCCTCTACATGCTTTGAGCAGCCCACCTGTTCCTCAGGCACCCCTCATGCATCACTGCTTTTCTGACTGTCACTGGTCCCTTCTTTGTAAGGAGGTTTGTTCCAACCATGGTCTATTTCAATTATAGTTAGACCATGCTTTTATTCCTCTTCCAAACAATTGTGTGCAGGTGGGTTTTGAAAAGGCCTAGACTCCTCTGTTTTAAACAAACTACTGCTGTACCTCAGTGCTCAAAGGTGCTCCTGTAATTGATAGTGAAGCCAAAGCCAGTGCACAGTGATGGGACCCTCTGCAAATGCCCCTGGCAGAGGAGCTGGGTTTATCAATAACTCCTTGCACATCTTCTCCCTGCTCTCTTTTTTATATCTTCTGTGGGCTGGGATTCCATTCTACAATGTCTGCATAGACCCTGTAAAATCAACTAAGCCTTCCACATATTTCTACAAAAGCAAGCAACACACAATATTTCTACTGGATTTTTCAGAGCTAACTTACCAGTTTGTACTAACTGACTCCTCGTTTACACACCATTGTATCTGCAATGCAAATAAACTGTATGCAAATAAAACTGATGGCAAGAAATCTGTATGAGGATCATAACTTTTTCTAATTTATTAATTTTCTTTCTTATGGTCTTTTGAGTCCTGAGTACTATGATGATTTCCTTTTCTCCCTTTAAAAATATTTTATTGATAAGGAGGCAAAAATGCAGCCAGTCCAGTGGCAGAGAAAACATCACATTAGTTCCATTTGGCCTCTTCTTTTAATTTCCATTAAAAATGTACAATCTGTCTCCTGTTACTTCTCCTGGTGTTTTTTGTTGGTTTTTTTGTTGTTGGTTTGTTTTTTGTTTTGTTTGGGGTTTTTGTGTGTGTGTGTGTATGTGTATGTATGTTGGGTTTTTGTTTTATTTTGTTTTGGTTTTTTGTAGTTTGTTTGGGGATTTTGATGCTTTTTTTTGATTTTTTTTTCTCATAAGGGCTAGCAATTCCTAAATGATAGCAGAGATACAAGTCCAAATATGCTTTGTATTAATTTTTATTCCCCTCATCTGACTAACAAACATTCTGGGAAGAAAGTAAGGAGGAAATTTTTCCGCATGCTGGAATTTTCAGAAGAACATAAATTGTTTGTAATTACCTTTGGAAATATTTTACTTAACTGAAGAGAGAACTGACACAAAACCATGGATGGGA
This sequence comes from Pithys albifrons albifrons, assembly GCF_047495875.1. Classification (NCBI taxonomy): domain Eukaryota; kingdom Metazoa; phylum Chordata; class Aves; order Passeriformes; family Thamnophilidae; genus Pithys; species Pithys albifrons. The sequence continues at coordinate 47,068,023 of NC_092497.1, forward strand.
CAGATTCCACTCCCGAAGACGCATGGCTCAACCCAAAGAACACTGTGGCTTGTATCTATCATTCTGGAGATGCTACCACATACCTGTCACTAAGAGGTCCAAACCTATTTTTACTCAGTCTTAAGTGCCAAAATCAGCCCTGTTTCTCTCCTCAGCTGTGAAGAAGCAGTAAAAATCCTAGTTTGGACCTGGTGATTACATGTGTCTCCTAAAGGCCACTCTCAAGGCCAGATGAGCTACCTATGCAGAAAACAAACCTGGCAAGAACTACTTTCCTTGTGTCTGTCTGGTATATGACAGGTGGGTTCGTGCTGTCTGGAGATCATCAGATAACTTAGACAAGCTGTCCACAAGTTGATCTCAAAACTGCCATGTAGAGAGGAAGATCTGAAAATCTTGCCTGTTCTCAGGTTTTTCTCAGTCATCTGAGAGGAACATAACAGTAAAAACTCCTCTATGGCAGCTGAATCTCTCTTATAGTAACCATTTTGGGTACTCCTTGGACAGTCATACAATGCTATTTGTAAAAAGGCTAGCAAGCCAGAAATGGACCTCTGATGTCCCATATATCACATTCAGTAGATGATGGGGGTTTCTGTAAGATTGCTTCTGTTACCCTAGCTTTTTTTATTTTCATATTGTCATACTCTCACATAACTTCTTCATTGTAATAGGAAACTGTTCTTTTCCTATGACATAACAGTACAACTCCACTGATAGTCAAATGCTACCAAGAGACAAAAATGTACGTGATGTGACTCATTTTTCAATGGCACAGTCAACAAACTCATTACCCTTCCACCACTGATATCCAACTGACAAGTCTGCTATTGACTGTCAACCTGTAACATATTAACTGTTCCAAAGCAATTGTTGGTGCTCTTTGACAGTTTCAGAACAGGGAAGTTACATAAAAAGAAGAAACAGCAGCTTCTCAGCTGTGATTACCAGGAATAGGTAAAGAAGTTTGTCCAAGATGGGAAAGCAACCATGAATACCAGTTTGAAATCTGTGCTTCAAGACTTGCCCTTCTGTCCCAGGTCATCTATCCATTGCTGACAAGTCACAGACACGGTAATTGCAAGATTTTCTGGTGACTCATCCATGAAAATGTCTAACATGTAACATCTAACAAGTAAATCCTCAAATTAGTTAAGCCATGGTGTCACCAAGGAGAGACCTGAGAGTCCTGCAGAAGGATGTGTAAGAGACAAGAATATCACATGTGTTGGAGTGTGTGGACACTGAAAAGTACACAATATTTCCTTCCACAGGGCATTGGAAAATCTATGACTTGTATTGACTTTTGTAGATAGACCTGTGAGAAAAAGCAGTAGAGTGAAAAGCCATAATACTCTTGGAGGTTGGATAGGAAAACCAGAGCCTTAACAGAAGAAGGGGTGGTCCATAGAAATGGACCAGGTATAATAAGTAGCAGACCTGTAAGGTGTTATGGGATGGGATGATACAACGCTATCTCCAGGGTAAAGATGTCACAACATGGACGCCATAGCTAGATGTCTATTGACTCCACCAAGGGGAATTTTGAGGCAGATTTATTAGGAAAGTATCAAGCCGGGAATTTTTCAAGATGGTGCTATTTCATTAGAAAATGACAGAAAGAAAATATTTGTCAGGAAAATTATGCTTGTTCACATAATTTTCACGTAGATTTCCAGATAATTTCATTTAAGGTCTTGAAACTAAGAAGATCTTTTTAACTTGGAGAAAAGTCTATATTGTAAGTAAAACTAAACTGAATTTACTTAAACTTAGTTTCTTCTGGGTTAAAAACCTTTTATGTGTAAGTGGTGAAACCTGTGCTAATAAAACATCTCTAGAAATAGAAACCATCATTAGTTTTCAATGTTTATTTGTAAAATAAATCTATATGTTTTATTTTAAGGAGTTATTAAGTGCTACTTAGCTCATTTGCAAGCTGTACTCCTGATGCTATAGTTAGAAAATACTATGGATGAGGTAGGTCTGTCTGTTAATATACAAAGACACATATATAACTTCTGTATCACTGCAATTTGAAGTGTAAAGATCTTTGAAAAGAGAGGCCAGGCCTAAGTCTATTTATTATATCACTACATGTCCACCCCAATTCACAACCAATATGCTGCTTAGACACTTGCCCAGAAAAACAAACAAACAAACAAACAAAAAAACCTAAATCAGATAAAGTGAAGCTTGAAATGGCCCAATGCAAACAATTAGAGTTTGGTACATAAATAAAAGTATGGAGTACAGGAGTGTTTCTTAAGGAGATGAAGAGAGGTGGAGAAGAAAAAACCTAACTGCAAGAAGTATTACCTGAGTCATCATGCAATTAAAATTTGTGAGTTGAGTTTGGGTCTCTTCCACATGTTTTGTACCAGTTCCACTAGTATTAAACAGTTCATAATCCACCTCAGCTACCCATCAAATGATGCCTTTGGCATAAGGAAATCCCCAGAAGTCAGTTTTTACACATTCCCTTCTGAGCTTTTGTGGAAGGGGCAGAGCCAGTGAAAGGGAATGTGGTTTGAGACACCCACAGGATCCAATTAGTCTCACTTCTGGGGTGGTCCCTTGGCCACATAGACAGTGGATGTTAAATTCACTACCCCATGGCTACCTTAATTTACATTGGTAACTATTATCAGGTATCACCAAAATATGGCCCATAAATATTATGAACCAGAGTCTAACCACAGGAAGAAAGCAAGCTTTACTTTGTGCCTGCAGGTGAGACTGTGCATGAATGCAAAACTAATAGACTGATTCTTTTAAAATAAGTATCTTCTTTAGATTTCAGAATGATATACAAAAGAGGCTGAGTTTCAACTGAATCCACTTAACTCATGCTGAGTTAAGTAAGCCAACATTTGAGCAAGGAATGTGAAAGGAGGAGACAGAACATAAAAAGGACTTTGATTCAACAGAATCTTTTCTAAAGGTAAAATGATGTTATTCAAAGGGCTTTTTTTTCTGTAAAAAGTTTGCAACAGCATGAATGACTAATAAAAGAAAAGGAAAAGAAAACTAAACAAGGAGGGCAGTTCTGTCTTGCCACTTTGAGGACTTTCTTGCAAACTCAGATTCGCGTCCTATCAAAAGTGTTGAAAGATATATCAGAAGTTGTACAATAGATTACAGTATTGTGAAAATACCACAAACCCCTGAAGTTCATTGGACATCTTAGAAATACTCCCAGTGAGCCAGAATGCACCTTGAAGCCCAAATTTTCAATAGAGAAAAATGATTCATTGCACTCCCCCACCCTACTCACAGTGTAAAAGTTCCTAAACCCCCACGGTCCACTGTCAGCCACCAAATCATGGGTTTTAGAAGAGAACAAAGTGCTTGCTCCTAGTATTGAAAATTTTACCCAAATAATAACAAAGAAAGATGCTTTGGAGGGGGTGTTGGGGGCAAGAAAATAAAGGGGAAAAAAAAGGTCTGTAATGAAGGTTGTATTCCAGTTTGCAGCTTTCGCTAGTAGTATAACATGTAGGTGCCTGCAACGTAACAGTCATGGCAGATACAGGGTCATTTTGTCCATTTCTCACTAAATATCCCGATTAATTAATAATTCCTAATTTTAAAATATGGCTCTCCACATAAACTATTTGACGTATATTGGTAATCACCTTGAAACTACATGTTTCCTCAGCTGCTTAGTTTACGCTGAATATCTGCACCAGTTAGCTTAGAAAAGGAAATAAAAAACCTCTAACATAATGGAAGGATAAATATGTGTCCATGAGCATATATAATATTTTTATGTATATATTCACACATGCACAGACACATACCCAAAAATACTTCACTGAAGTGTAGTGAGTTTTGAAGAGATCTTGGCACTACTGAGAGATTCATATAAATGAAGCTGAAAAATGATTGTCAAATAATGTACACCAGGCAAAGAACAACATATACAATACCAAATACTTTGAGCTTGCTGAGCTGCTTGCTTGGACTTGTAGAGAAACCTGAAAACTGATATATAGTCAGAATGAACCAATATTTAAGAGTATGCATTTTGTCTCCTATTCATGCATATTTCATAATTTATGTTAATTGTGATTTTTAATCATTAGTAATCTTCAAAGAGGTATAGGGAAGTATCTGAAAGAGAGGTTGAATACAAGGAATAGATTGGGTACAGCCCCAACTCAAGGGGTGGAGTGAGGAAACAATCTTGGCTCTGTCGGACAAACACTCAACAACATGAGGGGGCTAAATGTTGCAATGAGTCAGAGACAAGGTGGATTTTCTCCTGAGGGAAAGGGAGGAGAAGATCAAGGACTCTGGTGCAGGGAGGCAATTTGAAAGTAAGAGTTTGGCATGAAGAAGAAGAAAGATTTAGGTGATATGTGGGTGGCAGAGCAGGGATGCAAAGCCACTGCTGTAATGATTGAAAATTCAGATTTTGAGGTCTGCAAGTATAAGTCATCCTCTATGGACATGTATCCCTCTCTGTTGACTGTTGTGTTTTAGGTAACACCTACCTCAAGGTTTCAGTTAGGAGCCCAAAAACAACCTGAAAAAAACCAGTTTCCAGTAAATTAACATATGAAACATATGCAGGAAAAAATTCTCTTGGAATTCATTTATACAATGTGTCCCAGACTTGACCACTACTGTATTAAAAGAAAGGATGAAAAAAACGCCATCGCATGTCACTACACAAAGTCCTGATGTTTTAAAACATACTCTCCCTAAGTACTTATACTCTCCTTAAGTAATATAACAATTGTCCTTGCCCAGTTTCCAATAAACAAATGAGAACAAATCAAAGACATAGTGATGACCTTATAATTGAAAGGAAAAGCCATAGGTTACTTATACCCATTTTTAGCTTGGTTAAAGAGCAGAGCAGTACTGTACCCTATTAAACGACAGATTGAAACTGGCTCTAAGTCAAAAGACAAGAGTCTACAAAGTAAACACTTTGTCTGAACATGTCTTCTGAAATTATCATAGTGTGTGAGAACCACCACATAGCCCTGCTGCACCAGCTGGTGAAATTGCTCTGAAAGAGAAGGAGGACAAAGAACCAGACTCCATCTCCTTTGCTGTTAGAAATGCTGCTTTTAGCTTGAACCTGTGGGAGTTCTGGTTGGGTATTATTATTAGTGTAACAATACTAGTTTCAGTGAGGTTCATCACATGCTTCAGGTAAAGGGGGTACATCAATCTGTGGGTCGTCTGTGATGACTTAGTAATTTTTCACTCCGGAGAGTAATTCCTAGACATGGTCCCCTGTGTCGGTGAAGGCCTTGACATTGGTGAGGTCATAATTTCTTACATGGGCTCAAAATTTGGAGTATGAATATGAAAACATATACTGGCTTTCACCTAAAAAGTGTATTTGTTCCTCACATGAATTCCATTCACAATTTGTATTGGCTTCTGCTTTTTATATGGCTTTCACACACATTTCAGTACCAATTTCTCCCATTTTCTACATTACCTTTCCCTTGAGGCAGAAAAAAACCCCAACATTCTCTTTTTGTGTGATCCTTGAACTAGAATAATCAGTTAAGACTTTGGATCAAACTGACAGCTAATACACACAAATTTTACAATGCCGAGGACAAGTGAAAATCTGTTCTGTGATTTAAAGCAGGATCCAATTTAAAATCAAGTATTATTTCAGAGCATTCACAATTCAAGTATTGCCAAAAATGCATAAAAAACAATGAAGTCAATAATCTAGAAACTGTAGATACAATTATAGACTGGATGTCTATGTAGCGAAATATCCAAACTTCAAGAAGCAGAAAGTAAAGAATAAACTAAAAACAGTACCAGTATTTTTAATATTAGATTGAAAGATTTCTAACAAAATGAAGGGGATTCAAACCCAGGAACAGAAAGCCTCATTAAAGAGGATTAATAAAAAAGAAAGAGAAATCACTCAGACAGGTCTGAGACCAGTACAACATACCTCTGTATTCAGTGATATCATAATGGCTTGGGTTGGAAGGTACCTTCAAGGTCACGTAGTTCCAACCCCCTTGCCATGGACAGGGACAATTTCCGCTGGACCAGCATGCTCAAAGACCTGTCCAGCCTGGCCTTGAACACTTCCATAAGCTAAGCTCTGTGCAAACAACAAATAACTTGTTTAACTTGGCATTTTTGGATGGCAGAACATGGCTAAAAGCCATATTGTCTAAATGGCAATAAAATGAATTATTTTAGGAGAAAATCAGACAGTTACAGAAAAATCATTAAGTCTCTGAAAAACAAAATTCTATACTCATCCTAAGAAATAATATTTAATTTCTACATTAATTGGAAAAGAGAAAATGTGTAAGGAGTAAGACAAAATATAGACTGTCATCTAGAAAAGGGCACTACCTGCTCCAGAAGGTTCATGCTTTGTGGTGTGGCTCATTTAATATAATCATAGTACAGCTATTTTTCATACTCATCATTATCAACGTTGGTAGGCCAAGAGCTGAAAGAACAAAAAATTATCCAAAATTAGGCCCTGACTGAGCAAAGCACTTCAATGTGTGCATAACCCTAGGGGCAACAGTAGTCCAATTCACCACAGCAGCAATATGCAGCAACATGCCACAGGGCTTTGCTGGACACATTTCAGTTGCACAATGAAAAACTTACACCCACAGAGAAGATTACTATGACATTTATTTCCTTATACAATCTTCCTATGCAAGGACGCTTTGTCAAGAAAAATAAATTTACAAATAGAAACCACGTCAACGCCTTTTAAAAACTTATGAGGGACCCTTTTTAAATTCCAAAACACTGTGCTTTTTTTGTGGAAAAAGATACTACTTCCTTTCTGCTTTCTCTCAACCAAGCAGTAAACATACACCCTGCTATGAAAATTATGCTCATTTTTGGGATACTCAGCTTTTAATGAGGTTCTGCTGATGCACTGCCAAGGCTGCTGCCAGCAAGACCTGCTTCAGAGACAAACCTGCCTGAAAGTCCTAAAGTCACAGATTGCTACTGTAATGCTGGTTAGTGCATAGTATGGTTCTTCATTTGTCCAGGAGGATCTGAAAACACCCAGGACAGGGTCAGCTACCAGATACTTCTCTGTAGTTGCTGATGCTTTGGGTCATCTAGCATGGACACTCTTCTATTCCAGAGAATGCTCCCAGGCCTTCCTCACTGCCTCTTCCCAGCATGCCATGACAGGTCACAAGTACAAATCAAAGTATAGTGATGAGATTTTGCTTTCAAAAAAATCTCTACGTGAACCATGTTATTTCATTTGGTCTTAAAAAAGAAGTATAAAGAAAGCATACATGTACACTCTGTGGTTAAAGAAGTGTTTTAGCACACACACACACATATTACTCTTGGCACGAAGCATAATGTACACACTTAAGACAAATGCTTACAATTTAAATATGAGTTTAATTTATGCTATTTTTTCTTTTGGATGTCACTTTTGACAGCAAAATTATATCAGTCATATAGTTCTCACCATTATGATGTTGATGTGTATTTTGTTTTCATTTTCTAACAATGAGCAGAACTTCTGAAGTATTTCACCTGCAAGAAAACTTATATTACTATTGTAGTAATAAATTAAAACCTACATGCCTATTTCACATGCATTCCTTTTCTCTCTTCTAACAGAGTACTCCAGTTCTGCTAGATAAAGTTAAATAAAAAATTCTGGTTATCGTAACAATGCCAAAAAGAATAAATAAATAAATAATTTGTGTTTAAAAGCATAACTACATATCAAATTAAGACAACCAATCAGAAATGCAACCACTTTCCAAAACTTTGGCATTCTGCATCTGTTTGGTAGTGTATATTTCAAAGGATTGAGCTTCAATAAATGATTTATGCTGCATTTAAACTAAAATGAGCTGTAAGACACAGAACAAACTCTAAGTATAATGAAGTTTAATGCTTTACTGTCTTTGTCTTGCAAACTTTCATTTACTGATGCAGTATCCCATAGCAGAGTCCTGCAAAAGCTGGCAGCCCATGGTTTGGACAAGGGCACTCTCTCCTGGATTAGGAACTGGCTGGAGGGCTGGGCCCAGAGAGTGCTGGTGAACGGAGCTGCATCCAGCTGGTGGCCGGTCACTAGTGGTGTTCCCCAGGGGGTCAGTGTTGGGTCCAGTCCTGTTTAACATCTTTATTGATGATTTAGATGAGGGGATTGAGTCCACCATCAGCAAATTTGCTGATGACACCAAGGTGTGGGGGAATGTCGATCTACTGGAGGGTAGAAGGACTCTGCAGGGGGACCTGGACAGGCTGGATAGATGGGCTGAATCCAATGGTATGATGTTTAACAAGACCAAGTGCTGGGTCCTGCACTTTGGCCACAACAACCCCATGGAGTGCTACAGTCTGAGCACAGAGTGGTTGGAGAGCAGCCAGGAAGAAAGAAACATGAGGGTTCTGATCAACAGGAAACTGAACATGAGCCAGCAGTGTGCCCAGGTGGCCCCAATGGCATCCTGGCCTGTGTCAGCAACAGTATGGCCAGCAGGAAGGGAAGTGATTCTTTCTCTGTACTTGGCACTGGTGAGGCCACACATCTAGTCCTGTGTCCAGTTCTGGGCCCCTCAATTCAGGAAGGACATTGAGGTGCTGGAATGGGTCCAGAGAAGGGCAATGAAGCTAGTGAAGGGACTGGAGCACAAGTCCTATGAGGAGAGGCTGAGGGAGCTGGGGTTGTTCAGCCTGGAGAGGAGGAGGCTTAGGGGAGACCTTATCACTCTCTACAACTACCTGAAAGGGGGTTATAGCCAGACAGGAGTTGGTCTCTTTTCCCAGAAGACCAGCAGTAGGATAAGAGAGCACAGTCTGAAGCTATAGCATGGGAAGTTTAGGTTAGACATTAGGAAGAAATTCTTTACAGAGAGAGTGATCAGACATTGGGATTACCAGAGGTAGAGAAGTCCCCGTCCCTGAACATATTTAAGAAAAGACTGGATGTGGTACTTAGTGCCATGGTCTAGTTGGCAGGATGGTGTTGGGTCACAGGTTGGACTCGATGACCTCAGAGGTCTTTTCCAACTTAGTTGATTCCGTGATTCTGTGTTCTGCAATTTTTTTTAGCTACTAACAGGTACAAATATTTCACATTAGACAATGAATTTTTTTCCAGGATGATGACCCAATATAATCACAGACTTCAGAACTTGCTTACATGTTAGGATTTGCAAAACTGCATTCACTCATGACATACACACTATTCAGTATACAGCCTGTATCAAGCTTCTGCTGTTCACTTCACTTATTAAATTTGTAACTAACGCAACTTGTTAGTTGCTACAATCTCCAAACTTTGCATTTTAAGGATATGTAGAATTTCTGTTTTGCAGAGAAGTAAAGAAGAAAAAATGGCGAGGTAGGCATAACAGGTATCTTGATCTCCTCTATCATGATGGCCCAGTGCCAGTATCTAACAGATCATACATTAGGATGAAGTTAATTACCGTGTATAAACCCAGTTCTTTTTATGACTCATTCATTCTCAATGAGATCTTCCTTATGTCAACAGTTAAAACAGTGCAGTCATAGAATTTTTTAAAATTAATATAAATTCCAGAGCTCTGCTGCCGTCAGAAGTGACAACACCCATGCAATGTTAAAACTTGAATATTTTTTCCAGTTGTCAAAAGACACAGTTATATTACATTTGCTGCTTGATCCTGCAGTCTCTATCCATGAGGTTTTATCTGATTAATGACTTAGACACAGATGCCCTTGAGTCAAAACTTGTGCAATGTAAGGGCCGTCTTCAGGGTGACAGAGAGAGGGGATTCTCAGCCATGTCCTGCACAACTTTTACAAGAGCTTGGAAAGGTACTTTATAAATCTTCACTACCCCAAGTCACCCAACAGACACCTTTTACTGCCTACTCCCTTGCATGATGTCCTATTGCCTATTTGGTTCTTTCTGAAACCTCTGCTCTAGGCTTGGTCCCATAATACAGGTAAGACATTTTGCACATTGCAAACCCTTCATCTAAAAGCTGAGCAGAGATCAAGTCAACACATGAAGAGCAGTAAGGAACAATTGTGCTCTCACTATATCTAGTGACAACCGCCCAAATTTCCCTTTCTCCCATAAACAAACCCAGAGAAAACAGCACCTACAGAAAACCCATACACCCTGTGATGATTGGACTCTCTCAAAGAAACCCCCCAAACCAACAGATCTGCAGTTTTACAGCAGAGAGACTTCCTGATTTCACTTGGCGATGTCACTATCTGCTGTGGGTCTGTTGGAGGAGATGTCTCAGAGGTATAATTTATCAGAGACTCTCTGGTACTTCTGATAGAGAAAATGTGCCATTTGTTGTCTAATTTATCTGTTTTCTCTTTGGGGCACTCATGGTCTGCTACCATTCTCTTTTTTTTTTCTTTTTTACTTTTTTGCTTTTGAGTTTGAAGACATGGTGGGGGAGTCATGAAAGTAATTGGAAATAATTTGCTACTCACAATTATATATTTATATATATTTTTAAACTTAGCTATTTATTTATTATTTAACTAATTTTTATTTATTTATTTGTTATTTATTTAAGATGGCCACCTTTACATATCCCCTTAATTGACTCATATCCTTAAGTAATTTTTAAGTGCTTCAAAGACTGTAATTTACATAATTTCCATATTGTATTTTATCTAGCATTGATGAATAACCACAAGGAAGGGAGCACAGACAAATGAATTTATAATATCCCATATTTGTAAGATTTTATGCTATTATTGTACAACTATAAGATTTGTAAGATTTCCCACAATTTTTGACATGCTAGAGAGCAGTTACAGAGCATCTATAGATGTGATTTATTTTATATATAAGTAACTGTATGTGGAGACGAGCAATCCCTAAAACAATGTAGAAATAAAGTATTTTTCTGAAGAAGGTCAAGACACTATAGCTGTCCCAGAAACTAAAAAGACTTAAATATTAATACACAACAAGCCTTGAAAGAGAGCAAGAAGAAAACAAGGGGGAGAAAAGGTAATGGAGCTATCTTACAGCTCAGAAAACACACTTTACCACCAAGGAATCCCTCTGTGAAACAGTGCAAGTCTCTCACCAAGAACACCTTACAGACTGACCTGCCAAATTGTGCTCTGTGTTTTAGAAGGCTACTCACCACCCAGTTCATTTCACTCACTGGCACAGAGTGCACTCCCCACAGGCTACTGAGGGTGCTGGTCTGGTGAAATGCTTTTAGCCAAATTTTTCACCCAGAAACCATACTGTGGAATCTCACTCTAATATGCAGTGTCAATGTGGCTTTTTAAGATTGTTCTGGGCAAAAATTTGCAAACATACCATTTTATTTTAATTTAAAAATATCTCAAACAGCATTCATGAACATGGATGATGATCTCTTGATCCTTCATTATGCAAGAAAAAACATCCCTCTCATTTTCCAATCAGGAGGGATGAATGAAGAGGGAGATTAAAAGCACTGCACCAATTTTTGGAGCAGAACACCGAGAAAACCATAAGGAAGTTGAACACTGGAATTGTGCAAAGGCAGAACAGCTCTGATTAGTCTGAAAAACTACACTTGAGTCAGTGAGCCAAGTAAGGTGAATGGGACAGAGGCTTCAGAAATACTACGTTCCCACAGTTTTCATAACAGGCATTCAAGAACAGGAAAAATAAAAATCTATTTATGTCTTTCAGAGCTAGACCCCAGTTCTTAAAAGAAACCATCTTGAGGTACAAACTCAAGGAAAACAGGATTCCTGATTTCTTCTGTTTAAACAACTGCCTGATTTTTCTGTGGCCACTGAACATTTTGGTAGGGAACTTCCAAAAATCTTTATGCTTTGAAAGGACATGAACTACAGCTGAAGTTGTTAGATTACTCCCACAACATGAGTAGCCGTGGTGATGTCAAGTTCTGAGGATCATTTAGTGTTGAGCACTTATCACTGAGAATGTATTATATATCTGCTGGTCCTGATTACCCAGATCTCACATGCCTTATTGAAAATAATCTTTCAGGGTCACAGTTTTGCTAAGACTGCAACATTGCTGCTGAAACAAAATTGTCCCACATGATCTATTTATTGGTGAGGCCAAGGAAAATGTGATCCAAATGTAAAATTAGTGTTATCATACCTGTATATGATAAATAGAAGTAAATAAATTCCTTTTTAAATGTGGAAAAAATATTTGTAGAATGAATGAAAGCCTAAATATCCCAATAAAATAGGCAAACTGTCTGAAAAGTACAAAAACTTCATCAAAAGATAGAACTGCAATTGGCTCACTAATACATAATGAAGGGGGATGGACAGCCTCTTCCAAAGGACAGTTCAGATACCTTATAAGGATTTTCTTACAAGGAGTCAGGCACTCCCACTGTATAAATATTCTTCATGCAACTATCCCTAAATGAAAACTTATCTGCAAGTCATGGCCATGTAGTGCACTGCCTGAGAGTAGAAACAAAGAAGCTCACAAAGGCATCAAAACAAAAAGGCCAGTAGTTCTTCCATGGGAAGGGACAGACCCCAACTCGGTGTTGGGCCTCACATGTGTAGCACAATTCTATTTCCACCCTGATTGCTGAGAGACATCATCCTTCACTTAATATCTACTTTCCTGATTTCAATCCTACATTAACCAAAAGTGTCTTTAATTCAGGTAGGGCTCAGTTTTAAGCCTTATCTCTAACTACGTTCTGTCTTAGCAATGGCAAAACTGGCACACACTTGTGAGGCAACACCTTTGCTGAGGGCAATACATCCTGAGCACAGCTCACCTGCACCCACAGAGAGACCTCTGACTAAGGGATGATTAATACCCATAAAAAGAGATAGGCTTCCACTTGAATGGAACATGGGCTTAAAGCAAACACTTGAAGGCAGTGACAATATGAGAGTAACCACCTGTATTAATGCATGTTAAATAGCATATTTCACAACCCTGAATCAGGGGAGATAACACATTGCCCAGGAACTAAATGACATGTAAATATGTGGGAAATTAATTTTGATGCATTACTTTGAAGTAAGAAGACAAATGTTCAGTATGCAAAGTGAGTCCATGCCTTTCTGGCCTTACACCACTTGATTTGGCAGCAGTTTTGCTCCTTTTGTACAGTTTGATATGGAATAGCTCAGATTCAGACTGATTCCAACTCAGCTTTCCCAGGAAATTCAGAGTGTTTCTATTTGCTGCACATCTCAGCTGGTTGCCAGGTCTCTCCGGATACAGTTTGAATCCCAAGTAAGAAAAAGTGTCAAGATTGTCAACAACAGAGCCACGTAGATAATCCCAGAGCAAAAGCAGGGTAATTTGGATGACTCTTTTATGACAGGGTCATTCTTTTGATTGGCTCTGAGGATATTAGTGTGCCAGAGACATCAGACTTACTGAGGATGTGAAGTCTAATTTCTCAGGTGAATATCCCCATAACTGGATACAGTTTACAATTCTGGGGGGTTTTCAGAAAAATATCTGGTGTTCAGATTTTCCTTGACCATTTTCCCATCTACTCTAAAGCAGTTAAAGTGCCATAATTTCCCCATATGTTGCTAGGCTTGAAGATATTTCCTTCTGAAATAACTATGTGTTTTCCATCTGGCAACAAGAACAAATCCATGATTCTACCTCTGCTTGCAAGGTCATATGTACAGGTTTCTTTGTAAAGAAGTAAATAAGGTACAATTAATAAGGCAATCAATATATTTCCAGACAGAAGTCTCATTTTGCCCCAGTTTTACATTTTTGTATACAGCTATATTTAATAATATACTTGTATTAATTTATAAAATCAGTGCAGAAGAATGAATAATTCAGCATCCTCTTAGACAGGAAAAGCTGAGGCTGTCAGGACAGCTTAAAAGATAAGATTTTGAGCATACAGCAAAAGAATGCTCAAAATTAAAAGAGTTTGAAACAAAGTCTTGTTCAGTCTTTGTGTTACTACTTCCCTGTTTCCCTCCTTCTTCCTCCTAGACTGAGGTTCAGCTCATTCCAGTCATATCATTCAACTCCTTTCCTTCATTCGTTCCTGGTCTGGTGATGGTCCCCTCACACATACCACCACATTATCAACAGGGCTTGGGAATAGCTGGTTCAAAGCCACACTCTGTTTTTAGACAGAATCTTCAATGTTCCTCTCCATGAAGGGATTCTTTGTAGCACAAACAAGTTGAACATTTTACTTTGTGTAAGTTTATTCCTGTGTGTTGGTTTTGGGAAGACAGACTAGATTCTGGGGACACCTTGTTCGTGTTACTCTGAATCTGAAATACATGAAATAACATTTAATCATATGAAGCATACCAGCAGATCTCAGGGTCTTCAAAGTGCAGAAAAGGAGGAAAGGCTTTCCTTAAGCACAAAATAATCTTCAACTTTAGGGAGAATAGGTCTATTTCACTGAGATATTACCACACATATAAAGGACTTCTTTAGAGAAACTAAATATTAAAAAATGGCTTGCTCTCCTTTCCCAGATATTATTTTCCGGATATTACCTTTAAAAACTACAGCTTTTGCAAGTTTATTTCCAAAAATATTCCATTTATAGCTTGCAAAATCAAAAACTTTATAAAGGAGGAAATTATATGAAACCTTCATAGGATGCAAAGAGCTTTTGCAACCACTGTAGTAAGTGTGTAAATTGTTCAAAGACTGTGGAAGCGGACTCACTATAAGAACCATGTGAAACCATGCACCTTGTATGCTGAAGCTTCTCTCTGAGAAAAACATAGACTGCCATTTCATTTAAGGCTGTGGTTTTGTAAAGAAATAAATTTGCCTTTAGAGTTTCTCCTACCACATAAAAAATTATATAGCCACATGTGGCAAAGTGCTGATCAAAAATAAGGTCATTTTTCTGGTTCAAATCAGTTCAGAAAACTTTGAAGCTCTAATTTTGTATGAAAGGCTGCAGACAGGATCAAGTATGGTCAATTTGAACAATTCTAATTTTATATTATATCAACTATCATTAAAGCAGATGCATTTACTCGATTGAGTGGCAGATGTGCAGAAATGTAGTTACATGCCCCAGATTATTTAAATCAACTCTATGCTGGCAATAGGACTACATTCAAAGACCTTGGATCAGAGAGTAAGGCTCATGAGTACTTTCAAAGTCATAGGCCTTGTTCTTGTTTGATTGTGTTTCAACTGCACCTAATGGCACATTGACATGAAAACATCTCTGCTTTCTGGGAGAGTGGGTTCAGAATTTGTCATTCTTAAGATTTCATTTAGGTGTAGGTGTACCTGGCAAGCCCCGGATATGAGTCAATATTTTCTTCCTACAGAGTAATTACATGAAAGAGTGGAAAAAAAGAAAGGATAACAGAAAACAGTGGAAATACATTCCCTTAAGGTTGGGCTTTCCCTTGGTCCAGAAACACTCAGATTAATCTCCCTCATCACTTAATTAGAAGAATCACAAAAAGGATTACTGAGAAAAATCACAGTACATCAATCACCAGTGAGAGGACTACTTGTTGACTAATAATTACGTGTCTCCCAAGGCTGCAACTCAAAAGTTCTCCTGGTGGATGGCTGGACTCATTCTGCCCAATTTCAAACCTATCTGAACAATTCTGTCTGTGGTTCATGTTTGTCTGGTCAGCCAAAATGCACAGCTGAAAGAGAAATAAAGATGAAGAATAAGTGTTGCATGTTTTAGGAAATACAAACATTAATAATGGCATCAGATTGAAGGACACTCCAATGACAGTCACTAAAAGGTAAGGGCAATATTTCAGTGATTTGTTTTTCCCAACTGAACAATGTTTTTCAATTGGGATCATATGAGTTTGCATGTGGGCATTACTGTTGTCTTCATGTGAGAGTGTCTGGTGATGGAAAGATTCTGAGCAGTGCTATTAAACATTCAGATATTACAGTCACATTAGGAAAAAACTAGTTTTTATATTTAGCATAGTATCTCTTTCAAAGTTTCTATGACATGGGAAAACACACATCATTTGAATTAATTTTTAACTATCTATTCATTCTAAGCCTTTTTGTGGTGAGTTTTTCTAAAAGACAGTAGGACTGACCAGTCCACTCTTGCTTTATCCTCATTTAACATCCTGGGTTCCTGGTCATTGGGTCTTTATAAACTTTGAACATGTTGACTAAACAGCAGAGACTTACAAAAATAAGATTAATGGAAAATTTGATATTGCTTGAGCAGACAGTAAATAATCTTGGTCCTGGATTTGTTTTTAAAGGATGATAGCAACTTCCTTTCTTGCCTCATCCCTGCCAACTACAGAATGTAAAATCCATCCCCTTTACTGCTTAAATCATGCTTACATCCAGAGGCCAAGATGCCATCCAGGAAACATCAGACTTGTAAGCAGTTTCAGGTTGATTAAATATTCACAAATTTCACTCACTCTGCTTAGTTTAAAAGGCACACTAGAAATATTCCCTTCTTAGGCAGGATATCAGTTTTTGTGATACAGTCAAATTATAGTTGCCCTGTAATCTTACTCCTAGCACAAGGATCCCCAGACTTAGACAACTCTCTTCAGGGATATTCTGTGATTTGGAGATAATGTGATTCTTGTTATAAATGCCAATAGGTGCTTTTAAGACACAATTTACTGCTGTTAGCCACCTCTGACAAATCTCACTGAATTCAACAACACTATTGACTCACTCACGTAAATAAATACCTCTGTGTGGTGATGTGTATTTCATGTGTGTAACAAATGCTCGTTCAACTTGAGCTCCATTTGCCACAGGTGGTGACTTCCACTTGGATCTTTTACCATTTTACTGCCAGCTTTGGAGCTTACTCTGGCATTTATGTTTGAAATAACACATTTGTACATTTAAACTCACTGTGTAGTCTTGGAATCCTTTCTCTAAAAAAAATGTGCTTTACATTTACATGCATGGACATTGCTCCATATTAGCTGCAGTATTCACACGTGTGAAGTTAACACTGGCAAAAGTTCTCCCATGGACAAAGGCCGTGTAATAAAAGGGGAAAACCCCCTTGGTTTTACATGAAACTTCAAAATAAACCAACATCAACAGGCCAGGAAAATCTAACTGCAACATCTGAAGAATGAAAAATTTACCTCCTTAAAAGCCACTCTGTTTACCTACCTTGATCAATACATCAGTACAGAGATTTTTCAATCCAGAAGCTGCTTCCTTTTCTGGTGAAAAAAGAATATGAAAAAAACCTGTGCACAGCTGTTAGTGTGTTGCATTTTTCTAAATTTTTACCTTTATGTTTGGAACAAACCCTTTAGTACACATAATGGAAAGAATGTTGCTGTATGCCACATATTTTGAAAGGCATAAATTCACACCAGTATTTAGAAAAGCAACTAAAACTCTAAATATATGAAAGATTTTTTTCTACAAAAATAACACAAAAGTAACCATGCAAAAGAATGTAAATATTTTTAAAAGTTGCACAGCTGTTTTCAAACTTCAGTAAGTAAAATACCAAAATTTCTTTCTGTGTTAATGCAGTACTTTTACTTGACCTAAGTTACACCTTGATTTACCAGTTTGGCAAATGGTATTTTTCAAAATACTCTAGGTGATTTTAATTCATATACTCTTATTTTAATTAAAATATTCGGATTCATCATCTTAGATGTAAGTAACCTAATTACATTGCAGTACTATTTTAGACTTCTGCTTTACCTTTGAATTTCAGGAGACTACCACATTCCTCTATTTAGCCTGAGTTTGTACAATTGTTTTTATAGTGTCTGTACAATAGATCTAGGGATATCTAATGCAAGATTTTCTTGCCTTATTGTAATAGATGCACAAATGTGCCTCCTGATTGTGTCTGTTAGGCTTTACTGGTGAAATATCAGACAGGTTGGGTTACTTCTTATGCTCCAGATAGCAATAACCAAGAAACCAGTAAAGACTAAATAAAAGACATATTTCATGACTCTATGTGACCTATAGTCACCTCTAGTCTTAAGAGGACTTTTCTTATGACAGTCATGTACGTAACAACAGCACAGCAATGCAGGAAGTGTTAAGTCAGTTGAAACAGGGACACCTTGTTACTCTTCATGTCTGTAAAGAAACTTGCAAATGCCTTGCTTGGATCTCACTAAATTTAGTCTTACAGAAGGGGCAGACTCTAGAAGTAGGTGATAGCCTAGTGAATTGATTACAATAATTTTATAAAAGATGTAGAAATCATGTCAGGGATCTGCAATGGAAAGCCACAACCAGTAGCTGTTCAAAGCAGGTTTAAAATTGGAATGGAACAATATATGTTAGCTACAGCACACAGATTTTTAGAAGAGATAAATAGGCCAATCCAGACTATATCTAGCAGCAGAAGTCTTTTTAGAATAGTTTTAATTCAGCAGTCCTAGGGTAACTCACTCGTAACTGTTGTTTCAGTTTGTGTGTCAATCATTCTGCTGCTGAACCTGGAAGAAAACTCCCCTTGTCTCCTGCAGCCTCACGAAGAACATGGTACTTTCCAAATTTCTGCCAAAGGCAGAATCTTAAAATATTAATAGCAAGAAAAATCTACCTTGAGTGCATCACCATCTCTAAAGTGTTTTTCTCCTGCTGCAGGGTGAAAGGAAAAGTATCCCTACCAAGACTGCTGCCTATCTAGCACAAAGAGGCATGTGAAAGAGAAATTAATAAGACACAAAAGAAAGAAAAGCAGGAGGAGTTGACATTTGCCTTGCAGTAATATAGTTAAAACTAAATAAGACTTCATCAGTAGCATCTTGACAAAGTGCACCAGTAAATGCAGAAAGCCAATTACACCATGAGCCTTACTTCCTCCCTGCTAAAGCTAGAAAAAGTTAGATTACTTGCAGGACATAGATAGCCTAATCCAGGGCTTGCTGTTAAGACTAAGAAGAAAAAAAGCAAAGACCTATATAGAAGTACAAAAAGCTAAACATTTCAAAAATATTCATGTTAGTATAACATTTGTGCAACAGACAATACAAACAGCAGTTCAATTACAGGTTTTAATTTGGCTCTACCAAGCATATTCAGGTGTAGCCTGTGGTTAGCTTTTGGAGGAACCAGAAGAGAAGGGCATCTTCACTCATGCATTTTAACAGAAGTTCATCACTCACTGATCAGTCTTTGCAGCTTCTTACCTGTCCAGATATTTTAATCAGCATAAGACCTAATGTTTTTAAAATATATGGCCATTCAAGTCACTTTCAGAAAAACATTTATATGCCTCCAAAATACTAGTTCTGTTTTATTAGCCTTTTAGAATGAAACAACATTGTGTTTTGGTAAGGCAGAGAAAAGATAAATATTAGTAATTTAGTATCCTAAATCATATGACTTTGTCTCTTTAACATGCTTTCAGTCAGAAGTTCATAAAAGCAAGACACTGGAATGCCCCTTCTGTACAGAAGAAAAGCACTTCTGACGGCACAAAAATCCCTGCACATACTCAAACAGGGTTCCCATCTGACAGATGACTTTCCATGCTTTTGTTGTCAGTGGACAGGACCCATTTAGGAGATTGATTTGGAAAAAAAAAAAACGCTGAACTTTTTCCTCAAATAGAAAGTAAGCATTTCTCAGAGGAAACCTCTCTTCAGAATACTGAACAGCTCAAATGTCTGGTCCAGGCTTTCCAAGAAAAACAAATTACATCTCCATGCTGAATGTAAAAACTCTCCAAATACAGATTAATCATTAGTTAATATCTAGTAGCAAGTACTTCTCTACAGGAGGACTGTAAAAGCACTGACAACCCATTACTCCCTATAATGTTTACACTAAATTTTTAAGGGCCTAAAAGACTTGGGAAAAGGTCTTTCTGCGCAAGACCTCTCAAGTATAATCCCTAAGACCTCAAAAAATCTAATTCTGCTTTACACATTTTGATAAGTAGTTAAAAGTATTAATCAAATTTATTATAATTTTCAGGGCAATCTAGGTGATTTAGACACACTACCCTTAAAGAAAAAGACCACGCTGAATACTTTCATTATTTCCAGTTCAAAAGTGTGCTGGACAGCTTTGAAAATCTCTGTCTAGTGTAATCTGAAAATCACTCCTGAACCTTGTTTTTAGATGCTACATAAAGGAATTTACTGCTGAAAATTATAATAGAGAGTAGAAGCTAAACCTAAACCATACAGCAAAGTCAGCCTTACTATTGATCCATTAATAACCATTTACTGTGTTGGCCTTTTATCACTTCTACAGGACATACCATTGATATGGCATTGACTGTGTAAAACACAAAACATTAATTGACATGCATGGTAAGTTCTAGCCATAGGTTAAAGAAACGTGTAACGCAGGAATCACCAATCTCTATTCATATTGGCATAAAGTCATCTTGTTTGCAATGCTCGTATTTATTAAACAAAGAGAGACAAAAATGTGCCTAAGAGATACTGGACGTATATAATGGCTTTATGTAAGGTATTTCTTTTATTTTAAATTCATTTTACTTGACCTTGTAAAACATTAAGCATCTCCTGTTGGCCCTATGCCCTCTTTAGTCCTGCAAAAATTTTTAAGAACAGAAGGTGTTCAACATCCATCCAAAAAGTAGCTCTGTTTTCCTTCAACATGGGACACTATTTCATGGATTGTACAACAGAAGTCTTTCCCACGTATACATGATATGCTGTTAATAATCAAGAGACAGTAATGACAACTGCATCTCTGTGGAGTATATTTTTCATTTTGTTTGGTAATTAAAATTTCCACAAATGCCAGCTCATAAGAAAAATATTTGGAAACAACAGATCAACTTTACTAAACTGTGGGCCCTGTCCCAGTTTAGAAATCTTCTGGATTTCATTAAACTTGACAACAAAGTCAGGTATTTATTTTATTCTTAGAATGTCACCCAATTTTGTGTCAGTCCTGGGCCATTGTTTGAAACAGGTTCTGAAAGTAAGTTGGCTGATGTTTATGCACCAGACCTTCATCAAACATGTACCTTTCTAAATGAACGTCATAATAAATGTCTTGTTCATTTCTTCCATAGTGTAGTTGAGAATTCAAAGCTGTATAATCACAGCACAGAGTACTGACAAAAGGATGTCCCAAAACGGTTTTCAGAATATCTCATTCAGTTGAAAGATCTCAGATTTCGTTAGGACTATTGGTTAAGAAAGTGGAGACACTTCATCTAAGTACAAGTGATGCCAGGGCAATTCTCCTATGGTAAGTGTTCTTCTCTCCTTAAGTCCCTACAGTGTTTTATAACCTATATCAAAACCATTCAAAGAATAAGATGTGCATGTGGCACACTAATAATTATTTCTACCCCCAAACTTGGGAGTGGTTACAATCCTATAGATGTAATCTCTCCATTCAGTGATACAATTCTATAAATGTTTGTTTTAGCATTCACCTGTGGAAGCCACATTGAAATTGAAAAACTGAATTACTTGCTCCACAATGGGTGTGGACATCATAAGATCAATAGATGCCTGTTCAAAGAGATTGCAAAACACTGTTCTCTGTCTTTTAAAGTCCCACTGGAGATCATGAGAAGGTGATAGAATTTTTGATGAGTTTCACTTTAAAACTTAAATCCAGTAGGTTGCATTATGATTTAAATTCTGTTTTACAGGTGTTTTCAAAAAGTTATAAAGGCAGCATTTACAGGAGCACTCAGTTAGCTTGCAGTTGTTCTACATAAAATCACAGTGCAGTTTGTCAGAGAAAGTGAGTTAACCAGCCAGCCCAGTAGTATATGTAGTCCTTAAGATTAGGTACTAATTCAGGTCTTAGAATCCATACTATTCCATTTATCGCTGTTATATCCAACTAATTCTATCTCTGAGTGGAATTGCCAAAGCTGCTGTGTCCCACAGAGGTAGCTTTAT
Source organism: Pithys albifrons albifrons (assembly GCF_047495875.1). Classification (NCBI taxonomy): domain Eukaryota; kingdom Metazoa; phylum Chordata; class Aves; order Passeriformes; family Thamnophilidae; genus Pithys; species Pithys albifrons. Next base: position 47,089,827 of record NC_092497.1, read on the forward strand.
GCCTGACTGGTTCTGAAATTCATTCATTCAGTGCCACGATGAGGATCTTTGCACCTTATTTAATGCACAGTTTCAGCATCTCCACATTCTCCAAGAGTTCAAGAACAGTTTTGTTCTTTGTGTTTCACATCCCTTAAAATACTTGCATACCAGTAGTAGTGGCAGAATGAAACTCAGCAGACAGCAAACCTCACACTCCAACAGCTGAGTAAATACTCATGCAGTGGCGTGCACTGCGCTCACTGTTGCAACAGTGACTGCCAGCAGCATCAGCTTCAATAGCTTAACTCAGCTGTGTCTATAGAAGCTACAGAGACTACAGTTTAAACACACCCACCAGCCCTTCTAAAGAGTCCACTTTCTCTGAAGTAATTGACAGGCTTCATCAGAAGCAAATCAAATAGCACACTGATGTATAGGACAACTGTGTTTCTTATAACCCAGGCAGCTCCCTTAAGGATGCTGGTTCTGGCTGCCCTCTGCATACATATGCACACAAAGTTCAGGCCCTGGCTTTCTCTTAAAGACTTTTAGAAGTAGAAGCCTGACACATTAAGGCAATATTCTTGAAATGGCCACTAACAGTTTTTCAAACATTTGCTTCCTTGAAGACTTTACAGAATAATCCAAACAGATTACCTTGTAAATTCACTCTCCCTTTCCTCAGCAAAGTTATATCACTGAAAGCAAAAACATTCCTTCACATAAAATGGTGGAAACTCCCCACTATAATAAAGAGAAAAACAACACTTATTCTGGTCATTCTTATTACATTCTTCTTAAGTTTTCTGAGAGGCTCTATTCCCCAAAACACACAGGCATATGGCTAGAAATGTGTGTTTAGACAATACAATTTTGAAATATAGTATTCATAAAAAGAACCATAGATAGCATGAATAGACATGGCAGCACTAGCTCTGCTCTTGAGCATCCAGATACAAAATATTACTAAGGCATCAAAATTTAATTAAATAAAAAATTAAATTAGTTTATATGAACTAATTCCTTTCATGTGTATCGTTCTCAGTAGTGATTTACTATAGCCGTACTATGAGATCTCATGCTACCCTACAATTCAAAAGCCATTCTGTGCCAGATGACTGTCCTTTACAGTGCACAGTTAAGACTCTGGGCTGATACTCTGTGTCTTTTTGCATTCACATGTCTCATTTAAAGTCTCATGTTAGAATTTAATTGTATAACTGAACTCTTTCAGAGTAAGAAACCCCAGCGTATTTGGTAAAATCCTAAGTCTGAAGAGACAGAGTAAATGCATAGAAAATGTATCAGAACTCATAAAGATCTGCCACCCCAGAGGCCAGACAAAGACTTCAGGACAAGGCTCACAAGCATATTTAGAGGGGAAAATGAAGAGTGAAATAATATCGTTCCTATTTCATGAAAGTGAGTGAAAAAAGATGCACTTGCTTTCTGATTTCTTGCTTTGTTAAGCCTCATACTTTTAATACCATAGTCTTATTCAAATTACTAAAGATTAGAAACTGAAAACAGGAAAGTTAAATAACCGTTCTGACTCAATGCCCTTGAAGGACTTTCAGAAAGTACCTCATTGTTTGGATGTCAGAGTTCCCCAACTTTCCATGAAGCAACAGGGTCTCATTCAATGTCTATTCTGTTGCACACACTAAATTTTAACTAATATGCTATCAAGGGGTATATGAATAAACAAGAGCAGCCAACAAAGCTGATCCAGCATCATCAATACTTAAGTCTGTGAGGTTACTTCAGGAATAAATATGGCTATTGGGCTGATTCTGGTAGCTCAGACTGCCACATCTGGACAACAAACTGCTAAGTAATCTTGCTCAGCCTCTGCAAGAAACCTTGGGTTTGCCTGCACAGCCTTTAAGCTGTTCCCAGCTGTGGCCTTCTCCTATTTCTGTACAAACAGAACACTTCAGTGCTTGGAGACATCTATTATGACACCCTGCTCAAGGCAAGGCCACCTGAGATCAGATAATTCATGACCAGAAAACATGAACAAATCCGAGGAAGTCCCTAGAACCAATAAAAAAACTTTGAACCCCTCCAATACCAGTCATCCAAATTAAAACTCAGCATATGACATCTGAAACCTCTTTGAGTCAGCAACACTCCCAAGTTTTATTCAGCTCCAATTCATTACTCTTATTATATTAACTCATTACTCTAACCTAATTCATTACCCTTATTAAAAATACACAGGATAAGGTAGAGACAAATCATTTGAAAATTCCCAGCTATAAGAAGAGGACTTTAAAGGGGAAAAAGAAAAGACGGTAAATTCTACCTTCAAAATAAAACCCTAGATGTTCTGTCTTTTTTTTTTATTATTTTATTTTTTTAATACTTCTTGGCTACAACAATATTACAGGTCAAAAGGTATTCTAAATGAAATGAGACAATCTGAACTCTCAAACAACACCAACACACTGGAGAAAAAGTAAAGGATTAATTCTAAAGCAGTACAAATGAAGTAAAGTGATCTACACAACGCTATCTGCCATATTTTTAGGTGTCAGCATTTTATTCCTTGGAGCATTGAGAGCTTTACCTTCATGATCTTTTGCAACGTTGCTCGAGCAGCAACAAAACTTATGTATGTATATTTCATACGTATTATATAATAGGTATTAATACATATTACACAGTTCACAGACATAGGGAGATATTGTTGAGATTAATCCTGTTCCTTCACGGGCACCAAATTTGGACACTGACAATAAAAGTCTCTGCTCAGATGTCAAAGTAAAGGGCATTCAGATTGTTTTTCTTTCATTCACTCCTAAAGACAAGGCTGTCGATAGTTTGAAATGAATATAATTTCCTTAATCAAAAAAGTTCTTTATCCTTTTCATGTTTCTTGATGCAATATTCAGACTACACAAGACAGTAAGTTGTTTCAAAATAAAAAACATTATTTCTGTTTTAGTAAAGATCCAGTACAAACACATGGAAAGTTTTTTCCCTTTCATTTCTCTCTGATAGAGTCAGTCCAAGAACTGATGTTTAGGAACTGAACAGTTCATTATTGACAGTGGGCCTGGGACATCACACACCTTCTGTGTTTTCTTAATCTAGGGCCAAGAGAAGATGCCTTAGTAATTTGGAAATTAATCATTCATAAAAAAAAATAATAATAAAAAAATCCTTAAAGGAAATAAGGGGAGCTTAACATTCATTGAAATGAGGAATTGACTCATAAATGGTCATGAATTGTTTCCAGAGAGCCTAATCTTCACTCAATTAAATTCAAACAGTGCTTTTGTACTGGCTTCACATGGCAGTAGCATACAGTAAAATATTGTCTCCTATTCCTCTTCTCAACACCTACAGGTATTGCATATGAAAAGTGTTTTCTGACTGTTGTTGAATGATTTGCCTCTAACATAGTATTGGTCTCCAATGAAGCAGCTGATAAGAAGCTTCACATATCTCAACATGTTTTATCCAATGCAGTACCTGTATTAGACAGTATAATTTAGACTGAGTTTTCAAAAACAGACTTATAAATTGAATGTGCAACTGTATAATAAAGTTGTAAGATAAATAACAACTTTAGCACATTCTAACTGCATACAAAATGCCATCTCTACAGGGTTAGAACTGTCAGCTATTCCATCCAGGAGTCTGTCCACACTGGGGGAAGCACTGGTGCCTGTTCAGGACAGCTTAGGGAATCACTGAAGGGATCAGAGAGGTCTGTATGAGCCTTAGTCTGGTCTGGAGCTGTTCATCACACAAGAGGTACTTCAGTGTTATTGAAAAGCAGCTTAAGAAATCTACTACTCTGTAGGCTGACAGGAGGTTCAATTCCAATTTTCATTGTTAATATTGTTACTGTAAGAATTAATCCTCTGGAATATTGGACACTGAGAGGCAGGTGGTATGTGCTCTTCATGTCTCTGTCTTACAGGTGAATTACCTGATTTCACCAAGAAAGTCTCTTTTACCTAGAAAGGAAAGACAGAGTATCAGAAAGCCATAAACAAATAAATATTTTACCAAAACAGCCTGTACAGCATTGAGCAGCAGTTTCATGCACTCTGCATCTCTGCGTGCATCTTCCAGATTTCCTCATAAAAGTTGTGAGCTTGTAAGTTACTCACTTTCTCTGGAACTCACTTGTTTTTTTTTTTTGGCATGTTAGCAGTCTCTGTGGTCTGTCTGAAGGTCACGGAGAAGGCAGGTGGGTTGAGGTAATGGAATAGGGTGGGTAAGCTGGCAGATGGGATACCTCATGCTGCTTCTTATCACTCAAAACCACCTTCTATTGCCTCAAATTGGACTAACATTTCCACAGAACTCAGGGTTTCTGGTGCAGATTTGAGACTCTTCATTATATTAATGTTCTGTCTATACCACACTTTTTGTCACTTACTACTCTTCCAAATAAACAGAAAGAAAAAGTGAGATATAAGAAAAAAGTTAATTTCCATAAAACAAGAATTTTAAGAATTTTAAACATGCTATCCTGTACACTAGTTAGCCACTTTTCCTTTCCCTCTCCAAATCATGAGGTTAGGTTAAAAAAGCTCATATGTCTAAGATTAAATAAACACTGTATTTTCATTCTGAAGAAAAGTTTTAAGTATCTTTTAGTTTCCATATATTACTGCTATTAAAATATGACAGCACAGTGGGCTAGAAAAGTGATAGAAAGTTCAGGACAAAAGAAGAAGAAAGATGCTTCAAAAATGGAATTAAAACTAAACCAATAGGAATTTTTGATTCTCTGGTAAAACTAATCAAATGTTCCAGAAAAACAGATAATTTTAATGAAAAATATAATTTAATCACATAATGAATTTTATATCAAATTTCAGGGGAAGTGAATCCTGGCAATAGTGGATAAAACTGGGAGAGATGGCAGTGTCAAGGAGCGGCTAAACTACTTATAATCTTTCTGTACTGGGCTTATTTTTTTCTTTCAAGGGAGACATAAAGTCAGAGTGTAAAAGTTCATTTTGTGTAATACATTGGTAAAATAACTACTTACAAATTACCAGAAAAGCAACTGGGGAAATTTTTCCACCTTCTCTGTTTGCCTTGCTCATGGGAAAATAACTAGAACTTACAAATTTTGAGTGAGGTCCTTACTTCTATTTTCACATCGTAAACTTGATGGAAAGAGCCAGAACTGTGTAAGACTCCGAGTTTTGCCTAAAGAGATGACATCAGTGGCTTCCCCTGCACCGTCTCAGATCCTGATGCACAGGAGATGGCCTCCTGCAGAGAATTCAGGCAACCAAGGGAAGAGCTATAACCTATAATGCCATCGCCTCCACAGTCATCACCACCCAGAAGATTCCAGATTTGACTGGAGAACTTTTATGTCTTTAAAGGAGGCCAGCATAGAAGGAATGCAGCATTCTAAGCTGAGCTGTCCCCTTCTCCCAGACTGCTCTTTGTTTGTCACTAGTGAGGACAGTATCTTCTTTCTGTAGTTCCCCGCCCAGGCACACCCCTACGTTGCATTACTTCAGCCAGCTCACTGAGCCCTGCTTCTCACCTGCACAGCACAGGTAGTCGGTGACAGTTCAAGAAACTGCTTCTTTCAGTGTTTGTGTCCTTGAGTAAAAACAGTTGCATAGGTGTGAAAAAGTTGCACTAATATACACCCACCCAAACCAGAGACTGGAATTTAGATTTTAGAGCTTTAGCTTTCAATAGAAATATGCAGAAGGAACAATGTGCAGTATTTCAAGCCCCAAACAGTACACTAAGATAAAGGCTTCTGTCAGTGGACTTGTAGATGCTTCTGAAAATAAAGTGGTCTAGACAATTAGATCTTTAAACATTAGGTGGACATACATGGCATTCAGTTATTGACATTTCTTGAAGTCAAATTCAGTCAAATTAATGCACTCACTACTTTACATACCCAGGAAATCTCCAGTCACTTCCTGATAGGTATCAATTTACTAAGCAAAACAAAACTCTGAAAAATTATAAGATCAACTTCATACACGATATTTTTCAGCCTTGTGTGATTGTTGTTGTTTTTTGCTCTAATAATCCTATTAATATCTAAATGGTATGACTACAATTTAATCATTAAAATAATTATAGTGCCACTCCTGCTAAAAGCCTGACTCCTCAATAAGCTCCCTCTACTCAGTCATTTTTTGCATAAACTAACTATTTCTAAGAGTAGAGGACTGTCTGTGATCATTAAGTGGCAGTAAGTATCTTCAGAAAAGTGCTTGCTAGTCAGCAAAGAGTTGGCAAGATGGTGGTCTGGTTTGGTGGCCCTTTACTCCATTCCAAAATATTTTGTCAAAGGACTCTACAATTGCAGCCCTGCATATATAGCCAGGATACTTATAGACTACTTATCTAATGCTATTTTTAAAGCAAGCAGTTTCTGTGCTATGAGGTATTAATCATGATTGGAAGCAGAGGAAGCTGGCTCAACTCATGTGACTGTCATCCAAGCCATGAAGAACACCTGAGGAGAAGCTCCCATAGCCAGAAATTAACTGAGTTGTAACACGCTGACACAGGCAAAAAGGGACTTCACATGTGCTGCGCAGTATCTTCAAGCCTTGCTGGATCATACTAAAGGACTATTTTGTAGCATGTATTGCTTTCATCAAGCAGAAGGGGATTAAAACTGACGTAACTTTACAGTTTGCAAAAAATCTACAACAAGCTGTTTTGTAAGACAAAACCAGGAAAGTATGCCTATCTCAAGTCAGCCAAATTTGGCCTGGAAGACCATCGTGCCACCTTTTATAGAGCACATTAAGGAAAAGCACTCCGCGAGTGCGTAACTGAAAATGCTCTTAAGGAGGCACCTGAAGATTTTATCTCACTAGCTGCTCTGTCAGTTTTGTGGGTTTACAAATGCCTTCTTTTAATTTCAAAAGAATGTTTCAAATTGCTGTGAGAACACCATATGAAAGAATATGGCGCTGTGTAATTAACTGAGCATAGAAGGAAATACTGAAAATTTATACAAAGATTTTTGATAACAGTACAAACAGAAACTGGAATAAAGGAAAATGCATTTGTCTAATCACTGTTTTACAAAAGCATGTATTGGAAGTAAATGTATTTGAATTTAGAAATTAGCAAGACTTTTAATTAGCAGCATGCTCCACTATGGTGTAAGCGTGTGTACTTCTTGGAACAAAAGCTCAGATTTGACTATTTTATATGGAAATGTTACTTTAAACGTCACAGTTCAAATGTGTTTTTAGCTTTTCTGTATTGCAGCTTCTAGCCAAAGCCTTCCAACTCAGACTGTGAGTAAACCAGCACGAGAGAGAAATCATGAGGGTTCACTTTCATGATTAACAGTATACAAAACCTACCTATCTCCCTGTTCCACTATACCAATGTTCTCTTACCTTTATTCTCAAGCAGCCCAACGGATTACTTAAAAAATTGTATCTAAATTTCACTTTATTTTTAATCTTGCATTTTGCTGCTTCTTTTCAGCCATGACAAGGAACTAGGTCGAAAAATTTTACTGTTTCCCAACTGTACTGTTACGTCAGATGAGCAACAATTTTTCTACATATACAAAAGCTAACACATTTGAGTTAAAAAAAATCAAAATATTTAAGATGTGCTTGTCTAATAACCTAAGAACTGTTGAAAGTATCAGCGGTGTTGATGTTCCACGTATGCTACAATATTTTGCCGGTTGCTCTAAAATAAACAGGAAGTGTCAAAAGCTGATGAGCATTCAACATCGGAAGGCTGGTGTTTTGAGATGTATCGTTTTGAAATGCTGCACATGGTAGATGGTATACATATTCCTTCGCGCCCGCACCTGTATACCGCCTGTGTGACAGCGTGTAAGCCCACACCGCGGATCGGCTCTCCGCTGTTGTCGGCTGCTGTCGAGACAGAGTGCAACCCCAGAGGCCGCAGCACCTGCTGCGGGGATGTTTACGCTGGCCCGCGGTCCCGAGTGATGGGCGAGCAGGACCGCAGCGTGCTGGCCCTGCCGGGACCCGCCGGCAGCTTTGCGGCCCGGGATGGGGCTGCGTCCGGGACCTGCGGGAGGACCCACTCCCGGACAGGGCCCGGCTGCGAGGCGGTCGCCGGCGCTCGGAGATGGCGACTCCGAGGGCGGCTGCCCCGCGGCCGCCGTGGTAGCCCCCGGGTCTCGGGGCACAGTACACGGCGGGCAACAGCGCACCATAAGGAGAAACGGGAGCAAACCGACGGCGCGATCGCCCCGCGGGTGAAGCGCAGGGAGGGGAGCGGGGGCTGACGGAGCGCGGAGGCCGAGGCGGCCACCGTCGGGGCTGGCCCTGGGCCCGGCAGGGCGAGGCGTGTCCCCGCGGGCGTGGGCAGCGCTGGGGCCGGCGGGGCCGTTCCTGCTCCGCAGCGGCAGGTGAGTGGCGGCGGGGACGGGGACGGCGGCAGTCCGCCGAGCCCAGCCCAGCCGAGCGCAGCCGAGCCGAGCCAAGCCCGGCTAAGACGAGCGCAACCGAGCCGAGCCCAGCCGAACTCCGCTCTCCCGGCGCTCCCCTCCGCCGCTGCAGGTACGGACGGGGTCGCCCTGGCGGAACGTGGGTGGCGGAGCTGCTGGCGCCTGGCGACAACTTGGGACCTCTGGGGGCTGCGCGGAGCCTTCAAACGTCGCGGGCAGGACCGCCCTCGCTTCCCGCGGCCGTAGGCGAACCGTGGCAGGGAGCTCTCCCGTCGGGCGGCCCTCCCGGGAACCGGCTTGGTTTGGACGAAAAGAAGAGCCGTGTCCCCGGAGGACCGGCGGCCCCTGACCCGAGAGCCCCTCATCAGACCCGTGGCCGCAGGCGACGGGCATGGAGGTTTCCGTGTGGCGTAGCCCCCGGCGGGCGCGGGGAGCCGGAGCCGGCGGCAGAAGGTGCGTGGGGAGGGACGCGGAGCTGCCGGGCCCGCGGGGGGCAGCGGCACTCGGGGCACCCGACAGCGACTCCCGGCTGCGGGGGTGGTGCCGCTCCTCAGCCAGAGTCGAAGTACTGAAAGTCACTTTCAACAGTACTTGCGCTAACGTGAAATAGGTTATCGTTTTAGCAGGAATGTGCCTAAGGAGTGAATGGAAAGGAGTAAAGAACAAGTTTCTCTCACGCAAATAATGGGGAAAGGCACAGACCGGGCCGTGCTCTGGTGTGGTTTAAGGTAAATACTTTCACAGGGCAACTGCTGCGTTTTACAAGTAGCCGCCGGTAAGACCTACTGTCTGATCACATACTTAGTTACAGCTGGTTCTCTGCAGACCTCTGAAATACCTGCTTCTGTAGATACTGTCAAATATGCTGCTTTTTACTCGAACGAGTTGCTCCTCTGTAATATTTCACTGGATCCTTTCATTCCTATGACTAGAGTTGAGCCAATACAAAAAAATTTCTGTGGGCAAAAACTTACAAACAATCCAAAATTTTAAACTACTACTTCTTTTTTGTCTAAACTACTTTAGTTTAGTTGGGGGGGGTTGTTTGTTTTTTTTATTTATTTATTTTTGGGGGGTTTTTTGGCAAGCCACTAATTACTATTCTGCACAAGTGAGTTTGAGACTTTTCTGATACAGATTGCTTGCTGACACCTTCATCAGGTGACCTCTCTAATTCAGAAAAAAAGCTGACTTGCAGCCTATGGTTTGCTGAAATCTCTGATTTTCACTTTTTGTGTTTAGAAGAAACCCCTGAGAGTGGTGACGTTACACTTGAAGTCAACCTCCCTTTGGCAGTGCATCGGTTTAAGTCCACTTACCTTAATTTTACAGAAAACTTCTTAAAATAAACAGTAGCATGACAGAATTCTTTGCCCTACATGTGTATTCAGGGGCACATAGTTTTACAAGGGGATTTGTTTACTGATTGTTTCAAAATAGAATTTTTACTATCATAAATACAATACCTTCTCAATTACTTTATAAAAACAAAAGAAAGTATTTCTATAACTTTTAACACTGAGAAGAATCTGAGCCTGCATACAGTAGGGTTAAGTACAAGCAGTACTTAAGTGCAAGTATTGTCCTTCTATATCACTAGCCAAAGGCTATTGAAAATCATAATCTTTATTTAATTCTTTAGTATTTGACATCTGGACTCTAAAACAAGTATCACAGTTGTGTGTGGCCATGGATATTTTTTTAATACTATCTCCATCTGGTTTGGGAAGAGTAAAGAAAAGTTACAGGCAAATATAATTAGTCCAGCATATGACTGAATTCTGAATTTAAAGAAAACATTGCTTCATAGGGAAGAAGTGTTGAGCCTTTAAAATCTAGTGTGCATTTTCATTACTGAGTGAAACAATGTAAGTTTTCAAGGCAGCAGACTAGTCCTCGTAGGCAAGAGCATAAAGTATGTAGAAACAGAGAAATCTTTTACCTGTCTTTGTCGCTGTCAAGGTTGGCTACAAGTGCGCTAGCACTATGATTGACCTCAAGTTTTGGACTTTATTCAAGTAGCGATGGCAGGAGATTTGTGTCTTTTTTTAGATCTTGAAAAGCAAACAGCCTGCTTTAAATATTTGCAGAACACTCTGCAGGTACCGAGTTTCTAGCCTGGGAATAGAATGAGGATTTTTGCTTTGAGGTGATGTGTGTCAGCACTTAGGGGTGCTTAGCTACGCAGTGAAAAATGAGCCAGTGTTATCCTGAGCTACAGGAGGAAGCCCATTCCCTGCTTAGTTTTGAGTGGTCCCTTGTCTTGAAATATCTTTCTTTGTGTTCGACCAAAATTATTCCAAGAAATTAAGCAAGCTGTCCTCTTTTTGGAGACTTCTTAGAACTCTAAAATCTCATATACGGGAATGATTTTTTTTTTTTAGTGCATGCAATTTTTATTTTTTTTATTGCTTAGTACAAGAGTATTTCATGAAGGAGCTGTCAACAGAATGGGAAAGCACAGGGCTGGAAGAAATTAAAGAAATCGTATTTATAAGTAAAAAATAAATCCTTGTGTAAATTCCAATTTTTGTCTTAGCTAGGGCCTCCTTTTCTTTTTATTTTCATTTATCTCATCCCATGTCATTGTTATGTCTCCTGAGGCAAGGGCTAGTTAAGCAGGACTATTTCTCCTTAAAAATCAATAGGGAGGACAGTTGAGTTCAGAAGTCAGAACCACAACAAGGCATTGCATTCCCTCCCATGATATAAAAAGTAACATGTCTGGATGGTGAAAGAGTTATAGGACGGATGGAATTAAGGAACCTAAGCAAAGTTTTATTCTTGGTAACTCAAAACACACAATAAAAGTACAGTTCAGTGAAGAATAATAGTGTAGGTTTAGTTGTTCTTTCGGGGGATTGGGGGAAGAAAGCAAAGGAATTTGCCTTTACATTATAGGTGAACTTAATGGTAGACTTGGTTCAGAGTAGCTCTGGCCATCTCCTCTGCATCTTGGTCTTCCCTCACTTGTTGGCGCAATTGGCAGATGAACAGTTGCTGTGAGAACTTTCCATCAGAGGAAAGGTAACTGGTAGGAGGAATGTCTTAATGGGAAGGAGCTATGACAAGTTTGAGAACAGGGCAGATATATTCGTTCTTAAATTTGATATTTGTTTTTAAGAGAGGCATGATGCTAAAAGATAGGATAGTGCCACCCTACTATGCAGTCTTTCTTCTCTGCATTTTTGTGTTTTGCTGCCTGTTTCCAACGTTAGTAGAGTGGTGATACAAATTTTAAAGTAATGTAAGCCATTGTGTTTTAAAAGAAATTATATCTCTCTATTGTGACAGGAGGAAAAAAAGAAGAAGAAGAAAAAGAAATTTATTATTTGTGAAGGCCAGAAGCCCTTGTTAAGAAAAAATAACGTTAGTGTCACAGGCATTTTCTTCCTGCCCTGAATCCATGGACACACGTCCTAAGGAGGTATATAAGTTGGCAAAAATTAGGTTTCTACAAACTGAATTTTTTCTCTTATTAGAATCCCACCTTCATTCAGTGAAAAAATTGTTCTTTTTTTTTCCTCTTTATTTCTCACCTCATGTATTTAATCAGATTCTTTAATTTTATCCTTTGGACACCAGAGATCCTTTTAAAAATTTCTTTCTAAATGTGCTCTTAGTACAGGTGTTCTGTGTGATTTCTGGGTGTCTCTTAACAAAATAATTAAATGACACAAAACCTGCCAGACTTGTGTAGATACTAGGGCAAAAACGGTCAGATGCCTGCTGGTTCTGAATATCCTAGCTGGGTTTGATATCCTTGCAGTGATTATTTCGGCAGCATAGCAGAGAGTTTCTCATCACATCTGCTGTTCTGTCTTTGTGTATTTCATCCTGGTTATTCAGAAAACAGAATGCTAACAATTTGTGAAAACTTTGAAAGAATCAAGTCCTTGCTTTGCATAGGAAATGTAGACTTGACAAGGAGTTCAATTTACTAGGAAGTTTTTCAGTGTCTGTACAGCAAGATAACTCTTTTCCTTTATCCCACACCTATACTTAATTCACATATGTTCTGTAACTTCTGCAGCAAGCACAGTAAAGTCTCTCCTTTCACGTACTACATTTGGTGATTTCCCAAATCGTAGTCTTTTGAATGGACAGTACAAAGTAGAAAACTTTCGAAAAGACAGTATATGATCATATAGCTAGTAAATATTGTGAATACAAATGCAAATTTATTTAAGAAAGTGAAATAAAAAAATAAGCGTCTATTTGGCAGTAAATCTGTTGAGATTTGACGTGGTAGAGTACTCTGCACCCACCAGTCATTTCCACAGAGCTAGTTATCAAAATGAGCCCTGACATTCAGAGGAATTGAGGCAATACTTCATGTAGCAAGATATAAGAAGCAGTTGTTCTTACAAATAGTATTCATAAATTTTCAAGATAACCAGGAAATGATAATTACAGAGGGTAAAATATTTAAGATTTTAAAAATGGAGTAAATAAGCAGTTTACTGTTACTCTCTGAATGCATTTTAAAGCTTCTTTGTGCAAGTCAATACATATATGTTAGCAGGTAAAATTCATGAAAGAAAAAAAAAATCAAACCCATTAGACTAAACCTAATTTCAATACTTGTACTGTTTTAAATAGACACAGGATCGTTGGCTACTTGTAAGATGCCTTTTTTTTCTTGAATGCATGACTGTAACACAAAAAACATGATTAGAAATCTGTTTAGAGAGCTCGTAGGGGATCAAAATCTGGTTTTAATTATCTAGTATGATTTAAGAAAAAAAAAAGATGTTTCTTCCTGTGACTGTCTACATGTATTTAACCCACTTCAACACATGATAAAATTAATGGGAAAATTTCAATCCACTGCTTTTTTTTTAAGTGTAAACCATATGCCTAAAATGACAGTTTTGTATGTTTCATTCTTTTATCTGAGATTTTAAAAATTCAGATAATGGTAGCCCCCTGAATTAAAAAACAAGCAAACAAACAAACAAGCAAAAAAATAAACAAAGACCAAGACAAGAAGTTTTCTATAGATTTTTCTCAAGTAGACTAAAAACATGAAGGTAACTCCATTAAGCAATAAACACCGTTGGATTAATTTCAACTTCACTGAGAGTTAGTGTTCTCTGGTGGTAACTATGTAGACATTCTCCAGTGGTCTCATGTTTTAAGTGTGTCTTTCTGTTACTGGGGGCAACAAATAAAGCAATTAATTGTTCTGGCTAAATTAGTCATGCTCAGATATTTGGAGAAGTTGAGCTTAATTTGTAGTTTATTGAGCATAAAAATCTTCTCATGCTTAGGAACAGGACAGGAAAAAAAATCACTTTTCTTTCATTACTGTGTTAGGTCTTGACATCAGTTACCTCTCAGAGACCTTTTCAGCAGGCCCTCTCCACAATGAATGTCTGAATTCCTCCAGCAGAAGTGATTGTTCCCTCTTATTCTTCTGCAGTGATGCCTGATGCATTATAGATAGGATGAAGTATGTATCCACCAGCCACACTGCTTGTGGAGCCCAGAAGCATATTTTTAGGGACTGCTGGGTTTAACCAGTTGTACAAAGTGATTGGTTCTTTAACCTGTTCTGCATGAAGAGCAGAATTCCCACGTGCTATCCAAATAATCTTTTTTGGCTAATGATGGTGAACTTTTCCTTTTTCCTATGGTTCTTCTTCAGAATTGCCAATCTATGCGTTACCTTTACATTTACCTCCACATTACAGAAACAAAAAAATACAAGAAAATGCAAAATTTCCACAACAATTTCTGTGTCCCCAGTGTATCATCACTGATTCACCTAAACTTGCAATAACGGGTTGCATCTTTACCCACAGTGGGTCATGGGATAAATGGGGAGAAAGGCAGTACTGTAGTAGACATCAGACAACTTTCTGTGCAGTGAACTGAAAATGTCTGAGCCCAAAATCAAAAAACAAAACTTCCTTGGTTTCGCCCAGAGCAAGATTAAACCATACTTAAAAGTCAGAAATCCAGATTAAGCCCAATTAATTTGCAAATTTCTTTCCAATAGAGATGTTCTTGACACAGCAGGGCATTTTACTTGATCAATGTTTCTTAGACCTACTTAAGAATATGCTGCTCAGAGCAAGCTATTTTAAGAACATTTTAAATTGCACAAACACAGTTACAACACACCTGCCCCTGTAAAAAGTTACCCAGGAATAGTAATTAATACCTTTTTTTTGAAGTGCAACAGAGAATTTGAGATAGGCAGGGTCAGGAACAGTAAAATGGAACTGCAGATAACACAAAATAATTGATTTCTTAAGTAGATTAATTAAAAAAAATTATTGCAAAATCATGAAGGAGTAATGATACATTTTCAAATCTTCAACTCCTTATTAGAAAGATCAATGTCTACACCATCTTTGTATTCATTTCTAGCTGGTTACAGTTCTGGAAGTCCTAGTCTCTAAACAAGAAAATTATGGTTGTGACAACAATCATTTGGTGGGTTTCACTAATATTATGGCTAATATGAGCCAGTCATAATGCAAATGTAAAGATGGATATTGTATGCCTCCCTGAGAACTATACTGCAATAACTTCCTGTGCAACTTCTGGGCTTTTGTATGTTGAGGAATCAGTGTCTGGTTCCTACACCTGGCAGAAAAAATGAGTGAATTTCTTTGGGCAACTGACTGACTGTGAGCTGCAGAGCAAGTTATACCTCATGTCGTTGTAACTGATTTATTTTGCTAGACTTAGTGGTTCACTTGTTAATCTGTCTTACTGGGCAATCCAAGTGAAACACACTGGGTAGCAGTAACAAAGGTCTTAGACATTCTTAACAAATCACTGTGTTTTGCTTATTTTCTGTATACACCTTTTGTTAGTTATCATGACCTCATCATCAGCAATGACAAGTTGGGTTTGTTACATGTTTCTTCCTTGTTTTTTTACATGTTGGTTCAGACCCAACAGAACCCTTAGTTCAGTGTGTCATGGTGCAGTTATAATTTTACACACCAAAGCTGTTATTACCATATCCCATTGCCACTGAGCACATGCATCCTAACCACCACATAAGAAGTGGGGATTTCCTTTAAGGACAGTAGTAGTAACAGAGTTATTTGGATGAACAGCACAATGTTGGTAACACTTCCATGTTACTACAAACCATTTACATTTTTTGGTTGTGCCTTGAGAAACTGCTTCATCTTAGTCTGTTTGAACAAATAAAGGAAGTAGCCAAGGCTGTTTCTTTGCCAATAGAGAATATACAAGTATTAGTTGGCTTACAGTTTCACAAAACAGCATTTACCCTTGTTGTTCCACTTAAGAGTGTTATCTGTCATTTATATACAGCTTTGCTCCAACCTAAAAGGAAAGATGATTATCTTATCAAACAATGGATTGAGACGATATCCATTACATCCCCTTCACTGTGGAAGTCTGCCCTAGTGATATTCAAGATACTTCTGAAGAAAACCACACCCACTATTTTCACTATTAAAATACTGTTAAGATCGGTCTTCCAGGGACGCAGCTAAATTTACTATGGTTTTATAGAATACTATGTTCCTATGTAAAGATTGCAGAATTTCCCATCATCACTGACTGCTATACTAGCAATTTTTTTAAGATACGTTTTACTACATCTGGCTACACATTAGCTAACTGACTTGGAGAAAGAGAAATATTCAGGGGATCTTAATTGCTTCATGTTTCTTTTTTCCGTTTTTTTAAATGGTGACCTATTCATTTCCATGACATAATAATACCTAACAGAGTGTGTTAAAAGGACAGAATTCACACAGGAGAGTAGAATACTGTTAGCCTCATTCTGGTTTCATTCACATTTTGACTTCTGAATGTGAGCATTAGACTGTCCATGCTTCCACAAAGTCAGTGGTAAAATCCCATTTACCCAGAAGACTGAATTGTCAGCTGTTAACTAATTGTGATTCTTGGAGGTTTTACTTCCAATAAGGATGAGAGACATTCATGTTACACCAATTTGGAATTCAAATATATGGTTGAGCAATTTCAGGATCCTGTAATCCAAACTTCTTTCTACTGTATAAATTTTTAAGACAGGTAAGAAGTTGTGACAAGCACATTTACCCAGTTTACTGATGGCAGCCATCGCTGTGTTTGTTCTTTAAAAATTACTGATTTAATTTTTTCGAAGAATATGCCTATACTTTCTTGCTTAGTCATGTGACTTACATTCCTAGTATTTCATATAAGTTTGTATTCAATTTTGGTTAACAGATACAATGACTTTCTAGCTAATCAAAATTAAATATCTGAAAGCATAGTATCACTTTTAATTTATAAAAATTGACATAATTACTGGACTTTTTAGATAGATTGAAGTCATTTGATGAAATACATCCATCTCTTCAAGTGAAGTTTAAAACTCAGGGCTTTAGTTGCAAATATTTTTTAATGCAGGGGCTGACACTAAAATCACAGGAATTTCTTTTCTAAATAAGGATTGGAAGAGTATTGGCGTATGTGTAGCATTGGATATTTTGGTGAGTTGTATGTGTTACTATCTGGTTCTGTCTGATTCCATTGGAATTGTTCTTGTTTCCATCTAACTCATAAGAAATAATGTTTGAAGTTTTTATTCATGTTGCA
Organism: Pithys albifrons albifrons; assembly: GCF_047495875.1. Classification (NCBI taxonomy): domain Eukaryota; kingdom Metazoa; phylum Chordata; class Aves; order Passeriformes; family Thamnophilidae; genus Pithys; species Pithys albifrons. The sequence goes on from NC_092497.1 coordinate 47,106,802, forward strand.
GACTTGACCATTGGAACATGCGAAGTGTATTTCTTAATTAAAATATTGATAAAATGTGTAATTTTTATTTATATCTGCATAAATATGAATGTAGGTGAATTAAATTAAACTGAAGTTACACTGTCTTTAAACAAATTCACAGGTCAGTGTTTTTTGAAAGTTGTTGGAATCAGACACCTGCATAGGGGTCAGAGCTTCTTCACTTCTTCATTATCAGGTGAAGTCAGGGGTGTCAGCTGGTCAAGCTTCAGTGATGTGTAATTAAAATGCTCAGACAAACCCATCCAACTCACACACATTAGTTCCTTAGTGCTGGGGACACCTTAAAGATTGCTGATTGTCCCAGAGACTTGGAATTCAGCAAAATCTGTGAAACTAGAACTCCATGAAATCCTTCCATCTGGGATCTTCCAAGTAATCTTTCATTTTGAAGCTACTACTTTTTTTTTTTATTTTGCATCCAGTGAAAGACAGATAACACATCATTCCTGAAAAGATGTAGTCTGTACTATGTATCTCTTGTTATTCCCACAGCCACCTGCAAAAGCTTAGATTTTTGATTGTGTTTTTTTTTTTTTGTTTTGTTTTGTTTTGTTTTTTTGTTAAGGGCAAAAGTGACAATTTAAAAAAGATCCAATGCACAGGAGCAATGTCAAAGGAGCTCAGGCTAATTTTATTTGAAGTAATTTTAGGGTTTTTTTAGCTTGACCTAAAAAATTATCAGAGAGATGGATGCATTCATTTGTGGGGGAAGATGAAGATCAATCATATCTTAGCCACCTTGAACATGAAGATGTAAAGATCCACAAAAATTTGCACAACCCATTTTTTAAATTATTTTTAGATGCCAAAACAAGACAGGTCTTAAAAAAAATAAAAGCAGCAGCACAAGTAAATCTGATAGACTCAATTCAAACCCCACAAAAGTTAACTGGAATCTTTTCAACAGGCTTTGTAATGTCATGCATTTTTTGAGTCCATGCAGAAAAAACGATGTGGATTAGGCTATGGGCATATATCTCACAGGTTTTGGAAGCAAGGGAAAGGAAACAAGAATTTTTAATTTAGCCAGAGGAAAACCTACAGAAAACTTAGTATGGAAGAATCCTTCAAGTGGAGGAAGAGGACAGTTCTATGCAGACAGATTTAGTTAGAACAAGTATGTTTTATACTGTAAAAAGTGAAAAAGTATTTCAGGTGGAATAACTTTTAAAATTCTCCAATGGCCAAGTAGTCTGGTGTGAAGGAGGAATATGGGTGAATCTTTTTAAAACAAACATGACAAGGTTTTTTTTCAATGAGTATGTCAATTGGCTGTCTGTTTTTCTATTTCCAGCTGCTGCTTCTTTATTGTTGATGTATTCCCAGCTGAAAATTTTCATGCGAACTGGGATTGCAGAATCTGCCAGAAGGTTTTTGCCTTTTCATTCATCTTTTTCCTCATGCAGAATATTTCAGGTTTTCAGAAATCTGTCACATACTCTTTAGGAATCATGTCCATAGGAGAGTTGTCATGTGTTTGGCCTAAGTCTTCCTATAATTTGGAGTACCTCTTGTTTGTTCACCAGTCCTGTAGGGTTAAAAGCATTATTGTGTCTGCATGTTGGGTTGGTCTCCATGAAGTATTTCTTTCCTTTAAAAATGTGCTTTTTCTGCATTTAAGGGGGGAAAGTTATTTAGCCTGTGTAACAAATGTAAATTAATTACAATGCAATTAAGACATTATGGCAGACTCTTATCTTTAGAAATTTCAGGCTATTACTCTGAGGAAATTAGACATAGAGTCTCTGTAATTAGTGAGAAAATATATTGAAATGGATAATGCATGTCAGAGGCTGCCAAAATAGTTGTTTTAAAAACACAGACCCTTGAGGGTATGTCCCAAACTCCCAGTGTTATGAAGCTTCAGATTTTGTTTGCAGACATTCACATTACCAGGTCTGCATAATTAAAGGGATTAAACTGTGCCCATAAGGCTGTCTGTTTTCTCATGGTGTTTTCCCTCACTCACACACACACACACACACACTGCTAATGCCAGTGCAGCTACTGGTTCTGACAGTGGGAGTCCTATAATAGAAGAACCTTCAGGCAGCTGCCAGCACTTTAGATATTGGTTGTCTAAACCTGCTTGGAGCAGGTCTCTACACAATAACCAGGTGATGCTGGGAATTGGAAGGCAATTTTGCATTCTCTGGTGCAAGCTTAATCCCAGTGAAACAGTATCAACAATGGTTATTTCTCCTTTCCTTTTTCCCCTCCTAAAAGCTTAACTTCCATTGTCCATACGAAGTTTTGCATTTGTTGCAAAATCCTTTGAAACCTACAGCTTTGTTTCAGTAAGGTGCTGATTCTTCATCTGATTCAATCACTTTTCATAGAATCACAGAATCACTGAGTGTTGGAAGGGACTTTAAAATCACCTAGTTCCAAATCCCCTGTCACAGACAGGGACACCTTCCACCACACCAGATTGCTCAGAGATCCATCCAGCCTGGCCTAGAAACTGTCAGGAATGCAACATTCACAGCTTCTCTGGGCAACCTTTTCCAATGCCTCATCACCTTCACAGTAAAGAAACTCTTCATGATATCAAATCTACATCTGCTCCCCTTCTGTTCAAAGGTATTAGCCCTGTTCTATTCCTACATGCCCTTGTAAAACATCTCTCCCCAGTGCTCTTGTAGCCCATTTGGGTACTAGAGGGCTGCTATAAGATGACCCCAGGGCAGCAGTTTCTCCAAGCTGAACAACCCCCACCCTCTCAGCCTGCTTTCATAGGAGAGATGCCCCAGCCCTTTAATAATTTTTGTGGCCCTCTGATGGACTCTCTCCAGCAGGTCCACATTCTTTGTACACTGACAGCCCCAGAACTGAACACAGTATTCATGGTGGGGCTAGAGCAAAGTAGAGTGGTCAAATCACCCTTCTTGCCTTGCTGGGCATGCTGCTTTTGGTGCAACCCTGGATGCTGTTGCTTTCTTGGCTGCAAGCGTACATGGCTGGGTCATGTCAATCTTCTTGTCCACTGATACCCCCAAGTGCTTTTCTCCAGGATTGTTCTCAGTCCTTTCTTTGCCCAGCTTGTACTTTTGCTTGGGATTGCCCCAACCCAGGTGGGGAACCTTGCCTTTGGCCTTCTTGAACTTCATGAATTTTGCAGAGGCCCACTCAAGCTTGTCAAGGTCCTTCTGAGTGACATCACTTCCCTCCAGTGTGTTGACTGCACCACATAGCCTGGTGTCGCCTGCAAACTTGATGATGGTGCACTCAATCCCACTGTCCATGTTGCCAACAAACTTGTTCAACAGTGCCGGTCCCAGTACTGAACCCAGAGGGACATCACTTGTCACTGGTCTTCTCTTGGATGCCAACATCTTGACACAACTCTTTGAGTGTGACCATCCAACCAGTTCCTTTTTCACTGAGTGATCCATCTGTCAAATCCATGTCTCTCCAATTTAAAGACAAGGACACCCTGTAGGAAAGTGTCAAATGCTTTGCACAAGCCCAGGCAGATGATGTCTGCTGCCTTTCTCTTGTGGTAACCCCATTGTAGAAGGTCACTAAATTTTTCAGGCACAATTTGTCCTTAGTTAATCTATCTTGGCTGTCACAAATCACATTTTCCACATGCCTTTGCATAGTTTCCAAGAGAATCTATTCCATGATCTTGCCAGAAACAGAGGTGAGACTGACTGGCCTGTAGTTCACATGATCTTTTTCTTTTTTTTTTTTTTAAATAGGGGTCATATTTCCCCATTTTTAGTCAGCTTCAACAGATTGTCACAATTTCTCCAATCTGTTGGATAGTAGTCCCTTCATCTGCCAGTTCCTTCAGGACATGCATATGCATCTCATTAGGTTCCATGGCGCTATGCACCTTCAGGTTCCTTGGATGGTCTCAAGCTTGATCCTTTCCTACAATGCATGTTCTTCATTCTCCCAGTTCCTGCCTTTACCTTCTGCAAACCTGGCTGAAACACTTGATGGTAAAGGCTGAGGTAAAAAAGTTGGTATCTTGGCCTTCTCCATATCCTGGGTAGTCAGGTGTTCTATTTCCTTCTGGATAGAATCCAAATTTTCCTTATGCTTAATTTTATCACCAATATACCTATAAAAACTTTTCTTGTTGCCCTTGAACATTTCTGGCAAGATTTAATTCTATCAAGGATTTAGCTTTCATAGAATTGTACAGTATAGCTTCTTGGACAATCTCTCTGTGTTCCTCACAGTCTGTCTCTCCTTGCTGCTACCCTCTGTAGGTTTCCTTTCTGTGCTGCTGTTTGTTCAGGTGCTCTGAGTTCATCCATGGTGGCCTTCTGGTGATTCTATCTGACTTCCTCTTTGCTGGGATACATCACTCCTGAGCTTGGAGAATGTGATCCTTGAATATCAACCAGTGTTTTTGGGCCCCTCTTCCCTCCAGGGACTTATCCCATGATACTCCACCAAGCAGATCATTCAAGAGGCCAAAATCTGCTCTCCTGAAGTCCAGGGTAGTGAGCTTTCTGCGCACCCACCTTACTGGCCTAAGGATCTTGAACTCCACATTTTGTGGTCACTGCACCAAGGCTGCCCTGGAGCTTCCCACTCCCCACCAGCCCCTCCTTGCTGGTGAGAACAAAGTCCAGCAAACCACATCTCCTCACTGGCCTCTCTGTCACTTGGAGAAGAAAGTTACCATCAACGCATTTCAGAACCTGCTGGTTTGCTTGTGCCCTGTTGTTTTATCCCTCTTTAAACAAGTCCATAGGGACCAGGGGTTATGAACTTGAGGCTGCTCCTATGTGTCTATAGAGTGACTCATGCACTCAGTCTTCCTGGCTGAGTGGCCTGTAGCAGACTCCAGCTATAATTGTCACCTGTCCTTGCCCTCCCTTTAATGTAGATCCATAAGTTCTCAGTTGGCTCCTCATCCATCCCTGGACAGAGCTCCATCCACTCCAGTTGGTCATTGACAGAGAGGACAATACCTTCTCCTCATCTTCCCTGCCTGTTCCTCCTAAAGAGCCTGTATCATTCCATTCCAGCACTCCAGTCATAGGAGCCATCCCACTATGTCTCAGTGATGCTAATAAGATGATAGCCCTGTATGTTTGAGGCCTTCTCTTAAGTCCTCTTTATCTATTCCTATTGTGTGTTTGCACAGAAGCATTTGAGTTGGGTCCACAATGAAGACAACTTACTGACTGGAGTGTCAGATATTCCTTTTTAAATGCTCTCCTGCTCACCCGCATTTCCTCTCCAAGCTCTGGGCATCTCTTACTGACACTGACATCAAACTGATAGGAGTGGGATGGACTGAGGTTCCCCTCCCCCAGCACCTTGAATTTAAAGCCTTCTTCACCAGCTTGCCAAGCCCATGGTGTATGATGTCCTTCCCCTTCCTGACAGATAGACCCCAGCAGCCCCCAGTAGACCCAGTTGCTCCATCTGCTGAGTTCCATGGTCCAAGTAGTCAAACCTCTGACTAGCACCAGTTCCATAATCATTTTTTTATTTGCCAGATCTGACTGTTTGTTTTCAAAAACCTTTTCTTTGACCAGGAGGATTGATGAAAAAACTACCTGCCCTTCAGAGTGCCTTACTGTCACCCCCAGGGCTCTTGATACTCCTTGATACTTGTATCCTTCTTGATACTTCTCAGGCAGCTCCAGACTGTTTCACTGTTGCTGTATCATACCATACGATCATGTGAAACAGCAGCAGTAGATAATAGTGGACTGTACGACAATCTCGGTGACATCCCTGATACAACTCCCCAGTAAGAAGCTCCTCTCTAGAGAGCATGTCAGGTCAGCAAGTGGGTACCTCCACATCTCTCAGAGGACAGTCACCTACTGCTATCACCTGCTGCCTTTTCTTAGTTGTGCTGGTTGTGATGCAGGGAGCAGATGGGTCTGCCTTACTCAACCCTGTCATCTCTCCTGGTATGTCAGGTCTTTCTTCTTGAGTCTACAGCGGGATGAATTGATTCTTAAAGGGCACATCAAGCTTCAGGGAGTTTTCTTTCTGCAGGTCCTTGCTATTGCAAGCTTCCATTCTTGCAATAGCATTCCTATCACCCCCTTTCTTTCTGAGTGTGTTATGTCTTCTTTTGCTGTATGTCTTCCCTGCTCTGCTATTGCAGCATGTTTAAAAACTATGAAGAGCACTCTGCATGGGAGATGCTTTAATGCATCAAATCAAGTAAGCCTGTAGCCTACTTGCATTCTCCTTTCATACTCATACCTGGCCATACTGAAAAGAAGTTGTTGTGCTGGTTTAAAGGTGAACAGGCGGAGAAATGAACCTGGCTCACGAGAGATTATAAGTCAGAGTTACAACTTACTTAAAAGGATTGCAGTAAATACAATGATACAGAGAAAAATGGGGTTTGACTCACAACAAACAGATGTATAACTCAGCACCTTGGGGCACGAACAGAATGGTATTCTTTAGCCCCTATGCTGAGAGTGACGTGGTGCCCCTGAGTCCAAAGTAAAAGGAAAGGAAAACCTGTTGGTGAGGATGATGGTCTCAGTCTTGCTGAGAGTGGAAGTTACAGTCCTGTTGAGGTTCTGGTCCTTCTCTGGATCCTGTGAGGGGTACCAGAAGTCCCAAACCCCCAAGATTATATATGCTTAGGTTCAGGTGGGAATACCCAGTGCCTCCCCCAGTGTGGGGAGTTTCATTCTGTGAGTCATGAGATATTTTTGGCGTTGTTGGTGGCCCATTAGCAGACATGACCCCTCAGGCTGGATGTGAAGATGCTAATGCCTCTCTGGAGGGGAGTTGTCATGGTTCAGTCATTGGTGTGAGGACAGGAACACTTCCCTATATCACAGAATTCTTTAACAGCCAGCTTGTTGCCTAAGGTGTCACATGTATCCTGAGCATCTGTTGCAAACAGTCCATTATTAATGGTTCATGAGAAATGACACAGAGAATGTAGAACACACAGTTTTGGTTACACCCACAGAGTGATAAGCTCTAACTAGGATGGTTGTGTACTGCTGCTGAACTTTTTAACATGGAGAAGTTGGCAATTCACTAAGAAAAATGCACTATCCCACCTTTGGTTTGATTAATTATAATTAAATTTTCTACTTAGTCAGAAAATGGTTCTTTCAACAGGTGGTTTGCATTGTGCATTTGGTAGCATTTGATCTATTGCCAGATACTTAAGCTGTTGCTCTTTGTAGGGTCTGTGGGAAAATCTACATAATATGCAAAACACGTAATTTATTTTAGATTATTTATAGCTTCCTTTATTCGTTCACAGTAAGCTTTGTCTAAAGTGAACATCAATGGTACTTTATCAGGAGATTGTCCGAATCTTGTCCTGCAAGCTCCTCATGTTAGTTTTGCAACCTCTACATGTCTCTGCTTTCAGTTTTAGCAATAGTTTAGTCAAATGGGATGTCAACTTCCAGTGGCAGCCCATTACAGCTGCAAAGCGTAGTCTTGCTAGTGGTTCGATTTTGGTTTATCACTGCATATGAAATGCAGACTCTCTGGGTTAGTGACACAGCTAGGATATGCAGCTTTGAAATAACACCTCCCTTGGCCTAAGTCCAGACTAAGCTGGAGTTCATGCACTGTCCTCCAAAAAAACCGGCTTTGTTAGGACAAAAGTGATTGTATGAGACATCAGTTTGGCAGGTCAGAGAACATCGATGTTAACACACCCTGATCTTGTCTGCTGACACTGCTGTTTAATTTAATTCTTGTTTATTATATGCCACGTCAGTGTATAAAAACACTCTACTGATGAGAGTACATGTACACCATAGCATACTGTAGAATGAGATTCCAAATATAAACAGTTTTCAATTCAGAAAAAATTACTGGAAAAGTTGTTATCTTAAACACATGCAGAGATGTTGCAAAAGTTTTAACATAACCAGACTCACTTGTAAGAGATCTGAAAGATAATGGTAAAGAAAAGTTGTATATGAACATACCAGCTTCATACATATTTATAAAGTAAATTCTAAAGGCAGAAGGAACGGCTTAGCAAACACAAAATAGGCAAGCAAACATGGGAGTTTTTACCTGTAGATCCACAATTTTTTATGAAGTAAGTATTTGAAATTTACAATTTACTTTCCATTTTGAAGAATAAAACTTTTTCCCATCCTGAGATACCTGAATGGAAAATTCTAATGTAATTCACTGACAATATTCCCAAATGTCAGTTTTAAGAGCTTTTGCTTAGACTGGATTTAAAATTAATTCCAAAGGGGCTCTTTGAAATGTAGTGCCATTCACATGTCTTCAGGTCTGTGCTGTTTTCTTAGAAGAGAGTAATAGGTGGGAAAACAGACTGTAAGTTTTGTGAGACAGTTGTGTCTCAATTGTGTGAGAGACAGCTTGCATGCAAACTGTAATAGTAATTACAGTTTCAAGTGTTAACAGGGGCCACCAAAGTTGCTCTCTTGTTGTGTTTGGAAATGTGATAAAGTGCTTGGTTCCATAATATTTTCTATTCTATTTATGTGCTATGGAAAAGTGCACCTTCCTCTCTTCACTCCTTTCTTTGGATGCTTCTAGGTTGTACGTTGTTAAGTGACTTGATCATTGGTAGCACTCTAACACCTGATGGAGGCTGCATTGTGCAACAGCCACAGCTTTGAAAGGTTTTACTGGAACCCAGCTTCTTCAAGGATTACTTACTACATTTTATGCTACCACCATGTCTGGTGACCACAAATGCAGTCTTATGTTAAAGATGTTGTAACCAATGTAAACAAGTTTTCCTTTGCTTTTCTCCTCATCCAGAAGGTGGCAATGGATTTCTGTGAGTAAAGCTGATGATGTATTTCTATAAAAGCAAATGTTTGTGTTTTAAATCTCCTCCTTTGACATCCCCTTTTTGTTTATATGAATTTAGGACAAGAGACTGACCAAACACAGAAGATGAGTTTTAAATGAAATCACTTGAGAATGTGGTTCTGCTGTGCTGTATGGGATACATCTCTAGATCAACCACCCTCTCTCTTGGATTTTTTCATGCTTTGGTAAGGAAAGCGCTGAATTCATTATTACTTTATGAAAAATAATAAAGCAAACATTATCTCTGCTCTGCAGCTGCTCTAAGCACAGAACTAAAAACTTGGCTTTTGGTGGGGATTTTTTTAGATCTCATAGCCTGAAGGATAAAAACCAACTCATATTAAAATTACTGTACTGTGAGATTGATATTCAGATGTTTTACATAACAGTGCGAAGCTTCTACCTAATTTTGGTTTTCTGTTTTTAATCAAAAATATCACAATAAAATGTTATACAATTCCCACAGATGCCTTTCCAGGAAGTTCCTTTATGCAGAGCTGGAGGGGAGGCAAGATGTTGGCATAGCTGTGGACCTAAAACCTGCTATGCCAACATATTGTCATCCTTCCTGTCTGTTTGCGGCAGAGGGAAGTTATACATTGAAACATTTAGAACAGGTTTAGTTTTTATAGATAACTTGAAATTTCATTTCTCTGGCCCTGACTTTAAGTCATTGTGGTATGTGTTTATTAGTTACATAACCAAAAATGGGACAGGATTTGACTCGATGGAGTTTTTTTGTTATTCAAATGACAAACAGCTTACTTTGCTCTGAAAAAAGTTAATGTAGAGATGAAGTAAGAAAGGGCCTTGAGGAGGCCATCAGTGGACAGGACAAGAATTGAGTGTTTTACTCTCTGACCTGCATACCTTTGCAGTGAGACTATGAGTTGTCACTTAGAAGCCTTCGTATGAGTATTTCTGATTACATAACTTTCCCCCTTTTCATTATATTCTCCTTCCATATGTACTTTTAATGGTTGTAATTTCTGTTAAGAGCCGTCTAGTAAAGGGTTTTGAGCAATGAAAATGTAGTGGTAGTCAAAAAATGAATGAGCACCCACTGAAGAAATTTTGTAGATGCATTTCACCAATGTGTTTCCAATGCTTAATTAAGAACAATGAAACAGTAAAACTTGATCCTGAAGAAGGTGTCCTGATTGCTGTACAGGGAACCTCTTGAAAAATAAAAATTGTGTGTAGCAATTTCATCATTCATGTACTTATTCTGCATAAGATGTTACTTCACAAAATTAGAGTTTTACTTAGAGAATCTAGAATGAGAGGCTTGATCAGGAGTAGTAGTGCTACTTAAAAAAACATAAAGAAGCAGAACTTGGTTTCACATTGTGTCCTTTGCAGTCCTTTTACACTCTCAACAGTTTCTGTCACTCAGGTATTCAGTTTGACCCATGTATGAAAGAACCATAAAATACTTCATTATGACTAGGCTATGAGATTGCCAAACCTAACTTTGGATTAGCATCTGCATCCACCATAACAAAATGATTATAATTAAATGTTCCTACTACTTTCAGATATCTAATATCAATTCTATTTAACCTCTACATTTAGGCTGTCTATCTGCAGTGGAACATCATGCAAGTGATGTCTAAACTTCTCATTTTAGGTTTGTAATGCACTCATGATGACAAACATAGAGTAGTGCACCAAATATGGTTGTAGAAAATTACATCATTTTTAAAAACATAGAGAATTCTTTGCTCCTGATTCATGCTGAAATTAAATCTGATACATAAATAGCAAGGTCTGAAGGGCAAAAAGCATTGTGACTTTTGTTCTTAAGGCAGGATGCAGACACAACATAAAATTCAGGTCCCCTCCTGTCTCAAGCCTATCAATGGATCCACAGAGCAGTTAGCATCCTTCTTGTGGCAAGATGACTTACTGCTCTCAAATAACAAATAGTGTCCCATTGTTTGAGCACCTAGCCTGTGGTACTGGACCTTAGCCTGTGGTATGGGGACCTTTGTCAGTGGTACTGTTCTAATAAGTAAAATAAATATTATTTGGTTTTCTGGAAAGAAAGTAATGGTGAGAAGCTATTTAGTCTGTTAGAATTAATTAAAGAGAAATGGAGAAAGGCATTTGATTTCAGAAAACAATGATAATGATCTGGTCTTTGTTGAGACAGATCAGTTGTTTGACATAATAGCAAGTTTTAAATAAGGATAAGTCACTTAGCGTTATAATACTGTGTGAATTAGTATGCGCTTTGCCTTGGCTTTACTTGCTTACCATAAGTAGCTGAATTTGCTGAAGTCTTAGGCCAATACTTGTGAACTTTCACCTAGAGATGTTTTTAGCTGGAGTAGAATTAATTCTCTTAGTAATTTTCCTAATAGGTTGTGCAGTGCTGTATTTTGAATTTAATCTGAGAATAATGTTGATTATGCACTGATGTTTTAGTTATTGCCAAGTAGTCCTTGCTCTAAATCAATGACTTCTTAGTTTCCTATCCTCTGCCAACTGAACTAATGCACCAGAAACAGAAATCAGAAGATGAGGAGGCTGTAGTCATCAGCAGAAGCTACATGTTGACAAGATAAGAACAGTCAATGCCCTGCCTGTGTGGTCATAGAGAAAGAATCCAATAAGGTGTTAGAAGGGCCCAGAACAAAAATTTCCATTGCACCAAGAACCATGTGCAGGGTGCGTGAGGAAGAGGTTCATAGACTCTGAGGGCATAAGAGCCGAGGGGAATTCTATGTTCAGTGTCCCTCTTCAGAGTCAACCAGCTCTAGCTGTTCCTATTGCTGTACCATTTGATTATAAAATTATTTTTTCCTGCAATTGGATGTCTGAGGCTCTACTGCAAGAAACCTTGAGTGAAGAATTTTCTTTTATCTTCATTTTAGTGGCAGTGAAGTCTTCAAGTAACTGCTGTTATTTTGGACCACTGTTCTCTCTAGCATCTTACAAGCAGAGAAGACAAAATGCTTGTTTCTAGAAAGTAACAACTCTTCTTTCTCAAACCTTAAAAGAGAATGCAGACCTCTGTATTACTGTGTTACTGACTTTTTGAAGCACAGTGTTTTGCCTGGAGCTTAGTGAAATCTGCTGGAGTATGATTACTCTTTGCCTTCAAGGGAACAAGTTTAAATCATGTGGTACAAAACATCCCAGCTCTAGACAAATTATACTATTAATGCATTACGGCATCTGAATGCTAGTTGTGAAACTGGTTCTGCATTTCTCTTTCATTCCCTCAGGATCATCTTAACTCTGAAAATAACAGAATGGGTCATAGTTTGACCTTACTGGTACAGATTTTATTTACTTATCCAATATCACAGTCTGCATATTGTCTTAGTTTTAACAGAAATTCTTTCAAGTTCAGATAACATACACCCATTGGAAGATTGCATTAACCTAAATGTAAAGTAACTTATTCAACAGAGAGTGTACATTTTTAACTTAAAAAAATTTCACTCTTGCTGTTTTCAGTAGATTCAGTAGAATTTAGGCTTAGAATTTTATCACTGAAACCACAAAATTTTTGTCTTTTTGGTAGGTTTGCTAATGTTTAAAAGTTTAAGTTTTTAAAATTTAAAATATAAATTTGTTTTTCCAGCATTCATCAAAACTAAATGCTTCTCTGTTTAGAAAACAATTTTTCTGTGCTTACCACCGTAGCTATGGCTTAGAAGAGTACCATACTAATCCAGCACTGTGCTGTTGACTTTTGTCATGAGGCACAGTATGACTCTGTTTCTGGCAATTGCAGATTTCTACAGAACTTCCTTGATATTGAATTTCTAGACAATACCTTTTAGGTTTTGTTCCTAATAAGCAGTGAATGTAGAGCCAAATAAATGTACCAGGAAAACCCAGTTTTTTAGTAACCATTTAAATAACAGATCCTAGGTCTGCCAAAATAAAAGTTTATTCTTAAATGATAGTTTGCATGTCCTGAGTCAGTTCTCCTCAGAGTTCTTTGATGTGACAGATACAATATTTTTCCTTACCCTCCTTTCCCCTAAACTTGCAAGACTTTCAAGAACTATTTGCATTTTTTTCAATGTGTGTTCACTAAGCATGACACTGGAGAGTATTTCATAGATGTTTCATGGCAGCACTTTCATTTTGAGCTCTGTTCATGGTTATGTTGCTGAATTATATAGTCTATATTGTGGCAGAGGAGTGATCCTCAGTATATGGCAGTTATGTGCAGGCAGCCTTCTTTCATACCAAAATTGCTGCAGAACCTTAAGTCTAAGGTATGTCACCTCATGAATGAACAAAGTTAGAGTAGGTCTCAAAAAAACTTGGGCAATTTCGAACCCATGGAGAGGTGCAACTCCAAATTTAAGAAGAAAAAATTAATATAATTCCATTGGAGAATCGTCAAGTGTTCAATAACAGGCTGAAGAAAGAGAGGCGAGATTTTTCTTTTTGAATTTGGAGTAGCATTAAAAAAACCCCAAGAAACGAACAACTAACAACTCCATGAATCAAATACTCTTTATCTGTTCCTCCTTCCAAGTTTATGTCACTGTCTTATGCAAACATGTTAGTCCTACCAAGTAACTTCAAAATGTTTAAAAAAAGTAATTCCAAATAAAACAATGCAGGTAAGACATATTTGGATTCTAAACTTGCATGTAGTTTTCTCAGACCACTCACTCTGAAAAATAAGGGGTTTAAACAGCAGGTCACGAAGAAGTTTTGGTGTAACATTAACTGAATTGACTAAAGCCTTGACCAATTAACTAGATAAAATGCAATAGCATTCCTTACAAAGGACAGCATGTCATAGGATAGTTTTGATGGTAATCTGACATTATAGAATATTATAAATTGACAGAGATTATCAGAAGAGGCAACATTTTAGGTATTTATTTCCACATGTGAGGCATTTCCTTTTGTCTGCAGCTTTTAACTGTATTTCATTCCAATAAAAATGGTTTGGAAACCAAAACTTGCATCTTCTGAAGCATTCAGAATTTTCTGAGGTTTGTTGTACTGGGACAAGAAGTTGATTTTTTTTAAACATTCTGAAAAGTTTGACTTAATGTTTCTGAAAAATTACATTTTGGCTGCATTGAAACTTTTTGTTTCAGCTCCAGCAGTATATAAGGCAATGTTTTAGTAAAAAAACCTGTAGAGTCTAAAAAGCCTAAACAATACTAACCCTTATCCTCAACAAACGACATAGAAATAAGCATAGTCTGTGAAGAGAGACAAATTATGGCAAAATCTTACTATTTCTGTAGGAAGTAACTGTGCTGTTGAAATATCTCTGCTATACTGTAGTGTAAACAGTGTTTACTACATCATAAACATAATAAATGCATTTTGAGTACACTATATCAGGTTTTCTTGTGTATAAAGGTGATCTTATATGTTCAGAAGAATGATAAATGGTGCAGAAAAGAGCTGAACAAGAAGAAGGAAAATTATCCATATCTTTCTTGCCAAATACAAGACTGGGCAGATTTATAAGGAAGGGGAAGGCAAGGGCCTGAGGTGAGATTCTGGCCTTGCTGGTGTCAGCATAACCATTGTTCCAACCTTGTTTAGGATACAGATACAGCCATGGATTAAGTTTGCTGTTAGCAAGGTCTGGTTTAGTGAATCCTTTATTAACTTCAGTCCTTAACAATTCTCAAGTACTGTGCTTCACTTATAATCCTAACAGATATTCCTTATTACTTACATACTCTGCTCCTGCTTTGATGCATTGATAGAGGGAACTTGGAGGCCTCTTTGTTTCTCCAAAAAAAGAAGAGAATTTGTCCAGGAGGTAGATGGGGAATGCTACATTTAAGCAGTCCACCATGCAGCCCAGTGAGTGACCTTCATTAGTCATCAAGATTCAGCAGTATCTGGCCAGCTGAGCTCCTGTGATCATGGCAAGATACTGTGAATATAACATATGCCCAAAACAGGAAACTATCATGAGTTGGAGGGGGTGTCTGGGAAGTGGGAAGCTGCATGTAGGCAAAGGTAATTGAAAACTAGTAAGATAATCTTCAGAAATAGGTGAAGCAGGAAGCATTTTCAGTGATCCAATTATTCTGCCATCTGGATCTGGCACTTAGAATCTCTATCTAATTTCATGGGACTACATGTTCTGTGTAGCACTGATTTTACTCTGCCCTACTAGCTCACAATTGCTTACATAACTGAGACATGTGGTGAGCCAAGCAAAGGCTCAGAACAAAGGTTTTTGTAGTTTCATACTTTGGTGATCATGGCACAAGTAAAAACAAACTGCTTGTTTCAGTCTGTTAACTTGTCTGAAGAGTAGCTGTCAAAAATTGTTCTGGAAGACAAAGGCATATCCTCATCCAGATCTGCATAACATCTTTTCCAGAGGGAGATTATAACTGTTCTCTCACAGCACACATGATCCTATTGCATAAGTCAAAAGAAGAAGTAGTCCACAAATTACGTACTCCATTGAAAGCTGTTTGTCAATAGCATTGTTTGCTTCTAACCTTTTAATTTTTTTTTCTGTAAATGACAAAGACTTTCCTGGTCCAGCTTAGTGAGTGAAATTGGAAGCATAGAACACAAAAAGGTGAAGTTACATCTCAATTCAAAAAATCAATTTGAATCTAGGTTGACTGCTGGTAACAGTTTCTTAAAATGTTCTACTTCATAATCAAGTAATTTCTTAGATTTTTTTCCAAGAGCATACCCATGCTAGTATTTGATGTATAATCAGTTTTCTATAGCTCCATTGATGAATGTTCCTGGCATTAACTATTTTGAATATACTTAGAACAGTTTCATTCATTACTTCTGCCAGCTCTGTATAGCATTTCTGATCTTCAATAATTAAGTGATAAATTGCATTATTTTTATTATATGGTTTCTATAAAATTATTATTAAGATTAGTTACTTATGTAAATTGTGGGAGCTCACTTTCTCTTAGAACAGAAATGTTTTCCAGGGCTGAAATACATGCCTAATTGGAGAGTAAGAAAAAGGAAAAGGGACATAATTGTGTAGGAAATGGAATGAAACTGTCTACTTACTGCCATTCAAGAAGGAAAAGGTAGGCTTATGTGGGAAAGACAGGACAAGATTAATAATGGTACTAAGGAAAGCAGTTCTGCTTTCTGGAGAACAAGAAGGGACTGGATGAAAGTTGGCATTTACAGAAGGAAAAGTATGCAAATCTCTTTCCTCTTTTTCCATCACCTGATCAAACTTGCTTCTACCTTCTGCTGACGTGTATGCATGCATGCATGCAGGAAGATTTATTGATTGATTCATAAGTAGATATGTATGCACATGTGTGCAGAGTAGTAATTCTGAAATATAGTGGTAAGAATCTACTTACAGTATTTTAAAATTAACACAACACCAAGTAATTTGTTAACTTTCTGACCTTAAAATCAATCTTTCCTGATCCACAATTGTCTTGGGTTGAGCTGGCAAAATGCCAAGTGTCCAAGACAGAGAGAAAGGGTTCCTCCTCCCCTCAGCCAGCTAAGGGAAAAAGAAGAGGGAGAGGAAAAAAACCCCTTCAAAATAGGTTTATGCTGAAACTAACTACATCCATTTATACAGAAAAAGAGAAAATGAAAACTACAATATAACACACACTTACACAAGTTATGTATAACAAGAAATAACTTCCCACTTTCCAGTAAACACAAATTCTACCATTTTAACTACAAGTCATTCTAGAGAAGTCAATTCCCCAGAGACAGACTTAAGCAGAGAGAAAAGCTAAGAACAAACATTTTACTTCCCTAAGATAACATGATGTTAAGCCGGTGCTCCGGGCTTGGGCCTCCCCATCCCTCCTGGGACAGCAGAGTGTCTTGCTGGGACCACAGCTGTGAAGCAACTGACCAAGCCACTCCCACACCGGCTCCTCCCCCTTCTGAGATGGTATCATAATATGGTATGGAATACAACATTACCGGCTAGAAGAAGTCAGGTGTTAGCTAGCCCAGCCCAGCTCAAGTCAGCTGACAATTTCAGGCCTAGTCTGAACTTTAAAACCTAAATTTAGGCCCACCTGGCTAAACCCGTAACAACAATAAACACAAAAAAAGCACAAACACAAATCAGAGTCTTTCATTACCTTAGACAGCACAAAAAAAAGAAATAGCTTGCAATTTCTGTGAATAAAATCCATGTTTCTTACGCTGTCAAAAAGCTGATTAAAAAAAAGACTTACAAACTATAAGAAATTATCATCAAAAGCATAAGAAATTTCTCATTACTATCTCCAAATACCTATTGGTCTTCTCTAAGTGTGTATCTAAACTAATTTTAATTAAGGTGGTACTTATTCAGGTAATGTACTAGATTTACTGCAGTAACCATGAGCTGGATGGTTCCTAATCTGGGCTCTTAGCTAATGATTTATGTAGATATCCCATTTCCAAGCATAATATACATAATGTGTCAAATTGATGTGATAATTCCTCTACCAAATGCTAAACTGTTTTCCAGCAATATGCCAACAAACACTGTGCACGCTCTTTTGCTTCCATCTTCTGCTGAATTTGTAGAATAGGGTATAAGAATTCTGTGTTAAGAATCAAGAAAAATCTGTGTATATATTTAACAGTGCTTGGGTGAGCATATTCTCAAAATGGGGTCATAAAGCAAGTGAAAACTGAGTAAAAAAGCCCATCCAGAATTAGGGTGGCATGAAAGGTCTCTAGTGCAGTGTCCCTTCTGAGCCCAGGGGTGACTTTCAAAAACCTCTAGGAGAGCTATATAGTTGCTTCATCCAAATGGACAGACCTGCTATAATGATGCTACAAGATTGCATCCTTTTTGACTATTACTTTCTTTGACTTTAGACTTTACTTTTGACTTTAGAATGGATGAAGAAGCATGCAAAAAATAAATGTCTTCAGTACTGTTAAGAAAACTTATAGGAGTAACTGTGATTTCATGGGTACTGCTTACCTTGATCATGTCTCTTCAGTCACCGTATATAGCTCTTCAGAGCAGCATATTCCCTCTATCTTTTCCATTCCGAAACAGGCAGACAAAGTTATTTCCTAAGGGAAAGTCTCCACACAGTAACCAGCACCCTCTTGTGTTCATGGCATGCAGAGGCCAAACCCAGCACCAAATAACTCTGTGTGACTCCAGAGTTTCATTCCGGAGTATCTTCCACAGCACCCAAATCTGACATGACAGCAGGAACCTGAAGTCTCACACATGTTCCTCCAACAGCTAGGGGTGATTGTCAGACAGGAAAGCAGTAATTAGCACGTCTATATGTACCTTACATGTTAATTTTCTCAAACACCATCAGAAATAGTCAATCTGAACAACTTTTGCTCCAGTATTTCTTTGGAGCTACCAACACCTTTCCACGAAGCATGCATTCTTCTCAAAACAGAGTTTTCAACAGAAGCCAGAAAGTCTTCAATGGATCCTCAGATATCCAGTGTTTTACTTTGCTAAGAATTTATGAGATAAAAGTAGCACAAGAAATACTGCAATAACAATGAAATGACATGAGTAAATCCAAATCAGAACAAATAAGCAGTTTGGCCAGGATACCATACTGCTATCTAAATAAAAGAAAAATTGAATCAGCTACCAGTGTTTCAGTTCTTGAGCCCCTAAACTGTCCCTAAGTCTGAGGGGTTTTTTGTTGGGGTTTTTTTTGTGTTCGGATTACTTCATACAGAAAATCAGAATTGCATGTAGTTTGTAAGGAGCTCTCTGTGGAAACTACTCAACAGCTATAGAGTTTAACTCCCTAGGCAATGGCATGAATTTGTGTTAGGGGAGGTTTAGGTTAGATATTAGAAAAAGGCTCTTCACCTAGAGGGTGGTTGGGCACTGGAACAGACTCCCCAGGGAAGTGTTCACAGCATCAAGCCTATCTTGAGTTCAAGAAATGTTTGGACAATGCCTTCAGGGGCATGGTGTATTCTTGGGGAAGTCCTATGCAGGGCCAGGAGTTGGACTAAGTGATCCTTTTGGGTCCCTTTCAACTTCAGATATTTCATGACTCTATGATTCATAGAGAACTGCATATCTTTGCAGCTTTCAAAATCATCTACAGAGTAAGACACTGGTCTTATTGCACAGCAGTGATTTTCCAAGAATCTCCCAGTATGATTACTATTTTCTGTTTAATTATATGGTTTTCTCTATGAAGAAAGAATTCAGTCCAAGTATTTTGCACATTAATATAATTGTGTTCTATCAGAGTTGTATCTTACACAGAATTTTGTCTTGAATAACACAGAAGAATACTAGTAAAATAGGTAAATTTGAATCCAATTTTAATTCACAAGGTGCCAGATATAAAAAGATGCATGAGTTTGTATTAGATGAATTGAATACATGTAAGATATATTCTGAAGAACATAAGAAGCAACAATAGTGCCGAAGACACTCATGAAGGTATATTTATATTTAAAGAAAAATATTACAATAATACTTTTGGCCACAGTAGGTAATTCATCTCCAGGGGAAAGATTCAGTTGAAATTTCTTGACTTTTCACTGTATTATGATTACCATCAAAAGTAATTCAGATGCCTCAAAAACCCCAGCTTTGTCATCTGAATCATAGTGTTCCTTATGCATATAATGAGGGTGTTCCTTATGTACATACTGAGGGTGAAGTGTTACGTAGTGAAAACTGTTTGATCAGCTCAGGTTAGGACATGAAATATTTCAAATTCCTGTTATCTAGTATGTATCAGGAATACAGCAATGTATGGGTAAGAAGGGGTTTCACCCCTTGCAGCCTTGGCAGGGCACAGGGCACCCATCCTACATGGTGTGCCTTCACATCCACTGTCATCCACTGGCTCATTAGAGGGTGCTGCTGATTGAAGGATTCTATGATACTGTTTGATACTTACCTGTAATAGTTAATATACTTGGCAATTTGTAGAGATCATTTAAACCATAAAAAGTGAACATGTAAAACATATGCTAATTAAAAGTAAGTTTATGCTCATTAAGAGAAATTTAGGATAATTTTTGGATAAAAACTGACCTTGAGGGTCTTAGCATCAACGAAAAAAAGGACAGAAATCTCATGGGACTGAGATAAGCAGAAGATGTACTGAAGGAACAGGATAATTGCATAAAAATCTGCCAACAAAATGGTTTCAGTCACTTTTCAAGCTAAGGTAAAAGGACACTATGAGGAAGACATCCTGTCTTCATCCCTACAACCTCCACCTGGGACCACCAGGAAACAATGCGCAAGACCCAATAGGAGGAGCCCGATGTGGGGAAAATGGAAATTATTTCTTGGAACTTATTAGAATAAAGCCTGCCTTTTCTAGGATTAATGCATATGTATGTAAAGTAATGAATATGTATGTCTTAACTGCATATAAACCTGTGTGTTAGTGGACAAAGGTGTGCATGTCTTTGGAGGAGCTGTCCCCCATGTACCCAGCGCTGAAGTAAACATACCTGTCTTTGACCTCCTTGGTTGTGGAGTCTCCTTTCCACAGATCACTGCCTGTACCACCAATGTTTATAATATACCATAAGGAAGAAGCAAAATCCCCTTTTCCTTTGGTTCATTCCTACTGATACAAATAATTCAATTAATCCCTCTTTGATTCTGCACTTCAAGAAGATATAAGATTCACCATCTTGTGCTTGTTAGCCTTCAGGTGACTTTAGTATTACAATTTAAATAGAACAACAAATTCTGTGTTCAAATGTAGCAAAATATCCTCCCCTGATGTACTTTGTAAAAATGACTATTAATTCCATTGATAAAAATGAGAGTTGAAGTTATAATAAAATTGCAGCTTGCACAGTATCCTAGACCAATATGTCACACAAAAAGTGATAGTATCTTGTTTGCCTTTATGCTTTTCATTAGGTTCTTAATTTTTATTGCATTTTGTTTAATGGATCAGCCCATTGACATCATTAGTCTCATTTCTGTGATCTCTCTTTGGCAAGGATATGCACATTGGTCTGAAGTGTTACCTATTTTATGGATAAATGGAAGCAGACAACAACTGCCAATGTTGTCTCCCACATTCACAACCAGAATTCAATTATGCTTTAAACAAACCTTTAGATTAAAGGACCCATTATCTTGCCTGGAAGATACTGAAGCAGTCATTTAATGCTTACTTACTGCGTTTCTCAATTGAGTCAGAGTTTGGTTTCTTTAATCCCTTATTATGGGGTAAGGGCAACAGGATACAAGATGGCCATTGCAGGGATTGCTGGGAGTTGAATCATAGAATCGGGTTGGAAGAGATCTCTGAGATCATCAAGTCCAACCCTTAATCCAACCCCACTTTGATTACTAGATCATGGTACTGAGTGCCATGTCCAGTCTCACCTTAAAAACCTTCAGGGTCAGAGAATCCACCACCTCTCTGGGCAGGCCATTTCAATGCCTGACCACTGTCTCTGTAAAGAACTTCATCCTGATATCCAACCTAAACCTCCCCTGGCAGAGCTTAAGCCCATGCCCTCCTGTCCTACTGTTGGTTGCCTGAGAGAAGAGACCAATCCCCACCTGTCTACAACATCCTTTCAGGTAGTTGTAGAGAGTGATAAGGTCTCCCCTGAGCCTCCTCTTCACCAGGCTGAACCCCAGGTCCCTCAGCCTTTCCTCATAGGACTTGTGGTCAAGTCCTTTGACCAGCCTCGTTGCTCTTCTCTGGACCCACTCCAGTACCTCAATATCTTTCCTGAGGGGCCTAGAACTGAACGCAATACTGAAGGTGTGGCTTCACCAACACAGAGTACAGGGGAAGGATCACTGCCCTGGTCCTGCTGGCCACGCTATTTTTGATCCAGGCCAGGATCCCATTGGCCTTCCTGGCCACCTGGGCACACTGCTGGCTCATGTTCAGCCTCCTCTCAATCCAAACCCCCAGGTCTCTTTCTTCCTGACTGCTCTCCAGCCACTCTGTGCCCAGCCTGTAGCACTGCATGGGGCTATTGTGGCCAGTCCAGCAGTAAGCCCAGGAAAAACTGGCCAGTCACATAGGCAGCCTTTGTGCCCATGTGACCATCTCTCTTAGGTAACCACCTCCATTAATGTAATTGCAATGTAACTGCCTCCCTGGAAAAGTATAAATACTTAAGCACAGCCATTAATTAACAATTCATCCCCATTATCTGACCAGGGTGTGTGCATGCAATCATCTCCACATCTTGTAGATATTATGGAAAGGTGACAAAAAAGTGGAAAACCTCTAAACAAGACTTGTAAAATCTTGTTTGAAGTATTAATAAACTCACTGACTACTCTGAAGAGTAAAAAAAGTAAAAAAAAGGTGGAACAAATGTGCATTTACTTTACAAATCTTTAGAAGAAGATAAATTACTTGCTCATATGACAGAGAAAATTGTACCTCAAAATTGTGCCCCATTAATTAATACTAAATACTCTGGAAGTTTAATCAGGGGAAATATACTTTGACAAGATCAGTGCAAATAGACATGCTAGAGTTCCAGCTCCAGGAGGAAGAACATCAGCATATCTAATGTGACCTCTGGTGTGACTAAGTCTGTGGTGAAGAATGATAGGGTATAATCTCTTGTTGTGGAATCATAGAATCAATCCTTTGGGTTGGAAGGGACTTTTAGAGATCATCTAGTCCAACACATCCCCTGCAATGAGCAGAGACATCTTCAGCTAGATCAGGTTGCTCTGCGACCTGGCCAACCTGATCTTCAATGTTTCCGGGGATGAGGCACCTACTGCATCTCTGGGACACCTGTGCCAGTGTTTCACCACCCCCATCATAAAATTACTTCCTTATATCCAACATAAATCTACCCTCTTTCAGTTTAAAACCATTATGTTCTGTCCTATTACCACAGGCCCCGCTCAAAAATCTGTCCCCATCTTTCTTGTATGCCTGCTTTAAGTATTGAGACTAATGAGATTTCCCTGGAGCCTTCTGTTCTCCAGGGCGAACAACCCCTTTCAGTCTTTCCTCATAGGCCAGCAGTTCCAGGTTCACCATTTCTGTAGTCCTCCTCTGGATGTGCTCCAACAGCTCCACATCTTTCTTGTTCTGGGGACCCCGGAGGTGGGTGCAGTGTTCCAGGTGGGGTCTCACTGAGCAGAAGGGCAGAATCCCCTCCCTCACCCTGCTGGCCATGTTGCTTTTGATGCAGCTCAGGATACAATTGGCTTTCTGTGTGTGAGTGTACATTATCAGGTCATGTCCAGCCTTTCATCCACCAGCACCTCCAAGTCCTTCTTGGCAGGGCTGCTCTCATCCCTTCATCCTTCCAGCTTGTATTGGTACTGGGGGGTAGCGCACCACTTGGTCTTGTTAAACCTCTTGAGACTCCCATGGACCCACTTCTCGAGTTTGTCCAGGTCCCTCTGGATGCCATCCCATCCCTCAGTTATGTCAACTGCATCACTCATCTTGGTGTCCTCTGCAAATTTGCTGAGGTTGAACTCAATGCCACTGTCTGTGTCATTGATGAAGATATTAAACAGTACTGGTCCCAGTACAGACCCCTGAGGGACACCAACTGGCACTGACACCCATCTGGATGTTGAGACATTAACCACTACCCACTGGATGTGGACATCTGGCCAATTCCTTGTCCACCACACAGTTCACCCGTCAAACTCATCCACTAGTGAGGAGGGTGGGGTGGGGAACTGTGCCAAAGGACTTAAAGAAGTCTAAAAATAGATTATATCTGTAGCTCTTCCCTTGTCACTCCATTGAAGAAGGCCACTACATTAGACAGGAAGGAGCTGCCTTTGGTGAAACCATACTGTCTGTCTTAAATCATTTCCCTGTTCTCTATGTGCCATAGCACACCCACGAGGATCTGTCTTGTGAGGTACAGAGATGAAGCCCTGCCACCATCCACCCTCTATACTACAACCTGAAATGTAATTTGTGGTTCACAGACCCAGCAGCTTGTTCTTTGGGTTGTTACAATCTTTTTAGGAGTACTGTAGAATCCAACAAAACAATCACAGGAGACCAGAAGGGAAGGACTTCTGGGACAAAGCCTGGCTGAAATGTGGTCCTTCTGTTGCTCACAGTAATGCCCACAGGTGAGAAGACACTGCACTCCACGCAAAACAGGATCTCCAATTTGCCATCAGGCCATTTACCACATACAAAACAGTATTTGCCATTTACCAGAGAGGAATTAAAAAGGAAACATTTGAATGCTTAAGCAATGTTTATGTTTTCATTTCCAATCTCATCACAGCTGCTACTGCAGACAGGCCATGTGGAAGGGCTCCAGGCAGGTCTCCCATTCCTTCTGTGCAGTCTTGCCAAAATCATGGGTGCAGCTGCCAGACACGAGTGGAAAAGTACAAATAAGCTTATCATCCACCTGTCTCTCAAGGGCTGAAAGGCTGTTTTCCAGGGTAGACAGTGAGAATGACCGAGATTTTCTCAACATGCATGGCCTCATCTTTTGGCTTCTCAGCAAAGGGGCACCCCCACCAGCTGGGTCAAAGAAGGTTCTCCAAGGCCCTACTTGCCATGGCACAGGGAAAATTTGTTGCTTACTCAAAAGCAAACAAGAGAGGTCCATGGTTGCAGTGTTGTGCATCAGTGTTATGACCAAACATTATTGTCGCAGGGGCTGTCTGCTCCCTGAGGGAATGTGAGGTGAGAGCCAAGGTGGGCCCCAGCACAGGCAGTGCCCTCACCAATGGGACAGAGCTAGGTGCTTGTAACAGGATCCCAGAAAATGCAAGTGAGGAACCAGTTCCAGAATCCATCAGGGGAGTGCAGTCAGAGGAGATGGGGCTGAAGATGGGATTGGAGACAGGCTACAACATCTGGATGAGGGGTCCCATGCAGGAAACAAGATGCCCATAACATAGATCCCATCTGCCTCCAGAAGACAGAGCTGGTGACCGAAGGCCCATGCCTGGCCTGAAAAGGGGTTCCAACAGGTCACGTGAGAGACTGAGGGTGAGGAATGAAGGCCCCAGATAAGGCTGCTTGGATCCTTGAGCCCTTTTTTTTGAAGCCTCCCTTCCCAGCAAGGGGTCTTGTCACACCTGTCAGAGATCGAGCATTGAAGGATGACTTCCTGGGAGTCGTAAAGGTTCACAGATCCTCTAGAGAGGCAAAGTATAGCTACAGCTATACTCCAGCTCATTTAGACAAGAGACAGCATGTTGCTGAGAATATAATTCCATTACAACACTGCCACCTCTTGTTCTGCTTATTTTATTTTTAGACAACTCCAGTCTGGAGTGGATCCACCGCTAGCATGAAGGGATAAGGTCTCCACTATTGTTAAACTGAAACCCTACAGGGAATAGCAAATGATTGGATGTAACACCATGTACTTCCATATGAGTTACAAAATGCTTGAAAACATCCACAGACACATTCTATCAGTGTTGACTGGTGTGTAACTGTTTTGTCTGCTAAATCGGTAAGGTACTGAGAGAAAGGGAGATAAAAACAAATGAACAAACCCTATGACAACCACAGTGGCAAAACTCCAGAACCTAAGCAGCAGGAAAACCTGCCCCAGCAGAAAATATCTTGGGATTTGTCCAGGGACTGTGAAATACACTGTGTCCATGAAATGTTATCTCCAGACTCTGTGACTTCTGATGTGAACGTGTTGTCCTTTCAGTACCTGCTCCATCTGCTACCCCAGAGGCTGGCACCCAGACGCATACATTTTACAGATGCTGTTTAAGGAAGAGCAGTGTATGCCTCCCCAGGAACACTAAGTCTGAGAATTGTGCAGAGGCTCCTGGAGAAGACTTGGCTGCAGAAAAGGAATGTAAATTTATCATCTTTGTCTTTTGGGTTTTGACTAGGTGGTCTCTGGGAAGAGGCCCAGCATGCTCTAGAGGAAGGATCACACTGTGCTAGCAGGTGTAACATGGGGAAAGTCCACAAACAGCAAGGAGAAGAGACAAACTGGACAGGCTAGCTGGAACTCCTTGTCCTTGTGCATGATATTCAACTAGCTCTTTGATTGGTGTCTCAGTAGTGACAGAGATTGGTTTTCTGCATGGGTTCCTTGATTTCTAGCATGATATTTCATCTTTATTTCTTTCAGGCAGCTTTAGAGAGCAGTTTTTACAACCCCTTCAATTAACAATTTTTGCTATGCTTTTTCACTATGTTTCTTTGTGTTTCAGTCTTGGTGTGTAGAGTAGTTGAGAAGGGGTGTAGTGTTTTAGCTCCATCTATGTGCCTGGGAACTGCCTGGTGAGGTAGCCCAGACCCACCAGCAGTGATCCCCTCAGGTGTGGGGCAGCAGAAAGTGCTTGTCAATCCACCACAGAGAAAGAAATGACCTGCCAGCCAGTCTGTCAGGAGCAGTTTTCATGTCTCTTTCCAGCTGAAGATCCAAACAAAAATAAAATTTTGATCCTCAAATGGATTTGCCAGCAGGCAAGCAGATTTGCCTTTTTTGAGTCCTAATGGGTTGAGACTTGAGGCAGCTGTTTACTTCATACTCAATAAACATATTTCTGAAACACAGAATTGAGTCCAAACTTTCTTGCAACCTTCCCTGGTGTTCTGAACTCAAGATGAGTGCTCAAAAGTTGTGCTGCTTGTTTGGACACTCAGCTGTGTGTAGGGCCCATCTTGAATGTGTTAGTAAGGTAAAATCAAGAGATCTTCTAAATGACAAAAATGGTGTCATCTCAGGTAATTGAGTTAGGATTGAGAAATATTCATATGGTAGTGCTATCCTGACTGTTGCAGCACAAGTTTCCCTCTTCCCCTACTATTTTTAAAATCTGTACAATAGAAATAACTGTAAAATGTGTCATGTGTATAATCAGTGTGCTAAGAGTCCTCAGGTTAATGCACACAACATTTCTGAGAGTATTGTTATAATGACAGTATCATGCAAGTCAATGATAAATGTCAGTTTCCTTAAGTTAGGTTTTAGATTTATAATTTGATCATTATGTAAACCACTTTTATAATTTTGAGCACTGTGATCAGGCAAAACAAGAACTGACACTTGTCTCCAGCCCTGAGAATGCACTGTCACACCTCTCTCCCACACACCAGCACTCACCCATAGTCACAAAAATTTCAATCACAGCTGGTTGCCATCTCCACCTGGAAAATCCCACTGCCCTATCCCTGATCACTCCATATCCTTTCTCTTTGTAAGCTCCTCCCTGAACAGTATTCCCACCATTTGCACCTTGGTTCTGGTACTAATTTAACCCTTCACTTCTGACCTTCCCCAACACACACAGCCCCCCAGATTAGCACTATCTTGGCCATGAATGGTATCCCCCAGTCTTGTGGTCCCACCTGCTACAACAGCCTTCACACTCTGGATGTTTTCAGTTGCCTCTTATTTTACCTTTCTCTGAACTAACAAGACCTCATCCCTGTCCTGGAAAATAATAACTAATGATAACAACAACAAAACACAGAAACAGAGATAACAGCAATAATAATAGTAGTAATACTGATTTAAAAAAAATAACAGGAGTGGGTCTCTTTTTGCAGTTAGTTTTTCTGTACCTGTTTCAGCCAGAATTTTTTACATTCTCTTACTCTTCAGAGTAAAGCAAATGCCTTCTAGAAATCCTTCCTTTTTTCTCACAAGCTTTTGGGGTTCTCACCTAAATTTGTGCTCTCTTCAATACCAAATATGAAACCTGTTTTTGTGTCTTTCCCCCATACCTGACTTGGCCCCAGCAGTACCTCATCTCCATGCTGACAGAAATAAAAGCTTGTTCTGGCAAAGACACCCACAGATGAATTGTGACAAA
Source organism: Pithys albifrons albifrons (assembly GCF_047495875.1). Taxonomy (NCBI): domain Eukaryota; kingdom Metazoa; phylum Chordata; class Aves; order Passeriformes; family Thamnophilidae; genus Pithys; species Pithys albifrons. The sequence goes on from NC_092497.1 coordinate 47,134,307, forward strand.
GGCGAGTCAAGAAGTTCCTTCAGTGATCCATCTTTTATGAGAATCAAACATAAAGCAACACAGATGATCCAGCTTATCATGGCTGGCTCCTCTACACTGCATCCCCAGCCTGGGGATGAACCCTATCCTCTCTCAAAGGAAACTGTGAGGTTCAGAGCTCTGTGTTCAACACAATTCCTCTGAGTGCCCGTGGGGAGGGAGCAGCCATCAGCTGAGCAGCACCAGAAAACATGAACCTCAGTTTTCAGTCCTGTCCTGACCTTGCTGATGGCCTGGCTAAAGCACACAGTAACAGTTGGGGTAGTTTTGAAGAAACCCTTAGCCTCTCCTTCTGAGTGCTAGTATGTGAATTAAAACTTCTAGAACACCATCATCAGAACACTGACTTTATTAATAGAGACAACCAAAGGATTGAAACATGTCAGTAGTTTGCTGAAACACACTGTGTACCTGTGGAGGACAGATGTATGTATCTATGTACAACAGTTCATTGTAGAAACATGAGCAATTTTGTCTAAATGACCAGGATATCCCCAGGTAGTTTGCAACGGATCCAGACAGCTTTCTCTCCGTGGTGGCTCTGGTAAACCCACTGATTTCCCTCCAGCCCCACCCCAGCCAGGCTAGTGCAGGACCCCTGAACACCACCAGTATCTCATGTAAGTACTTTCTACAGCACAGGGTGAGCACAATGGATTTGGTCTGAAGCCAGTGGTGCGGGCAAACCCTGTTGCGAGCTGCCAGCTGTGGGGTGTGCAGACCTGGGACCTTCTCAGCTGCGAGGAAAGAAAGAGGGTGTCAGGGTGCTTTTGGATGCACCCGCTTCCCGACTCCTCATCTTAACCCCAGCCACTCAGGGGAATTCCCTGGCCCCGACTCCTCCAGCCGATAGTGGGTGGATGTTCCCAGGCCGAGGAAGGAGTCGGACAGCCCGGAACACGGCCCTAGGCCAGCCCCACTTCCCGGCACGGCTCGGCACCACTCGGCTCCTGCACCGGCACTGCAGCTCCCGGGACCGCCACCTCTACTCGCCAAGGCGCGGCCCGGGATTTTCCTGGACGGACAGAAACAAGCGCGGGAAGAGGGGAAGGAGGGCAAGGGGTGGAGCAGGAGGGAGAAAGAAAACAGCTCCACGGATGTCGGATGTCACGGACGGCGTTACACGGGCGACGCGGGGGCTTCTCGCTGCGTTTCTCCGGCGGAGGAGCTTCAGGAAGTCGCTGTCGTCACCCTGGGCCAGCACGTCAGGGCGGCCAGACGTCGGTGCCTGTGCTCCCGACGGCATTTCCCCGGGCGTCCCGGCTTACAGGCACTTCAGGAGGAAGGAATTGCACGAAGTCCCCCGGGGGCAGTCACAGAGCTTCCCGATGCGCGCTCCCTTCCTCACGGCACACTGCTCCCCGGCGTCGCACTGCGGGCAGCGGCCGGCGGTGAGGAGGGAGCCCATCCCGTTCCATTCCTTCTCGTCCGGCCCTGCCCCTTTCCTTGTCCCTTCCTTGTCCCTTCCCAACCCTTCCATTCCTTGTCCCTTCCCACCCCTTTCATTCCTTGTCCCTTCCCTTCCATTCCATTCCTTGTCCCGTCCCTTTCCTCCCCTTCTCTTCCTTCTCCCTTTCCTCCCCTTCTCATCCTTCTCCCTTCCCTTCCCTTCCCTTCCCTTCCCTTCCCTTCCCTTCCCTTCCCTTCCCTTCCCTTCCCTTCCCTTCCCTTCCCTTCCCTTCCCTTCCCTTCCCTTCCCTTCCCTTCCCTTCCCTTCCCTTCCCTTCCCTTCCCAAACCTTCCCAAACCTTCCCAAACCTTCCCTTCCCTTCCCAAACCTTCCCAAACCTTCCCTTCTCTTCCCAAACCTTCCCTTCCCTTCCCTTCCCTTCCCTTCCCTTCCCTTCCCTTCCCTTCCCTTCCCTTCCCTTCCCTTCCCTTCCCTTCCCTTCCCTTCCCTTCCCTTCCCTTCCCTTCCCTTCCCTTCCCTTCCCTTCCCTTCCCTTCCCTTCCCAAACCTTCCCAAACCTTCCCAAACCTTCCCAAACCTTCCCTTCCCTTCCCAAACCTTCCCTTCCCTTCCCAAACCTTCCCAAACCTTCCCTTCCCTTCCCTTCCCTTCCCTTCCCAAACCTTCCCTTCCCTTCCCAAACCTTCCCTTCCCAAACCTTCCCTTCCCAAACCTTCCCAAACCTTCCCTTCCCTTCCCAAACCTTCCCTTCCCTTCCCAAACCTTCCCTTCCCAAACCTTCCCTTCCCAAACCTTCCCTTCCCAAACCTTCCCTTCCCTTCCCAAACCTTCCCTTCCCAAACCTTCCCTTCCCAAACCTTCCCTTCCCTTCCCAAACCTTCCCTTCCCAAACCTTCCCTTCCCAAACCTTCCCTTCCCAAACCTTCCCTTCCCAAACCTTCCCTTCCCTTCCCAAAACTTCCCTTCCCAAACCTTCCCAAACCTTCCCAAACCTTCCCAAACCTTCCCTTCCCAAACCTTCCCAAACCTTCCCAAACCTTCCCTTCCCAAACCTTCCCTTCCCTTCCCTTCCCAAACCTTCCCTTCCCTTCCCAAAACTTCCCTTCCCAAACCTTCCCTTCCCAAACCTTCCCTTCCCAAACCTTCCCTTCCCAAACCTTCCCAAACCTTCCCTTCTCAAACCTTCCCAAACCTTCCCTTCCCAAACCTTCCCAAACCTTCCCTTCTCAAACCTTCCCAAACCTTCCCTTCCCAAACCTTCCCAAACCTTCCCTTCTCAAACCTTCCCAAACCTTCCCTTCCCAAACCTTCCCAAACCTTCCCTTCCCAAACCTTCCCTTCCCAAACCTTCCCTTCCAAACCTTCCCTTCCAATCCTTCCCTTCCCAAACCTTCCCAAACCTTCCCTTCCCTTCCCAAACCTTCCCTTCCCAAACCTTCCCAAACCTTCCCTTCCCAAACCTTCCCAAACCTTCCCTTCCCAAACCTTCCCTTCCCAAACCTTCCCTTCCAAACCTTCCCTTCCAATCCTTCCCTTCCCAAACCTTCCCAAACCTTCCCTTCCCTTCCCAAACCTTCCCTTCCCAAACCTTCCCAAACCTTCCCTTCCCAAACCTTCCCAAACCTTCCCTTCCCAAACCTTCCCTTCCAAACCTTCCCTTCCAATCCTTCCCTTCCCAAACCTTCCCAAACCTTCCCTTCCTGTCCCTTCCCAAACTTTCCCTTCCCAAACCTTCCCTTCCCAAACCTTCCCTTCCAAACCTTCCCTTCCCAAACCTTCCCTTCCCAAAACTTCCCTTTTCAAAACTTCCCTTCCCAAACCTTCCCTTTCGTCCCTGTCCCCGTCCCTCCGGAACACTCACCATAGGCACTTGCCCGAACTTCTTCTCGTAGTGCGGTCCTCGTTTGCTCTTCAGCTTCTCCAGCACCTCCTGAAGCGCCTCGATCTGCCGAGAGACCCCCAGCCCCGGTCAGAGGGCGCCCTGCCGGGCGGCGCCCCCTGCCCCATCCCCGTCCCGCCGCCCCACCAGCTCCTTCTCCCGGGAGGCGCCGCCGCCGCCGGGCGGTCCGAGGTCGCGGGCTCGGCGCGGCGAGGCCATGCTCTGCCCGCGGGCGGTCAGGAGCAGCGCGGCCGCCACGGCGCAGAGCGCTAGCGCCCGGCAGCTCTCCATGGTGCTGGCCGCGCCGCCCCGCCGCCGCCGCCGCCGCCGCAGCCCTTTATAGCGCCGCGCCCGCCCCGCCGTGCGTCAGAACCCACCACGCCGGCGCCGCGCCCATGGCTGCACCGCACCGCAGGCTGCGGTTCGCGTCCCCCACCCCTCGACCTCCCGAGCGTGCGCCCCACAGAGCCGGCCGCTCCGGCAGGGGTTGCTCCTCGCCCTCGGGCCAAACTACGAATCTGCCTCTGAGCACGAGCGAGGGGAAGGCGAGCCGCCCACCCTCTCCCTGCCCGCACCCCCGCTGCCTTGCCCACAAAGGAGAGGGCCGCGTCGCCCCCGTGTTGTGTGAAGAGTGGGAATCTCTTCCATCGCCCCTGGGGGTTGGGATGGAGGAGGGAGAGGGTAGCTATTGAACACACGGAGATGCCAGTGGAAGTTGGGCTACCAGGGAGACTAGGCTGGGAATTCAACACAGGGATTTGAGAGGAGGGAGAATTAGTAGCTTGTGGGCTAAGGAAAAGCATGATATGATGGAAGGAAGAGCCAGGACGGGAAGATTAGTCTGAGGGAGTCAGGGAGGAATGGAAGACAGACATGATGAGCAATGAGTTGGTGAGGATGGGAATGCTCAAATGAGGACAGGTGGGAAACAACAGGCTGAGGTGGCTCAGAGCCACAGGATAAGGTAAGAAGCAGCATCAAAACACTTAGGATAAAAGTAAGTGGTAATACTTCAAACACAACTGAATATCATGCTTGAGATCAAAAATCATATTACAAAGCAGGTGCTCAAGGAGCATCATATACCCTGTGTTTGAAATGAGGCAACCTCTGCAATGGGAGAGGAAAAGTGCAGTAGCCGAAAAGAGACCTATCACCAGCCAACACATTTCAATAAGACCTTCCCACTGATGTCTGGCTCTGTAACCCCGGTGGCCTCATGAAAACTGTCACTAAAAACACCCCTGGCAGGCAGCAGGAATTAGGTTAGGTCTCCTTAGGTGAAAGGAGGATCATCTGGAGAAGGAGGCATTTGGAAAACCTCCTTAACAAAACTCTCCTCTCTGGTCATTTTAAGAGAGCTAGTAAGTGGATCCAGGAACAGCCTGAAAACTGAGTACACAAGATAAAAATAAAGTTATTTAAAGGAAAATTGAACAGACTGAGGGACGTACTTTTCCAAATAGGCAGGTAGTCTTTTAAGAGAACAAGAGGAATTTAATAAGTAATTTCCAACAGCACCATTTTGTTTGAGGCAATAAAAAGGCTCTGATCTTTCTGACTATCACATTGCTTGCCACCAAAGCTGCGTGTTCATGTCTTGCTGTTACCTCCTCCCACACACTCCTATTGATCATCACAAAGGTTTTATTTGTAATTGCTGGTCAGAGTAGAGATTCTCTGACTGTTTGCATGAATCCTTCAGTTTCATTTTGCCACCAGGACAGCTAAGATTTCAGACATCACTCTGGTGGTGAACTAGTCATAGCAAAGCCCAGGCTTTGCTCCCAGGCTGGAACAAAAATACAACCATGTGTAGTGCTGAAAATGATGGGTTTGCAAAAAAAAAAAAAAAAAGTTTCTTACAAAAGAGAAGTAACCCAGGCTATGAAAAACTCAACACTTCATATGGAGAGGCAGATATATGGCCTACTCAACTTTGACAGCAGTGTCTGTAAAGCCTGACCAAAAATTCACGCCATATTTTATAGTATGAGGATTACTCATGCAGTGTTGAACACACCACAGAGATGCTCACAGAACATGACTGTTTTCTTTTGAACTTGGATTTGCAGTAAAAAGCTGAATTTAATGTTAGTTACCCCAGTAAAATTATTGTTGAACATGGAAGCAATTACAAATTTCTGTTTCCAAAAGTCATTGCATCTGTCTGGCTACAGACACCAATAGAACTGTACATTTCTGTCTTTTACCGTCTGTATCACATTGTCTCTGAAAAAAATCACTGTTCCTGGTTCCCCATTCAGCTGTTCTTGTGGACTTGTAACTAGCACTAGGGGGTAAAAAAGAGCAGGATAAATATCCACAGGATAGCTGAATATGAAATGAGTGTCAGAAGCTACCATGACAAGGAACTGAAAAGGGTCAAGCTTTAAAAGTGTAAGATCACTGTTCACAGTTACAAAAAGTCAGGTATACTTTTTGACTGTATCAGTACCCACTCATGTGGAACGGACCAGCTATGGAATTAGGGGAATCTGTGGCACTACAGAGCTCAGATCCAGATAATCTACATGAAATGCCATCCGGCCTCAGAGACAGACGACTCTGTTGTAGCTATGTACTAATTCAGGTTTCTCAAAGCTAGTTTTCTCCATGCAAATGTTACTGCAAACGAGGTACAAACAACACAATCAATGTGCATTAGCATCTGCATATCTAATGGATAATTTAAAAAATCATACATGGGATATGCCTTTCATAATCACACTCTTCCATCATGATCAACTAATTAAGTGTACTTCTAAAAGCAGGACAATAATAAAGGTTAATATTGAACATTTCTGCAGCATTTATGTGTTCTAGTTTTGGTATGACACAGACATAAGAGTTGGATGGATTTTAGGATTACTAGACCATAGATATTAGCATGAAGCATTTGAACAAGTGCTCTACTGAATGGGAGACATGAAAATGGACAACTGGCTTTTGGTGAATGCTTTAAGGCTTTGTGGAAAAGCAGCAGGCTTTTATAAGTGCCTTGTTAAATTGCCTTAATTTATAAACCACAGTTTAAAAAAATAACATAATACAATATACCATCATCGGTTTTCCGAATCAAGACCCTTCTTTGTCTGAAACCTTGAACAGCAAGGAAAATCTAACATAAATCAGAGTTCTGCCACATTTGAAGCAATAGGAGTCCAGAGGCATACTTGAAAAGATAACATCTATTTCAGCAGGAGCTAGCAATTCATCCCGATGAGTAATAGATTGGAAAACAGCCATTAAAATAAAAGATGGGTTCTCAGAAGAACAGTACATACACAAATGCCCACACAAATACTGAAGCTACAAACTCCCCATTAAACTAACCACAAAATGGGTGGAACAGTAGTGGGAACAGATACTCAGTGCCTTTTCCATTTCTGCAGGCAGAGCTATCACAGAGGCTGTGGCACTACCCACATCGCATTTCAGCCATGGAAGCAGGCTCACAAACCTTGCAACAATTGTGTTCCAGAGGCTCTACCTTGCTGTTTGTTGAACTGCCATCAATTTTGATTGAAGACAAAAATTGTAGCTCCCAGTGGTACTCAGCACCTTCCCAGTTGAAATGAAAATTAAAACAACAATGGGTATGTTTTTATGATCCATCCTGAATTCATCATCTCAGCCCAGGTAACTTGAGAAGGTAAGCCTTGGTTACTGCAACAATCTCTAAGGACATGACAAGCAACATAGCCCACCTCATTCACAGCTTCCTATTTCCTTCTACAGAGGTTTCTGAAAACCTCAAGTTCACAGTATTGACTTTTAAACTCCTTGTAGTCAAATGCTGATCTCTCTTGAATAGACCATTTTAGCTTTCACAGAGAACTGGAACTAGGTAACATCTTGGCCTTCTCTCTTCTCTGAGGCAGGAGGGAGGTACATAGCTTAGAAGAGATATGCCCAGGGCAAGACTAGACAGGAGTAGAAAGCTACCCTGGAAGTCTAGAGCACGGAATCCAATGTCCTGGTCCTCCACAGCTTGCGAACTTCATATGGCACAGCCATTTCCTTTGTTACTCAACTTCCATCTGAAAAATCAGTGTCATCCCTGGAAAGTATCATCCTGTCCAGTAAAGAAACAATTAGTGATTGTGAGCTGCTCCAGTGTTACAGTGAATAGGTGACATGTACCAGAAACAAATAGGACAAGTCGTGAAATAGTCACCTACAGATTTTACATTGCCTCTGCCATCGGGAATATTATGCTTTAGCAGTGGCAGTTACCTTTTTATTTATGTTTATTTAAGATTCCTTTCACTAAAAATCCCAAAGAGATCCTACTGGTATGCAATGCCAATGGAAAGTGAGAATAACTGTTGTAATGGCATTAAGCCTAAAAGGTAGCTGCCACTGCAAGAGCATGAGATTCCTGGTGGCAGAGGCAATGAAAGAGATGAGATTATTTTGAGTGAGCGTGAAGATTTGCCAACATCACCAAATGTGATACAAGCATGGGGTCCAATTCCTCACTCCTGTAGGATGTTCAGAAAACAAGGTTTTCCAGCAAACCTCTGGGTGGCAAGATGCCATCTCTGCAATCAGTGCCATCAGACACAAGTGTAGTCAGTGCCTGCATAGGAAACAGAGCACATTAACCTGCAAAAGCTTTTCCAAAATACCTGTGCAATGTAGGAGTGACAATCATCAGTGATACTCTGAATGCTGTTCTGCAGTGAAGGTCCTGCACTGTAATTGCTGCTAACAAGAACATGCTGGTAAGATACTAAGCCTGTCCTGATTAATTTCATTTGCTTAACATGTTTCCAAAGGTAAGTATTACTAAGGCAGAACATTCCCATTTATTCAGAGATATATTTTGACTTAGCTTACACATATATTGAGAGGTAGAAATTTTGACACATGCAACTGTCTTTTTACACATAAAAATGGATAGAGAGTTATCATTCTCAGAAGCACAAATCCTTCCAAACATACCTACTTCTATTATCTGCATCCAGGATTACCTGTTACTGTCTTGAACTTAGCATTATTTAATTACAGTCCCATTGAAAGAATATATTCATAGCAAAAATATTATTCAGGAGAGATCAATTTTCTTAGAAGAAACAGGCAGAACTTCTTATGGCTCTGGCAGTGACAGACAGGGGGAAGTGGCCCCCATAATTTAGAACAGAAGTGCCTGAAATGATTATTCCACTGTAGTAGGAGAAAATACAGGGTTTCTTCCTATTGGAAATCATGAACAGCAGTCATTTTCAGGATCTGAAACTTCTTGTCTCCCTGGCTATATTTATAAACACATATTTAAAAGGTTTTTTAAAAGGCATATCAGACTTCCACTAACCATAAGCAATTTCACTGTACTTTTAGGATAAAGAAATCCTGGGTCCATGCCAAACATGTTCACAAATCCATATAGGGAGACATGAACAAGAATCAGTGGCATAATAGCAAAGCTCTGTGCCCAGTTGCCAGTATTTTAAACTATTACTGTCTGCTAAATATTTATTTAATATACTAAGAACATGCATGCCGGTATGATAGTGAGACTGCATGTGTGCAGATGTCCAGAAGTAATCTTTCCAGGGTGCAGAACACACCAGGTTTTGGACACTTTGCATTTCAGCAAAGTGAGAGGGAAAACCAGCCTTGTTAGTGCAATATAGAGGTGTGTCAGAGATGACACAATTCAGCTAGGCTGTCTGTAATATACATTGAAGATCCCCATTCCAGAGAATCATGTTCTCTTTTGCATCTGCCTGAGACACAACTGACAAGGCTGGTAGATAGCAAACCACCTATCCCCAGCCTGAGTCCAAGGGGAACTCATTTGCCACACAAGCCTACGAAGACTACAGCTAGCATCTTACCCAGGATAATCACTCCTACCAGCAATTTATCCCCTCCCCACAGGTCAGCACTGGACAGGAACTCCACTCATGTACATTAACTCTTGGATTCTTAGTTAAGAATATTTCTGCCAATGGTTATCTGAGCACCCACAGAGCAAAGCTAGATAAAATCACCTTCATAGATCCAGCTAGCACAGTATTTGTCTCCTTATTTTAGACACACTATTTGCCAAGCATTTAGTTTCTACAACGTGCAATGTTTCTAAAGAAACAAAGTTACAGACATTGAATTCTTGAAAAATGTTACACTGCAACATGCTACAGTAAATAGGTCACAATAACCAAGGCACTCCAGCATCTAAATACCCCATAAGTCAGTGGATTTCAAGCTTCTGCTCTGGGTGAAGCACTGACCCTCGTGCAGAGAATTCTGTGTGTTTGTGAAACTAAAATTTGCCAGAAGAACCACACAGCAAGGTGTTTGAATACCTTTGCAGCCAATCTCCATCCTCAGAAGTCCACTCAGCAACCTCCTGCTTCCAGATCCCAGTATCTATCAGGTTCTCTTGCTCCTTTGACTTCAGGGAACCATGAATATGTAATTTCATGCCCTGCTGAACTCCCTAGCTGCCCTTATAGCACTTCTCTTTGCAAAAATAATTTGCTAACAAATGAGGGCTTTTTTCTTATTGGATTGCAAAAATATTTTGCATTTAGAGTAGACATACAAAAAAGAATTAAATAAAGGAGGTGATGAGCACCAAATACGTAGCATATTTTTCAGATTTATTTATATAAGAGAGTATCAGTGCTTTCTTAACAAACATGAAATACAATGCTAGAACCTGCAGTTTATTCATGCAATGCAGTTACACAAGTACTGTGACTAATCTCAAATCACTTAACAAAATACTGAAGCAGTGTGCTAATTACTCAGCAAAAAGAATTACATAATTTTCAGTAGAAACAGCATTATACAAATCTTTATTTTTTCATCATATCAACATTGTAGTTATTTTACTGCCCAGCCCCAAAGAAAATATACAGAGATAATTCTGATTATTGTATATTTAAGATTACATCCTGAAAACTCCAAACTCTGTCTTCTTTGTAGGTGAGTTTAATGCTGCACTGAGACTGAGTCCCAAAACAAGTCTTGTGTCAGCTGGATCAATAATTCCGTCATCCCATAACCTAGAAAAAACCCCAAAACATATAAATCAATAATAATTGAAGGAAATCAATGTATGCAGCTGGTAGATTTTCAAGCCGATGGAACTGGAAATGGTTATACTAAAGAAAGAGGAGTAAAGAGCTAAATTATACTCAAACCCACGGAGTCAATTCACCTTGACCATCAATACAAGAGTTAGGTGTGTATCATTCCATGGAATTTATCTTCTAGAATGAAGTATACATTTTAGATAAACAAAGAATATCAGATCTACATATTTCAAATGAGATTCTTCATACTTATTCCTAGTCATTACCTTCAAGACTTTCTAACTGAAGTTCCACATGCAAATTTCCTATTGTTTGGAGATTAATTGAAAAAATCTATTAGACAGGAAACAATATATTTTGCACTCTTCTTTGCATATTAAATGTGCCAACTTCACTTCCCCAAAAAAGAGGACTGTAAACTGTACATAAATACATGATGATTAATTCAAAGCAGCAGTGTTTTCCCTCTCTGCTTTACTTTGCCATTTGCTGGGGAAGCAATATTCATTAAGTCAGATAAAAATATTATGAAACTGACAATATATGCTTTTTATTTTATAACAAGTACATGTATCTATCATATGATGCAATAAAAGATGCCTCTAACAATACTGAGCCCGAGGGTTCAGATTAAGCTTAGGAAGCTGTTCTCCAACTAGCAGAGAGAGAAGAAAAAGGACACCCAGCTCAGATCAAATGCACTACTATATATATCTTATCATGGTGCAGCTTCCCAAGTAGAGGAGACTGTTAAACTAAATGAGGGACAAGAGTAAAACTGATGTACAGAAGAAGAAAGGGCCTTGGAGAAGGGAAGACTTTGGTATTAATTGGGCAAAATTATGCTGTTTCTCTCTGAAAACAAAATTTTTGCACTGCAGTAGCTGTGACACTCACAGACCTGGCTGCCAGTCCCCAAGCAGCAGATAAAGGAGTCTAGAAAAATCATAGAATCACAGAAGGTTTGAGTTGGAAAGGACCTTAGAGATAATCTAGTTCTATTCTCCCCACCATGGGCAGGGACACTTCCTTCCCACTAGATCAGGTTGCTCAGAGTCCCATCCAACCTAACCTTGGATACGGCCTGGGATGGGGTATCTACAGCTTCTCTGAGCATCCTGTTCTAGTGCCTCACTGTCTTGGCAGTAAAAAATTTCCTCAAATGTCAGTCAGTACCTCCTTTCTAGTGGGCTACTAAGATGTGCTTTGGACTATTCTAACAGCCACACTTGTATCTGCAGGGAAGTGGCAGCAATAGCAAATTCTGATGCAGTTGACACACAAGCATCATCTGTATCATACTCTGGATAATGTCCATGGTTTAAGCTCTTTCTGTCTGGTTCCTGAGAATAACCCCTTTCCTAAGTGTATTTTAAAATCTTAATGGACAACCATAAATATTTTCTGTTGCATGGAAATCAAGTTGCTCTCATACAGTCACCCCTGGCTTCTGCTTCTCTTTGTTTAAAGAAAATTATATTCTCTACTGGCATGTACCATTAATAATTAAACTATCTATTAAAACCCCATTGCTGGAACATGAGTCACAGCTACACTCATAAAATATCTGTAACTGAGACAGTGTGAGTAAAAGAAATGAAGCTGCCGAAAGTAAAATGCTCATGTAATTTGTTAAGATGCAAACCACTGAAATCTTTTTAGAAACCTGTAAGCAGATTAATAGAACTCATTAAAGAAGGTGCTGACTAATGACCACCATTAATTAAGACTGCTTATTGTGCTTATTGTGAAAGGTCCTAATCCAATAATTGGTTACAGTCTGATTAAAAAATACGACAGGGAGCAGTATTGACTGTACACGTGACAGGTTATCATATATAAGAAAAATTTAAAATAGGGATATTTTAAGATCATTAGGGCATTTTCTTCCTCTCTCCTCATTACTGCTAAAGCTTGATTCAAAGCCCAGTGAAGCAGAAGGTCACACCAATCTCAATGGGCATTAAGGGTGAAGCAGACACTAAACAAGAAGACAGCTGAGGGACTCTCCAAACTGCTGCACACAAGCAGCAATACAGACAACAGTCTTTGTGCCCACCTGTGGTCTTTTTTTCTCTCAGTAATGCAAAGCTGTTGTTGGGAGCTTTCTTGCTGGTCTTTTCAGTGGAGGTATCTTACAAAACCAAGGCTATCCAGATTCAGTTTCAATACAGCACCTTGACATTTGGTTGACAGTCAACTGGATTTTTTTATCATGCTTGGAAACAGACAGGAAGCATCCTTTAGAGCAAAGGGAACAGGTTATCTCTCCCTGACTTACAGCAAATGCTTGCTAACAAGCAGTTGCTGATGTTGGCTGAGAAAGGGGTGGTCTACAAGGTGCAAGGTGGTGACATTCCTCCCTGAAGCATATTACTTGCTGCAAAAACTGTAATCCTACTTCATCTAATTGTTTCTGCTTGTGCAGCCTACTCCACAATAATGAGAACTTCTGAGTTATTGATTGGAGACATTGCTTAGGAATTAGATAATAGTGGCAAAAAAGCATGAAATCAGGGCAGGAAACATGAGAATATCTGTGAAATACCCAATTATCTCTACAAGAGAATAGAGAGAAATTAAGAGCTCCTAGACAATGCCAACTGTACCTACATGAATTAACAGTGAGAGAAACCAGCCTGGAATGTTTTGACCTGAACCATTCACACACTGTTGTCAAAAGCCGTCTTCTGTGAAAAGAGGCATTTCACTTTCATTGCTTATAGCCAGATGAGCTTCAGCAGGATTTCAGCTCTGACATTTGACTTCACGCCTCAGCTGGGCTTATTATCTTGAGAGCAGCACTGTCTGCAAGCCAGACCCATGCCAGTTCTCAGCCAGCTCACCTGTGCAGGTCACATTTCCCTTCCAAGCTACAGGCACAGTAAGAAGTGTGTAACTACCCTGCTTTTTCAAATGAATGGCAGGTCACTTAGGATTAAAAGTATTTCTTACCTTCTAGGCTGGGCAAATTTGGGCTATTTACTGAGGTGACACCTAGATTTACAACCTAAATTCACAAAATGGCCAGATATTCTGGGAATATAACTGGTAAAAGTTTTTCAGAAGAAAGCACAAAGCTGGTATTAAACACTCAAGTTTCATGTCCAAGTATTAGTGAACATTAAAAATTTAGAATATAATAATTTTTTTAATGCTAGTCTTAATTTTACATGTAAAGCTACTTTCTTACAGATTAGTAACTTAGTGTTGTAAATGCTTACAATTATGTATTGACTTCTGGGAGAGGACAGGTTTTTATATTCCTAATATACTTAATATATTGAATTAATCCAATTATTTTCAGTCATGAGTACAAGGAGGCTTACTGTGTTTCCAGTGAACATTTAAAAAAAAGTAAAAAAAAGCCCAAACTATTCATCTTTTCCTCTGGGGTATGGATTAATTTTAAACAGACAGTTTGACTCATTTTTAAAATGTTATTATACGAGTGGAAAATTCTTCTTAAAATCCAGTTATAAAAAATGATGATACACATTTTCATTTCTCATTCTGTTTCAGAGCACAGGGTTTTGTCACACGTATTAGGCTTAATCTTTAATGGGTAATAAAAGAGATAGTATAACACTTTTTAACATCTGACATCACTTCTCAATTTGGGGAAAACTCTGTAACATTTACATAAATTTAAAATATTTTTTAAAAAATCACAACCAATGTGCCACAAGGAAATCCATGTTAATAATAATAAATGATTTTACAAAAGTATCTTCACTGATTATATATAACACCCTAAATAAACTGCAATTTACTAGCATTGGGGGTATTAAACATGCATAAAACCTAAAGAAAGTGAACATAGAGCTCTTCTAGAAGCAGATGTCAAACAGTGATGAGAACAAAACCCTCCCTAAACTGGTGACTCACATGCTATACAACTGCACCACTAAAGTCTGCCTAGATGAAATTACAAACCCTGTGCCACATATATCCCACTGAGAATATTTATTCCATCGGAGCACCAGTCAGAGCAAAATAGCAAGAGCTTCCATTTGAAGGTACTAATTTGATTAAACATTAATACAGATTCCCCAGCTATGGTTACTTCAGCTAAGTATATTCCACCATCCCAACAGAAAACACAGTAAAATTAACATTAATTTCGTATCTTCCTTCAGATCATAAAGAAGGAGCCCTTCCCAGGTCACCTGACCCTGCTTCCACTGGGTGCACACTGCCAGATCCTTGCTCATCTGTACATGTTTGCAGCCTGTCCTGCTGGAGTTCCTACGCATCAGGATGGAGAACTCTTGAGCTCTAGAAAAAGTGGCCTTAAAGAGTTGTCAGGTCTCGTCAGCTCCTCTGTCCTTAAGGACAGTTTCCCTGGAGATTTCATCCACTAGCTCTTTAAACACTTGGAAGTTCACTTTTTCAAAGTTCAGGATCGTGACTTTGTTCTTTGCCAGCCTCACAATCCTTGAGATCCTGAACTCAACAGCCCAGTCTGTTTCCAAACTTAACCTCTTTAATGAGCTCCTCTGCAGTGGTGATCACCAGGTCCAGTAATATCTCACCTCTGGCTGGCTTGTCTAATACCTGGACCAGGAAGTTGTCCTCTACACACTCCAGGAGTCTCCTGGATTGTTCACAGCCAGCTGCACTGCTTACCAAGCTGACATCTGGGTCACTGAAATACCCTTGAAATATGCCACCCTCTGCTACCATTAGCAGCCAAGAGACTGTGGAAAATTAGCTTTTGGATACCACAAGGAAAAAATGTGCAGGAATTTTGGCACAGACAGGATGAAATTAATGCAGATTAACAATCACAGACCAAGAAACCCCCCAAGCTACTTTCCAGGTACCACTCCAGGATGCCATCTTGCTTTATTAGCCTAACTAGTTTCTGGGAATTTATATTCATTAGCCTGAGCCCAACATGCTGCAAAGGACTGCTCAGCAAACATGAGTATGCTGCATCCATCAGCTAATGCCCTACACAAATTGCTGTTATCCAACACATGATACACCTACCATGATCATGACCTGAGACTTGCAATGGCTCCAGGTCTTCCTCAGGCTACTTGCTCCCTTTCCACCAGCTTCTTCTTGCACATTCCCACTAAAATGAATTCTTCCTGCCACACATGGAGCTACTCATTACACTGTTCAACAGGCTTTAGGAAGGTGACCAGATACTACACTGGGAAGAATGATAAAAATCTTATCCAGAATAAAAACATAGGAACTCCATGCTACTATATCATTACTTACAGAACCAGCACAGTAATTCCTGCAAGGGCATGCTGCCTTCAGAAAAGTCTGAGTTAAGACACACAAGACATTGATTTGAAGCTTCTTGTGTTGTACTCCTGCACATTAAACACAATCTTTGTTTCTGATTGCTCTCTTCTGCTGTTCTTCAATACTGAGATTTAGATCTTAAGTCATGTGATCACAACTAAATTTTGAAATAGTCATTTATGTGTTACCTTGCACTGGAATAATATGGGTTTCCTTCCTCCTCAAACCTCCTAATGATTGGCTCCTTCAAAGCTGCTTCATCTGCCTCAGATAACTAAAAAGACATGCAAATAAAAAAACAGATGAAATATTCTTTAATATTTTCTTCTACAATGACTTTAGAGTTTTATATGCAGGAGAAGAGACTGCCTAAATGATGTCCCCAAAGTTTTTCACCCTTTTTGCACACAATTATCAATTTCAGATATTTGACAAAATTAAAATACCACTTTTACAAACAATGGGTGGAAAAAGGAGAATAAAAATACACTTATCTCAGTTAAGAATAATTGGGGATTAGCATCTGAGAAATTACAGAAGCCACTGTACTAAAAAAACCCTGTTCTGATTTGTCTTTGGCAAGATTTTTTAATAAAATAAGTCTGTGTTATTCTAGCACTGGGTTTCTTTGTGATCCAGAGTGGTCAGCAATGTAATTCAGAGAATTTTCAAGTTTCTAACACATTTTACTTACATTAACTACAAATATTTTTCTTGAACTTTTTTCCGGGTATCAGGAATTTGGTAAATTAGGACAGACAGTAATATGGCTGAATATATTCTAACCATAGAAAGCAAAAGTAAAGTGTAGACAAGGGAACCGCTGAGGTATGTTCATACTGCTCTGCTATTCTGAGTAACCATCCATGATAAATAAAAAAAATTTAAGACATCACAATAAAATCACTTCTTATGGGATCAACGCACTAGTATAAATAATAAACCTCATCATTAAAAGAAGCTCCACAAAAAAAATGTTTACAGAGAAACTAGAAAACATTACAAAATAAAATAGAATTAATTTTCAATTGAGATGTTGAAATGAGTCAAAAACTTTTCCAAACCTCAAGAGACTTCTGCTGTTACAAGTTTTGTAATTCTCAGTCACTGAATCTTTAGAAGATCAATTTTCTATAAAACAGACATCTTCAAAATAGTTGAAAGACAGTTTATTCTGATAGATTCCTCTTCATACTCCCAAACCAGGGAGGATTCTGGCTGCTCACCTCAGGCAGAACCAATAACTCAGTGTACAAAGTAGAAAAATATGATATGTGAAATACTCCTCTTTTTAAGCAAAGACAAGAAATGTCATGAATGATCTTCACATTTCAAAGATGTAAACAGTCACATTTCATAAATGCTGCATGTTTGGCAATGCATCACATGGTATTGGGAGAATAGTGTTCATTGGTGTCTCACTTTGTAACACCTCTTCCTAGCTCATAAAGTGAGAACTCTAATGAAAGAGTAAATCATAATATCTTTACTGCAAATGAAAGAAGAAAGATGTACCTGTTTTCCCTCCCTTGCTTTTTGGTCCTTAGCTATTGTAGCTAGAACAGTTGCAGCTTGTTCCCCTCCCATCACTGATATGCGAGCATTTGGCCACATATATAGGAATCTTGGACTGAAAAAATACATATGAAACATGAAGGTAAGACATTGCCTTATTTCCTAGCGAAGAACTAATTAACTCCGCTAACAATTCATTTTTATGCGTGACAGTATTACAATATATTGTTTTTTTTTAAATGGACGTTAACATACTTCAATGCTTGCAGCATTATGTTAAAAAATGCAAAAATTCTGTACATTTCCTGTATTCAAGCACCTTAAACATTTATTTATCTTTCTTAAGTCTCTTCTGCTCACATGTCCAACCTTAGAAATTTTTTTCTGAACAACTCCAATAGTATCAGGAACCTTCAAAAATGAAATTACAAATTTATGTGAGTCATGTAAAAAAAAATTAGGGATTCTGCAAACTTTACTTATAAAAACAGGCTCATTGAAGTGAATAAAGGTTAAGGATTTTTTGCATAAGTTGGTATTCTTCCCATGAATTCAGAGTAATGGACCAGCCTATACTGCCTAATGATTGTTTAGGACTGTACAATTTTTCCTCCAGTAACTGAAATGGGAGAAAAAGACATCAACGCATTTACATGTTAGAAGGTCTCTTCTGTCACCCAGTTTAAGGTGAATCATAAGCCTGTGAGTCTCTGTAAGTTTATCAGGCTGTTATTTACTCGTGAGCATATTCACTGAGAACTGTTGTTTTCCTAATAGCATAGCTTTTGCAAGAGTTCAGATAGTTTTTCAGAATGGTACTTCAAGGTTATACTCTGTTAACTTATTCCTATCTGCAGTCCTAATTTGAAGCAAAACTTACCTATATGCCCGTCCACACATCCCATAGTTTCCAGCTCCGTAAGAACCACCGATAATCACGGTTATTTTAGGTACATTGGCACAAGCTACGGCAGTTACCATCTTGGCACCATCTTTTGCTATCCCTCCAGCCTCATATTCTCTACCAACCATGAAACCTAAAGAATTACAACATGAAGAAAAGGCTTACAAGCTTTACATTATTATACTGTGGTATGTGTCATGCTATGTGCTTTACAGCACACACAGAAAAACATGAAGAGCAAACCACAAGGCAAGGCCTTCACCAGCTGCTGACAGACTGATTTCCAAACAGGCTGAAGATGTAGATACTACAAAGCACACAAAAGGCTGTCTAAAACACAGCCTCTGCAGTTAAGAGCAAAGCCTCCAACATAGTGCAACATCCAAATAATGATCTTGTTCACCTGTAATATTCTGCAAAAACACAATGGGAATATTTCTCTGGCAACACAGCTGGATAAAATGTGTACCCTGTGGAAAGGAACATACAAAAAAGGGTTAGTCATTAAAAGTTGGACAAGTGAAGTTATCACTACCAGCATTCTGAAGTCTATCCTAAGTCCTTCCACTGAAATCCATGGGTGTATTTGCATCATGAACTGCTATACTACTTCTCCTTCATCCAAACTCAACTGCAAAACATGCACTCACTCTTGCAGAAGAAATAAAACTCCAAAGATGTGCATTACTACTGATACTGAAAATCTCAACTGCTTTGACTTAAACAGTATGTACAGACAGCATCACAGTGTGGCATTTGACATCGAGTTTTGTAAGAGTTTTATGTCACAGAAATTAGGACAGCCAGTTAGAAAAAAATATCTCCCCATTTTCTGTATAAAATAGAAGCCTTCCCTGAAACTGGGAAAGGCACACAAACATTATTTGTTCTTTGCTCTGTCAATTGCTGTAACAGTCTCTCCTTTTCCTGAGGGCAGATGCCCTCTCCCCATTTTCTAGGAAAAGACGAATTTCCTAGGAAAATTACAAATAGTATATTTCAAGCTTCTCTTTCAACTAGAAAGAATCTAAATCAATAAAATTCCTCAGGTTATTTATACACTGCTGGTAAACAAAACCAAACAGAGAAAGGTTATGTAGCACAGAAACTGAGAAAACATCCAACCTCTTCACTATACAAATCCATCAGAAGTTACAAAAAGGAGAGAAAAACAATACAGCATAATGTTTATCCAGCTTTTTCAGAGAAGCACAAGAATAGCGTAGTGATGATCATGGCGAAAATATGTAATAACTCATTACAAAAATGCAAAAAAAAAAGGAATATTGTTAGATTATGATGCTTATAGAAGCAACATTATGGACAAAGGTTTCTCTAGAACAGAAACAACTGAAACTAACCTTCTCCTTTTACAGTAATGATATGTCAGTAAAAGTCAGCAGACAAAGATTTACATTTTTTTCACTGATAGGAAAAAAGGTTGTAGCATTGAATTGTTAGAAAAATATCGTAAGTATTAGAAATACTGTAAGACTTAGTTTCTACTTGGAAATAACTGTGTTAAAACAAATGTTAGGTGAAAACAATGTTATTTACTGCTTCAAGTTAAAATTATTCCTTCAGTACATAAAACTCAATTAGCATTTTATTGCAGCAATAAATCAAGTAAAATTACTTCCTTTCTCCACATCTCTCATCAATGCTTCCTTTCTCCTATAGATTTGCAATAATAATTTTCTCACCATCAGTTTGAGAAGCTTGCTAAAACAAAATCACCATATATAACTACTATTACAAAAAATTCAACTGACAGGTGTTTCTTGAAAAAAACCAAAGAACTAAAGCAAACAACACAGACTAAGGAAAATAACCACTCTGACATATCCAGATACTCATCATCACTGGTCCCCCCAGTCCAATCTGTAGACAACTGTTAACTGTAACAGTATCACAATATTCCTCCATAGACCTCCTTTCATTCACAAAATAGGTATTTTAACCCACATCTTTTATGAGACTGCACAGGTTTTCACTCATTATTCTAAGCCAGGAGATCCTGCAGCAAAGTATGAAAATTAAAACTCTGCTAAACCAAAGAACTGAGTCCTGGAATCTAGGTTTGATATTTTCCAGTTATTACAAAAACATTTACATGATCTAAGTAGTACTTGCAATTGAGAGGTTAGGATTGACGCAATCAGCAGGGATTTGTGTTGTAATAGTTTCAAGTTGCAGGATATACTGTTTCAACTGTGCTGTAGTCACATGAATTCAAATGCTCTTCTTCTACTGACCTATTTTCTTCACATCAGAAAAATCTACAGGATATTGTTTCTAAAATATGGTCATTTTTTTTTATAATTTATTAACCCATTTCACATTTACATGAAAAATGTGGAGCCAGTTCCCTTCCATTATTTTAAAAAAAGTTTTTAATCTCAAGAGCAAGTTGTCCACCAGAAGTTTTGTTTTAAAATGGCAAAGAAGCTAATTATCTATTTACCTTTTTTGCTGACTCTGAGAAAAGAACTCCATTGTTTCCAATAATTCCTACAGGATAACCAAAAATTCTTGCAAATCCTAAGAGAGAAAGGTTGATTTGTAAATTTCCACATATATTTATTTTACCATGGCATGTAAAGGCAACACTTTCTCCTGGTATGAGAAACTGCTATTCTACTGAAGATAAATCTTCCTAAAAATATCAAGGAGTAAGCCAAACAGAATGATTCCAACAATAAAACCAATGGGAATATATATAACATAATTATATTTCTAAATACCTGTAATTAAAGTATCCCCATACAAGGCTTTGAATTCATCAAATCTACTTCCGTCTACAATTCTAGCAATTACCTTGAGAAAAAGATAGAAAAATGAAGTTAAATTCCTAATCCTTCATAGGTTTTAATTTGTTTAGAACGACCATGCCAACATATATCATCTTTCCATTTTTATAACATTAAGCAGCACACCATGTAAACAGTCTGGGTGGCAGGCAAAGTCCATTTACTTCTTTAAGTGTGATTTATCTACATGCATGTGAAAAAAGAATTTCAAGACTAAGAATATTCTAACCAAATAGTTAAATTACGCCTGAACAAAGTTTTCCCGATGAATTGAATTTCAAAGAAAAACTGCTGCCCCTAGTTATAGTAAACATTGATCAATAGACTCTCATGGATAAAGAAAAAAACATATAAAGCCATGAGTCACTTTGTTAGAGATATGATTATTTTCAGCCTTGCTTGAATTTGTGACATACAAAAATAATGAAGATGTGATCTGAAGTTTCTCTGAGATGCAAAGGAACAATTTTTTACAAATACAGATCACTGCTAGCAAGACATTTACCAGAAGATATTTATTTCAACTTTATAAGAACACAAGTCCAAATTACTCCAATACTTTTGAGAGTGTAATGAAGCCTCAACACAAGAGTTCTTCTCTTTTTCCCTTAATGCAAAGCACATCCTAATAATTTCTGCCAAGTATTTTAAGATACATATGTACTAAGACTCTTCCTAAAATACATACCTAGTTGGTAGTGAAAAAATGTGAGATCTGCACAAAATACATGAAAGGATGTGGGCTCAGATGAAGGCACCAAGGCAGATAATTAATTAGACCTTCCGTAGCGTACCGTAGACTGTGTATGTGGTTGGAAAAATGCTCAAATTTCTGGTGTGCTTTCACTCCATAAAACTTTAATTAAAGTCTTCACAGGGTTAATAGAAGAAGAAAGCCATCATATCACTCAGCAAGCCTACAGAATGCTTTGCCAATGTAAAGTTATCATTTCTGTCAGATTTTTCAGAATGTTAACAATCTTTCATCCTTGCGTATCCTTCTTAAAAGTATAACCAAAAGGTATTACATTTTCAACAGGTCATTGCCATCACAACGGATCTGGCAGACAAAAATCTAAAAAAATACGCACCCAAACCAGATATTATCAACTATGCTAACACAAAGAATGATTTCCTGCAAGAAAATTGGGTGCATGTACATAGGGGAATGTGGATCTTGCATTAGTATTCATACCTCTTTGACATCAAAATTTCTTTTTAGCTGGTCGCCAACTATTCCATATATTTCATCAGCTGGAAATAAAGGCTCTTCTGATGGTTCTATAGTCACCTACAGCAATTTAACAAAGCAGTTTACACAACAAAGGAACTATCAATCTGCATTATGACTCAAAAGTCCAAACAACAATTTATTTGCTATCTTCTTTGAGCACAAACTTCTCTTCATCAGCCACATTAAAATGACTTCACTGGCTTGTCCTCATTTCTCATAAAGATCAAGTTTCTAAAACTGAAGGTTGATAACTCCTTCCTCACTTACTGTTACCCTTTTACTACTCCTGCATATACCTCCACATGTATTCCACTTTCTCCATGTACTAAAAAGATTAAGCACATCCTCCCATTTTCTTACTTTTCCCTGTGTCCTATAAACCAGAAATTATTTGGAAAAACTGGTGAAGAATTTTGCCACACAACTGAATAAAACATCTTGCCTTCCTTCAGCTGTCTATTCACTCTCTCACATTCCCTATTAAAATAAAATAAGGCGATTCCCCACCCTATGCTATCCATCCCATTTTCTACAACAAATTTTCAAATCAATACAACAGAATGACATGATTTAGGTCTATTCCCTCAGTTTCATACTTCTCATTAATAACCAAAGAAAACGTCTATTCAAGAAGATGCTTTAGCCGGTATCTAATTTTAAGTCCATGGAAATGATCATGTGGATCTAAAATTCAACTGAGCATCTTGCAAGACTTGAATAATTTAAAAGTGCAATTCTGTGACTCTGAAGCACTCTTGTATTTGCTTCATTCTTGCACTCAATCCAAGTGATTTTATTGGGAATAATACAGCAGGAATGCAATTGCAGAACCAGCGTATTACAGAAATCTTTGAGGACAAGAACTGTTACTTCCATTTTCAAATTGTCTGAAGTCACAGACAAAAACTGTGTTATATAAATTAAGCTAAGAAAAGCACACCTAATTTCAACAATGCAGGGTTTTCAGATTCTATACACTTACATCTACTTTCTTCTGGAGATTTAAACTTCTTACAATTTTCCTTGCTAGATGAAGTGCATGATTGTCATCCAAAGCATAGTGATCCGTTACTCCAGATTTTCTGTATATAAATAACAATAGCAACATGAATACTTAGGCAAAACCATAAATCTGGCCATGAAAATGTGCAGTTTTAAAGCTTCTAAGACCTCAAAAATTTTGGTTTTATAATTAAAATATAGATGCTATAATACAGCTTTCTGTGTTTTGTTACGAAATTTAAAAATAGAACTCATACCTGACCTTTCCTTTGAAACAGTACATTCAGATTATCAGACAAATAAAATGGCAACTCCAGGCATTAAAATGTCTAAATGATACAATAAATTATAATAAGCATTGCTCAAATGAAACAAAAATTCATTTGAAATTATAAACAAAAACATGTTCAGAAAAATGGCATGAACTGCCCCTCAAAAGAACTCTTTATTCACTTCAGTAAACTGAAATAAAAAATAAGCAGTTATTGTACAGCAATACCTAACTTGCTGTGCAGTAATACCTGATTTTACTTACTATTCATTTTAGAGCTTGGAAAGTGTATAGAATTTTTTGTTTTGCTACCAAGCATTCTCTTACAAAAACCACAAGGTCTTTTGATCTGGCCTGCAGTAAGTTCCAACTGACAGTAAGGAAGATACAGTAGGCAAAATGTAATACCTTTCTTAATATGTATTACTCTATTAACAGTTAGTATTAAATAGTAAAGTCCTCCATATAATCCATGATGCTGCAGTATACTAGACTTGTAAGTATTTTAAAGTAGTAAATGAAGAAAACAACATCGTAATAAAAGTAACAGAAGGTAATTCTGCCACTCTAACAGTAAAATTAACTATTTGCACCAGATAAGCACACAGAAAATCCTAATTTTCAAAATCTAAATGCAGCTAAAAAAGATCTAAAAATAAAAAATAAAATAAAATAAAATGAAATAAAATAAAATAAAATAATAAAATAAAATAAAAGTTGAAGTCTAAAATATTGACGAAATAAACAACGTGAAAATAATTTTTTAAACCTGCAGTGAAGATCTGCCCCTCCAAGGTCTTCTGCTGACACCTCTTCACCTGTTGCTGCTTTAACCTACGACAAGAAAAGGAAAATGAGCTTCAGAGTTGGCACTTGTTTTGCATTAATATGTACACTGGTTTATTTACAGCAATAGAAGAGATTTGTGCAACATGCTTCTTCATTAACAGCTTTTTCCCAGTTACTCTCTCCCAGACCATTCAACATGCGACAACACAGAATCTTGCCAAAATTACTTAATTTCTTTGACTTTATACCCTTATTCTAGCATTGACATGTAGTTATTATTAACAAAAATTCTCCACTTATTCTTGTATTTACTGCTGTGTCCATTATTAGTGTGAATACACCTACACGCCCTTCAGATCCATAAATGTCCATTTTCACAAAAATTTTCTTAGCACTTAACAAGAAATTTCAAATGCGGTACTTCCCTGTACTGTTTCAAGCAAACAATGCCTCAGCTGAAACTTAGCATTCTTCACTTTCCTTTTCTCTACACAAACTCTCCTGTGAATTTTAACTTTCTTATTTAAGTACTAACTGCAGAATAACCACTAAGCAGTTTTTATTTTCTTAACCTTTCAGTAAACACCCAATAATTTAGTAATAATAATTTTCTTTAAAAGAGCATATCAGTAGCATGTAACTACTCAGATCAAGTATGATCAAGTATGATCAAGTCTCCATAACTACCTGCAATGCACGATCTAAATCCCGTATCTGTGAAATCTTAGACCTGATAGGGTGAATGAACCCCTTCTTAAAACAAAGTATAATCATTTAAAGCATTGTTAAAAAAAAAAAACAAACCAAAAGACTTCTTGTTGCAATTCCACTCTATGGTAACTGCTTTGAAAATAATTCCTTGGGAGATGGTGAAACCATTATTCATCATGCATGTACAGTACAGGAGTAGAGAATGAGACAAGGGAAGTGAAAACTATCATCCCTTCCAAAATTCCTTCCAGATTCCAGTGTTCATGTCTAAAAACTATGCACACTAAATATATATATATATATATATATATGTATAAACAGATATTCTCAAACACATCCTCTTCCAAACTGTCCGGTTTGCAAAATTAACTATAGATATCTCTTCAGTAGTAGAATTTTTGCTTTGAAATTTGAATTACCCATGCAGTGTAAAGGTATGAAATTCTCATACTAATTAAGGAAGTTTCTGTTACAGACATAATTAACTTCAATCTTCATTAAACAATGAGCAGAAAAACATACTTTTAACAGAAATGAGGAAGATTTCTTCAGTGAAAGGGTTATGCAGCATTGGAACAGGCTGCCCAGGGCATTGGTTAAGTGAAGGTATTAAATGCATAGAGATCTGGCACTAAAGGGACATGGTGTAGTGGTGGACTTGGCAGTGACAGGTTAACAGCCAGACTCGCTGATCTTTAAGGTGTATTCTAACATAAGTGATTCTATGCTTTGATTATATGATTTTATTCTACAATTCTATGAAATAATTACATACATCTCTCTTTATGCAGTTATGACATATTGCTAATCACTGCATAACTTGGCAGAAATCTGAATAGAGCACTGATTTTTTTTAACACAGAAATCCAAAGACTAATTTTGTTAACTTTTACAAAAATTGGTTTTCCCCTTTTCCACAGAGGTGAAGTTTTCATTCTCCAAATCACAAATTGGCACTGTGGACTCAGTCAGCAGCTCAGAGATTGCCAAATTTAACTCCCCTACTCAAAGCAAGGTCAGCCAGAGAAAATCTGCTAATGACCACAAGTTCTGAATATTTAAAGGACTCCACAACCTCTCTGGACAGCTTGGTTTGGCATGATCACCCTTGCAATCAAAAACTGTTCTCCTACAACTAAACAGAACTTTCTATATTTCAATCTGTGCCCTGTAGCCTCAACCCATCACTGGGCACCAGGGAGAAGTATGGCACTCGTATCTTTAGTCCCCACCATGAGGTATTCATACAAAAAGATGGATTCACCCTGATACATCTTCTCACCAGACTGAAAAGTAACAGTTCTCTCAGACTCTCCTCATTTCACAGATGCTCCAGTCCCTTCTTATGGACCTTCATTTACTCACTCAAGCAAGTTCATGTCTTTCTTGGTCTGGAGAGCCTAGAGCTGGACCTAGCAGTCCAAATGTGTCTTAGGAGGGCTGAGCAGATGGGAAGGATCATTTTCTCCATCACCTTCCCATGTATGGCAGCGCAACATTGCATTCTACAAAACGTAGCTTATATAACAGTTGAAGTTATTTAAAGTTAATGGTAGAAGTTATCTTAAAGTTCATTAAACTGTAACAGACTGCAACTAAGAGCTTTGGCAAGTGGGCATTTTCAAAGAAACTCTGTTGAAGCTACTTCAGCTAGAACTTATCAGAAGTAATGAACGCAAACTTCAGATAATATGTGCATTTCCCATAAGAGATGAAGCTGATATGTAGAAAAGTCCACCGTACATAAATACACATTAATTTCACAAACTTTTTCTTCTTTTTACCAGACTTTTCTTTACCTCTGAGCACAGAAAGTAGCAAATTTTCCCTCACAAATGAAGAATCACAGGTTTCTGAAAACAGATGAAGAAGCCTGAGCTACCATGCAGTGCTGTCAAAGATGACCTTCATCTTGAGGAAGGGCAGAAGAATGGCCCTAAATATTACTACTACTGTGACACTTCTCTTCTGTCACTTTCTATCTGTTTGTGAAGTCATTACTTCCCACTCTTCTGAAAAGAAGGCCAAGGAAACTTCCATTTTAGATGATGGATTAATTATACTTGCAATTCATGTATTTTTACCATACACATCTCAAGCCTAATTATAACTAACATCAGGGATTTTCTTTCACTTCCTCAGAATGTTTTGTTTTAGGCAGGTAAG
This sequence comes from Pithys albifrons albifrons, assembly GCF_047495875.1. Lineage (NCBI taxonomy): Eukaryota > Metazoa > Chordata > Aves > Passeriformes > Thamnophilidae > Pithys > Pithys albifrons. The sequence continues at coordinate 47,161,355 of NC_092497.1, forward strand.
CAATAAAATCCATCCAATTTTCTTTATATAGGAAAGACATTTTGGGGAACAGAGTTTATACAATAATGGCTACAATATCTGCTACAACATGGAATGGCAGTTTCCATGGGAGTCTGAAGTAATTTTGATGCGTAGAAAAGGCAAGTAAAATATTTACAGTGAGAATATGAAAAGCTCTACAAAACAGAAAAGCTGACAGGTAGCGATATTAAAGTTTGATCTGTACGCCCAAAGATAAGGATCATTACATCTGCAGGTTGCTAAGGAAAAAATTAAATTGGAGGATAGTTGTGAAATCTTCCTCTGAAAAGGGTGAAAAGTTTTTGACGAGTCTAACTTCACAAAATCCTTTCAGTCACTGACTTTCCTAGTCAAGTCTTCCCTTGAAGGCCTGACCCAGGTCACTCTTTTTCAGCTGGCTATACGGGCCAAAGTCTCACGCGCTGCATCTCAGTGATACACAAGTAGTACTTAAAGAGAGTCTGGTTCCCCTTTGTCAGCTTCCCAGACAGCTTCCTGCGTATTACGGTATTAGCTGCCTTTTTGCACCTGCGTAATGCTTGAGCTTGAAAGAAACTGGCTTTGAGTAAGTTCTCCAAGACACATTACTCAGTGCACCCATGAGGTCTCCTAGGAACTGCAGAACATTTTCAGCTCTAACACAGTTCCTTACAGGAGTGCATTCAAGGTACACAGAACTCCTCAGCAGTCTTGCCAATGGAGATTCCACACACTTTCTCAGGTCCTTTAGATTTCCTAGCTGGGCTTGTGCAACAAATTACTCTATACCTGAGCAAGCCCCAGAGGCAGTGCTGTCTCGCATATGCCACTGGCTCTAAGCCTGTGAACTGTCCTGACCCCTCAGAAAGGTTTGTACTTACACAGCTCAGGTGCTCCTACAACAGGGTAGTTATTCTTAACATAACCAAGCTACTAACTCTGATGTAAAAGGGTCATTTCTTTCATCATACTAATTTTCTTATGTCAATAAAAAGATGTATGAATCACACAGTGTTACTCACTCAAATGGTATTATTCTTAACTAATATCTCCACTCATGTTTATGCCACTTATCACCAAGAAACTCAAAATATATAAATTATACTGCTAATTTCACAAAAAATTACTTAATTTTCAGGAGTATTTGTCCTTGTTTACCTATAAACAACAAGCTGAAAAAGACTAATACAAGGTAAAAAAGAACAAAAACCTCTGTAAGACATTTGAAACAATTACTACAAAAGAAATTTCAATAGCCAAATTCTAATGAGCAGTAAATAAATCAGCATTACATTACACAGTTGTTATTAATCACTTCATCTGCTGTTGCTGATTACTTTGCTCTTCTTGCCAACTTGGAAAGCCTACACTGAAATAATAAATGACTTAGAAGTAAGTGCTTTGTTTTATTAGGGTAGACAATGAAGTATCCCTGTACTTAAGGGTGTGCTTCCCATGCCCCTGTCTTCCATATGCCAGTAACATTCTGAATTTATTTAACACACTGTGGAACAGTAAATAGCATTTCCCACCCACAGGAAAGAATCTCTCCCCTCATGGTAAGACTTTGAGTTTTCTTCAACTGCGTAAGAATTTAAAAGCCATTTATACACTGAAGTTTGCAAGAAAAAATAAAGGTACAAAATGCCAAATCCACTTTTATCATCAAGATGACACAGTGGGGAAAAATTCACACTAAAGGAAAAGAATGCAATGCAAACACATGCAGTGGAAAGGAAAGCAGTGCTACACAAGTAAACACTAAATGACATTACAGGATAAGTTCTTCATGCTTTCAATAAAATTAACACAATCATAGAACAGAATCATAGAATCATGCCTTAGAACTGGTTAACAAATATATCTGTCAGTGGTTATCTTCCCATGGTTTAATGGGTCATGCTATATCTTTCTAGCATCTTAAGTGGTGAAGTAAGTGACTCCAATAGACTTCATCTCCTCACAGGAATCAGTGCAGCAGTATCTTCATTAACAATGCTGTTACAAAGTGATTTCTCCACTATTTGTACAATAGGACAAATACCTGACTATTTTGAAACAGTAAGTTTATCCAGTCACCATTCGTTAAAACTAGAACAGTTGTGATGGGCGAGGCTCTAGCTGCTAGTTCTAGTACTAACAGTTATTACTGGAAATGCGTTTCTTCTCATAAAGCTTGTGTGAAGTCAAATAATCTTGTCAGCAGAGACTATTACTTGTACCAGTATAAAACTGAGTCTACACTTGAACATACACCTGTTTCTAAGATTGTAAATCCCATTCAAGCACTCCTTTTTCTTGGAGCCAAGCTACTGTAATTTTAAAGCTGTCTTATACTGCAGTATTTTCACTCACAAATTCGGCTCTGAGTTCTACAACAAAGCAAGTTTAAATTCAAGGAAGTTTTTCAGGTCAGTTTCCTTAGAAACAATGTCCTTACTAAGAAAGTAAGAAAACTACTCAAACTCCATCATAAGTGCATCTACTTTGTCTGTAAAATGACATAAAATATAGTTGATCAGTCCTGAAGATCTCTGATTTTGACTTTGAGATATAAACACATCATTGTAATTTTTTAATTTCACATCAAACCTAGAGACTACAAAATTGAATATAGAAACCATTTTTAGCATTGGCAATCTAATAGCAGTACTATAAAAACACCTTAATAGAGTCTGATTTATATATATACATCTAACAAACAGAAGAGACTTAATTTAGGACATAAGAATTCAGATATACTTAAAAATGCAAACTAAACCATGGAATACCTGTAAATATCTTGCCACAAAATATCTCAATTGTTTAAGCCCTACAATTATTGCAGTATGATTTTGTAGGAGGGCTATGTCACTAGAAACGTATGTAACCTTACCAGTGGTGGCCCTCCCAGGAATATTGTTCCTTGTTTGCCAACAATAATACTTTCATCAGCCATTGCTGGTACGTATGCTCCTCCTGCTGTACAGGATCCCATTACTACTGCTATCTAGTGGGAAAACAAAAACCACAAGTTAAAGAGTTGTTCGACCATTAAATACAGCAAATGTTTTGCATATGTTTTTACTGATTTTAGTACACATCACTGGACAGCTCTGCAAGAATAATTTTGCCTAACAGAGCGAACTGTTTCACATTTCAGCTTTTCTTTAAAAAACAGGGAATATCTCTAGTGTTCAACAGTCTATTAAACTACGATCCTCAGTCCACCCTGCTGGAAAATTCAAGCTATGTACATGATACGTTTGAAGAGACACACATTCTACCATGAAATTTGTTTTTACTGATGAATGGTAAAAGGTTGAAACCTAGAGGTTGCTCCTGGTATTTATGCTTAAGTCAGAGCTTCAGTTGTTGCTGACTAGTATAGTTTCACCAATATTAATATCTTTCAAAGAAAATTCCTCACATCTACTAGTACGTAACTTCAGTTCTCCAATGGATCGACTAATTAGCTTTGCCCCTTCAAGGCATTTCACTATAGGCTTCAACACAAATAATCTCTGCTTTATCTGTTTGCCTGATTTTCAGATGAACATCTACTCAATGGACATCTTCTACCTTGTTACTGTAATAAAACTGCCTTGACTCCAGATATGATCATGAAAGTGAAGTTTCTCACTTAATTTCTCCTTCAGGACAGCACCTGCAAAGGCCGTTCTAAAACACTTGTAGAACAGAAGAAAAGGAATACTCATATGAAAAAGGCAGACAGTAAGAAACATTTCCTTTCACTACCACACATATATACACAAAAAAACCTATAACCCCCCCAAAAAATAACATTATTTTAAGTTTGTTTCAAGATACTTCTCAAGCAACATCAAGTAGAGATCTCTGTTAAAGAATAATTAATGTTTATTCTTAAAAGAAAACAGCACACAGAAAAATGAAACTTCCAAATCACATGACCCGAATCTAAAGCAGGAGTAAATGAACTATGTTGGGCAGCTATCATCAAATCAAACAGCTTTTTAACCAAACAGTTTTCAGCATCTTAAACAATATTCTATTACATGATTAAGTTGCAGTATTTCTGTTGTGCATTTAAAAAATAACTTCTGGTAAATACAAAAATAACATAGGCCTCTAAAACTGAGGGAAACTTGGGGGGAAAAAAAGTTTATCTGATGTTTTTCCCCAGGATTTGTGTGGCTTTTTCTACTCTTAATTTTACCATGCTTATGCTGAAAAATGTGGTTGCATTTAAACTTTAACTCAGGTGTTACTTTTTCCAACACAAAAATTGGTATATGTATACTCTGGAAAAAAAAACCCACCTACTTGTTATCTAGCAGAACCTCAAATTCTCAAATAACATCCTGCTTCCTGACTTCATTCCCTGACTTATGCCATAGGAAATCATTGACAGGTGCAATAAAAATCAACAGAGTTGAGTGCACATACAGTATTTCATATCCACTGATCAGCTCCCTATTTTATCCATGCACCCTACGAGTGTGAGAGCTCAGGAAGCAGCTAATGAGAAGCTAATCACAGCTTTCTGATTCACAGCCATAGAGAGCAACACAATTTAAGCTGCAGTAGGTGTATAAGAAATTAGTCACAGGTAGAAGTGGAGTGGTAAATTAAAAACACCAACAGCAACTGGTAAATAAAAAAGCAAATAAAGCAAGCACTTTGAGGGCAAAACTGAGAAAAGCTAATGAACTGATGATACAGACCTTCACACAGGTCACAATACAGAACAGCAGGTAGAAAAATAACAACATCCAGACTTCCACATCAGAAGAATTAACCAGAGTGGAAATCTGAGAGCATAACTTAACCCCATTTTCTAATGAAACATGCTGTCAGATAGGGAAGATGGTTCTAGCTGCCACAATCAGTTAGCACAGGATCAATAACAGAATTACAAACGCTGCTAGTGCCTTTTTTAAATGAAACAAAGAATAGATGTATCTCCCCCCCCAAAAATACACCCTTATTACATCCTTCATATATAGGAAGCACTTCAGTAAACATTTTTCCTGGTCTTCCATAAACATTTACAGAAAGATTAAGTTTCATCAGTGTCATAACAAAGAGGAATGTGTTTTATTAAAAGGCACATCTTTCTTACAGTTAGTTTTTATTGTACAGGAGTACAATTACTCTTAATACAACACTATACAGTAATTTGAAAGAAAAACAAATGCAACTGTTTCTGTAACTTTATAAATGCATTAAATAAGTTTCAAGATATTCCGGAAAACCCCTGCATGACTTTAGGGCCGGTCATTTATATAAAGGTCCCGTCTAATACCAGTAATTTCAGCCTTGCAAACTGCGTATACATATTCACCTTTGACATAACATCTAAAAATCATTACTGTTCTAGCAGATCATGATTGAAGTCTCTAGCAAAAATAATGCTTTTCAAAATTTCTCCTAAAAATCTTCTCCAGCAAAACATCACCTTCTCTTTATCACCTCGTGATGATCTCCTTTCATACTTGCTGTTCCACAAAAACACTAGGACCAATTTTATTCACACGTATAAACGTAAAATACAACCTAGACCTGTAAGTAACTCTGCAGGATGACCAGCTTACAAACTGTCTTTTTTCCTAAATATTTTTGTTCTAGCTAAGCACTGCTATTCTCTGGAGACCTACCTAATCACTACAATTGCTCCACTTCTACTGTTGGAAAGAACTGCAGAAGGTATGTCATACCTTCTAAAGAGATTTAGAAACTCCAGCCTTGGATTTCTCTGGAGTCAATGGATTTCGGGATTCTTTGGTAGAGGAAAAGATGGTTGAATATTTGAAGTTTGACTTGCTTCCAAAATGAGCCAAAAGGTTTCAAGGTAACAAATTTCCTTTAAAATACTGCGAAGACAATGTCTGTCATTTAAGGAGTCAGATGGAATACTGTATCCCTGACTGGTACACCTGCTTCACTCTGAAAGGACATATTGGCTTCTACTACCTCCTTCCAATGTGAAGAAGCTCCTGTCTAATGGCCAGCAGAGTCAGTTGTGCAAGTGACTGGGATCATGGCCCCTCAGCCCCTTAAGTAGAATCCAGGGGATTTTATTCAGTATGGAAAAGAACACTGGATAGTGGGGTTATGGTGGGGATTGCATCATAGCACTGTCACGCATTCTGGGTGTGTGACAGCACATCAGCAGATAACCTGAGAAGAACTAACTGCTATGATATGTAACTCAGGAGAACCTCAAAGCACTCTGCAGACACCCACAAATCAAGCTTTTCAAGGACAATGACCGGCTTTTCCAGGCTTTCAAAGTGTGGTGAAGAATTTCTTTTTCTTGAAAATAAATATTGTCATTGCAAGTTTCACAGTATGTGTGACCTACTTCTCACTCAAAATAGATTTTGCTGTTCTCATTGCACAGGAAACAAGTGATGAATAATTTTTTAATGTTCTTTATTCCTCAGCTCTCATTGTAATCAGTAACAGATTAATCTGTCAGAATTGTATATACCACTGTTAGCCCTAAAAGAAAACCTGGATTTATGATCATAACTTCTTTTTGCTCCGAGCACTTGTAGATGTCCATAAAGAATTCAGGCTTCAAACAATGCCTTTATTTATTAATTTATTGTTTTGTTGGAAGGTTATATGTACTTTCCCCTGGTAAACACAAAGAGCACTGCAGGATCAAATGAACTTTGCTGTGCGTCATGAGGGAAGCTGTATGCTCTCCCTCAGGATCAAAGAAAAAGAAGACTAGTTTCTGAGAACTGTGGTTCAGAACTGGAAGATTTGGTAAGTTCCTCACAATTTGCCTTTTTTGACTTGTATTAAGGACTGTTGCTGCAGTCTGTCTCCCTCATGTCCAAAAAGGATATGAGATCTGTAAGACAAGATGAAATAGAACCGCCAAAGGTAAGGAACACTTTCTGCAGGAAAAACAGCTAAGTAAGCTTGAATTTTTTGGTCTGCAAAAGGGAGTATGAGGCAGGTATATGAGAGGGCTATAAAACCATATGAGGCTTGAAGCTGACTGACTAGATAGCAACAGTGTAGTAACTACCTGGTTGTTTTTGTGTAGTGTTTCATTATTTGGAGGAGGTTAACTTCAAAGACTATGGATTCCTCCACTCTCCCTGGCAGTTTCTCACACCTCCTTGGACAACTCCATTACAGTTTTTATCCTGTTACCTGCCTCCCTCAGCTCCACTGGGACCTTACACTCTGTCCTCTACTTCGACTGCAGCAATGGCTGCCCATCAGCAGTCACATCCTCAAACATTTTACACTCTTCATGAGTAATAGATCCAGAAGTTCAACTCCTCAGCACACTCCCTGCATCAAAAAATTGATCCCTATGTATTCCTGAAAGAACTATGACACAAAATCACTTCTGCATCCAGGAACTGTGACTAACAGTCATTCTATGCATCATTAATGCCTTAGAAAATAACCTACCTATTAGGGCAGTTTTATCATAGAGCCCATCAGTGTATAAAATGGATATATAAATATACACCTTCCTCTCTTAGCAGAAAATGTCTCATTTACTAGTCACCATCAAAGGGGTCCTCACCTTCACAATGTTGATGCAGGATACTCAACTGTTCCAAGAGACTTCCTAGTGCTTCCTTAAATGGCCTTCACACCACACTGTCAAGTCCATTTCCCTCCCACTCCAAGACAGGAGCAGGTAGGTCAAGTCATTAACACTAACACTAAGAAAGAAGACAGCTTCTTCAAAACTATAATGACTTCTTGAGGACAGTTACTGTGTTTACAGTTCTTTTTTAATGCCCAGACTGGGCCACCAGGTTTCCACAACAGTGTTGTCAAAACAAAGCATGGATACAAGCCTTGAAAACAGATAATGGCAGCAAGCATAAAAACTAGTTGGTACACTTAATTCTTAGGTAAAAGCAAATTACCTGTGGAATCCCTTGTGAGGACATGACTGCTTGATTATAGAAAATACGGCCAAAATGATCTCGATCTGGAAATACTTCTGCTTGTCGAGGTAAATTTGCTCCTCCTGAATCCACTAGAGTGAATGAAAGCATATTAACATGTCTTTGAGTAGTGTTATGCTCTTAAGTTGTTGATAAAGTATCTGCATGTTACTTAAAATATACAGCACTTACTATCACCAACCCTAAAAATAACGTCATGGATCTAGGTATATTATGACATTCTTCTTGGGGGTAGCGGGGAAGTAGAGAAGGAAATGAAACAGTAAACAACTCCTGCCAAAATCACATCCATTCCAATAATTTTCATGCAAAATAAACTAAGAGGTGCTTGAAGATGCAACTGTGCCTCCCTATCCAAAATTCTAAACTCACATTACTACAAAAGTGTAACAGTAAGAACACTTTCAATGTACAATTTTAACTCAATTTTTCTATTGCAATACTGCCACAAGTTCCAGAAAAAAAGCAAGACTAACCACCAATGAGTTCAAAAGGTGCAGCATGTGTACTTTCATACCTTGATTATACTTCATTCTGAAGCCCTTAAACTATCTTTAGGAAGACTCATTTATTGTATGTTCTTGCCCCATGATGTGCCCTTCAGCTTACAGGTTTCCAACAGCAGCTACCTCTCCACTCCCAATTAATGAAAATACATCCTGACATGAGATGTATCCAAAGATACAAGCAAAGTTTATTCTAGCTATTTTAACAACCTAGATAAAAGTTAGCCCTCCCCTTTCCTCCAAGACTCTTTCTACAGCAATTCCACAAAATCTATACCTATACTATCCCTGCATCCACCCCACCAGAAGTTTCAAGTTCATACTTCTTCTGATCCTTCTGTTGGTATTATTTGCATGGTTGGCCTGCCAGCAGGGCAAGAAACTACAAACACTTATGCTGGCCAGGATCCACATTTATGTTCCATTTTTAACTAACACAAGCAACCAGACTGGCAACCTATAGCAGCCCCTCTGCTGCTATGTAAGCTGCTAAGCTAAGCCAAACAGGTAACAACCCACTCTATGTTTTAAATAGAGATAGTAGAAGTGTCTTCCTCCTCCGATACTGACGTACACAAAACCCACAGGAATACACACTCTCCTTCCTCTGACTGTCAGATTTGAACGAAATTGGCTAATAGGTTCAAAAGTTATTAGACTCGGAATTGAGGCTGATAGAAAGACATTGGCAGAAACATCTTGGATTTGTATAAAACCAATGTAAGAAAATACTACCGGTAATATAAACATATTTGGTACTCTGATCTTAACCTTTAATAAAAGTTTACACATGTAAAATTTATGGGAAGGTTTAGCTAAATACTGATGCAGTGGACTAAAGTCAAAATGAAAAATAATACACAATTGGAATTCTGCTTCAGTAAAATTAATCGCAAATTCTAAAGATCTGTTCATCCAAACTATTAATGAGGTTATTTCTATTTTTTGGCATGTTCCTTTATACAGCTACATGCTCCACCAGAACATACTTTTTAACTGTAATTTGAATTGACTGGATGAGACTATAGGAAAGATTCATGACAGAAGGGAAAGGAAGAAGTGATACAGTGTTAACAGCTACATATGTATCTTATGAACTCAGTCCTACAGCAGTGCGGAAAGTAGTGCTGAGAACCCTCCAGTTAAGATGTGCCACCAATCTGCAGAGGTAACACATTATTGGTGAAAGTATATTTGAATATGTATGCCTAAAATACACTCATGTTTACTCAAATCTGGGGACACATGAGCTGTCCTTAACACAGGACAGTTGCTATTTCTGCAATAGGACTTACCCAAATAAAGGCAAGGAAGATGATTTTGCATTGCAATTTCTTGAGCACGTAAATGTTTCTTAACAGTGATGGGATAATAGGTACCACCTTTGACAGTTGCATCATTAGCAACAATCAAACATTCCACCCTAAAAACAAAACAAGTTTATGAGAGAGAAAAATATTGCATAACTATTTATTTTGGTTAAGAGCTGCAACATGCCAAGGACTCTTGAAGCCCTGATGCTCTGAGAGAACACTTCTTGCCTGCATAGTGTCAATTGCATGCTGTAACAGCAGCCTCAGCATTACAATGGCCTGTTCCATTATGCTGTATAGCACCATAACTAATTTCAAAAACAGTCTTTGACATACTCTGAGCCAGTAAAACTAATTTTAGACTAAAATACACTCCTGCTTTTTGCAAATGGCTTTACAAATGCACTAATCTTTTCCTTCATTGGACATCAGGAACAATATGTGTGTTCTGCATTAATATGGGATACACTAACTAAACAAAAAAACCCAAACCAAATCCAAACAAACCACCACAACATACAAAAACACAAATCAAAACAATTCACTTCCTTTTAGCTAAGACTAAACAAACTGAGACACCAACCTTGTTGATTTTTTGGATGTCAGAAAGAAAACACTAAAAACTGCTAACAGATTAACATTGGACATTGAATAAAGTTGCATCTTCTTTTTCATAACATCAATAATGTAGATGACTGGAAGCTCTTACCCAGATACTCGCCCAATGCCTGTGATAATGCCTCCTGCAGGTACCTCTTCATTGCCATACAACTGGTAACCAGCAAACTGGGAAAACTCCAAGAACGGAGAACTGAATAATGACATATAAAATGAAATTTTAAAGAGTAATTGGCTATATTTGTCATTGGATCTCACTTAAAAGGTTCAATTTTAAAAATATTTTTTTTAAAATATATTAGTGTTTCAAAGAACATTTCTTCAAAATTTCAATGGTGTTACTTGCAGTGCTTACAGAAACTGAAGAGAAATGAAGCATGTTGTAGTACTTACCTGCAAAAGAGAATCTGAAGTGTTTTTTTTAAAAAAAGGAAGTACCTACCCGGGATCAATAAGTTTGTCAATTCTCTCTCTGGGTAACAGCTTTCCTCTTGATGTGTGAAGCTTACGAGCTTTTTCTCCACCTCCTGTGATACAACAGTAAATTGTCACATTCTCTACTGACACAGATACATAAATCTCCCCTTATAATAAAACTTAGAATGGAAGCACTGACAAGTTCCCAGTTTTTCAAGTATGGACCTTAATAATAAATTTAATAAATAATGGTTTTCACTTCAAATAGATTTAAGGTATTGATAAAATGCTTCTTTTTAGAATGTTCTCTATTTCCCCCCTCATTTTTCATATTTAGTCTCAAGGTAAATATTTTAATAAACATAGTCATCTGAAACTTTACCCCACTGCTTGGCAACGAACAGGAGGGCAGAAAAGACAAAGGCAAAAGCACCGCAGAATTTCAGAAAATATTACTCCCTAGAACTGAGAATAGCTATGCTGAATTCAATCCTGAATGACCCAACATCATCTGGATTAATTTCCTTAGATCACACCAAAACTGTAAGCAGACTTCAGACACAGAACATTTAATACCAAGTTTATATTTGTTTCATGTCAACCCTTCACTCAAAGTCATCCTGAATCATACCTTTTGCTCTCTAGAGCCTTGTGTCATTCGATACTTAAGATGTGTTGACACACCTCAGCCTCTTTGTAACAACTTACACAAACATTGTCTCTCTCTGTAGACAGACCACTGATCCACCTTATCACTCTAAAATTGTCTCCCTGTCCAAAATAAAGAAGGAGCTATTTTGCTAACCTTTCTCCTTAGACTCCAGGATTTCTTTGTCAGCTAGGAATTAATGAAACAGAGCTTTTAAGCCTACCTTTCAAGTCCTTTCTCCAACTCCATCTCCTTCCTAGATCACTACACATCATTTCCTAGCCATTCGGCATGCCAAAGTCCACAATTTATGTCCCATTCAGCCTATTCATTATGTCTGCATACCAGACTAAGTCAAAATCTTGCAATTCTTTCTATACAAGTTTCCTGTGATACAGTATCTCCTATTCACCCACAGAGCTACTATTATTACCCATCTTTTTAACATCCTACATCATAACTACCTTTTCTCTGATCTCCATCTTGCCTTTCTCATTTACACTGAGTAAAGCTGCAAAAATAATTTTCATCCTGTGACTTTTGTCATCTCTGTGCACTCCTCTCCTCACACACTAATCATAAATGGTTGCTGCCCAGGTCCTGTAGCCACTCTATTGAACATGTATCTTCCAACATCAATATACTGTACCCTGCACTAGCCTCCATTCTCTTTATTGATAAGCAGTGTCCTTGACAAGAAAAGAAAGTTAGAGACATTTAATTTGAAATATCTTCCTTAATTTCTACGTTACAACAATGTCTATACCACTGTGACTGCTGATGAGCTATAATTAGTCACAGGTACTAAACATACCTCACTTGCTTCTTGTGCTTCCTATCAGAAAACCATCTGCTGTAATTTATCCAGCCTGTAAATTCTTTGGGGCACCACCCTACTGTAGCACAGCTGGGGATTACTCAGTAGACTGAGACATGGGCCCACAAAAGCACTACCCACTGAAGTAACAGCTAAGAAATATGAAGCATTCATTATAAAGATGTTAAGCAAGAACTCACCCTGTGACAGACAGCTTTTGCAACGAAATGTAAAGATCCTGCACGCATCCTTCGAAAGTGTTCAGGGCGAGTACCTAATTCCTCTCATATACTCCAATGACAGGGAAAGCAATTTCACTCAATGTCACTCAAAAATGTGTATTAACACCCTGGTAGAGCTCGCTTAGATGGAGGAAAGATGAAGACTAAATTCTTGTCCTGTCATTGTGTAACAGGTAAGAACAGGCGAACATGCAGCACTGAAGAAGGCCACAATCACTAGTTCATGAGCCATGCAGTGAACTGCTGAACAATCTCTACACTCACAAAAGACACAGGTATTCCATGGGCTTCAGCATCTCCTCAAGAAATCATGGACATTTGTTACAGAATAAGTAAGAAAAAGCACTAAGCACAAAATGTTAACTGTGCTCTGTTCCAAAGTTGTAGAAGAAATTGCATTATATAAGAAACAGTATATGAAAAGACAAATCAGTATCATATGATAGTCATAATAAGAAGGGGAAAATTAAAGCTACATGATCAACCTCTGGCAGCACAGGTAAGCACTTACAAAATAGTTTCTTTTATTGTCTCCATTAATTATAGTCTTACAAGTCAAAAAGAAGAAACACAGATTTAAATCTACTATAGACTTGCTTCTCTCTGCCAGCACAACTACAGCCACCAACAAAAGGAGGGCAAAGGTATTGAATCCCCATCCTTTATCAGATGTATGCGAAAACATACTGATAAAGCATCAGGAAAAGGCTGATGCACTTAATGCCTTCTTTGCCTTAGTCATTAAGAGACCATCCTCTGGACACCCAGCCCACAGAGCTGGAAGACAGAGGCAGGGAGCAAACTGAAGACCACATAATCCAAGGGGAACTAACTGATTAGCAACTTGCTACACCACTCAGACTCACACATGTGTACATGCAAGACGAGATCCACCCAAGGGTACTGAGAGAGCTGACAGGAATGCTCACAGAGGCACTTTCCATCATTTACCACCAGTCCTGGAGGTCCCAGTTGACTGAAGGTTGGCCAATGTGACTATCCATCTATGAGAAGGGCTGAAAGAAGATCTGTGGAATTACAGTCCTCTCGGCCTGACCTGGGTACTGGGGAAGGCAATGGAGTAGATCGTGTTGAGTGCCACTATGTAGCACACACAAGAAAGCCAGGGCATCAGGCCCAGCTGGCATGGATTTAGGAAAGGCAACTCCAGCCTGACCAACCTGATCTCTGTTCTGTGACAGGGTGACCCACTTACTAGATGAGGGAAAGGCTTCAAATGTTGTCTACATGTGCTTTGGCAAAGCTCTTGACACTTTTCCCCCCATTCTCCTGGAGAACCTGTCTGCTCATGGCTTGGACGGGTGCACCATTCACTGGGTAAAAATACAGCTGGACAGCCAGGCCCAGAGAGTGGAGTGAAAGGACTTAAATCCAGGTCATGATTGGTCACAAGTGGGGCTCCCCAGGACAGAGTTTTGAGACAAGGGGATCACATGCACCATCAGTAAGTTCATATACAATACCACGTTGGGAGGAAGTGTTGATCGTTGGAGGGTGGGAAGGCTCTGCAGAGGGATCTGGACAGGTTGGATCAATGGGTCAAGACCTATGTGTGAGGTTCAGCAAGGCCAAGTGTCAGGTCCAGCATTTGGGCCACAACAACCCCATGCAGTGCTAGAGGCTGGGGGAAGAGTGGCTACACAGCTGTCCAGCTGAACATGACCCAGCAATGTGCCCCGGTGGCCAAGAAAGCCAATGGTATCCGAGCCTGTATCAGCAATAGTGTGGCCAGCAGGACCAGGGCAGGGATTTTCCCTTTGTATGTGGTACTGGTGAGCCTGCCACTCAAATCCTGTGCTCAGTTTTGGGCCCCTCACAACAAGAGCGAGCTACAGTCCAGAAAATAAGTTGTATCTGCATGAAATGATTAATGAATGACAGTTTTAGGGGGAAAATTACAAAGAACTAAAGTGCTTGTTGTGCCAAATTGAACAAATTAATTTTTTTATTCAAAAATCTAGACAATCATACTTACCTAATCTGATTTTTTCGGCCTTTTCTTGTAGTTCCATTACCAGTGCTTTCATTCGTTCATGATTTTCCTGAGTGGGAAACAAAACAGAATTTTAAGTTTAGCCAGGAGTGACTGTAGTAATTTTTAATAAAGAAACACAGAAAGTACAAGGCTAATTTGTCTTCCAAATCTAATTCTACCTGACTAAATAGTGTCTCTGCATTGCCTTCAAAGTAATAACATTTCTACCTATGCACTGGCTTCTCTCAAGCATTTAATAAGCATGCTTCACAAAAATTCTGAGTGTGCTAGGACAGCAAAAGACTAGTTCTGAATTTCATAAACTGAAATAGAACTACTCATTAAAGGGTTGAAGTGTTATTGTTCAGATTTTGTTACTTCTTCATACAGGCTGGTTTTCTTTTCAAATCTAATTATGTTAAAAATGTGGATTCAAATCAAATGCTCTTATGTCTCTTGTAGCAAAGGACGAATGACCTAGACCAAATGGACTTTACTAAACACTTTTTAGTTTCTCCTTATTTAGATTGAACATAATGGTAAAACAAAGCATTTTTAAAAAAAAAAAAAAGTCTGGTCTTCTTGCCATTATACCTCCAGAAAAACAGACTCATAGTTCTGAATATGAGTGATCCAGTACTGAGTTCACCATTTCTATCAGACTTATCCAAAACTCTGTGTGCTCATTATATCAGGGTTTTTCCCCAGTTCCTTAGGAATCTGAAGGTATTAGTTAAGCTTAATTTGTTGGGGTTTTTTTCCAGACATATTAAGAACTATATTACCTTTTAGAAAAGTGTAACTGCAATAAAAGAATATGCTGCATAAAAAGATCATATTGCTTTGTCTAATTCTCATTTAGATGATATTTGAGTTTACTCTGACAGAAAAAAACACCTGGTGACTTTTCAAATTCATATATACTTGAACACTCAGACTTAAGGTTTTCCCTAGAAGCTGCAAATGTTGCAGTTAAGGTTGTTCAACACAGTCTTAGGCACTGAAAGGCACAAAGATACAAAGCAGAGAGAAAACAAAAACATGTACAGAGGCATCTCACATTCAAACTGGTTTAGTTGCATAGTGACTTTGAAAAGAATACATTTCTCCCCCTTCGTAATCACTACAAATAGATTAAAAATACTCTATTGAAAGCTAAAAAACATATACAGTGAAAACAGGTCTAAGCAATTTCATCAGCTCGTATACATAATTTACAAATAAGGTCAGTAGTCAGAGGTCATTCAGCAAGGTCAAGGTAAATGAAACACTTAAGCCCAACTCTTGTGCCTTAGTTGGCTCTTGGGAACAAGAGTCCCCAAGCACAAATGCAGCACTACCTGTGATACGGCTCACAGCCCGCACTTGCATGCATTTTGTACCACGTAATTTGAGCCAACACCTAACACGGACAGGACATCAGCCTCAGTCATAACCGAATCACCAGCCTTCTCCATCTCCTCTCTCTCTTCCTTTTAAGGCTGTATCATTATGTCCATCAGATTATTCCCGTTCCAAAATATATTCCTTTTGATAGCTTAATCAACTCTCTCCCTGCCCATCCATTGCACAGCTCCAACCAACATGTACTTCTACAACTGTTTTCTCTGCTGCTAACCTGTGAAATCACACTGAAGTGATGGTCAGACAGTTTAACCACTGGCAGAGTATCCCAAAACCCCAAGAAGAAAATGAGCTACATCTTGTTCACTTGACTATGCTGCCCCTACCAGAGACTGTGGACAGTAACTGTTGCCACTCAACCACGTGAAGCACTGAAATAAAAACCTGCCCTTCCCAAAAGACTGTTTACAAGTTAATTTTTTTCTCCCCTCTGAAAAGTCTGTAAACCAGTCATTGTAATTCTGGACTTTTAAAAATCTGCAGTTGTTACAACGTCCAATATTATTTTGTTCAGCTTGTCTGGCTGGTCATTCCACAACATATTTTCCCTGTTTTTTCTAAATACACTCATCTTTTGCACACAGTATTGAGGTCAAAAACTCATCTTTAACACACGAAAAAATAAAAAAGCAGCTAAAACCCAGAGGATTAAAAGAGGAACAGCAATCACAACCATAGGCTCTTTTACTAGATTCTGAATTAACAACTCATTGTAGCTACTTTGGCTATTCTAAGTGAAAAATTGTGAAACAACTTTTTAGATAATCTATAAAAAATACTGTACACAAACATTGGTGTTGCTTAAATTCACTTAACTTCTATCACGATCTTTCATGCCTTTAATCAGAACACAACGTTATACTCTACCAAAAAGAAGAAGTTTTGAAATAATTTTGAATATGCACAGAAAAGACTCCTCTCGGAATCAAATGTACTAGTTCTACCATATATTTGTGGGCTCTTCATTGTCATTAATGACGACAAAGGCCAAGTGAAGTGGCACCAAGCTCATTCTGGGAACTGGCCCTTGCACCATCAAGGTCTATAAAACTATAAAACTACTGTTAATATGAGGGCTTCCGTAAATTTTAATGCCAAATCAAGAGGCAAAACCTAGACTAATCCTACAGTTACTGCACAAACTAATGTAATTACTGCTACACCAGCCGAGTGGCTGTAAGAGTTAATCACATTGTTAAATAGACTTTCCTTTGTTTTCCAGAATTTTGTCTCAATCACTTTTAAATTACCTTTTTTTACCTATCTGGTTTGAAACACAGTTTACATGATGAGGCCAGACTGTCTAGCTGAACACACAGCCAGAAAGGCAAACATTGGCTAAAGAAAGCAAGACCTTCATCATGTACCTTGTGTTTGCACTGTATTACTTTTATTTCAGATGGTTAAATGCCTCACAGCAGGGACCTCAGCTCTTTTGCACTTACATTGTTCTGTACTTTTTTTCCTAGCAAATACTAACAGTATTACCTATTTTACAAAGCCTTGCTTTTCTTCTGAGGTTGAAAGGTACACAAACACAAATACAAATCCAGCAAGAGCTCAGATAAATAAATGCCTTTAATAAAATATCTTTTTTTGGTATGCAAAATATACATGTACACACATATAGAGAGCAGCCTTGTATGTATATGTATATATATATATACACACACATATATATACCTACACACACACACAGATATAGGACAGATATATAGATAGACATAGATGATATATAGATAGATATAGATATAGATTAGCTATAGATACACACACGCACAGAAATTTCACAGAAGTTTCAGTCACCTAACCTCTGTCCCAAATTTGGTTTCTGCAAAAACAGAGTATGGACTCAAACATGGAACCAAAGGGTAAGAATATGTGTTGTCGCTTCACTTGCTATTTGGTATATGATTTGGAACAAACATGAAAACAAAGGCATGTCCTCCTGTCAGTTTTCACCCACACTTAAAGCCACGCTTTACTCAGCCTAAGTGTAAACACGATTTTTATCTGGGACATGATGATATTAATAATGCCCCATTAAAAATTAATAATTCTTTATCAGCTACAACTAGTGCTCTCTATTTGTAAAAACAACTGAAGTTACACCTAACTTTTCTACTCAAAAACGTTTTTCGGAGGCATGTCCATGACTGTACAGCTATTCCACCTGTTTCCAACTCGGCAATCAATTTGCAAACAACAAGGAAACACCCAACTTGGAACCCATCGGGCTCCACGCTCAGCCACATACAAACTGCTCTTCTCCCTCTCACGATCACGGTAGCGATCAGCTCAGAGGGCAGCCAGGCTGGCCTCATGATTCATCAAACAAATAAAGCTGTAAAACATCCGTGACGAGGCACACGCTGGTACCAACCCACGCTCTGTCAGCGGTCTGTGCGCGCTCCGGCCGCGGACACCGAGCCCCGCGGGGGGAGGGGGCTGCAGGCGCGGCCGGGGCTGCGCGTGCCCGCGCCTCGGGGCAGCGCTTCCGCGCGCGCCCGCGGCCTGCGCCCGCCGCGCCGCCGGAGCCTCCCGGCAGCAGCGCAGCAGCACCGCGCTCCCGGCGATGTTCCCGGCGCTCCCGGCTCCGCCCGCGCCGCCGTACCTGGTACAGCGCAGAGCTCGCGTCGGGCCGCGACCCCACCGGCGCCACCGCCTCGCCGTGGTACCCGCGGGCGAGCAACGGGCGCAGCAGCCACAGCCAGCGGCCCGGGACCCGCGGGGCGCCCACCAACATGGCCGGGCCGGGCCGAGCCGAGCCGAGCCGAGCCGAGCCACAAGCCAATTCCAGGCCGAGCCGGGCACGCCGCGCCAGGCCGAGCCGAGCCGGGCAGGCCGCTGCCGCCACTCCCCCCGGCGCAGCCAATGGGCACGGCGGGGCCGGACCCAGCCGCTCAGCCCGGGCTGGGCACAGGCCCCGGGACAAGGAAGTGCTGGAGAAGGCCCTGTGGAAGAATTTCATGCGGGATTACGAACTTGTGCAGCCCTTAGCCCGTCTTAGAAATTTTCTTATACAGTAATAGGAAGAGAACTTTTTAAAATCCAGACCTCTTTGGTCGAGTTGCGTCCTTGTTTGAAAGTTTTGCTGTTCTCCACATTCCAGTTTATTTAAAATCAACGCCGTGTATTTAGCAAGTGAGGACACCTGGGAGTCTGATACCAAATAAGTTAGCCTGTAATCTAAAACAAAAGCACAAAATGACAACAGCCCTGTTAAAACTACATTCAGCCTGCAGGCACCCCAGTGTTGCTGCCACACGTACAGAATCACAGAACATGACAAGTTGGAAAGGACTCACAAGTATTGTCAAGTCCAACTCCTGGCCCTGCACAGGACTGTCCCCAAGAGTCATACCATGTGACCAAGGGTATCATCCAAACACTTCTTGAACTCAGTCAGGCTTGGTACTGTGACCGGTTCCCTGGGGAGCCTGTTCAGTGCCCAGACCTTTTTCTAATATCCAAACTAAACCTCCCCTAACACAATTTCAGGCCATTCCCTCAGGTTCTGCTACTGTTCCCCACAGAGATCGGTGCCTGCCCCTCCTCCTTCCCTCTCATGAAGAAGCTGTAACTGCAGTGAGGTCTCCCCTCAGTCTCCTCCTCTCCAGGCTGAACAAACCAAGCGACCTCAGCTGTTCCTCATACGGCTTCCCCTCATGGCCCTTCACCATCCCCACTGCCCTCCTTTGGATACTCTGTAGTAGCTTAACACATTTCTTATACTGTGGTGCCCACAACTGCATACAATATTCAAGGTGAGGCTGCCCCAGTGCAGAGCAGAGCAGGACAATCCCCTCCCTCGACTGGCTGGTGATGCTGTGCCTGATGCCCCCCAGGACACAGTTGGCCCTCCTGGCTGCCAGGGCACTGCTGACTCATATACAACTTGCTGTCAACCAGGAGCCCCAGGTCCCTTTCCATGGCACTGGTCTCCAGCATCTCACTCCCCAGTCCCTCTGTACATCCCGGGTTGCCCCATCCCAGGAGCAGAATCTGGCACTTCCCCTTGTTGAACTTCACAGGGTTGGTGACTGCCCAGTCCACTAATTTGTCCAAGTCTCTCTGCAGGGTCTCCCTGGCCCTACCTTACTATATCTTTGAGGATTTAAAAACTGCAACTGATATTCAAAGAAACAGAAACACAGGTACTAGAAAATAATTTATTCACATAATTTACATAGAGAATAGGACTACTTTCTTTGAAACAGAGAGCTTATATGTGATGATATAGGGTGTCAGACAACTGAAAAAACAACCATGCCACATCTTTGTAAAAATGCTACTCAAAGGCATTGAGATTTCACCAATATTTTTTTTCATCCTTCATCATTATAAACTTTTATACAAAAACCCCAACAAAAATCATACTGTGTCCATTAAAATTAAAATTGTTCTTTAAAAACAAACCTGACAAAGTGCATGGAATTTACTGCAAGAAAAGAGAAAGCATAGCCCCAATTAACAATGCAGATAAGGCACCATAAATCTTAACAACAAAATGGTTGATTTTTTCCCCATCTTGTAAAATTAATGCAACAGCTAAAATGTATGCAACTAAATGCAGAATGGTTATCCCCTCAGTACTCACTCAGAAGGTACTCATGGCAACTGTTTCACAGACACTCCCCACAAATCTATTTTTCGGCTCTGTGAGTGCAACTGATATACACATGCCACATGTATCAGAAAGACTTGCAGATTTAAAATAATATCTACAAGATATATAATACATACTTTTATGTATACATTAATCTATTTTATAATGTTTACAGTAAGACTATGTAGATAAACATTTCAAGTTAAATGGATTAGACAAAGTACGAGATACCATCTGAACAGAAACTGTTGTTGATATTTCTGGAGGGATTTTTTGGGGAGTGAGGTGGGTTGATCATATGCTTTCAAATAAGTTACTTCACACTGGGACCATTAGTCCCTTTACTGTCACCTCTAGGAATACGGCAGCCAGTGATGTTTCATTGACAGAGGCCTGCTAACATACCTTTGCCATAACAGTAGCTTTTGTATTTTTCCTCACTGACAAAATTTTAAAGGCTCCTTCAGAAGCCTTGCCAATAAATCCTGAAAAGACAAACATTCTCAAACGTCAAGTACTTGAAAATTAGCTACATACTTACATTATTTACCTGCCAGTAAATGATTACCCAGTCCAAAGCTGATGATAGGTTTCAATTTACAACTGACAATACCATTTAAATATCAATTTCATAATAAATCCTTTGTTTTGTGAAAGTACCTGCTACTATTAAGTAACAGGAGAAAAACTGAGACTACTTAATCCTATATACTCATTCTTGTGCAAGAAGGAGCTTCAGAGCAAATACTGAATCTTTCAGTGACTGCCTGATTTTGAGACTGCATACACTTCATTACCTCATCAAGACAATCTTCCTGATGAAGTAAGAAACTAGACTAAAATCTAAAGCTACACCAGAATTTTATACCAAGTTACAGTACAAGTAGACATGCAACATGAAAAAAACCTTTAAACTAAACTGCTTTAAAGCACCAAATCCTGAAAACAACATTGTATAGTCATAGTTTAAATCCAGTGTCCTTGTACTACTTTGCATGAGGGAAACAGAGGAAGGCAGCACATATACGAAAACCTACATGTAAAACCAAGGAAAAGAAATGGTATCTATCACTTCTAGATATCATTTCTAAATTAGAAGAAAATTAGCCTTGACACTAGGGAACATCAATCTCTTCTTCCCCAATGGTGAACATTGCAAAGATTAACCTTGTGTTTTCTAGCTTCAAATACTTTTTGAGCAAGCAATCCCAGTGGGATTTTCAGGTTGGGATCTTTTAATCTCTTTAATTAAAAAGCCCTAAAAAAATAAGTAATTTGGAGATTCTAATAAAAATATGCACAGTGCATAACATACCTATGTATTTACTACACTACTTCCAGTATTTGCATTCTGATCTTCAAAGATTACAAGCTAAAAGGTTCATTCCTCCTAACATAACATACTTCGCAAAAAGAAGTATAGAACTCCTACAGCCAATACCAAAAACTTTAGCATTAAAATGCAAAGGGATATTTGTTACAAGATTAAACATTATTTCATTGCACTTTTATGAAAGATAGTCATGCCAGCACAAGTGAAACTATAGGCCAGCAGTTGCTGGTCTAGTCCAAAGACATCCCTGTAGTGGTTTAGCTCATGTCAATATTTTGTAAGTTGCTTCAGAAGGATCCATTTCATCTTTATGGTATTAATTAACAACAGTAGAATTGGCTGATAGTAAGCGTGGCATAACAAAGTTCAGAATGAAATGTCCTCCTTTCTTTTGCAGTATATCCTGTATTCCTAGGTTTTTATAAAATCCATTTGCTCTTCTGAATCATCCACTTCCATAAAGATGTCACTGAAAAAATACTCAGAGATTCTGGTTGGTTCTTCTTCCTTCTCTTGATCTTCAGCACAAAGAGGTGCCTTCTGAGGTGAGTTGTTACTTGGAACCTAATAAAACAAGAGAAGATTGCTGTTAAGAGTCTTACTCTGTGTGTGTGTGTGTATAAATGTATTTACATATATATGTCCCTGAACTTCCTATTTATGTAGGAAGTTTTGACAAAAAAATTCAGATTTTACTGAAAATGGGAAGCAAGTAGTTATACATCCCGAGAAGAAACAACTTAGCTCCCTTACAAGTTTCTTACATATGTACAAATCAGAACTCCTTCACTGGAGCAGATACCTCTCTCAAAGCATGAGTGCTACATGCACAACCCCCCACTCCTGAAATAACTAATTTGTTGTTCTTCACATGTTAAAAATGCATGGATGTTGAAAAGCAAACACATACTTTAACTGCAGCGTCAGCCACTACATGCTCGTGTTCCACAGATGAGGATGGAGAGGGAGGGGAACAAGATTCCTTAAGATCCTTAGTAGATGGAGTGGGTTTCTTTAGACTTCGTTTTGGAGTTCCAATTCGAGGCTTTTGGATCTTCCCTCTATTTCCTTTGGTATCTTCTGCAGATTCAGAACTACTTTTTTTGCAAATTAAAGATAAAAACCCCAGTGGTTTTCGTCCACCCCTGTTCAAAACAAATACAGTTGGGATGTCACAGGATTGCTCCAAAGAAGGAAGATGTAAGTAGTACTGCAGGAGTCCAAGGCATTACACCGTAAATAATCACACACCTACAAGATTTATGAAAATTGAAAGAAAAAAGCCCTAAAAAATCATTCTGAGAAGGGCTTTTGTATTCCTGAATATTCTGGCACAAGAGTTTTTTTAAGAGCTACAAAGACTCTTGACAATTTTCAACCCTGAGAACAGGAACCTACTATTTGCTATTAATTCGCAGCACATAACAAGCTACCAGACCTTCAGAAAGCGATTCCAACAGGGCTCGAGACACACTCCTGTAACTAAAAAGAGTGTCCTTCATGTAATCAATGGAAAAGGAAACCTGGTTTCCAAGGATGGGGCCACAGCAGACTATCTGCTGCAGGGTTTCAGACTACTTACAGCATGAAAGCCAGCACCAGTAAAGTTATGGAAGTCATGGCATTGAGGAACGTACACAGAGCATTAACCTATCCTGTTGTTAAGAGTATGCAAATTAGAAAGAAAAATTTAGGGCAAGAATTCTGGTGTTAATGCATCATTATCCGATTGCTTGGATGTCCCAGGTACAAATAGCCATTACTGGTACTCACACAAGCATAATGAAAAATGACAGGATCAGAAGAGGTCAGCAAAACACCACAACCGAAATCAGTGAGCACAGGAGCAACAGAGAGCAGAGACTCAAAGACTTATGCAAACATTACAGAAAGGTGTATTTAAAAAATCAAGTCAACAGATAGGTAAGAAGAATATCCTTTAAGCTGCCAAAATTGAATCTCCTTTGGGGAATCATATGTCTTAAGTTAGTCCTAAAATTCCAGTGTTGAGCACTATACCAGTAACAAATCATACTGGCAGCACAAACACCAACACAAGTGGATGGGCATATATGTCACAATATAAGACTTACTTAAGGAAAATAAAAATTATTCTAAGTCCCTACCATAACCAAAGGATGTCTGCCTGACAAGAGGCATCTGTCAGTGCCTAAACAGACATACAGGATGTCAGTAGTGTCCTTTGATCAATATGCTCATTTAATGAGCAAAATAATTCAAATTTCAAAGCTGACAGTTTGATACTTTCTAATTTGCAAGAGAGTATAGATACTGTAACACTTAGCCATCTAGGTCACAAACAATGGTACTATTAAAAACCTCAACAGGGAAACAATGTTTTTTTAACAGAACAGGCTAACAAAACACTATTGCATAAATACCTGAGTAGTGGAGTTTTTGAAGAAGATGCTGGACTTCCAGTATGTTCCAACTGTCCAGATTCCTGCACATTCTCCTGTTTTCGTTGTCCACTTATTTCTGCTTTTCTCTTAGACGTTAATCTAAACATTGACTCTTCTTCCTGTTTAGATGCTGAATTTTCAACTGGTGCTTTCTTTAAATTCTCCAAAGTCTCAAGCTGGCTTCTGTCAGCCAGTTGTGATATAGACTCAGACGTCAACACAGAGGTAAGTACTTTCTCCTTTGCTAACGACCCTGTTTTTTGGAAAGGTTTCCCTGTAAAAGGAGTTGAGAGTTAAAGACTTCAGTGATAACACAAGAGCCCAAAGGATGCATGTGATACTAAGATGGCTTGCACCACTACAAGAGAAGGGCTCAAGTTTTGTTTAGGTTTTCTATTTATTTTTTTAAGTCATCACTAAGAATTAAAAGTTCATGGTGTGCTTTTAATGACAGTAAGTTCTTAGAGATGTTATGGGGAAAAGCTGGTGGAAGCATGGGTTTAGATGTTACAGCACGTTCCTTCCCCTCTCATCCTTTACAGCACACCATAGAGCTTAGTCAAGTCATCTGTCTGTTTAAGCTTTTACAATTTCCCTCTAAAGTCTTTTCCAGGGCCAAACCGTAGTTCTCAAAGCCCTTCACAGGTTCGGATCACTGAAGATTGCATTGTCAGCAATTCTGCTTTTCCCCTCATGCTTCAGAGGCAGATTAAGCTTTTAAGCCCTTAATTGTTTTAAAAATAGAAGTGTAGAACAAAATAAAAATAAATTATTTTGGCACAGTATGGTTAAAATGTCAGTTAATACATTTGATTATTAGTGCTTTCCAGCAGGTGGAAATACCTGCTTAGGAAAAGCTAACATGTTTAGTCAAAAAAACCCTCTCAAATTTCACACATAGACTATCTGCAGCAATGTTTTTAGAACCATTATTAAATTAACAGCCTGTTATGTAATCCAACACATCTAGTTTATAGCAGGAAACACAGAACGGTGGTATTAGCATAATACCAAGGAAATTTGTTTCTAACTTTTATGTTAGATGGTTCAGACAAGACTATTTAGCAGGACAACCAGTCTTAAACTGGGATGTGTTAAGCATTTGCATTCATTATACTTTGGTTAACGAGGTTAACCTACCGGAAGCTAACATCGGTGCATCTGTGGATTTAATTGAATAACCCTGTATTTAAAAAGGGAAAAAAAAGGAAGTTATTTTCTCTATTACTCTCAATACAAAAGAGACAGTGAAAGTTGATAAACTCGTTATCACACATGTACAGTTCTATGAACAGGACTGAAACAGAAGACAGTACAGCATCATTCATTACTTAACTCATTTCTTCAGAAAGCTTTTTAAGGTGTTTTTATGATAAATGACTTGGCAAGGATATCAAGATGAGAGATCAAAAGAAGGAAGAGGACTGTAATTCAGTCCTTCCTAGAAAAGCTCTCTGAATCACGTCGGGGAATTAGCACCCATTCCTTCACAAGGGTACACCATACAATCTTAGCCTACTCACAAAAATCAATGGTAGTCATTGCCACAAACATGATCATCTTCTAAAAAACACAGAAGGAAGCTGTAAACATGCTGGCCAGTTTTCACTGGCAGCTTAGTCTTTAAACTACTACCTGCTATGTTAAAAATTGATAGGAACATATCTAACAGCTTCTTCATGTAATAGACACAATGCAGAATCACATAATTCAGTGAACCCAGGCAGTCTGCCAGTCATCCAACATACTCCCAGAGTTTCCCCTCCTGCAATGTCATTGTCAGAAAGGCTATACTGAATGAACCAAACAAGACATTATCAATCAGCCTACCAGGAAGACTAATTAAAAAAATCTGAGAGCTTACAGACTCTCAAAGACCCCTGATAACTAAAATGCCCCAAAACTGCTGTAGAGTTCAAAATCAAACACAATCTATGGGTGTTGATTTTCCTTTTAAGTTGAATAGGCAGTATATATTTAAGCAAGTGACACCATTAAACAATGAACATAATAAAAATGCTCTACTATGAGTTACACATCTACACTATGCATGAAGATTCACCACATTTTGATCTCACCTTGTAAGTGGTTTCCAAGCTATCTTCCACTGCAACAGCAGACAGAGTTTTCTTGACAGTAGGAAAATCATTCTCTTCAAGCTCAGCAGCTGATCGTTTTTGAGTTGTCTGCAACTTTGGAACAGGGTCTAACGATGCACTCTCTAGTTTAGTGTCCATACTGCTGTTTAAACTGCCTTCATCAGCTGCAGTTGTCAAGGATCCAATGCTGTTTATATATAAAGTCATTATTGTGAGTGTACAAGAAGCCAAAATTTCTGTATGGAAATTACACGTGGGTCTATGTCTATGGTGATACTGCTTAATGTCAATGTACTATTTACTACCAAGAAGCATTTTGTTAAGCTATCTGCAGTTTTTCTAGTCATAATTGAATTCAGTTACTTTAGCTGTTCTATTTGAACTCCACTTAACTTTTCACAAAAAGTAAGATTATGGCAACTGCTTTAGAAAGTGCCAAAATACAGTATTATTTACATGCACAGTTGAATCTCCACACTATGTATGACCACAAAAGACAGTAAGACATACAGGGAAGCAGCAGAGAATAGTGACATAGGGTAAAGTAGTTAAGAGAACAATGAGACAGAACAACTCTGCCTGTCAGGAATTCTGTTTATCATCAGTAAGGAGTTAGAATTCTTATGCTGTGTACCCAAAATTCCCTCCAAGACCTCTCCCTTCTAAAAGGGAATGACATTAGCATCTGGTATCACAGAGCAAGATCCTCCACAATTACGTGGAATTGCAAATTGCACCACATCTCCATTATCTGAGGACTTAGATTAGTATAGTAATAGACTTTTTACAACTTCACAACACTTCCATTCTTCAGAATGTCTTTTTCCATTGATGTTGGGGCTTTTTTCTCCCAAACTGACCAGGAGATTTAATTCAACTGTAATGCTGAAGTAACAAGTTTGTTACATTGTGTTGGGAGGTAGTCCTTGTAAAAGAAACTCAAACCCTTTGAATCACAGCACACAAACCCAGGTAATTAATCCCCTGAGTAATTAATTTGTTTGCATTTTCATATCTTCTGCCTTTTGAACATCACACAAACTCAAACTCAACAGAATGATAGCAGATTTCATATTTACTGTTCATTGTGGTCTCCAGATGACCATCTACATGAAAAATTTGGAAGGTCATTAATAAACAGCTACTTTATAGAACTGTTAAGGTACTGTAAGAATGCAGATATGCTTAGATTTTTTCATTTCTATTGTTTTTAATGAAAAGTATCCATGGCAGAATAGGCTCAGGCTGTAAAAATTACTTGTAATAGAAAGGAAAACTTGCTGTAATCATAAATCGAATCAAAGTTGATGCCAAAATCCCAGCTAACTAAACACTAACTTTAAATCACTGATGAAATCTTCCAATCAAGGTATACAAAAAGTGTTTCACTTTGATAAAAAATAAAGCATTTACCTTTCCACTTCAGTCACACTTGTTCCACTTGCATTTATTGGGCTGATAAGTAATGGGGCTGGTAGTAGTGGTTCTGAAGTCTGTTCCAGCAAAACAGATGCATCAAACTCTTCCGACGCAACCGGGATTTCCACTAATGTTAAAATGATTGTCTGTTCCTCCTCTGGACATCTATGATCATCATTCACTACTGTAATTTTTTCAGGCAAATAAAGAAGTAACAAAAACTATTATTCAAATTTGAAATTATACTGTTGTCTTCATGCCCTTCCTACATGATGCAATCAAATTTTAGGCACTGGTTTCTTAAAGGAAAAAGTCACTGGACATTTTCTTGAGACAATCTGCCTCCTTTCTCCTTATCTATCATCATCCCCCAGAGCCTATTAATTGCAGTGGAGTCCTGATTACCATTCAGAATGAAGAATATTAAAAATGCCTAGTAGGGAGGAAGCTCTTAAAATGGGCTTTTAAGCATTAAAGAGCAATTTGCAGTTTAATTAAACTTGTGCCATGGTAGTCCTCTGTCTTTAATTGCAACTGTCAGATATTAGGAGTTACTTCTTTAAATGGCAGGTGTCTGTGGTTTTGACGGTAAACACAAGGATATTTCCCCTCACTGCTGACTGGCAGAAGAAGACCTGGAAGTATAGTCTTGAATTTAATAAATGAAAAGCAGAAATAATAATCAACAGACATTAACACATAACTGCCAACTGCCATCCATTAGAATTTATGGAGAGAACATTTGCAAAGTTTTTAAGAGACAGAAAACAACAGTGGTACTCCATGACTTAAGACAGCTCTCACTGATGATGTAAAGCTGTTATTCCAATCTCAACTTGCTTTGGTTCTTAATCTAATTAAACATGATTTAAGATGCTCCATCCCAAGATCCTTGCAATAACAGAGCATAACAACAGATGTCTAAGAAGAAGTATTAACCCTATTTTTTGCACAACCTTATGAGTTACAGTTCTGGGGTGCAGCTTCCATGTAAAGTGAGCATTCTGTGCTTCTGTCACAGTGACTATCCCATACATTAGACAAGTAGTGGTGTCAAACCAACTGTATTTTGTTTCAGGGAAAAGCAAACATCACCTTCATAACTTTCATCCCATCTCAACAGTTACACATTAATCTATTGAGTCAGTACAACTAAAGAAGGAATTCTGTCTTCTTTTTACTTCTTTTCTTCTTTCTCTCCTGCTCCACACTTGCACAGTACAGCCCTCCTACTCACACAACTCTGACAACAGCACTCATTTGGTAATTTCATGAGTAACTATAGCTCACTAAGCCAGAGGAGAACTACACAGTTTCTCCCTGTCATGTTCAGTTTTTGAAGGGTGAGTCACAGATTCATAAAGGGCTCTAAAAACTGCTATACCGAGCATTAGGTAAGCAGCAGGAGCTCACAGCAGGAAGCAAAAGCAAGAAGTTTCCCTTCCACTGATATTTATACTTAATGAAGGACTGGCCATTCAAAAATTTCCAAGTCTAACTTGTGGTAACAAAATATAATGATAAGAGACTAGGACAGGGAACGCCACTGTGCTGTGGATCATTATTTTTGTTAATGAAATAGATTGATTAATAATGTCAATGAAAATATTTAGGTTTTTAATTCATCTTTGCATAACTGCAAGATACGCAAGTGTGGGCTTTTGCTAACTTTGAATATTGTCTTTTATACCTGCAGTTTCTTCTGGGCTGCTCACACATGGTTGTTGAGTATTCTGAGCACAAGCTTCGTTCTAGAAACAACACAGTTGAAATAAAACAACTTAATAAATCTGGGAAATAAGTCTAGGAAACAGGAAAGAAACAAAGCATATCAAATGTTGAAAAACCAAAATATCTAATCACATCATCATAACTCCATTTGTCAGCTTTCAATTCTAGCTGTTCTGGATTGAAAGACATTAGCCTGACAAGGACAAGAAACACTGGAGAAATATAAAACTTATATGCAGCTCATTGTCTGTATTGATGGTTTGTCAAAATAAATTTGTATTTCCTACAGCACAACTCTGTCAGAGATGATTCACACAATAAATTGTTCAGTGGCACTAAGGAAGCAGATTCCTCCAAGCCTTACAAAACCACTGAGTGCCAAAGAAAAACACCGAGCTCTGCAGCTCATCTCTCCTTTCCCTTTTCAGGCTTGTCCCTTTGCTAAAACCAGGAATAAACTACTGCAAGTTGCCCTTTCTGACACTCTGCCAGTCCTGTAAGAGCCAAATCATTCTTGCATCTTGTTCTAATAGGAAATCAGCCTTGACATATCAACAGGTTGTACTGGGAAACAAGATTCTATGCATCTGCTGTTCTACCATAACTGCATATTCATTCATCCCAGAGAACACTAGAAAACCTGAGGGAACTGAGAATGGACCTTTCTCTCAAGAAGAAACAAGATAATACTCATTTATTCTAGAACAGGGATACAGAAACCACTGCTAAGAAATGGAAAGACATATTGTTTGTCCACAACATATATAGTGATAATATTCATGATATATGTATATGTAAAAATATGTGCAATGTTTTTGTAATATGATAACATACATGTAAAGATCTTAATTGTGGTTTTTGAATGAGAAACAGCATAACAAAGAATGCAGGTTGTTCTAAACAAAGAAAATGAAAGTGACAATAAATATGCTGCATCCAAGCAGTAACATTTTAACATAATTTTTAACAAACATAACACTAAGAGGTCACACTGAATGGATACAGGAGTCCTAAGTAACTTCCATTAAAACTCCTTAAAAATTGCGCAAAATTTTGCTAATGGATATCACTTATTGCTGAAATGCTCCGAACAGAGTTTGCAAAGACTAAGATGGTCTGAAAGATTGTTTTGTTATGCCTCTGAAGAAAGGCAAGTTTCATTCACCAGCTTAGATACCAGGTCTTTAAACAGGTGTGTACCTTTGCACTGAAAACCTCTTCCTTTACAGAATTTCAAAACCTGGACACTTCTAGACTATAAATAGTTTGTTTACCTGAGTAAAGTTGACTTTGCATATATCATGCTCAAGAGGACAAGGATTTTGCTCAGGAAGTTCATCCACAGAATTCTGATTTGGACAGTCCTCTACTTCAAGGTGTGATTTCTCAGATTTTGGTGATACACTTACAGGTCTTAAATTTCCTGAATTTCCACAAGCACCCCTCACCTGGTTTTCTGTTCTGTAAAGTATACATCAAGTTAATTTGAACCAAATGAAGATATGCTATACATGTGCTAAATTCTGTGTTATGATTTACTTAATATGAAGCTTACGTAGTTACAGAGAAACAATACATAATCTTCGTACAGGTCTACCTGAAGTATTTCAGAAAAAAGCCTTTATAACTCCACTGATA
Source organism: Pithys albifrons albifrons (assembly GCF_047495875.1). Classification (NCBI taxonomy): domain Eukaryota; kingdom Metazoa; phylum Chordata; class Aves; order Passeriformes; family Thamnophilidae; genus Pithys; species Pithys albifrons. Next base: position 47,192,482 of record NC_092497.1, read on the forward strand.
GAGACTTTCCTACTGCAAGCACAACCAACCAGGAAGCCTTACAAGATCATTAACATTTCCAAATTGATCAACTCTTCAACATTTTCTTTCAGATGCAGTTTTATGAAGACAGTTAAGCAGGAAGGGAATTACTAAATTCTTCTGGAATAGCAAATATAAGCTAATGCTTTGCCTCCAAAAGCTGTAGCACAACATGCAAGGGAGAAAAACCTTAAAAATTAAAGTCTAAGCTGTTCACTACCTGCATAAACATACACAGTCTCTAAGCACACTGTTTCCAGCACAATCACACTACACCTGAACTTCAGTTGTATATTTTAAGAGACTGTAGGAAAAAGTCAGTATTAGCTGATGACCCTTCCTACCTTTCCGTTTTGTCTACTTGCTTGATAAGTTCTACACTTCCAGTTGTAAAATCATGAAGAACTGAAGAATCATCTGCAGCTGGTCTGATCTGTTCCAGTTCCACCTTCTGCATTTCTGCAGTACCCCTCAGGGTTATAGGATCTAAGATTTAGATGAATAAAAATGAAAATAATGTTTTTTTCATCTATGTATATACATATTCATACTATTTTTTACATATAAACTCGCATATATTAGAATTATGTATATGTGTATATATAAACATGCCACAAAACCATTTTGCTGCATGTGTCTACATGTACATTTATGTCTCATAAATAAGACACACAGAGTTTCATCTTGCCCTTGGTATGTTGTGCATTTTGCCCGTGCTAGGAAGATTTTAATTAAGAGTTTGAAGACCACGTTTTTTGAAGCGGTTTTAAGAACATGAAAACAGTTCTTTCCAGCTCCTCTACTATTTCTAATAGAAGGCAAAGGCAGTAATAATAGAAAAAAGTACACTGTTATTTCTGTAATTTGTAGTCCAGTAATTTAAGTGTTTTCCAGATAATTTAAGACCTGCAGAGGAAAACTGCTATTAAAATTTCATTTAATTGTATCTGAAGGGTTATAGACAAATGTACCCTACATTACAGTGGTGATGTATCATCTGTGAACATGAACAGAAAGTGCTTAATTTCATTTCATGAGTAGATATGAATCTATATGAATAAACCATTTTCAGAGCCCTAGGATAAGAAACAGGCTTACTGGTTTGAATTTGCTCTAGTTGATCCTCAGGCACATCTGTGTTAACTGATGTCTCTATTATGTTTTTGGACCTCAATACTCCAAAGGTTGGGTCAGGGTTCAGGAGTCTGTCTCCTGTCAGACTCATACTATTCACCATAGGCAAAGAGCTATCACTGCAAGTAAAAGGAAAAATGCCATCAGTATAGTTTCTGATTTTTGACAATTAGTGGAAAGAAGATATGAGAGATATGGAGCAGATAAGACAATGAAGAGCTAAACTACAAGTTGGAGCTGATGGAGGAGACAGAAAACTATTTGGCCGAACAAAAAATAGAAGTCCTCTGGGGAACTGAAACAGGCAGGTATTCTGCAAACTAGGATGTTCCCTGCCTAAAGAAAACAATAGAAATATTTCAATAACAGGAAAATATCAGAAATCTAAAACTGATCACATGATAGTAAGTTCTGGTTTAATAATGTAATCAAACTGGACATAAAATATCTTGGATTATGAATTTTTTAGAGTCATAGTAACAACTAATCTCATGGTTTGTTCAAGCATTCAGCAAGTTAAATAGTCTTTCAAATAATACATGATCACCAGTAGATTTTCCTCTGAAAAAGTGTTCCATTAAGGTGTTTCATCATTCACAAATGCAAAATTATAAAAGCAAAAGCACTAAAAATGTAATGATAGAAGATCAGTTGGTTCCTTGCGATCCCTTTGCTCTAAATCTTTGACCTACATCCCACAGCAACAGTCAACACTTAAGCAATTTGCCTTGGTCTGATTAGCTGGAGACAACTCTGGGAAAATGAGCTTGGTAATTAACAGGGATCCGAAACAATGTAGTTCAAACATTCTTTCTTCCCCCACCAGGGTAAACTTAATTTCAGAGTGAAAAACAAGTTCTACATCGCCAAAATTACATAGAAACATCTTATGAAAAATCACAAGAAAGGGACGAGAGAGGTTTCTGCAGATCACATACCAACTTAGATAAACTGGGGAAACCTTTTACTAAAGCAAGGCTGCTTGCAATTCAATAAAATGCCAGCAAAATAAAGTGTCAGGGGATCTCTCTCACTAAAGAAAAGAAAGCAGTAATTTAACCTGGTATCAGTAGCAGCCTTCTCCAAATGTTCTTCTATGCCTATTCTTGTGACAGTGCTTTGATTCTCTACATTGATGTTGCTTCCTTTCTCAGAGGGCAGCAATTCCTTGGTAGAAGTGTCTGAAAAAAGTAAATACTGAATAGAAGTCTATTTTTTTAGAGTAGGCATGAGTTACAAGGCTATTAAACATGTCCAACTCATCTTGAACAGCTAACGTGTGTCTGTTCTGGTTATAACAATAAAGAGAACAGAAAACCACTATTTAAAACAATCATTTATATAAAGCTGTATAACTTCAAACTTTATTTAGCAAAGTTTGCATTCTCCAAGGTTGCAAATTCAAATCCCAGATAAATGCGGTCCTAAGAGCACACTTTTGATAGTAAGAACACAAAACTAGCATTCAACCAATGGAAGCAGATAATAAATTCTAAATAAAATCTACAAAAAACTAGAATAAACATAGGTAATTTCAAGTTGTATCTAGTTAGGGGGTAAAAAGCTATGCTTCATATTAAAGGTCTGAAAAGATTACTGAAAATTACAGTCTTTTAGGATTGATCCCTTTCATTTGTCCAGTTTATGTGACCAAATCAAGTCAAATGTGTCCTTCCTAAAACAGGTCTCAGAAACAACTTTCTGGAACAGCGATGCAGATGGCAGCATCCAATAGTGCCTGACTTTTTCCAGCCAACCTACGTTGGCTAGACTCACTATGCCTTACAATGCAAGAGGACTAAAAGCATAAAAGACTCTTGACCTCCTTCTCTGAGGCAGCACGTGGAAGAGCTTTGCAGCCACTCCATTCCACCTTAGGTAGACCCAGAAAACATGAGCAAGGCTTTGTCCCATAAATTAGATCATACCTTCAGTGCTTGTTTTTAACTGGAAATTTGGATCACCCATTGCAAGTAAAGTCATAGCAGCTTCAGTGCTTCCATCATTAGTTCCTGTGAAGTTGTTCACATACATTAGAAGTCAAAAGCAGATTAACTAGAAATCCACTAACCCATAGTCAAAAAGTATTTGACACTATCACCAATATAATGAAGTAGGTATTTTTTAAAATTGACTTCATTTGTGGATCAAAATGCTTGTAGATAAACAGCTATTCTCATTCAGTAAATTCAAACTACTATAAAAGCACTGAGCAGCAACATGGCTCCCTTTAATGGTGTGATGGATACAAGTGGCAAGAGGTTGGCAGCAGTGGGAATGCCCTGGACACAGCCAGTTGCAACTTATGCAAGACACAGCTGAGCCTGTCAGGCAAGATGGTGGCACCTTTGGAAAACATATTTTAAGAAAGGGGGAAATATAGATACTGGTAACAATTTAACATAAAGTAGATGAGCGAGATCATTTCATACCTACCTTTGTCCACATCTGGATTTTCATGTACAGTTGTTTCCTTAAATACAAAGAAAAACAATATCAAAGTCCTATATAAAATGACTACAATTTTATTTCAATGGTTAAGGGTAAATTCTCTGTCCACAGGTTATCCTGACTTTAAAGGCTAACAATATTTACTTACAGAGCTTTCCCATAGCTGTGCCCTTGGATCTGTGTGGGGCTCATAGGAGTCTAACAGGCTACACTGTTACATACAGACATGACAACAAGACACTATTGAAATAGCTTTGTATGTACTATGAAACAAACAAACAAAAGCTATTCTTACAGCTATTGAGGTGCTTACTTTTTCTTTCCGCTGTACAACTGGCTGGATAGATGCACAAGAAAGACCTTCAGCATCAGCAGCCACCCGAACATCTGGTATATTCACAGATATTTCCAGCTGTAAAAATAATTTTCAAAGTATTTCAGTTATCAGACTCGGAAAAAAATCTGTCAAATGCAAACATTTATAAACCTCATATACTTAACAGATCTTCACCATCTAGAGGGTTCCTTCCCCAGAATCATACCTTCTGTTTTGAGAAGGCAGAACAGGTAGTGCTATTTCTAAGTGGAAGCAGACCTTGTTTCTAGTTGCTCATTACTCCACCATATTAAATTCTGCAGCTGAAGTCTTTCATGATGACTATCTACCTCAAATTTGTTAGTTTTCACACATTTATAAGTCTTTTGGAAGGAAAAACAGTTCACTGTTTTCCCAAAGTAAGAGAGGGAATAGACATACCCACACACAGAAACACACCCAACCACTACTTCACCTAATTTTTTTCCTTCTTCTTTATCACTATCTTTTCACTGAGAACTTCAGACATTTGACATTTTCAGAAATGAGAACTTGGAAACTGGACAGAAAGGTTACAATATTTCTCAGCAGGTTTGCATAAAAAACACTGCTCAGTCTGTGTTGCTTTCAGAAGTTTGCACTTTTTACAGATACTTTCTACTGATCTGTTTAAATGTTACTGCAGCTGAGTCTTCAGGTATCTAACAATATTCTTCACTAGTGCTCAAGTCTCCTGGTGTTAAATCGGGAAACTTGATTGTAATCCCCACATTTAATACCTATTCCACATCTTTGAAATCAAAGATTCAGCAAGTTTCCATGCAGCAATGCTGCTGCCCATAAATACTCTAGAGCCTCCCTTGGTGTTTTGACTGAGCTTTAAACTCTCCTGCTATTTCACCCAGAGAAAGAACTGGCATGCTTAACTGAGGAGACAAAAAAAAGCAGGATTTCACTGGGAGAAGAAAGGAAGACAGCTAGCAGTAGTAGTAAGCAAAAAAGCACTAGTAAGCAAAAAGCACTGGAGTGAATGGATAGTAGTTTTGACACCGGAAAAAAAATAGAAGAATGTCATAACCTTTGAACACAAACTCTTTCAAGGCCTTGAACAGAGTCCACTATTCCCAAACCTCAACAGTTTCCCGATGACAAAAACGTATGCCATTTCCTCTCTAGTGACTGGTCTAAATAGATACAAATGCCACATCTTGGTGCCATCTTACAGGTACAAGTTTTAGTATCATCTAAGAGTGCAAATGAAACGCAGGCCTGCGCTCAAGGCATTAAGTTCCAAACTCTACAAATCGTCCAAGAAATTGTAAAAATATGTAGCATTTGGAAAAACTAACAAAGATGTAGATGGTCTGTTACTGACAGCATCAGGGACTGAGGCACTGGGGACATGCCAGATAGAGCAAGAACATCCCTGAATGGACTGCATCTCATAGAGGACCCACACAAGAACACAGGCAAGGAGTGGAGTCCATTACACTGTGGAATTCTACAGTGTGAACAAAAGCAACACAAGCTGGGGATTTTAATGGGTACACATTTAATGGATATATATTTAAACTTACTTAGCCCTGAGATTAGCTCAGTTGGTTAAAACTTGGTTACTTGTAATAATGCCAAGGTCATGGGTTCAATCCCCTATTTGGGTCATTGACTTAAGAGCTGGACTCGATGATCCTTGTGGGTCCCTTCCAACTCAGAATAGTTTGGGATTCTGTGATTCTGTGAGTTGTACGTTACAGTAAGAACAGTATGAATGAAGGGAAGACAAATGCACCAGAAACCATGCAAATGCAGCTGTTGACCCATCTGAACAGCCTTTGGCACCCAAAAACTCAAAACTTGCCACCTCTCCTGAGCAACCATGTAATACATGGAGCCCAAGGTATGGACTAAATAACTCAATGGGTATTTGATGGACATTTTAAGGTGGGGAGCAGGGCACAGATCAAAGAAATCACAGCCATTTATTTATCAAAGAACAGAAAGAGAAGCTGTGTTTAATAAAGATATACTGGATAGTGAAGGACCTGAGCATGACACAAGTGGAATGAAATAAAGGTTGAAGATTGTACTGGGCATGGCTGGGATGAAGTTAAATTCCCTTCATAGCAGCCCACATAGTGCTGTGTTTTGGATTTATAACTACAACAGTGTTGATAACACACAAGTGCTTTTGCTATCCTGAACAGTGCTTTCACGTCAGATTTTTTTCCTACTCTTTTACCCAGCAAGGAGGCTGTGGGCAGGCAAGAAGTCAGGGGAGCACGAAGTAGGACAGCTGACCCAAGCTGAAAAAAGGGATATTCTGTATCATATGATGACATGCTTAGCAATAAAAGCTCAAGCAAAGGAGGCAAAAAGAGGAGGGCACTTGTGGTTACAGCAATTGTCTTCCAGTTACTCTTACACAGGCTGAGCCCCTGCTCTTCAGAAGTAGCCTGATATGAAAAGCAGAAACAAATTCTTTATTTTGCTTTGCTTTTACATGCAACTCTTGCTTCATTTATGCAACGTTGTTTCTATCAGTACAGAGGTCTTCTTACCCTCCCTTCTAATTTCTCCTTGTGCCACGGGAGAAGGGAGTGAGTAAGCAGCTCTGTGTGCCTGGCTGCTGGTCAGGTCAGCCCACCAGACTAAGTTAAAGTTTCTCAGCAATGACATGACATACAGAAACATTTCAGTCATACCCTCATTTCCTAACATTCAAATATAAAATTGAAGTGCTCCATTTGATCCATCTAGGGCCTGAAAACACATGGTATGCCTGGTAGTCTGTGGGGTATTCAATCACAATAAACAAACTGGTGAGCACACTGAAGACCTATATACAGTTTGTAAATGTAACTACATAACTGGACTTTAGACTGATGCAGTATTAAGTTCAAAACCAAGTGTATGTGCCAAGTAACATCCCTACTGCTCTCAGCACCATTACATAAAACTGAACTGGGATAAAACACAAATACTAAGAGATGCAATTATGATAAAAGCTTTCTAAACAATCAGAACAAAAGTACATATGCAGAACCCAGCTACATAATACCTCCTCCATGGTTTCCTCTATCTGAACAGGAATAGGTTTTGGAGATCGAAGACCTATAGGAACAAACACTGGAGCCTTGTTTACTTCCTCAGGTGCAAAGCATTCATCTTCATCGTCATGCTCAAAGTCATCTGCCTCCTCATCCTCCTCCTCTTGAGAAGCCCGGAGAGTGATGAAGGTTGTCTTTGAACTTCTGGGGTCCTTCCCAGATTTCTTTCTATGTTTATTTTTCAAACTTTTGCCTCTAGTAACACTCAGTTTAGCTTCTTGCCTTTGATTCCCCTTCTCACTGCAATCAGCCTCACATTCAGAGGCAGAAGAAGCAGCAGTTCTTAGCTCCAACACAGGTTTTGGCAGTGATATCCATTTTGATGATCTCCTGAACTGCCTTCTAAAGTATAGAATAAAAGCAAGTTTAAAAAACAGTGAAGTCCAAGACATGCCATAAAGAGTGGTACTAGAGATCAAAACAAACTCAATTTTAAGAAAAAGAGATCATCATTGTAATCAACAATGCAAACTATTTAATTCTTAACTTAGAGTGACAAATAAGCATTTAATCAGAAGTCTTAATTTCTTCACGTATATGTGAAGTATTGATTGCAAACGTATACTAAGCAGTTTCAGAAATCTACACATTTAAACTTACAAGATACAGAATTCTTTAATTAGAAAAGTATGAATTAATTTTCCTTTTTAGGGATGTCTCATATATTTTAGTCATGGGAATTTCCAGTTCTTTTTTGCTACAGCTACACTATGACAGTTTTGTTGATCAGACTAGTATCAAGCAACTGGAACTGCTAGATGCTACATACTCATCAGCTCTGGCCTCTCAGACAGTAATCTCTCGGATGATCGACTGCTTACTGTTTCCCACTTCAAAATCATGGGCACAAGCACTTTGAGTACCAAACGTAATTACAAACTTTCCACCCAAAACATCCCCTTTGGTAAACTGGTGAGGAGTGGAAACAAATGGCAGCAGAGGATCCTTGCAGAACAAAGTTTCTGTTTAAATTAATCCCATCATTAACCTGTGCCAACTGGGTCTGACCAATAAAACTGTGATGAAATGCCTGGTTACAGGGATTCAGTAGGAGTAACAGTGCATATAAGGCTACTTGGTCTTAGGAAGGCTGTCAGTACCATCTCTTTAGAGCATTTTTGAAAAGAAGCTGTGGAAGACCTGATCAGCATCAGCCATACAATGTTCAGTGTGGTTTTGGGTTCTCTGGTTCAGGAAGGATGTTGAGGAAACAGGATTGTCCTGGGCATGCAGGACACAGCTACAACAAGAGGCAGAAAGAGCTGGGATTCTTTTATCTAGAGAAGAGAAGGGCTAGGGGTCCACAACTACACAGTGGGGGAGTTACAAAATAACAGGGACCAATTCATCTCCTTAGCAGCAGATAATATACCAATTCCCCGAAATACAGGTACTTAAAAAAAATCAGGAATTCTTGTTGCAGTCATGGGATGGATTGGTGAGAGTGTTGTCTGTGTTTATTTTATGAAAGTACAGGCAGAATAAGAGACATTGGGATATTTGCATGCATCTGGTAGAGTACAGATGGAAGACACGTGAGTTACATGCTGCAGGCATTCAAATAACACACTGCAGAACGAAGGCTAATAATTACCAATCAGCTGAGTTCATACAGCAAAATTAGTTGTGTTACCTTGTGAGATTGTCTGAATGTTTTTCCTGAGAGGCAGAAAGCTGAAAATCATCATCATGTTCTACTTGACTCTCACACTCTGACAGTATCTCTGGAGACTGGAGTGTAATATCCTGTCTGATTCTTTTACAAGATGTTTCACCAACACTCTCTGTAAAATTGTGTTTCCTTGAAGCCTCTGAGAAGGATGCAGCTTCCACAGTCTTACTGGAATTTTGCTGAACAGAGAAGACAATTACTACCATATTAACTGTCAAACATTTTTAACTGGTTTTGATGACAAAAAAGATTTAAAGAACTATGTTTGAGGTTCTTGAAAACATGTGCAGCTCTCATCTCTGGTACCACAGGACATTCTCACTGTCTTTAATTTTGCCTCTATAGCAGAGGTGTCATTAGCTATTATTATCTGTAATGTCAGAATTCCCAGCGCTGCTGGTAGTTAATAGAGCAAGACCATGCTCAATTTATCAAGAGCAACAACTTTTTAGAAGATGGAGAGATTAATAATTTTCTAAAACGACCTATTAATTTAAAGAACAGTTTGTAGGATGGAAAAATTATTTTTTTCTGTCTTGGGAACAAACTAAGAAGAAAATACTGCCATACTTTACAGAACAGCATTTAAATATCACTTGATTTATACGAAGACAAGCATCAGCAGCCACAGTTCTGTCAAATATCAATACTTGGCTAAAATAGTAAGTTAACTGAAAAATTTTACTCATCTGTCTAGAAAAAAGGGAACAACAGATAAACTTGATTCAGGTATTGCAGCTTTAGACAGAGAAGGAACTACTCTGGACTAAGTTAGGCCTGTGGAGCAAATTTAAGCAGAAGGTCTGAACTTGTTCACGCTCATTTTAACTTCTAAATATACTTACACAGAATTTAGGTAATATCTGGTATTATCAAGACAACTGCCTTAATTTCCAGTGTTCAATGAATAAAAAACAGAAAAGTGACTGCTAATGTTAGCACATATTTCTTATAATGGAGACTTCTAACCACATAAGCCACAGAACTTAAGAAAACGGTGTACATATTTCCACAGTTTTTAGGCTCCCAAGTCCATTTATTCCACATAATTTCCAGGAGAGAATTAAAAAAAATATAGATCAAATAATCACATTAAACTTTCCCAGCCATATACTGCATTTCTGTGCCATCTGCAGTTCTGAGAACTTACACAAAACAATTGAGGTATAATTGGCTCAAAACAGGTGATCAGCACTTACCATTGATACATCTGTTTTTAATAACACCAAACATTCTTCTTCATTTCTGTTCTCTTCTTTGTTTTCACCTTCTTTGGGATAACCTCTTTTTCTAGTAAATCTCATTAAGTGTGACGCTGAGTTCCAGTGAGGTTCCCTTACTCTCTGTCCACCTTCTTCTCCAGAACTTAATTTATCATTGGACCTACAAAAATACGTTTCAACACTTACTTCTGAGGAACTGCAAAACATACTCTAAAAATTTGCTTACTGTAAAAAATTTAATACTTCCAGCTAGAAATGAAATTGTTTTCTGAATTTCTGTTTGGTTAAGTTTAAAAAACCATAAAGGAGGAAAAAAATTCAAAAAGGAGATAATTCATCTGCAGCAGCAAAATTTTCTCACTGGTTTTGGGAAAAAAATTTTGGAAGGAAACCAAAATTAAGAAGTCGGGTAGAGTAGAAAGTTTCAGGTGTAACAATGTACGTCTCAAAAATTAAGTAACCATAGGAACATCAATACTCATTAATTCCAGTGCTCAAGGTTCTACTGATATCAAACAGGATAAAATCCTTCTATCATTTCAAGGACATTCAGATGAATAAGACAGAAATCTTGGGCTTCTAAACTCGTGACTGGGGAAAAGGCAAGAAGGAGAATACAGGGAACTACAGTCTGGTCAGCTTCATCTCAGTGCCTGGGGAGGTGATGGAACAACTAACACTGGAAACTACTTTCACACACATTTTAAAACAAGGTGACTTGGAGCACTCAGCATGAATTCAAAAGGGGGAAGTCACACTTAACCAACTCGATAACCTTTTACAATGAAATTACTGGCTCAATAAATGAAGGGAGAGCAGTAAAGTGTGTCCACCTTGACTTCAGTAAGGCTCCTAACACTAACACTGTCTCCCCAAACACCCTTATGAGGGAGCTGAGGAATTATGGACTGGACGAGCAGACAAAGAAGTGCACTAAAAACTGACTGAATTGTCAGCCTCAGAGGTTTGTGATCAGTGGCACAAAGTCCAGCTGCAGACCAGTAAGCAGGAGCGCACCCTGGGGGTCAATACAGTGTCAAATGCTGTTCAGCACCTTCAGGAATCATCTGGGTGGTGTGGCAGGGTGTAACCTCTGCAAGTGTAGAGATGAGGCAGATGTGGAAGGAATTGCTGAGACACCAGAAGGGTGTGGAGGCATCCAGAGGGACCCAGAGAGGCTGGAAAAGGGGCTGACAGGAACCTCAGCAGGTTTGACACAAGGGGAGATGCAAAGTCCTGCCCCTGGGGAGGAACAACCCAAGGCACAGCACACACTGCAAGCCACAGAAGTGGAAACAGCTTTGCAGAAAAGAACCTGGGGGTCCTGGTGGTCTCTGAGTGGAACGTGAGCCAGAGAGGCACAAACAGCTGGTGGTATCCCAGGCTGAATTTGGAGAAGTGCTGCTGGCAGGTTGAGGGAGGTGATCTTGCCCTTATTCAGCACTGATGCAAACACACCTGCAGTCCTGACCAGTTCTGGGCTCCCTGGGAGGAGGGGCTCGGACATGCTGGAGACAGCAAAGGGTTTGAAACATCTCTTGTCTGATGCAAGGCCGAAAGAGTGGGAATAGTTCAGCCTGGAGAGAAGGCTCAGGGGTACCTCTTCCATAACTATATAAAAACCTAAAGGGAGGGTGCAAACAGGACAGAGCCCAGCTTTTCCTCGTGGTGCCCAGTCACAGGCCAAGAGACAATGGGGGAAAATAGAAGACAGGAGGTTCCTTCTGAATGTCAGGACACACAGTCCCACTCTGAGGGGTACCAAGCACTGGCACAGGCTGCCCAGAGAGACTATGGAGTCTCCATGCTTGGCAGTATTCAAACACTGTCTGGACGTTGTATTGGGCAACCAGCTTCAGATGGCCCTGCTTGGTCAGGAGAGTTGTACCAGAGGACCTCCAGCACACCCTTCTACCCTCAACCATTATGGGAGACTGAAATTCCACCACCACAGAAGTCAAAGAAACTATAGAGTAAGATAACTGCCTTGCTAGCACAAATACTCTGGGATATGATTTAAAGGTAAGTTACCAAAGAGATTTTAAGTGGAGTTTCAGACACAGGTAAAAATTGGAAGTTAATTTCAGAAAACAGCAAAAGCACATTGATTTGAGGCTGTTCTATATTGGTTAAGACTGAACAAAGGGTAGCTTATAGCACAAGTCAGAACTGTTACATGTAAATGACACTATCTGTCCTTGTATTGCACATACATAAAAAGCATCCCCTCCACAAAAAGAGCCAGGACAGTGCACATCATTGCAGAATTTCTCCTAATTGAAGTAAAAAGTGAGGAGACTCAGAATGCATCTTAGAGAGCAAGCCTATTTTATGTTTCCCCACTTACCACTTCTCAATTACACATGAGTGCAAAGGGTACTGTTCAGTCTTTGATCCACAGTCACAGTGCACTGTACCCTAACAATCTGTTATTGAGAAATTCAGACAGTTAAACTATGATTACTTGCTTCTACTCTAATCTCCAAAGTACCTTCTAAAAGGGAACAGCATTGGGCAAAAATCTGTTAAAAACTCTTACATTACTTCAGGATGCCACCTAGTGACTTTCACCGTACATGGTGCATAATGACCAGTACAGATCAGAGCCTACATTTTCAGAAGCAAATGCTGTATGGAAACTACTGGACAAATGCACAAAGTTTTTAAAGGACTGTTGTGGTTTAACCCCAGCTGGGAAATAAGTATCAGGCAGTCGCTCACTCCCCAGCCCTGGTGGGGAGAGCTGAAAAGCAAAAGTCAGCCCTGTGGGCTTAGATAAGAACAGTTTAATTACTGAGCATGATGTTCTGTGGTATGGATTATCCCTCTGGCCAGTTAAGATCAGCTGTTCTGGCTGTGCTGCCCAGCTTCTTGTGCACCTGCTCACTGGCAGAAAATGGGAAACTGAAAAGTCCTCAACTCAGGGTAAACACTGCTCAGCAACAAATAAAACATCAGTGCATTATCAACATCATTCCCATATTAAATCCGAATCACAGCACCATACCAGTTATTAAGAAGATGATGAGCTCTATCCCAGTGAATCCAGGACAAGAACTCTTATACTGTGTCCAAAGGGAACTTTACCTTTCTGTGGTATCGAGAAGGCTTCCTATAGCACCTGCAGATGGACAGTCTTCTTGCTCTCCCTTGCTGTGGCAGTTTGGTGACTTTTTAGAAGAACAGAGCATTTCTGCCTTCATACTTTTTGAATTTATGTCTAGATTGTCGTCCTTGGCCAAATCTCCCCCAAACAACAGTACCTCCATGTCATCCTTAGATTTGAGAAGAAAAACAAACACAACAATATTAGCATACAATGTATCACCTATAAAATAAAGTATTGCAAATTATGATGGAGCTGTTCATCTGAGATAAACTGTTTAAAAACTTTCAGGTAGTTTATGGCATCCTTACTGTTCCTTGTTTCTCTAGGGAAGGTATTTAGCTCATAAAAAGATACTCTAATCAGTATAGTCTTTCACGGGCAGCCATCAAGGAGCTCAGAAGAAACTCAACAACAGAAATACAGCATGCAGTTACCTATTCAACTATCATAAATATGGCTGAAACGTCAAAGTTTAAGTGAAGTATTCAGATGTCTTATCAATGAATCACTGACAGAATTTTGGAACACTTCATGTAAATATTGAGCAAGAATGGTCACTAGTCCAGAATTAATTTATACATTTACAACATCTTAATCAGATGTCTTAAAAACAGCTGGTGTGGAGCCAAGCATCAGAAAGTATAGTCAGAAATATATGAACACAATTCTCACTGTTGAGGACAGAGGTTTTTCAGACTCCTCTGCCACAGGCAGTTTCTCTCCTTTATTAATTTCTTTCCCATCCGGAGCATCAAGTTTTTGTGCTACTGGAGGTTCTTTTTTACTACATGCTGTTTCTTGGTTTGGTCTAATTCTCAGAGCTTCAATCCTTATGAGTCGTCCTGGTTTCAGAGCACCCAGCGCGCCTTCTTGGGAGGTAGATTTTTCAGCACTGGTGAATTTAAAGCAAAGAAACAAAAAAAAATCAAAACAGAAAAAAAACCATACAAAAATTACATCACTTGACTTTGTCTGGGAGGGGAAAGCACTTCTGCACTCTACTAAGTTTTGAATGATGACTTATAGAAGAGTTAGAGACTGATGGACTGCTTTGTTAGAAAGCAATAAAATTGTATTTTCTAATATATATTTCTCATTAAGTTTGGAGAAGGAATAATAAAATTTGTCACGGCATTTTTAACATTAAGAAGTAAGTTGTGTTGCTACCCATACCATCAAAGTATCTGCAGTGTAAGACACACATCTTATTTTAACAAGAGCAGCAGGAAAGCAGAAGAGCACACTGGGATCAGTGAAAGGCAAGCCTCTGACATTTTACAAAATTTATATGTGTTACATGTATGATTACTACTTCTGCAAATACAAATCAAATAATATAAAAGCTTGGTCAAGAACAGCTATGAGGTCATACAGATCAAGTACGTAACAGATAAAACAATGACAAGGAGTTCAGCTCTCATAAAATATGCTCTGAAAACCTGGAAAGAAATTGTCTGCAGGCACTGAAAATTAACCATTGGGGAAGACAAAAAACAAGGGACAAAAAAACAGACATTGACAAAGGTGTCTCAGTGTGTACCAGATAAAAGCTTTTCAAACGTAATTTTGCTAAACTCAAACCTCACCTTCTGTGTTCACACAATATGCTTCCAGAAATAGAGGGTAGCTGAGGCACCTCTTGCTGTTCTTGTTCCTCTTTGCTCAATACATCTGCTTGACACAATACAGCTTCATTTTCACCCTTTAATTTACAGTAAAAGAAACAAGTAAGCTTTCAAAACAGATATATATTTTATATACAAAAATATAAACTGTGCTATTTCTCCAATTAAAATAAAGATAAGAATCACCTTATCATAATTCAATTTATAGGCATGAAATAACAGAAGTCTTCGTAGTGCTGGGCTGCCTAGAGTTTAGCTCTTAAATATAGTATGCACCCAAGCATGACAGGTAACACTCACCCTTTTAGCATTCAATCAACTCTCTATTACATAAAGCACCGTGGAAACAAAATACTTCAGCAAATGTAAAACCCTTGAAAACTGGACACTGCAGAGCACAGCAGAGACACACCCAAGCCACAACATAACCTCAGATCCAGAAGGCCTTATTAAGCTTTACTTCTGTATTTGCCACAGTTGTTCCACAAAGAAGCCACTCAAACATATCCATCACCATTCCAGGTCTGTAACAACCTTACTAGTGAAGAGGAGCATTAGACCTGCTCTGTTTCTACACACTCGTCCAGCACAGAGCAGATGGATGTGCATGGTCACAGATCACAGGTCTAGAAACACAAGGAGCACTCAGCTCGGGGGGAGCTGACGCTGTGGCACTGGGAGAGAGGCAGATGCAGCACACCTGTGCTCCTCTTGGGAATGCAGCAAACAGGTACTCCACACAGGTTCAAGAACAAATCCAGCTACAAACACTCCAAAAAAAGAGTAACTCTAACAAAGCTTAGCTGTTTGGAATCTGAGGCAAGTCTACACAGATATGCCCACGTTCATGACATGATTCACCTGCAACCCACAAAATGGTTACAGAGAACTCATCGTAATGTAACCGTTTTCAAGGATTACAACACCTTTTACAGTCCTGAGTAAAGTGTCTGTTGGCATACACAGTGTAGGTGAGTGACTCAATTTATTTGTGTAAAGGACTATCAGGCACTGGTGAAGCCAGTCAAAGCTTATCAAATTAAGAAAACCTTTTTTTAATGATAAAAATAGCTATCCTTTGCCTTCACTTGATAACACTATACTAGATTCCTAAACACAGATTTGATTCATACAAATATGGAAGATAAAATGAGTCAAAAAAGCTAATTTTTATGCATTTTTATGGTAAAGCTTATATATTAAGCGTGCATAAACCTTCTCCCTGTCATGCAATCCAATCAAAATAAGATTCTCATTTTACAGAAAAAAATAATTAAGGTTGTAGACTTCACTGATTTTATATATACAATACCTCAACTTACCCACATTTGGAAGTTTTTTTCAACTAGTATATTGTCTCAGTTTCAGAGAATGCAACTTACATGTTTTAATTTAATTTCATAAAACAGAACATGCAACTTTTAATCAACTTTGAAGGAAAAGCACTTATTAAGACTTACAATGACAGTATTGGCAATCTCTTCTTTTTGCAGTACTAAGCACTCTTCCTCAGGAATTTTCTCCCTCTCATTTTCTGACACTTGTAACTCCTTCTTTCCAAAAACTCCTACCGTGTTTGGCTTGTACCTCTCTACTAACTGGACAGGTGGAAGAGGTTTTTGTTCACTTTCTTCTTCAGTGCCATTTTTGCTATCAATGTAAAGTTAAAAAGGAAAAAAAAATATTGAAAACTTAATATAAAAGTATGTTACAAAAATAAATGCAGGTTCATTATTTTTACATATTAAAAACACTGAGCTTTTAAGAGAAACCATCTAAAATTAAAGTTCTGCTGTGTTTAAGTTACAACACTTTGTTTCAGCAAAAATTTCAAAGCTCTGGTCGTCAAACTATGTCCACAACACTCACTGAAGGCATTAACTTATTCACTACTTAGTACAAGAAAGTCAAAGAAATTTTCACATGGTTTCCCTGATAAGCAAACAAACATTTCTCTGCTGACATAAAAATCAATCTAGTCTTTCAGATAACAAAACTGTCATAAAATGAATGCTCATTAATTACAGAATCACAGAATATGCTGAGGTGAAAGGGACTCTCGAGAATCATTGAGTCCAGCTCCTGACCCTGCACAGGATCATCTCCAAGACACACAGCAATGCCTGAGAGCACTGTACAAACACTTGAACTCTGTCAGGCTTGGCATTGTGACCGGTTCCCTGGGGAGCCTGTTCAGTGACCAACCACCCTCTGGCTGAAGAGCTTTTTTCCAATATCCAATCTAAACCTCCCCTCACACAGTTTCAGGCCATTCCCTCAGGTCCTGTCACTGGTCACCAGAGAGATCAGTGCCTGGCCCTCCACCTTCCCTCTCATAAGGAAGTTGTAACTGCAGTGAGGTCTCCCCTCAGTCTCCTCCTCTCCAGGCTGAACAAACCAAGCAACCTCAGTTGTTCCTCATACGGCTTCCCCTCATGGCCCTTCACTATCTTCGTTGCCCTCCTCTGAATGTTCTCTAATGGTTTTTTTCTCATATTGTGGTGCCCAAACCTGCACACAATATCCAAGATGAGGTCGCCCCAGTGTAGAGCAGAGCAGGACAATCCCCTTCCTCAGCTGGCTGGGGATACTTTGCCTGATGCCCCCCAGGACACGGTTGGCCCTCCTGGCTGCCAGGGCACTGCTGACTCACATTCAACTTGCCATTAACTAGGAGCCCCAGGTCCCTTTCTGTGGCACTGCTCTCCAGCATCTCATTCCCCAGTCTCTCTGTACATTCAGGGTTGCCTCATCCCAGGAGCAGAATCTGGCACTTGTTGAACTTCACAGGGTTGGTGACTGCCCAGTCGTATAATTTGTCCAAGTCTCTCTGCAGGATGTCCCTGGCTGCAAGGGAGTCAACAGACCCTTCCAGTTTTGTATCATCAGCAAACTTGCTTAGTATCCCTTCCAGTCCTGTGTCTAAGTAATTTATGGAGATGTTGAAGAGCACAGGGCTGAGGATGGAGCCCTGTGGAACGTCACTAGTGACAGGTCACCACTCTGATGTTACCCTCTGAGCTTGGCTGGTGAGCCAATTTTGTCCAGAAGGATCTTGTGAAAGACAGTATCAGAAACTTTACTGAAATTCAAAAAGATTTTATCAGCTGGCTTCCCTTGATCAGCCAGATGGGCTACCTTGCCACAGAAGGAACAGTTTTGATAAGCAACACTTTCCTCTCATGAAGCTGTGCTGGCTGTGACCAATGACTGCATTATCTTTCAAGTGTTTTTCAATACCTCCCAGAATCATCTTCTGCGTAACTTTACCAGGCACTAAAATGGAATGGACAGGCCTGTAGTTTCCAGGCTCCTGCTTCTTGCCCTTTCTTGAAAACTGGGGCAACATTTGCTAGCTTCCAGTCAGCTGCAATCACTCCAGATTCTCAAGACATCTCAAAAATTGCCAGAACTTTTGCAATGGCATCAGCCAGCTCTTAGAGGATTTCAGGGTTGACTGGGAGTTGTTACTGGAATTTTAGTATCACTAGTGTCAAAACTCTAAGAAATCAAATTTTGTGAAGTGTTTTTATTAGATTACCTTTTCCGATAAGGAATCTAGTGGCAATTCGCTTTTAAAATACTTTCACTGTTACAGTCAGGAATCAAAAGTAGCTAAGCCCTTACCCTGCATTAGCAGTTGAAGTGTCATCTTCCTTATTATCACATGGATGCAACTCGAGTTCACCACCCTCTGATCTTGAAAACGTTTTGGGGGACTTACAATTTGATTTTTCAGAAAATTCCTGAGAGTGAAGTGTCATCCTCTTTCCCAAGGATTCTACTGGTTTTAGGACTTCAAATTTTCCTGTTTCCTGAAAAACGTAAACACAAGAACCAGAAAAAGTCACGATAATAAACGAAACAGCAACATTATGATGTCTGTGAAGTTCAGTACTAATTACTCTCTGAAGTGTTTCCTGCAAAACACCCCTGTAACTTTTCACTAATGAGTTCCTAGTCTTTCTAGGACAAATATGCATTTTCTTTATTTTAAACTAAAATAGCTTGATATCTAGATTTCTTCTTTGCCATCTTGTATTAATATTTTTCATTCTTCACTGTCAGCTCTACAAGACCACCTTGGGTCAGAAAGACACCTGGACATATAACAAGAGGTAGAGATACAGTCATCTTTTCCTCCTCACATACAACCAAGTGAAGTGTACAGAAGTTTTAATGTACAAACTTTTAGCTTCTGAAAAAAATGTTTCAAAAGCTATTAACTCTGGGTTTCTTTTAAATCATCAGTATTTCATTTCACAAACCCAAAAGCGCAAATACAACAAAAAAGCAAAACAAAAAAAGCCTTACATCTGTGTCAAGACGGATGGTACCTTCACTGCTACACTTTGTCAAACTTTCTTCCTTGTTGGTATCTTTCTGTGATACAGCTTTATTATTTACATCCAGCACTCCTTTCCTACTAGTTGTCATTTTTAAATTTGGCTTTGGTCTCTGCAATCGACTCTTCAGTAGCCGCACTGATGATGTAACTGTTTTCTCCTCTTCCTTCTGAGGATCAGATTCCCTAAAAAAACAAGGAAAAGAGCAAAGGCATATGACAATATGGCAGACATGTATGCAGCTCTCAGAGCAGTGACAAAGTTACTGACAAGAAAAAAGATGCAATAAAAACACAGCGATCATCACCAAAAGGTTGTGTATCTGATCATTAGGTGAGCTGAGACATTTCAAGAAGATACACGTTTTACAAACGCCTTTGTCAAATCATGTTTAAAGCAGCTCACTAGACATACAGAACACAGGTTGTTGCTTTTTTATTAAGGAACACTTAATAGGAAACCAAAACCCTGCTGAAGGATTTACATAAGCACATTTGGATGCACTGCTGGCACCAATGAGGAGAAGACAACCACTATTAAATATATATTTATTTGAAAATTAGGCCCATAGTCTAAAGAGCAAATTAACATCCAACAGCATATAAGCCTAGTGCTTTCAAGCTCTTGTTTTTTCTTGATTAAACATCTCATTATAGATATAAAACTAGTTTGTGATGCTGGAGTTGAATATAAAATTGCAGAGCATCTAGAGATACTGATGGCTTTGAACCAACGCTTCTCTTCATTAAAAAAAACAACCTTACCCTGTATTGAAATCTGAAACCTGTTGCAAGGTATCCAACAATCCCTTTTCACTTTCATAGCTTTCTGCTTCTGAAGACTTCTCTTGGAAACACTGCCTTGTATATTTTGAGTTCATCTGAGAATCTGTAGAAACATCCCCTTCTAACATCACACTGCATGACTCAGTGTCTTCATGAACTGTCAAATCCTAAAAGAAATAAAAGTTTCGCTCCATTAAGATGAAATATGTACTTAACAGGTCCTCCAGGAGATCGAGGCGAAAACAAGGAAGTTTTGGTATTTCTTACAGAAACACTAAGATCTCTCTTGCTTCTTGTCATTCAACTCATATCAGAACATACTGTAAACGTAAAATGTTATTTTTCTTTATACTTCCTTTCTGAAGTGGTTCATCAGTATCACAAATTCAAAACAAAGCGAGATATAATCCATTTATCCATGTGTGCTGGTTGTACAGTATCCAAGTGCCTGGAGTAGACTTAATTTTCTTCGGAGTGGCTAGCATGGGACTGTGTTTTGGATTTGTGCTGACACAATGTTTATAATTAAGAGATGTTTTTGTTATTGCTGAGCAGGGCTTACATAGAGCCAAGGCCTTCTCTGATTTTCATACTGCCATGCTGGTGAGGGGACTGAGAGTGTGTGGGAGGCTGGGAGGAGACAGAGCTGGGACAGGTGACCCAGACTGAGCAAAGGAATATTCCACACTCCAAGACATCATGCTCCATATATAAAGTGGGGCAAATGGTGTTTGTCTTCCCAAGTCACCATTACATCTAACAAAGCCCAGCTTTCCTGGGGATGGCTGAACACCTGTCTGCCCACAGGAGGTAGTGAAAAAATTTGTGATGATGCTTTTCTTGTGTATGTGGCTTTTGCTTTACCTATTAAAGCATCTTTATCTCAGCCCGTAAGTTCTCTAATCCCTCCAATTCTCTCCATGATCCTGCTCGTGGGGAGAGCGAGCGAGAGAGCTGGTACTTGGTTCCTGACTGGGGTTAAACCCAACACCATGGATAACAGAATCCAAGTCCAAGCATGAGGAAATTTTATGACAATTAATTTATGCTGAAAGAGTAAAAACAAAGCATACAAACGCTATCCTAAGAAATTTATGTGATATGTACCTAGATATTTGTAACCAAAGTCTTCTACTAAGGGTCCAGCACAGCAGTGTGCCTAGGGAACCACTAAGGAAACTTACACTTTTTAGGCAGGGATCAATGTTTTCATCTCTATGGTGTATCACACCTTTTTCTACTTCTCCACTTTTAGTTCTCTCCTCTGAAGGATCCTTTTCATCTATCAGGTTTTTTTGCCTTGCAACAGTTCTTCCTAGGTTTGGTTTTGGTCTCTGTATTCTGCCTCTCCTTAGAGGTATTGGATTGAGCAAACTCCCTTTGCCATCGTCTTGTAAACCCACTGGTTCATTAGACCTGCAAAAACACACAAGACCCATGAATTACGTACCACATCTAAAAGTGTAAGGAGACTTGGAGAAGTGATTTTTTTTCGCTCTTTTTTTGTTAAAAGAGTTATTAACATACACTGGTCTACAAGGTACTACTGGCTTCTTGAAACAATAAAATTAGAAATCATCTACTAGGGACTGAGAGTTTCAACTTATGTTTGCCCTGTTATTTTTCTTTTCCCACTGGAGACAGGATACCACACTAGACAGACCTTTTTGTGATCCATAATGGCTCTTCTTGTATTCCTATCTAGTCTAGAGGCAGATGGACCTAAACTACTGAAGAGTTAAAAAAACCCCACAAATACTCAGATTGTTTTAATGTACTCAGAAAATAAATAACTTCATCATCTTCCTTATGTAAAAATATCAGCAGAGCATTATGACAACTGTAAGATTCTTCTATGCCTTCTTGCAGCATGTGAAAATACTTTTCTGGCAGATTATCAAACCCAGAATGTCTCCCTCCACCCTCTTCAACTATCTCCCTTCAAAAACAAAAGTTTTAGGAGTTTTTTTGTTGCTTTAGGTTGTTCTAGGGTTTTTTGTTTGGGTTTTTTTTTTGGGAGGGACAGCCAGTGTTTTTGTTGTAATTTTACTTTTTACAATCTCTCCTGTAATACGTATTCCTCCTTTTACACGACAGCTGCCACTTCACTGAAGAAAAATACAACACTTAATAAATAAGTGCATTAAATTGCTCACATGTTGGGATTTTTTTCTCCTCCTACCTGACACCTAACACTTAACTACACTTTGAGAACAAACACTTACTCCTATTGTTTACTTACCCATTGAAACAGATGCATTTCAGTATTAAAACTGTAGTGAAGGCCTTGGTTTTCAAGGGACTAAGGTTTTTTTGCATTTACTATGATTGACTTCTTGTTTAAAAGCACTTTAAAACCAAAAATGATTCATGCATTAATAAAGATTCTTATCATTCCCTCAATTTCTGTATCATTGCAGAAGTTTTTGAAGAAACGCCTGTAATTACCACACTAGAAAATATCACCAGAAGTGACAGGGATGGCAAACTGCTGGAGAGCAGCAAGTATCTTCTCATTTTTCTCATACTTACTGAGACACTGTCTCCAGGACTTTGTCATCTTTTTCTGCAGCTTCTTCACTGGTAACATCAGACTTACTACTTTGGTCAGTATTCTGAACAGAAATAGAGTATTATGATATTAACTCTCTTATATTTACAAAGTACAGCATTACCTGACTGACTGAGTAACTGTCCATAATAGGAGACAAAATAGATACCTTATGACAGACACACATAATTATCAGATATATTTCACAGTCAGAGAAGTGCAATAAAAAGCAGATCAACAACTAAACTATATTCGCTGTAGGGCATGATAGATTATTGGTATCTACTGTTTGTGTAAGAAGCTCTCTGCATAGCCAGAGGTCTTTAAGCAATATCACACTGTCACTGAAGGCTAGGTGGTTAATTCCTGGTCATACTGAGGGACAAAAAAGAATATTAGAAGTCCAGAAATATGACATTACTGTTGCATCCAGCAGCTTTCTAGCTAACGCATTATCTACATCACGTTATTCTATTAAATACCTTTCCAGTTTCCCCCTTAAGCTGTAGATGGGACATTTTATCATTTCCTGTGTCTTTTTCAGGCTCTTCCTTCCTTCCAGACGCTCTTGAAACATTAGGTTTAAATCTCTGTCGATATCCTCTAACTAATGTCTTTACCACTGCAGTTTTTTCAGGTTCTCTGAAAAAAGGATCCACAACAGTGACATTTACTCCATCATATTCCAGTCTGTGTAATATTCAGTGACTTGCATAGCTTTCTTTACTGGAATAAGGTTGTTTTCAGACATATTTGCCCAAACTTAGGCAAGTTTCTTCACGTCAGAAACAAATCTTGTTTAGTCTTATAGTGCAGAAACTCAATTTACGTATCTATTAAAAAGAGATTAATTTATCACACAGGGGAGGATCCTACCTAGACTCCATACTTTAGCTGCTTCTGAAAGTATCAGAAGCAGAGCCTTTAGCTGACAGTTGAGGCTGGGAGGAAAGCAAAGCCATAGTTATCAATTTCCCGTAATTTCCCTTCTCAAATTCCAAGCATAGTCAGTACTTCATAAAGTAATGCATTCCTCGACTTTCCAGAAAGGAAGTACATACCTTGCACTATAGTACCACCTGATATCATCTAAAAAAATGCTGAAGTCAATTTTAAGATTCATATTAAAATTTCAGAGTTACTGTTGTCTTTTTCTAAGGGTAGTATACAGAACAAACTAACAATTATACTTAGTTAATTCCAGGACACTGGAAAAATAATCTCAGTACTTACTCAGACTCATCATTCAAATCTCTGTTCTCTACTTCTGTGACTTCATTTCTGTTTCTTCTACTGTCCTCCTCTGAGCACTGGAATAGAGGCAAAAAAAAATTACCCTTTGACAAGTCTGCAGATACCTCAGCAGTTTCCCAAAACACTACTTATGAACTGTAGCTGGTCCACAACATCTGGGTTCATCAAAACAGATACAGCCTCGAGAACATAACATTAAGTAACATTCCTCCTTCTGACCTTTTCATCTGCATTTGCAGAGGAAGTTTGAGCCTCCATTTTGCCTTCTGTTGCTGTCTCCCTCCTTCCAGATGATCTCACTAAATTGGGTTTAGGTCTTTGCAAGGGCCTTCCGTCTGCTGACTTTTCAATTTTCCTTAAGATATAAAAAGAGGTGGTATAGATTCTTATCAAAGATAAAATTAAGTCCAAGATGTACCTCAAGAGGATCACAGTTTGCAGGGGTCAAGACACTGCATGCAGCAAGACAATAAAAAAAAATCATCTTTCTCATATTAGAAGACATGCTACAACTTTATTGAAACTGTCAAATAAAGCATAACAGCTTTGCTGGCTTTCAGTGGAATCTACATAAAAACACTTGAAGGAAGCATTTCATGCCCTTAAATAAATATGAATACCTATTTCTCCTATGGATTCACAATTCATGTCAGTGTGAACAAGCTTATTGGTTTTAATAGAAACAAGAAATCTGCTCTATGCACAAAATTTTTCATCTGCCTCTCCTGTCCCCCCAAGCCGTTTCAAGGCTATTTCAGTCATAGAACAATGAAATGTTGTTTTCAAACACCTTGTCCCACTGGCAACATCCACACATTACTGAAGAATGTATGTATGGCCAGACTTCACGAACGAAGATTTGGGCAGGGCTGTCCCCACGTGGGTGTGCCCTTCCAGCCTGCGCAGTGGATTTTTTAGGTCAGGCACAGCGTGCGCAGAACTGGCCCCACCCTTTAGCTCCTGAGGTTCATCTGCAACGGCCGAAGAGAGCTTGGACAGTGACAGTGAAGTCCTCAGGACTAGAACCTACAGCACCCAGTATTGCCAGGAGGTCTCCCATCCAAGTACTAACCAGGGCTGACCCTGCTGACCTTCCAAGATCTGATGGGATCGCATGTCAGGGAGGCATTTAACTGCTTTATTGAAGAATAGGGAACATACATCACTCTCTCTGTCCATTGCAATGGTGTGTCCTGGGATTCACATACTGACCTAACCTTACATATTATCAATTATCTTCAGATTGGGAACTACTACTTTTTCTTATATTCTTCCTAGGAAAGGACAAATAAAGCTGACAGTCTTTATCAGAAGAGTGAGCTGCCCTTCCAAAAGGGAAAGACAAGAGCATGGAAACCAATTTAGCATTAACTAGTAGCTCATCCCTCTATCACCTTTAAAAAATTGTAACATGGAATAAGAAGTCAATGATCACACAAAAAGGGAAACTTTAGGCAGAGACTTCTTTAAACACCACTACTCAGTTTAAGAAATAGTCACAGAGACTAACTTGATAAAGGAGTGCAGGTAAGGCAGAAACATCCTGGAGAGTCTTCTCAGACTCTTGCACTGAGTCCCAAAGAGCAACAATGTATTCCAAATAGGAAGGAATACAACATAAACACAATGTGTACAGCTAATAAGTTCTGATGGACAACTACGAGTGTCAAAGAATTCAGTGAGGACCTTTTATTAAAAAAATCAAAACCAACCTTCACCATCAAGTTTCACCCACAAAGTAGCAGAACTTCTCCATCTCTTGTTCTCGCTGACTATAGAGGGTAGCTTTCTCTTTTCTAAGCTTAGTTAAGTCTTCCTCCCTGTTCCTATCTAACGCTTAAGTCTTAGAACAATGAATTGCTCCTCAGTGATCAAATTTTTTGTGGAAAAACTCGATATAGAGAAAATAAGTTATCACTATCTCCTGTCTGGTTTAACCTGCTATTGTCAATCAGAATTATATCCAAATTGAGCACATACAGGTTTATTTCAAGAACCACTACACGATAAAATAACTCCACTTACGTGATTTCAGACTGAGAACCACCTTCTGATGCACTCTGCTTTTCATCTGGTCTCTGCGAGTGACGTATGTCTTTGCTCTGAATAAGAAAAAAATGTAGAAAAGAAACCATAAATGTAGAACTTTTACTATGTAAAGCAAAGCAGAACTAAGATTACTACGTGGTTGAGGGTAGAAGGGTGTGCTGGAGGTCCTCTGGTACAACTCTCCTGACCAAGCAGGGCCATCTGGAGCTGGTTGCCCAATACAATGTCCAGACAGTGTTTGAATACTGCCAAGCATGGAGACTCCATAGTCTCTCTGGGCAGCCTGTGCCAGTGCTTGGTACCCCTCAGAGTGGGACTGTGTGTCCTGACATTCAGAAGGAACCTCCTGTCTTCTATTTTCCCCCATTGTCTCTTGGCCTGTGACTGGGCACCACGAGGAAAAGCTGGGCTCTGTCCTGTTTGCACCCTCCCTTTAGGTTTTTATATAGTTATGGAAGAGGTACCCCTGAGCCTTCTCTCCAGGCTGAACTATTCCCACTCTTTCGGCCTTGCATCAGACAAGAGATGTTTCAAGCCCTTTGCTGTCTCCAGCATGTCCGAGCCCCTCCTCCCAGGGAGCCCAGAACTGGTCAGGACTGCAGGTGTGTTTGCATCAGTGCTGAATAAGGGCAAGATCACCTCCCTCAACCTGCCAGCAGCACTTCTCCAAATTCAGCCTGGGATACCACCAGCTGTTTGTGCCTCTCTGGCTCACGTTCCACTCAGAGACCACCCAGGACCCCCAGGTTCTTTTCTGCAAAGCTGTTTCCACTTCCGTGGCTTGCAGTGTGTGCTGTGCCTTGGGCTGTTCCTCCCCAGGGGCAGGACTTTGCATCTCCCCTTGTGTCAAACCTGCTGAGGTTCCTGTCAGCCCCTTTTCCAGCCTCTCTGGGTCCCTCTGGATGCCTCCACACCCTTCTGGTGTCTCAGCAATTCCTTCCACATCTGCCTCATCTCTACACTTGCAGAGGTTACACCCTGCCACACCACCCAGATGATTCCTGAAGGTGCTGAACAGCATTTGACACTGTATTGACCCCCAGGGTGCGCTCCTGCTTACTGGTCTGCAGCTGGACTTTGTGCCACTGATCACAAACCTCTGAGGCTGACAATTCAGTCAGTTTTTAGTGCACTTCTTTGTCTGCTCGTCCAGTCCATAATTCCTCAGCTCCCTCATAAGGGTGTTTGGGGAGACAGTGTTAGTGTTAAGAGCCTTACTGAAGTCAAGGTGGACACACTTTACTGCTCTCCCTTCATTTACTGAGCCAGTAATTTCATTGTAAAAGGTTATCGAGTTGGTTAAGTGTGACTTCCCCCTTTTGAATTCATGTTGAGTGCTCAACATCACTGTGTGATGAAGGGCAAATTTTAGTCCTTTGGCCTTTATTTTAGACATAACATTCTAAAAATTACAGTGAACTCGGGATAGAAGAATTATCAAAGGAATTGAACTTTCTCTATAGGAGAAGAAATATAAGATTAAAACTTCTCAGCTTAAAACCACTACTGCTAGAGAGAGGAAAACCTGGCATTATAGACAAGAATAAGAACATTATAAAGATGAACAGGCACTTAACCAAGGGAATATTAATACGCATATTAAACTACCAGGCAGCATGCTTGAAACAATCCAAAGAATACCCTTTTTAAATTAAGTAAATAATTATCTAAGCTGTGGTATGCAATTCATCACAGAAGTACAGATGCAAAAACGCAGCTAAACAACCTCATGAGTAAGAAGTGAATCAAGGGCTTCAAAATAAGTCAGATGCAATCTCAGGTAGTTTCTAACTGCTGGACCTGACTAGAACATACTAGAAGAAAGATCATCCAATCTTGGTTGAGTCTCCTGTATCATTCCTGGAACACCTCATGGTAACCAGTAGAGTGGACAAGAGTTTACAGAGGTTTCCACTCAGAGACAGCACAAATAACCTAATGCCATCCCACTCAAACCAGTTTCCAAGATCATACTAGTAAGTTGATGCTAACAAAACCCTGCTCCAAAGGTTTAACTGTTCTGATTGCACTGCTTCACTTTTGAATAATCTAACTGTTGAGCTGTTTAAATTGTTTGTGACCTAAGTCAAGCACACACAGTTCAGGTTAACACACAACACATTAAAGCCAGTCAAACTGATATTATTTAAATTTTGCTGATGTTTTTAGACCTGTGAACTTTTTTCCACCTAGTGGTGAAAACATCACAAAAGCAACAAAATAATGACTTTGATTTATGAAACATTTCTAATGATAAAAAGCAAGGTTTTGAGAAAAACTACATAAAAAATGAAAATACCTGTGTTTCTCTTGTTTCTTCAGACTGTCTTTCTTGGCTTCCAATCCTTGAAATTGGTAACTCTGAAATCTGCCTTTCCTGTGATGTATCATCTCTAATATCTCTAGTTCTCAGTCCAGCTGACTCTGTTTCTAGTATAACATCATTTCTATCTTCAAGGCTAAAATAAAAGCATAGAGGAATATTAGTGTATTTTTAGAAAAAATGCTACTACTGTTTACAGGTGCATCAAGTTGCACAGAAAAACAATGCTATTTTGGCATTACGTAAGTACTTGTGTTTTAGTGATATTTGCAGAATATCAGCTTCAAAGCAGCCTTTGTACTTTTGCACTATAATAAGATTATGTTGAAATCTGATTATTTTAGACTAGACTGTTTTTAAAAAACACACTTTAACACGAACACTGTATGCAGAAGCCTCCTTCCTCTGATCCTTTGTGACAATCTATGTCTATGCCTACAAAGGCAAAGAGCTGTTCCTTCATATGCTTCTGTGTGTGGCTCGGCTTCACGAACGAAGATTTGGGAAGGGCTGTTCCCACGTGGGTGTGCCCTTCCAGCCTGCGCAGTGGACTGTTTAGGTGAGGCACAGCGTGCGCAGAACTGGCCCCACCGTTTAAGTCCTAAGGTTCATCTGCCATGGCCAAGCGAGCTTGGACAGTGACAGGGAAGTCCTCAGGACTAGAACCTACAGCACCTGGCATTTCCCAGGAGGTCTCCCATCCAAGTACTAATCCGGGGCTGACCCTGCTTAGCTTCCGAGATCTGACGGGATCGGATGTCAGGGAGGCATATGCTTCTAACAAAGCATTAAAGAACATTAAACTTTTTGGGAATCTGTTCAAAATAGCAAACAATTACAATACTGCTAAATATAACAAACTGACATGCAAAATACTAAAGTTGAACTCAAAGTTTCATAATGAAATTTTAGATCTACTACTTTCATATATATCAAGTTTAATAAACAAACATTCCCTTTCTCTGCAGTAACAGTATGCTCCAAATTGATAACAAAAGCTGGCTTCCCACCCAGATGTTGTATAAAGTCTTAGGAACATTCCCTTTCCAGAAGAACTATTTAATTAAAAAGAGATAAATTTTTCAAGCACATAGTAACACTACTTAGCCACATTATCAAGCAGTGTTTGAAAAGAAGTATTAGGAGTAAGAAAAAAACAATGCTCTTCCTAAACACTGAAAAAAACCGCAATCACTTTTGGAAGTGACTTTAGTATTAATGTACATCAATTTTGCAAGGGGAGCCTATCAGGACAGAAAATATTTAGAGTGTAAATCAAAAACAGCTTACTAAAACCCAGGGCAGTTCTCAGAAGCCCCAGAACCTGTGCATTCTGTAGCAGTTAACATGAATAGATAAAACCAGTATTAAAACCTTTAACTACTTTTTATTTTGCCTAAGCTTTACACCATAAATATTACCTGCATAAACTGACACCACCTTCTCTCTCCATTTGGTCATTCTCTGTTAAACAGGACTCTGATCTCACTTCCTCCGTAACAGCAGTTTCACCTTGTTTTCCTTCAATTGCACAATCCACTTCTTCTCTACAAGTAGTATGACTATCAGTGCTTGGATCATGTATCATTTTTTTGCCTGAAATAAGAATTTCCCTTTAATAAGAATTAAATCAATTTGGATATTCTGAGAAACATCTCAGAATTCCAACTCTCAAATCCTAGCTGCAGTGAAGAAGAGTTAGTTTAAGACTAAAAAATCACAGTAGAAAAAGACCAAGTATTAAGATAACTCTTTTCAGTTAAAATGAAGTGTTTAGATTTAATATGAAAGCTGATTTTGAAAGGCATTGTTCCACAACCTCCCAAGGCAGAGCAGCAATATAAATCAAAGACCAAATTCTCATCTTTTAAGTTCACAATATCTTTATATAAAATTTATATTTGAATGTTTGAAAATGAGAATTTTTGCCTCTTACTTTTATTAGAGGATTCCTCTTCTTCAGTAATTTTTGAAGGGACAGACATTTCTTCTGGAATATTCTCCACATCCTGCTCGAGATTATCTTTTCTCTTTTTCTTTCTCTTCTTTTTACCTAATGCTTCTAACGCAGCCTGTTCTTCTGTCTGTTCGGAAACGCCCAAAGACTCCTCATTTTCTTTCTCAGCCGTCACACCTTCTGCTTCTGTTTCTTCATCAGAAATTCTGGCTTCCTGAAGTTCACCTTGACCCTCAGCAGCTTCTGTGCTGGCAGCCTTTGCTGCTGAGAACAGTATGGTTCCTGGTTAATAGACTGGTGGACTACTGGGAGCCACAAACAGCAAAGGCATTTTTACTACCAACATCTTACGTATCCATCCATCACTGCCAATGCACTGCCAGGCACATGAACAAGAAGTCAGTCACTGACTTAACAGAAAAGCTTCAGCAAAGATTAACTTCAACACTAAATGCAAAACACATTCTGTACATGGGACAACATTTCACAAGGGGAGTGTCAATACGGGATGTAAAGCAAATTTAGTAAATGTTACTGTTCCTGTGCTTTTTAGCAGGTTACAGTTGCATTTGGACTCAGGGAAAACAGATTGCTATTCCAGAAAGAATTACTGTATCTCTGCAGAAAGAGGAGATGACCATTCCAGAACATTTGTCATGAAAAAGTAATTTTTTATCATGAGATGTATTGCAGTTGATCATGCTTACTTACATAAGAAAGATGAAGTATTAACTACCTAGTAACTGACAAGTTATTTTCTGGGTTTAACGAGATTCTAAAATTCTTCTCCCTATTATTTTAAGGACATTTTGTCTTGATCCTGTATTTATTTAGAACATGAATGACCAAGAACCTTTCCTCATCCTTTTCATTACTCTTAAATGAAATTGTTCCCCCACAAGTAAAAGTCCAAAATGGAACAGAATTAGAAAACCAAACTCACGTTGCTTTACACACTATGTACTTTTAGATCTACCAAAAAAGTGCACAAACAGAATGTCTCTCTGTAAGTCCTAACAGGATTCCTAATCAAATCCAAAATCAAGGCTGTAGAAAAGCAGCAGCTACTAACAGTAACTTTGTTCACAGCTATCATTCCCTTTAAAATGTTGTTCACGTGTTCATTACACAACACCACTTACAGGGGAATGGGTCCTTATGGAACAAACTGTGGGATTACAGGGGAATTAACATGGACAGTTGCTGCAGAACAACTGCAGGCACTGCTGGGAATCGAAGTCCGGGCAAATGCCTGGGAGAGAGTGATCATTCACCTATGCCCCGGGAAGACTTTAAAATGACTGTACAAGGTTGCACACATCCCCCCACCTATGTCAACACCCCCTATTTTGGGTATAAGAGGGCATGCTTGACTGTCATTAAACAGATCTCCACTTTACCATCATTTGGGGGGCCATTATTTTATTCACTGTCACAACAAACAAGTGAACAACCCCACAGAATTGGCAAGACATTTATGCAACGGTGTCAGTATAACTGTTTTTAATTTAGACACCCGGCTGAAAGGTCCCTGCCCAGGTACAGAAGCAGTAAGACACTACGGTGATGAACAGTAATTAAACATAATCTTCATTTGGAACAGACAAGAAAGAAAGATCAAACAACTTTTACAAGACTCTCTGAAAAGAGTCACACCCTTCAGACTTAGGAAGTCAAACTACTGTTAGAGAAACCAAACCCTCAAAATAAGAGGGCTTTAAATTTGAGAAATACCTAAATTAAATCACAGAAGAGCTTGCCAAAAATATGATTTTGGCTCAAGGCTTCTACAAGTGAATCATTAGCAACTCACAGATACTCATCAATTGGTAAATTAGAGAATCGGTACTTCTGACTCCGCAAAAGCACTAATTTCACTGCAGTCTCACATTCTGCTGTCAGTAATTATTACCATCCTACACATCAGGAAACTACACCTTAAAAAGTTACACAATGAAGCTATGATCCTCTTGCCCTGTCCACAACAAGGAAGGAAAAGATTCTGTATGTGATCTCTCCTCTGGCAACACATTACTGATCATTGTTTCTGTAATGTCATCTCAAGCATTCCTTCAATGTACCTTTTGACTTCTTCCGAGGCCTTGCTGGCTTCTTGTCCTTTGGCTTCTGGCTTCTAACAGTCTTCTGCTTCCGCTTTTCCTCATCTGCTAAGACCTTCTCAAGCAGCTGAGCAAAGAATTCAAAATCAAAGGGTCGTTTTTCTTCTATTGAATTAAAGCAAAGAAATAGAATGGATTTCAAAGTTGATGATTTTTTTGAGTTTCAGCTTTGTAAAATGGTACTAAAAACAATGGTTATACAGAGTTCTTCAAAATATTTTCTGTATCACTTGAGCAAGAACTGAAGTTGACATAAAGGTGACATGGATTATGATAGACTGGTTTTAAAAGAAAAAATTATAAAACTAAGTAGTTCAGAAAATGTAGGACCTGGCAAATACACAAATTGTACCACAGTATCAAATAATGTGTCAACATTTTAACATTCTGCATATGTACCTCATTCAATTAACAGAGAACGTCTTTAAGGACTCTCAAAGCAGTTTGCAGTAAATAACTGTGCTAGAAATTCCCATCAATCAGAATAATCTTAACTGACTATATACAGAAAAGTTGATATTCATCTCATTAAGCAGACATCCAAAAAACTCAGAAAATAAATCTCAATATCCTTACTGTGAACAATACTTGCCATAAAAACCTAACATTTCACAGCTTCTGGACTCATCTATGTGCCAAAACTTTCCTTTGTAATTAATTCAAGCAAGGCAAAGCACAAAAATTACTATGAAAATAGATGACTATCCTTTAATGATTCATTGTAGGGTGGGGTACATTTAGTTTACTTACTGAAAGCTTTGTCTATTCTCCATCCATTAGTTTTTTCCTCACGTTTGAACTTGTTCTAAAAGCAAACATACAGTTGTCTTTTTCATTAAGCAAGAAATGCAATAGTATGTTGTACAAAATGGCAGATCAAGATAAGCCTTCAATGCAAACCAAGTAAAGTTGTTGGATTTACACGTACACTCACACAATACTAGTTTGTAAGTAATTTTTAAGTATAAAATCTGCCACCAGGAGGTATCACCAGTTACGCCTTTTTTTTAGTATTTTCAAAACCTTTGTCCTGACTTGTAATCTGAGTAAGGTTTCAAATATCAAAGACTTTCCCAGCTGTATGCCAGAAATAAGATACTACAGAAGACCCTCACAGAACACTTATGCTTATCAGCATTCTTTGATTAAAATAAAAACAAACTGTGTCTAAGTCTGCTACACTTACTAGATACATTGATCGAAATTCAGTGACCAAACTAATGTTTCAGATACTTACAACTTCTTGAAACAGGTATTACAAAAAGCATTCCTACAGAGACAGCAGCATCAAAATTATCAATACTAATAGAGAAAGCACAGGAATGCAAACGTGAAAAAATGAAGTAAAACCAGATGTTTAACTGCTTTATTGAGTGCTTTAATTTTTACCTTAATTTCTGCTCTGGCTCTATGAGGAAACAACCGTCCAATTAAGGAGAAGTCTGTTCCTACCATACTGATAGCTAAAAAGAACATATCTGTTTCTGGAGGAACAAAAAAGAAAAAAATTACATACACTTAAGTAGTTACTAAACCATCCCTCTTGCTGTAAGAAATAAAAACACCTTGCAAACTTAATGACATGAAATCAGTAACTTTGAGGTTATTTACTTCGGTTGCAAGTCCAGGTGAGCAGGATATATGTGTTACTCTACCTCTAGTAACATTTGCTGTATGAACTATCAACAGGAAGAACTGACTGATCTGTTATAAAACTACAGAATGTGAATTATGTTTTGTAAAGCTAGGAAATCAAAGCTAACCAATCCCAAATTGCCAACGTCCATTTTTATTATGAACACCAACAGAAATCAGAAAAACAGCATGTGAAACACCATTATTATTTTACAGAAAAAGAATGCACAGAGAATTCCTTCCAAAAGGAGCACAGTGAATTCTGAAGCTGATTTTTTTCATCTACAGTTGTAAAAACTCCTTTCCAATCGTAAAAAGTCTTGCAGAGTGTTGTCAGCCTAGAGATAATAATCAATTCACGGCAGGAGTAACATAAAAAACCAACCCACCGACTCGTAAGAACACAGCTGTCTGTCTGCACTGAAATCAGTCCACACAGAGGTACCTGACATGATTTACTGCTGCCCAAGCTGGAAGAAACATACAGAGCTCAAATACCTGTACACCAGAATCCAAAATTATGCTTTTGATACAGCAGACTAGCATTTCCTTATCACCTAAATGCCCATGGCAGAAAAAAATCACAGCCTATGGATTTTTTAAAAAATACCAATTTTCACAATAAATATCACAGTTCTGCTTGTTTTAAGAGTTTGAAGGGTTGAGACTACATGACGTATAAGCAGATCCACCTAGTCCAAGATTAAAGCACTGGTGGAAAACTAAGACTTTTCTGCAAACTCAAAACTTTAAACCAAAAATATACTCACCTTTATTTGACCATGGTTTTGTGTAAAAACTTTTCCTGAAGCTGGAATAAGTAGTTGTAGAGCCACGCTCAAAGATGGGATCGTTTTCTTCTACAACACATGGACCTTTTGTTCTTAGAACTTCTACAGTTAGGCTTGAAAAGCAAACACACACAGAGATTTGACCTGAATATGTTGCTAGGAAGACACATAGTAGATGTTTATAAAGACAGCTATTCAAACTTTTCATGCCATAAGTGAGCATTTGTACTCTGTAATTAATAATCACATTAACATGTACTTTAATTGGAGAATGCATCAAGAAATCACTACCCTGCTCAGCCTGTGTAAGTAAATTTGCTTTTGTCTTTTTATAAGATATAGTACAGACATAATTAAGAATCTTAAAAAAACCCCAACGAACAACTCCTTAACATTCAAGAAATTTATTTTGCAAAACCACAAGAGCCTCTCAATATCCTTCTAGAATACTGTCAAAATCTTTTACCAGACCTGGCCTAAATTTCATGCTAATAATGCTCTTGGGGAACTCAGTAATTCAATACTTTATTTTTTAATTCATATTCTAAGCAAAGTTTCTGAAAACACTGACAGAATAATAAAGCAGCAACATGCAAGATGCAAAGCTGGAGCAGATCATATTGAAAACCAAGTAACAGTAAGCATGTTAACATGTTAACTCCGAGAAACAAAGCAGTCCACTAAATAGAAGATATTTGGATGTTTGACAATTTCCAGTGTTCACTCTCTAACAAAACATGACATCTTCTTCTACCACCTTCTCCAAAAACATTTTTCCTAAAGTCTGCCACTACTGATATGCAGATACCTGCTGCTCCTATTTTGCCACATACTTGCACTGTTCTTCTCAAGTCAGTGCAGCTCAGCTCTCAACACACAAGTACCCTCATGGTTGTCCCAGGACAAAGTAATGCTGTTCTCCATTCGCAAACTGCACTGCAATGCCATGAGTGAGGCACAAGATATTACCTTTCTTCATCTAGAATAATTGAACCATCTTCTGCTACTTTCACACGAGGAACAAGAAGTGGGCCATCCTGACTCTCCTCCCCATTCTCTTCTTCTTCTTCTTCCTCCTCCTCTTCTTCATGATCAAGAGTACTTTTCTCTTCCTGTCTACAATTTTTAAGACAGCAAACAAAATATTGGTAGTGTTTTGAACTGCTGGTCAGTATGCCAGACATTCAACAATTTAATGAACCACTCAGCAATGCAACAAGTCAGTCAACACAAACTCTGAAATCTGCTTTTCATTCTATTGTAAAATGGAAATATGCAAAAACATAACACTGAAAGCAAAATGTTCTTAAATCACTCAATTCTTTCAAATTACAATTTGTTGTAAATAAGGGCTGTGATACTGAAACAGTAAAAAAACTGACCTATACTGTATTACCACAGAAACACTTTTTTTTAACACCAGAAAACTTTTTGACTATACTGCACCAAGACTTACTCTTTCATCTGACTCACTCCAGAATTCTTTTCTGTTTTCTTTTCTTCTGCCAATGACGACCTGGAATTTCATGAAAAGCTAGAGATAAATGTTTGTACAGATACATTCCTGCTTTATTCCACAAAACTGGCTTTTAGTGGGTAACAGAGAAGGATATACAAACCTTTTTTTTCTCCAATTCTCAAGACTTATTTTTCAATTCTCAAGGCTTAAGTCTAACTAAACAACCACCACTGCTTAATGAATTTTGGTCTTTCTTGTACAAGCAAGGACAAAACAAGGTATTTTGAGCAGTAATCCATTGCTGGAGTACAGGGAATGTGAGAGTATCCTGCCCATTACATCCTTAGGGACTATTCAGAGTGGAATTAAAAAACAACATGGAAAATGATAAATAAAACATATAAACACACAAACATCAACAAGCAGGTGATAACAGACATCACTAGAAAACTCACTGGCTACTGAGAGAGAGAACAGGATTTGGATAACTGTACTTCTATTTATGTGATTGCTTTTGGTAGGAGCAGGAAACGTGTCCTGCTCTGCCTGGGGCAGTCAGTGCACCTAGCAGCGTTGGCTCCTCTGGAGGGCTCGCTCAGCCCTGCCACTGGTGGAACACGTCAGTGCAACAGCAGCAGTGACATCTGTCCAGACAGAACGTACAGACCTCATGGACCTTGCAGTGCATTTTGGACTTCAGAACGTGGAAGGAGAAATCCTTAGCTTTCTGAGTCCACTAGATCTGGAAGCAATCACATCCCTAGCAGTCATAATTAAAAATTTCACAGCAGGTACTTGAAAAACCAAAAATTCTACTATTCTGTATTCCTACAGAGATAAATCAGCACTTGGGATAGGTTCATGATTGTGTATTTCAACAAGCACATTAAGTTCCATCCTCATTTCTGTATGAGGATTAAGTAGATGAGAAAATGTCTAGAAGCTTTTGTTACCACTGCAATGACACTGCATCTGTGCTAGTATTACAGATTTAAGTATTAAACAGGCAGAAAAATAATTTAAGCTAAAGACGGAGGGAAA
Organism: Pithys albifrons albifrons; assembly: GCF_047495875.1. Lineage (NCBI taxonomy): Eukaryota > Metazoa > Chordata > Aves > Passeriformes > Thamnophilidae > Pithys > Pithys albifrons. The sequence continues at coordinate 47,229,451 of NC_092497.1, forward strand.
GAAAGGTCATACTTACTTCATAGGATTGTTTTCTGGCAGATAGTATATCAAGTCTCTCATGGTCATTTTAGAGCGATCTGGTGGAGATCGTCCTTCAGTTACTGGAGGCCTGTGTTTCAACTTCTTCCATACAAAAAAGAAAATCAAACAACAAACTCAGATTCATCCTGAAAGTAGTTTATATGTCACAAAATATTTTTTTGTTTATGAAGTACTCCATTCAGGGAGTTTTGTTGCTCACACATACCACCCCCAAGAACCAAAATATGATTATATTGAAAGTGTCCCTTTGTCAGAGAGGGCATCACAGACACCCCTTCAGATATATTCAATACCTGGCACAAATAAAAGTTAAAAGTTATTCAAAATTACAGAACTCTGACAGTGATTCACTTGAAAAAATGAGAAATCCCAAATACCAAGCTTCTTACAGCTTCCCTACTTTATTAGCAACTGTGATTTTCAAACTGGAATGTTGACTGTAAAATACCAGGTGTAATGTCAAAAAGACTCACTGATCCAATCAAATGAAACAATACACATTTCTTGTGAAATCCGTATTATCAGCGGACAAAGTTCTACTACTACTTCTAAACAGAATAAACCCATACGGAGGCACCACAGACTATTAGCAGTGAGCAGCTGAAAATCACCAGGAAACACTGCAGTAAAGAGATGATGTATGCCATGTGATTCACATGCCCTTCACAGACTGGCACCACTCAACACAGACACCTTACCATCCGCTCCTTCCTCAGTTCTTCTTTAAGCATTTCTCTTAACTTCCGAGCCTTGAGGATCCTCTCACGGTCAGAACACACTCGTTTCTCTTTTTCAGGAGGAGGTTTCATGGGTAGCTTTTCCTCCTGTCTTGGTCTCTCCTTAAGAGGAGAGGGTACACTCTTCTGCGAACTTTCATCATTTTTCTGAGCAGCTACACCTACAGTTTGCTCTTTGTTTACTGAGTTTTTTAGCGGTGAAAACTGTGGTACTTGTGGCACAGGTGTTTTCTTCTCAGGAAGGATGGGAAACCTTAAAGAGGTGTCAACATTGCTCTTTTCTGAGCTGGAGGAATCCTTCTGAAGTGAAGCGCTGCCATCAGGAACCTGTGGTGTTCGCCTCTGCAATTTTGGTGCTGAACACTGAGCAGATGAAGGTCCAGCTCTGGGTTTGACAAGATTTGGCATGGTGGAGATTCGTTTTCTTCTCTGTGCAGGCATCTCTGCAGATTTACTGCCTTTCCCAGCATCACTGGAACTATCAGCCTTGTCATTGCTGGAAAAATTAAGGGAATATTCTGAAGTACTTTACAGTGACAATTTTTTTACTCTTACTTTCAAGATATGTTTATAGGCCACTCAGTATAAACACTGAGCTACAGGAAAATAGTTATATACAGGAAGCCAAGCTTGAACCAACCTGTGGCTGGTACTTCCTCATAAACTAATCTGCTGTAAGAACCTACATATTATTTTCTAACACTCATCAATGAGCTTGTAACAGTAACATGTTCCTACCTCCCACTTCTTTTTTTGGAAGGCTCTCTCCTTTCAGCTGAAAATACGAGTACAATAAAGCTTTATAAAAAAATAACCCACACAACACTGGTGACATATTAAGAACATTTCAACAAAGCTATGTAACAAGCAGTTTGATGATTTTTATTACAATAGATGTTAACATTCATCTTACACATTTACAAGTAGATGATATGGAAACTGTGAACCCTGGAAAAACTTTGGCAGTCAAACTGGCTCCTGCTCACACTTAACTACTGTTCACAATGAACACCAAAAACTCTTAGCTTCCCTGGAAAGCTTTCTTATATAAATACTTTTCCCATCATTTATGCAGAAATAATTTTCAAAGTGTAAGTAAAATTGCCAACTGTTCTTGTTCCCCATTTAAAGGAGAACACAAACCAACAGAATGTCAGTTTATGCGGTGCTTTAATTGCTGGGCCCGGGAAACCTGGGGACTATTGTCCTAAGCCAGGATTCCAACGAGCCATTCTTGAAGACAGCTTTTATACCTTTTCTACAGCGTTGTACATGCACAAAGACACATGATCTCGTCCATAAATCAGTTACATAGGTTATACATATACAATTGATGCCCGTCTCCAAGGGTTAAAAATCTACCATGCTTGTCTAACACAGGATACTGGTTAACTAGACTCCCACCACCAGACCATTTGCAAAACCCCTTACATATGTTGATTCTAATCTTATCTTTAAGCAACAGTTTGTTTTCTTCCTCAGGTTCTATTTACTTCACTAATCCCTTTGATTATTGTCCTGCTGTTCCTAGCAAATTCCCAACAGTTTCCAGGACCCCACTACTGTTTCAAGTTACCCCACCTCAGGCCCAGTTAAACCCCGTAAACCTTAGCATAACTACTTCCACGATTAGATTTACAAATATATTTGTAACATTCTCATCTTCCCAAATCTGCTGACTTCTCCAGGGTTCAGCTTCAGCTCACAGGAAAGACCGCAGCAGAATTATAACTGAGTCATGAAGAGGGGTTTTTTCATTTTACACTGGACTTATGCCCTGTTTCTGTCTGTAAGGACAATCACACCCACAGTTCACTCAGCCATTTTCAAAAATGGTCAGGAGCAAATGCCTTTCAAGGAACACAACAAAAGCATAAACATACAGAGAAACTTTTATAAATCCTCTCCAGCTATTCCCTGTGACTCAGGTAAATGCTGCATATGATGCATTTGCATTCAGCAGCCTCTGTTAAATGGCGGAACCAATTTGTCCCACGCCCCAAGTTCATACACGTTTCCAGCACACAAAGCATCCCTGGGGACGGAGTTTAGAGGGCTCATTACATGGTGCCTCTGTCTGTTTTGGATGAGAGCCTTACCGACTTCCGTTCAACACCCTCTGTTCCTTGTACAGCAGGAGACAGTGGAAAGTAATTTTTTGTTCACCTTTTCCATACCACCTGTGTTTTGTGGCGTTTTAATCAGAGAGCCACACTGGATTTCTGAACAAAGACAATTTATCAGAAAATGTACGAAAAAAATAAGAACTACCTTAGCTTTGAAAATTTTCACTTCCTTCATAATTAACAAAACCTGCTCAGCATATAGAAAACAAAACAAGGTAAAGTAACCAATGCTACAGACACAAATTTGAGCAGCTCTGAAGGAATGCTGCAATAAGGATAAAGATGCAAGACATTTTCACATTTACTTTTACTTTTCTTGCAGACCACACGACAAACTCATTGTGCTGACTGTCACCAAATACCTCAACCAGGATACCAAGCTGTGTGATCTCCCTCAAATTCACTCTTCCTCAGAGGCATCCAGCCAGACAATTTCTAAAATGCATAATCTAGAGCTCCCCAAAAAGCTAACACTGCACACTCTACAATAAATCTCTGTTTTCTCTTTCCTATTTGGTTGCTCTATGCCTTCAAAAGCAACCAAAAACTTTAAGAAACAGCTTTCCAGTGGAACTTACAGTGACCAAATAGGGGCAAGCAGGGCGTAGCTCTCAGTTCTGCCTTTTCTATCTACTCCCAGGCCTAAAAGGTCCCCTGGGAGTCTCCCAGCATTTATTGGTGGATACCCCCTTCTCTGTCCAGCTGAGCTGTGGAAACACCACAGTTTTCCAATGGTTCCCATCTCTTCTTGTAAGTGCAATATTTTCCCAATCTGCACATCTCCAAAGAAGCTCACCCTTAAACACAGCCCACACATTCCAAAGTGTTGGCAAACTGAAGAGGTTCATACATACATTCAACATGAACAATTTCCATAACAGACTGGTTTAAATGTCTTAGAACTTCTCTACCTTTTTTGTGGATTTTTAAGCCTGGATATTTTACATATTTATTGAGGAAAATATTTTATGTCCTGTTACTTAGAATCACAGAATATGCTGACTTGGAAGGGATCAACAAGGATCATCAAAGTCCAGCTCCTGGCCCTGTGCAGGACAGCCCCAAGAGTCACACTGTGCCCGAGAGTGTTGCCCAGACACTTCTTGATCTATCAGGTTTGTTGCTGCGACCACTTCCCTGGGGAGCCTGATCCAATGAACCATCTTTAGGTGAAAAATCTACTCCTAATATCCAGCCTAAACTTACCCTGACTCAGCTTCACGCTGTTTCCTCAGGTCCTGTCATTTTTCACATGAGGGAAGAGAACTGTACTTGCCTCTCTGCTTCCCCTCATGAGGATGTTGAAAAGCACAATGAGGCCTCCCCTCAATCTCTTCTTCTTCAAGAGGAACAGACCAAGTGATATCAGCTGCTTCTGATAAGGCTTCCCCTCCAGATCCTTCACCTCCCTTGTAGCTTTCCTCTGGATGCTTTCTAATACCTTGATATCTTTCCTATATTGTGGTGCCCCAAACTGCACACAATATCCAAGGTGAGGCTGCCCCAGTGCAGAGCAGAGCAGGACAATCCCCTCCCTTGACCGGCTGGTGATGCTGTGCCTGATGCCCCCAGGACCCGGTTGGCCCTCCTGGCTGCCAGGGCACTGCTGACTCAGTTTCCATTGACCAGGATTCCCAAGTCCCTTTCCACAGAGCTGCTCTCTCATTCCCCATTCTGTATGTACATCCAAGATTCATCCATCCCAGGTGAAGAATTCAGCACTTGCCAGATTAATTGAACTTCATATGGTTGGTGACTGCCCAGTCCTCTGATTTGTCAAGCTCTCTCTGCAGGGCCTCCCTGCCTTCCAGGCAGTCAACAGCTCCTGCAAGTTCTGTGTCCTCTACACACTTTCCTCGTATCCCTTACAGTCCTGCATCCCAGTAATTTATGAAGACGTTGAAGAGCACAGGGCCAAGGATGGAGTCCTGTGGAACCCCCCTGGTGACAGGTCTAATGTTACTCTGGTCAGTTACCCTCTGTGCCCTCTCCGTGATCCAAGTGCTCACCAATGGTGCCTGTTTATCCAGCTGTGTGCTGGACATTTTGTCCAGAGGGATCCTGTGAGAGACACTATCAAATGTTTTACTGAAATCCAAAAAGATTACACCAAATGGTAGCCCTTGGTCACCTGGGTGGGTTACCTTGTCATCAGGTTGTGTGGCAAACGTCTGTTTTTAGTGCCACAAGAAGAGATCAGAGTGCCTTTCAGAACAGCACTGGTATCTAGTTTTGAAACCTAAAATCATACTCCACTGATAAATTATAAATAAAAAGTCTTTAATAAATCTGTTGAATCAGCAACAGTACCATATAAATGAAAAATGGTAAGAATGTCTTAAGAAAAAAAGGTAAGACAGTAAAAGATCCAGAATGTAATCCTTGTAACATATACATTTCATAAATAAAACTTGAAAGAAAAACATCCTTAAAGCACAATGCAAAAGAATTAAAGATGTAAGATACCAGCTGAGTAAGTGGCAGCATGGGTTTGCTAAAAACACACACATCCTGCCACCTAGTCTGGTATCTGAATTTCTAGTCACAAGAAACAGAACACTGTAAGCCCTTTTCATACTGCCATAAAGGACAAGCTTCAACTAAAAGAATGGAAGTATTCATGAAAGATGCAAAAACATATGTTTAAAAGAAGTGGGAAGGCTGTTATGAGGAGCAGTTACCAGACTGGGAAAATGTCCTGAAAAACTGGTCTGCACTGCTTTTGGTAGGGACAGAGTTCACCTCCTGCACAGTGGCTCACATGGTGGTGTTTCAGATTTGTGATGAGTGCTGACAGCACATCTGGGTTTCAGCTATGGCTGAGCAATGATTAAAGAGCACCCAGGTCTTTCCTCATGCTGCTCCATGAGTGAGCAGATTTAGGATGGGCAAAAAGCTGGGAGGCAACACAGTGGGGACAGCAGACCCCAAATGACCAAAGGCACATCTTGTACTAATTTGAATCATGCTCCTCAGTGAAAACTGGGAAAGAAGGAGGAAAAAGTTTCTCTTCTCAAGTAACTGTTACACATAACGGAGCCCTGCCTTCCTGGAGACTGTAAAATACGTGCCTGACATTGGGAAGTGGTGAATGAATTCCCAACCTTCCTTTGCTGGCATGCACATCTTTTGCTTTGTATATCACACTGCCTTTATCTAGAACCAGGAGTTCGTGCCCTTTTAATGTTCCGCCCATCCCAGGGGGCTGGGAGGGGGTAGGGTGTGAGAAAGCAAGCGAGAAACTGTGGGGGGCTTCGCGGCCAGACACGGTTAATGCACAACAGGTCCTCGTGCTTGTGCTACAATAAAAAGCACTTAAAAACTGAATAGTTTAAAAGGAAAAAAGCCGGAAAATCTTGTCTTGCCAACGCATGGAGAAGTGAATACAAAGGAGGAAACGCTGTCGGAATGCAGAATCAGTCAGTCATCCACTCATGGAGCACTAAGAACTTTTGCTGTACACAGCAAACCGGGGCTGCAGCAAAGCCAGAAACTGTCAGACCATACTGGGCCCCTCCCTCCTTCGCAGCTTTACTTTACAGAACCAATTAGCTTTAAAAAGACCTCCGGGATCGAGTCCAACCTATGGCCAAGCACCACCATATAAACAAGACAGTAGCACCAAGAGCCACGTTCAGTCTTTCCCTGAACACCTCCAGGGGCTGTGGCTCCACCACCTCCCTGGGCAGCCCCTTCAATATTATTTCAAGAACCTGCTGCGACACCGCAGCTGAGGTTCTGCTTAAGATGCGAACGCGCCAAACACCCACAACACGCCGTTCGACGGCCCCGTACGCGCCGTCACGGGGCCTGGCCCGCCGGGTCGTTCAGAAGGTGCAGGCCGGGGGCGGCTCTAAGCACCGAACGGACCGCGCACCGCAACCAGCCCCACGCAGAGCCCCCACTGCCGCCTCGGCCTCCGGCGCGGTCCCGGTTCCGCACCTGTGCCGGCTCGGCCCGCTCCCGGGGCCTCGCGGGCCCAGGCATGGCCTCACCGGGCGGGACTCACCTCTCGGCCCGACGCGCCTCCGCCGCGGCGGTCCCGGCTCTGTCGGCCGGCGGGGAGCTCGAGGGCAGGGGCTCCGGCGGCTGCGTGTCCGGCGGCTGCGTGTCCGTCCCGCCGGTGCCGGTGTCGGTGTCGGTGCTGGGGGCGGTGCCGGTGGCGGTGCCGGCCCTGCCCGGGGCCCGCACGTTGGGCCGCACCGCGAGCCGCGCGCGCCGGAACATGGCGGCGGAGCGGGAGCGGCGCGCGCCGCCCGCGCGGGAGCGGCGTCAGCGGCGCGCGGGGACGGCCCGGGAGTCCCGCGAGCACCGGCCCCTCGCGCCCCGGCGCGCCCCGAGACGTCATCACCGTGCGCCGGCGGCGCCAGAGAGCACGAGCGGAAGGGAGGGAGGGAAGGGCCGTGCGGCGCAATGGCGGCACCGGAACGGCCTGTAACGCCCCGGCGGCGCCGAGGGCACTCCACCCCTCAAGCCAGACGCCCACTTCGCCCGCGATGACTAGTTCGTCAAACCTCACGCCCCCAGGCTCGGGAGGCCCCGCCGCGATGGCCCCTGAGTCCTGCCGGGCGGGGCCGTGGCGCGCAGCCCGCTGATTGGACCGAGCCCCGGCGCCGCTGTGACGTCAGCAGCCAGCGAGGCTTCATAGGGCCCTGCGGCGGCGCGCGGCCCCGCAGACGGGAGCGGAGCGGGGGAGGAGGGCGGCGTTGCGCGGCCTCAGCCTCTCGCCATGACCCGTGAGTGGAGGGGGGGGGCTCACCCGGGGGACGGAAGGCGTGGTAGTGCTTGGCAGCTGCCCTTTTGTGCTCCGGACCTGGGCGCGACACCGAGGGCAGCCCGGCTGCGGGTCCGCCGCGGTGTGGTACCGCTGCCGCGTCGGGGCTTCTGCGGTCTTGGCATACCCGGGGCGAATTCCCGGCTGTGGCGAGTGCGTGGGGCGCTGGAGCTGAGGTTTCTTCCCATGCCCTGCCGCTGTCCAAAGCTGGAAGCGAATGCACCTCCCCCGCCTCCTGGCATAGCTGTGCTAGGGCGCGGGAGGGAGGGACAGGAGTGGCGATGAGCTCGGCTTTGGTACCAGCTGCCGCCCAGATTGGAGATAAAGGGCTTTTATATCAGTGCCGAATACTTAATACTGCACTGCTTAAGTTGTGGTTGTTAAGGCTGTCGTTGGAAGGGCAGCGGGACTTGGTAAAGCATCACCGTGTTCAGCAGCAATGTGGCAGACCCGCTCTAAAATGGCGGAGAATGGTGAACCAAGCCCAGGATGCTCCCGCTGCCCCGGTGGCTGGAGTTGCTCCTGTGCCCTCTGCGTATTGTGCTTGGCAGTACGGAAACTGCTTGTGTTTAACTAAGGTTGTGCTTTCACGTTCACCCTTAAAAATACGCAGGTTTGAGGCTCTGCTTTCACATTCACGCTTGAAATTCCACAGTTTTGAAGCCTCTGCACTGCTGGAAATGCAGCTGAAAACCTGAATGGTGCACAGTTTGCGCACAGAAGAGGTTTTGAACATGAGGAAGTGGCACGTTTAGGGCTTCCATCGGTATTTTTTTGCCTGGAGTTGGGAGAGTAAGAACAGGTTGGATTAAGGCATATGTCTTGCGCGGGCAGGCAAGGATGGGGATGCTTAAGCATAGATATAAACAAGAAGGGTGTAGTAATCTTTACAGGGCAGTTTGTGCTTGCATTTCACGTTAGAGGAAGCTGAATTGTCTTCTGTTGGGATAATTTCATTGAAAATTTAGGTTGATATTACAGAATGTAGAAAACAGCACTGGCTCCCTTGAAGATAGGGTTAGTCATTCAGCATCCCGGGTGGAGTAATGGGGCCAAATAGTCCTTAGAAATGTTTTATTGAAAGCAGGTGCGGTATAAGTAAGTTTCTTTTCAAGTAGTTCAATTTGGTCTTCTATGCTTTGAATGCATTCTGTATTGTATTGCCCAGCTTTTCTACCTGCTCTGCTTTGCTGGGCAGAAGTGACAGCCAGACTTTTCAGTGATGCCACTGTGTTTGGTTCCTAAGTCTCTGCAACCTTACTGTGTATATGGAAAAACTCCACAGAGACCATGCACAGTGTGTGCTTGAAAAGGAAGGAAGTGCCTGAGGTTAAGGGTGGAGGGTGATTACTATCTGAATTCTGGCTACAGCAGTAGGTTTTGACTTCCCCTCTCCACATGATGAAAGAAGATACTTCGTTCTTTTTAAAGCACCACAGAAGAGCTCTTTTGTTGATGCTGAATTGTTCGTATGACGTCACTCCTGAGCACCACAAAACTCGCGAACCATTTATAGCCTGGAATGTGTCATCTGCCCATGAGTCATCAAGTTCTAATCAACACTAGTACTGCCAGAGATAGAGAACTGTTATACTTCAGTTCCTGAACAAACAGCTGGGGACAGGATAATAAGGATGAGCAGTTCTTTTCTTTTTCGAAAGGTGGTACTTGATGTGCTGTCACAGGTGGAGCATATCTTCCAAGGCAGGAGCAGCAATCATAGCAGGCTGCTTTCACTTGGGCTTCTGGCACCTCTTCCCAGTCAGTACACATGCTGTTGTGAAGGATGTACAAAACCCCTGCTTCTGGAGGGTTGCTCTTAGCTACTTGTTGACATGGCAGGTAGCTTTGTCTTCTCAGAAATGGGATGAGTACAAAGCTATGGATCATATCAGCAGGTTGCTGTTTAAAAGTAACCTAGTCCTACACTGCTTCCATTAAAAGGTGTCCTCTATACTGGCAGTGATGTGGTTTTGTGTCTTGATATGTAATGTGTCTATATACACATATATGTGTGTCTATATATACACATACATGCACAAATAATGTTATTCTGCTTGCTTTTGTTGAAAGTAATGCTAATCAGTTGCTAAGGTCAGACTTAAAAGTACTGCACTTGATTTCAAATAAAAAAGTCTTTTGAGGTCACCTCTAAAATAGTATTTCAGTGTAATTAATTTTAATGCTGTTCTTTCAGTCTAGAATTAATTTATAAACTATATCGGATACTGGAATCTGAGATGGAGAGGATGATTCTTCTTTGAATGAGGTACTGACACAATTTTCCCCAGGCTAGTGGGGTGGTCTTCCTTCAGTCTTTTATGGCAAACAGCATTTTGTTTCTCTAAGGAATGTTGGAGTGAATTTTGATAACTCTTGGACATGACCTATAGAATTATGAATGTGAGAACTAACAGGCTTTGATTTCTCCCATTGTGCTGTGGAGGGGGTCACTGATGGAAGATGTGGCCACACCAGCTCCACAGACTGCGCCAAACTGCATCACCTTTATAATAGACTTCTACACAGGCAAGGGGTGTGGAGAAAAAAAGGAGTAGTAACTGTTCAATTGTATATTATATTACAGGTGGGAACCAGCGTGAACTTGCCCGCCAAAAGAACCTGAAGAAAACTCAGGAGATCCACAAAGGCAAAAGGAAAGAGGACAGCTTGTCTGCCTCTCAGAGAAAACAGAGGTAACATCTAGTGAAGTAGAGTGAAATGGTTGGGCAGAAAAGGAGAGGAAAATGGGTCAGAAAGAATCCAATGTCTTGGCTGAAACGACACTTAAGTACCTTGCTTTGATTCATGCTCTAACCACATGCTAGAGCATAAACCATGGATAAAGTTTTGCTTTTGTTTATTTTGAGCAGCTTTTTGCCTAGTACAAATAGGAAGAGATTGTGTAATGCTCTCTTGAGGATGTTTGATCTATTGTGTCCTTTGCTTCTAAAACTGAAAGAATTATATAAGGTCTACTAATCAAGTAACTTGTCTGCCTCATGGGATAATGCATGCACTGAAAAAACACAGGGTAATAATATGCTTCTGGCTAACAGGAATTTTATACTAATATTTTTCTCTTCTTGGAGTGGGGGTTACTAAAAGGCAAAAATAAGCTGGAGGAAATTCTATAGAAAAACTGTGAGTTAGTATCTGATATCCAACTCTTTTTCTTCACAGAGACTCTGAAATCATGCAGCAAAAGCAAAAAGCAGCTAATGAAAGGAAGTCTCTGCAGGCAGGAGCAAAATGAGCTGCCTCTATGGATAACATGGCACGTGCTGATGAAGGAAAAGGGCCCGGAAGATCAAAGACCGTTCATAAAAATGTCCAGCCATTAAATGATTATTGTGCAGAGTTGTTCAAGTAGCATTAGTGTAGAGTATTTTCTGGTTATCATAGGCTTAGTTGTCTGGAGTGCTGTTTCTAAACTGACTACACTCTTATGCATGTTTATGAATAAAAATACCAAGCAGTAGCTTTACTCCAGCTTTTGCTGCATTTGTTAGTTTTACTGAATGGTTCCAGTAACAAAATTTCTGAATTTACAGTCAGACCAGGTTTGGTTGCTGCAATTCTTGAAAGTACAGCTTCATTCAGAATGTGCTTAACCTTACAGAGATCTGAACTGTAAATCCCATCTTAAAATATTTTTACAATAAAATGTTGCATGAAATACTGTCTAACCTGAAATGGTTATGTTTGATAATCAGTTATTTTTGAAGAAGTTACCAAGAACACAAGGAATGGATAGTATTGTAGAGAAATGCAGTACACATATGCGAGTGTAATATAAAGTATAAATAAAGTTTATAAGAAATGCATATAAGCAGCATCCCATGCAGTGTAAGTCTGGACTAGAGGCAAAGATACCTGTTGGGTTGCAGACTTTGTTGGTGTAGAAAACTGACACAACTGGTGCTTATACTAACTTTAGAATAGCTGCAGGCTTGAGGTTAGTGAGTTGCAACATAAGCAAACCTTGAAATTGCTGGACCACCAAAGTGATTTGAAACTACTGCTTAAACCTCCCTCAGAAATAAAAGTTAGTGTGAGAAAACTCAGCCCTTGCTTCACAGACATGCTTGAGTGTGTTGTGTACTGACCGAGGGAAAACTGTGGGCAAACTTCCCTGTCTGAGCATCCAGGAGCCACTCTGTCAGCCACTTATGCACCATCTGAGTGGGGACCAAAGCCACTGCACAGCTACACACCCCCTACACACACAGACCAGGTTTCTGTACTGGCTCAATCCCAAGATTCCCACAGCAGACTCTGATACCCCAATCATTAATACAATCTAACCTTGGTACAATAACTAAATAACATCACCTTAAACTGGTGCCTCTGAGGTGGAAACCTCAAGACAAACCCTGAGCTTTTATGCCCTCACAGTCTGAGGTGGGGGAAGTCTGGGAGTCCTCAGCTCCTGCTGTGTCTATGTCTGGTCACCTGGTTGGGCCACAGCTGCCTCTACAGTTCTGGCCCCTTGCCCAGCCCTGTAGCCACCCAGAGCTCCCCTGCAGCTGCACACCAAGCTACTCCTGCTAAATGTGATCTTCATGAACTTTTCAATCTCTAAAGACAGCTTTGAGGCCTTTGCTTGTATAAGCTTTATCCTATGTAAGTGCATTTGTTTGTTGTTAATGGGCCCCTGGCACAGGTTGAGGAGAGCTGAAAGGAAAAGGTCCCTGGTTCTGGCAGCATAGTACCTGCAGCTGGTGAGAAATTAAGCAAATTTACATAATTACAGAATTGCTAGGACTGCAAGGGAACTCGAGACCATCCAGTCCAACCCCCATGCCAAAGCAGAGTCACCCAGAACAGGTAACAGGAACCTGTCGAGGTAGATTTTGAATGTCTCCAGCGAGGGAGGCTCTTCGATCTCCCTGGACAGCCTATTCCAGTGCTCATGTTGAGCTGGAACTTCGTGTGTTTTGATTTATGGCCATTACTCCTTGTCCTGACACGGCACCACTGAAAAGGGTCTGGCACCATCCTCTGGACACTCATCTTTGAGATTCTAATATGTATCGATGAGATCCCCTCGCAGTCGTCTCTTTGGACGGAACAGGCGCAGCTCCTGCAGTGTCTCATCATAAGAGAGACACTCCAGCCGGCTGATTATCTCTGTGGCCCCTCGCTGGGCTCTCCGACAGCTCCCTGTCTGTGTTGTACTGAGGGGCCCAGCGATTCCTCTGCTCGTTATCGCTGGGCTCCGTCCCTTCCAGCTCCAACGCTTGTCGCGGGGCGTTCCGGGCGCCCTTCCCGGGCAGCGGGGCGGGGCCGGAACGCGCGTGCGCGGCGTGAGCGCCGCCATGGCGGACGCGGTGCTGTTCCGGCGCGGGACGGGCCAGGTGCGAGCGGGGCGGAAACGGGGCCGGGGTCCAGGGGTGCGGGGCGGGAACGGGAACGGGAACGGGGTCCAGGGGGGAGCGGGGCGGGAACGGGAACGGGGCCCATGTGAGAGCGGGGAGGGAGCGGGGCTGGGGCCCAGGTGGGAGCGGGGCGGGAGCGGGAACGGGGCCCAAGGGGGAGCGGGGAGGGAGCGGGGCTGGGGCCCAGGTGGGAGCGGGACGGGTCCCGGGGTCGGGGCCAGGGCCAGGGCCAGGACCTGGGTCTGGGTCTGGGTCTGGGGTCGGCGATAACGCGTCGTGGCTTCCGCAGAGCGACGACTCGGACATGTGGGACGACACGGCCCTCATCAAGGCGTACGACAAGGCGGTGGCCTCCTTCAAGGTAAGGGGTCGGCGCGGCCTGGCTGCCCCCTGCGGCTGAGGCCGCTGGATTGACGTTTATTGTTTTTCTCGTTTCTTTTCCCAAAGAATGCCTTAAAGAATGGGGAGTGCTCGGAGCCTTCAGACAAGCAGGAGCAGCGCCTGGTGATAAAGAGAAAAAACCATAAAAAGAACAGAAATAGGAAGAAGAGCAACACAGCCTCCTCGAAACAGGTCACTTCGCCTGTAAATACCAGTTGTGCATGTACTGCATGTTTTACTTGTCTGCAGTACTCAGAAGTAGCTTCTTCATCTTGGGAGTAACTTTTTCGGGGGATGGGTGGGTGGTTATAACATCATAAACCTTATTTATACATTACCTTGAGCAATTTCGCTAAATTAAAAAAAACACAGGAGATGGAAATCATCTTTCTTGTGACTGGGACAAAATGTAGCTTAGAAAAAGGCTCCTTCTGTTTGATTGTTGATGTAGGTATTGACACACTTCTCTTGCTTCTGTTGCAGTGGAAAGTTGGTGACAGCTGCAATGCTGTTTGGTCTGAGGATGGTAATTTGTACCCAGCAACTATTGCCTCCATCAACCAGAAGAGAGGCACGTGTGTTGTTACTTATACCGGATACGGAAATCAGGAGGAGCAGAACCTGTCTGATCTACTCCCTGCAGCCAGCCATGAAACAGTAAATGGGACAGGGAATTCTGGGGAGGTGAGGGACAATTTTTCATTCTTCTTTAAAGGAAAGTGGGACAGCCAACTTCTCTTAGTATGTCTGGTAGTACTGCTGGGGCTCAGAGTGAGAAGCAATACACGATTCTATTGTAAACAGACAGAAGCTGATGGAAGGAATGAAAGCATCTCTTTACTACCTGAACTCAGCATGGAAGAAAGGGAGGGGACAACAGGAAATTCACCAGTGAAAGATAACATAGCTAAAAGGGTGAGCAGATAAAATTGTGATATCATAAAATCATTCCTGAGTAGAACTGGGAGTGCTAGAGAGAGGGAAGGATGTGAATGGATGTGAAGGATGTGTTCCAAGCTTTTTCACACTAAAATTGTTTTCTGTAAACTCCTGTGTAGTGCATTTCATAAAAATGTCTTGGTCTTCTAGAATGAAAATGAGACTCCATATTCAACAGATGAAAGTGAAAAATCTTCCCAGTCACCTCGAAACAAAAACAACTGCACAAAAGCAAGATTTTCCCCTCAAAACATACGATTTCCCACACCACCACCAGTCCCAGGCCTGGGAAGGGTAAGCTCAAACTTACCTGAAATAATTCATATACTACTGTAAACCTGGTGTTGTTGTGAATCCTGAGACAATTGACTGATACTTACCATTGTCTGGAATTCAGTGGACAGCATTTTGAGAATTGATGTACAGATATGCATGTTAGAATCTGCTGGTTTGCTTGTAATAATGCACGTTTGGAGTGCTGCTGTCTAGTGAGGAAAGCCTTCTCCTGCCTAGCTAACATTAGCTTCACAATTGCTTTGTGATATCGAACAAGGATGTTATTCCCTGAACTGTGATAGTCCTGTTGGTATTTTAGAATTCCGCTTTCTGTAGCTAATTGGTATGTGTCACTATACAGGACACTGAAGGCATCGAAAGTGATGTCCCCATGTCACAGAACCTTTCAGCTGTAGCTTCTCTGCTGAATTATGAGGGATGGGGTGTTGATACACACTTAATTTTGCCTGTTTAGGAGTCTGAGTAATAGTTGAACTTAGCATTATGTTTTCTGAGTATTACTGTTTGTGCAAGATTTCTTTATAAGGTTTTATTGTATTTTTTTTGTTGATATCAATAGATTTGTATCTAAGTTCTTTTTAAAGGCATTCAGCAGTGTAATGGAATTTAGTCAGCTTAGGCACTCAGCCACACAGGAGCAGAGAAATTATCTATTTGCATGTGTGCATATTAGATATGTTTCTTCCTGTGACAGTGCAACCACTGACTTCATTGAGGATAAACTTTTTAAAAATGCTTATATTAACTAGAACCCTGTTTCAGCAGTGACGTGTGTAATGTGAGCTGTACTTTTCAAGTCATGGAATATGCCACAGAAATAGCTACTGGGTGTATTTTCATTAAGTTGCTGGGCTGTGTTGTTTTAAATTTAAGGTATAATTCACATAATTAAAATCCTAATACCTCATATTCCTTTTAATTTTTACTGCTCTATTTTATTTCCATGTAGCCTGGATCAAAATTCAAGACACCACCATCATTTTTATCTTGCTGGCCACCACCCTTCCCGGCAGGACCACCGGTGAGTGATGGGAGAATGAGGAAGAAAGAAAGGTGTTGGAGATGAGTGTTGATGATCTCAGGTTTTCTCACTGAATGTGCTCACTGCCTGTTTTTTCGAAACACAATTGTTAGAGTCTGTGTTTTTCACTTATTAACACATTCAGTTACAAATATTGCAAAAATCTAATGCACAAACTCTGATTTGCACTCGTTTCTGTGACAGTGAAGCTGTTGGCAACAATATCAAGGAGACAATTACTTGAAGAAACTACACCTTAAATCAACAGTATTTCACTGAAGCAGCTAATATTTCCCATAATAACATTTTGTGTACAAGCTACAGGAATCCTGTTTCTCCCACGCTTTGAAAATTGCATGTATTTAGAAAACATCATCTGATTTGACTCCTTTTCAGAGAATGCATCGAGGATTGGTTCCTATTTTTCAGTTTTGTGTTTTAGTCTTTAGAGTTGGTTGTTCTCTAACCAGGGATACACCCTGTTGAAACCCAGACATTTCCTCTGTGATTCCTTAGTTGATTCCTCCTCCACCACCTATGACGCCAGACTCTGCTGAGGATGACGAAGCACTGGGGAGCATGTTGATAGCCTGGTACATGAGTGGTTATCACACGGGATATTACCTGGTACGTGCCACTTTTGTTTTGAAGTGTCTGCATAGATTCTGCATTCCTGTTGCTGCTGCTGTTTGCAGCAAGGAGTTAGATAGGACTATTTTAGGTCTCTTACACTAATTTTTAATTGCTACATTTCGGGGTGTTTTGTATTATGTAAGTGTTGTTGTGGTTGAGTAGGAGTCATATGAGCCAGCATATATATATAGTAGATGTTGTTTTAGTAATTTGTTCAGCTGGAGGGGTTCCATCAGCAACTTTTATAGCCACTTTTTTATAGCCTTTCTTAAACAACCAGTTCTGGTTTTGTAGACAGGTGGAGGAGATATGTTTATTATTCTGTAGTCTTCAATGTATTTTCTTTGAGTGTGACTAGTAGTGTCACATTTAAGGTCAGATCTGGCATTTTTGCAGAGACTATTTATCCGTAATTGTTTCATTTAATTGTGAAGGTCCAGCAGAAGCTGTCAGCATAGTAGGGAAAATGTATGACTTGTATTACTGATTCATATTTTCCTCTGTACTCCTGCAAATAAAGAAAATGACGTAATGAATTACATTGAGGAAGCTGGAAAGTGAGAATTTGATGCCATTGGATATGTTCAAAAGACTAATTTTGGAATTTCTTATTTCAGATTATGGGTAATTGTGGGTTGCTTTAATTTACTTTAAGCTGAACAAGAAATATATATTTGAAATTATTTTGTAGAGCAAGTGATTATAAAGAAGACATAGTTTGGCTTCTGTCCTTTTTAATCTCCTCCTTCTGCTTTCCACAGACATTTCTTAATTTGTGAAGGACTGAAAAAGATTGTTCAGAAATGTTTTTGTTCTTCAACTAAAGTTTTTATTTCCATGTTAGGAAAACCAAAATTTTCCTAAATTGTGTCTTGTAGGGTTTAAAACAAAGTCGAATGGAAGCACTGGAGAGGCAAACGCATGCAAAATAACTGAATATCCATCATTGTTCTGAAGGATTGTAAGTATCTCAACTTGGTGGTAAACAAAGATATAGTAATTTTGAAGTCTCTTCAAAAATCTGTGAGCTTTAGGACCTCTATCCACTCTTTCAGCTCTCTACAAAGACTGCTTCTGCCACTGTTGGTCCCTTCTTTGCTTAGCAGCTGTGGAATCGTGTTTTCTTGGCTAGCATGCAGGAAAGTGTTTGTTGCTCTGATGAGAGTTTTAACTACAGCAGCTCTCTACATCAGGAATGACACTGCAGCTTATTTGAATTACTAGTAGTTAGTCATAGGCTATTGTGGAAACAAAAGGTTGTAAGTGAAATACAGTTTTTTCATCTGTTTCCTTAAATAGTCAGTAAATGTGTAGCTAACCTTTGTTTTCAGGACAAGATCAAGATTCCAGTTTTATGTTGTTAAGCAGTTCTGTTCTCATTACTTCAGTTCCCACGCTTTATTTGAAATGGTTTTTTTTTCAGAATTCTCCAGTGTATTGTTCCGTTCCTCATAAACAGAACTATATTCTCTTAGGGACTTGTTTTCTGATTTTCCTTAACAACACGTAATTTCTGTGCAGTTGAGTAATTCTTTGTGTATTTAGAAACAAAAGGCTCTTTTATACTAATTTTCTTCCCTTTTTAAAGCCAGGTACCAGTCTTCCCACTGAGAGGTGTATCGCTATATCACCCACTGATGGTTGATGGTGAAGAACAGAGTTCTGTCAAGGGGATTGATCATAACATTTTCTTAACGTTGAGCTGCCTCTGTTAATGACTAAAGAAATAACTTTAGACTAGTAAGTAAGTGTACATTGAAAGGAGCTATTTCTTTCAGACCTCTAGTCAAATGAGGTTAGAAAGGACTGCAGCAGCAAAGTATTTTTTACTTCCCTGAGACAATTTTAAGTCTTCTTGCTACATGATAGATTTAATCTTTTTGATCCCATGTGATAGATTTCATTTCTCTCTCATCTTAACACCTCTTGAATTCCTCAGACATTTAGTCTGAACGACGCCATCAGAACCATTGATTATGGTGTACTCTTTTAGGAGAGAGCTATGGCAACAGTGTGTTACAGTGGCCACCAGTGGCAATGGCCGGGAAAACAGTATACTCTCATAGAAAAAGAGGTATCTTACGGCTCTGAGTGGAATAATGAATATGCTGGCTTTGTTCAGAAAAGCTAATTTGTTGTTTCAAATGCTTGTTAATAAAGATCTACTTTTCAAACTTTGAATTTCGGGGAGTAGTTTGTTTTGGGGTGGTTCTATTTTTAGCTTCTATAGGGATCTGTCACTTGCATGAATGGCTGAAATAGATCAGAAAGTCTTGCTGTGTTGCCTTTTTCTGAGTACCAGTGCTAAAAGTAAATTAGAAAAAGCAGACTGTGGAAAGGTAATGGTAAGTATGAACTTAGGGTTCAGCCCCTATAATGTAGGGCTGAATTCTATTCTACGATTCTACTCTTGTAGAGTAGAGGCTGTAGCCACAAAACTAGGCAGTACTTTAACTAATAACAGTGATTTGATTTTCAGGGAAATACAGACCTCAGCGTTACTGAGATCACTTTCTTTTCCTACTGTGGTCAAGTGTTGCAGAATCAGTTTTCCCACAAATTGGACAAAAAGAGAAAGACTTAAAATCATAACTTAGCTAAGCTAAGCTACTTTGAAGGCATTTTTTTAATTGCCTAGCTGAAGTAAGTTAAGATTGAGTGCAGTGATGCAAAGCTTCCAGATCATCTATTCAGCAACTGTTCATTGCTGAAGAGGCACAACTGCCCTTTGCTGCAATCACCTAATCCTGTGTTGGAACCTGACATTATATTACAAAAAGTGGCCTTTATCAGTTTTTAACACTAGCAAAATCTAGCCTAAAATAATTTTAGTGCAGTCCTGACTGCAAAGAGTTTTATGATTTTTATTTCACAAGTGATTCATGCAACATTTAATTGCAATCAAAACAACTGAATAGAAATAATTTATTTTAAATAAGCTATAAGCAAAATTTGACATTTTTCTTCTGAAAACTTAGGTACAATCTGTAACAATATTTGCAAAGCAAGTCAGGTTTTTAGGGTAACTTCGAGGCAGTGCTTTATTCCTTGATGTTTTTACATTAACCTAACCCTGCTGTAGAAGAGGCTGGCATGTTGCAACCTGGTAAAAACTTTACAGGATGTGTGTCAATGTTTAGAGATGATATTCCCCAATTTAGTGTTCCCACTGAAACGCTCCAAACCATGGCCATTTGCCCACTCCCCCCTCCCTCTCCTGGGAGAGGCACAAAAGGTAGGGATCATGGGTTGAGGTAAGAACAATTTACTGGAAACAGCAATTAAATAAGACTCAGTAACAGCAACAGTGCTAATGACAGATCTACAAGAAAGGTGAACAAGTTGTACACCACTGCTCACAAGATCCTCAGACCACACCCAACTGCTCCCTCTTCCACACTACCAGACCTGGAAGGGACCTCTTGTGAGGGGGTACAGAATAACCTCCAGGTCCTGGTCATACCACCTCCTGCCTAGTGCAGAAATTAACCCTGTCCTGGCTGGAACCAGGACAATGTGCTCATTTGCATGGAGGTCTATAATCAATAATAGGAGGAAAACAGAAAACAAAACAAACTCTAACACTTTCAAACTTTTTGTAGTCTTTAAAAATTTGTGAAAGGGGCAAGACTCTCTGCCAAGGTAATTTTAAACTCTATGCTAGGGATGCTGCTTCATCATTCCAAACATTTTAAGGTTCTCTGCATCAAGGAACCAAACCCACTGTCAATTGTCACAAGACCAGACAATTGAGAAACATCATCATGAAAAGCCATCAGTGCTGATACACTGTCTTTGATCTGTTGTGTGAACATAGGGATAATGTCCAGTTCTTTTAAAGCAGACACATTATTAAATGTTCTAAAGAAGTTTCTCCAACCAGTTTCTGTAACACAGTCATTTGCTAACAGCAAGGGCTTTTCAAGCTTCTGGAAATCTCCACAGTCTGCTGCTTTACTGCAAAAATAAACAGGCATCGACTAAGGATTTAAAGATGCTCCAAAGACATACATAACATGAGCAAATTCGTGGTGAAGGTGAGGTAAGGTACATAAAACATCGTTGCTGTTGGGTTGAAAACTAAGAACTCTGAATTGATACATTGTAGCATTTTAATACCTCAGACTGAGACTTGCTAAAGATACTCTAGCAAGTTGGTTTTGCTCCTTTTTATTGGCTATAAACCCCACATTTCCTCTCATCCCTATCCAAGCCAAAAAGAGCTATAATGGTTGTAAGAGTCTTCTATTTTATTTTAAAAAATTACTGTGATGGGTTGACTTCTGGCTGTATGCCAGCTGTCCACCAAACTCACTCTATCACTGCCCTCTGCAGCTGGACAGAGGAGAGAAATACAATGAAAGGCTTGTGTGTTGAGATCAGGACAAGGCAGTAATGCTTCAATTACTGTCAGGGCCAAAAGAGACTTGTGCTGGGGAAATTGATTTGACATCAAACAAATCAGAGTAGAATATTGAGAAACTGAATCTTAAACCATCTTTTCCCCCATCCCTCCTTTTATGGGCTTCATTCCAACTTTCTCTACCTCCCTCCCCCTAGCAATGCAGGGAAATGGGGGCTGTGACCATGATGTGTCTCTGCCCCTTCTGCCCCCTCAGCAGGAGGACTCCTCCCTCACACTCTTGCCTTACTCCAGCATAATGTCCTTCATGAACTTCTCCAAGGTGGGTCCTTCCCAAGGGCTTCAGTTCTCAACGAACTGCTCCAGTGTGGATCCCTTCCTTCTACAGGGTGCAGTCTGTCAACAATTGGCTGCTCCAGCATGGGTCCTTCACAGGGTCTCAAGTTCTGCCAGCAAACCTGCTCCAGGATGGACTCTTCTCTCCATGAGGCCATAGATCCTGCCAGGAGCTTGCCACAGGTGTGGGTTCTCCATGAGATCACAGCCTCCTTTGATCACCCACCTGCTCCAGTAAGAAATCCTCTTTTACTCATATTTTAATTAAAATATTATTAGCACTTCCAGTCTTGGAAATTAGTTAAGACTGTTACTACGGATGGCAACTTTTATTCCTGCAAGAAAAGTATAAAGTGGAAGGAATATCTAAGAGCCAGCTGCTCGGGGCCTTAGTTTAGCTTGGAATGGCCTATTATACCACACCAAACACTAGGACTATATCCTTTTCCTGCTAGTTTTTAGGACATCCTTACAGTAATAGGCATTACAGCCACCTGACAGCACAAAAAGTAAATAGGGATTGACTCAGCACAAAATGAAATACAGATGTTGAACAGTCATTTTTCTGCCAACAGAAGAGAATGACTGCATTCTATCCAGCCTGCAGGCATAAATAGTAGAAAAAGCACAGAAAGAACTGTGTTCACAAATGAGAATTTTCATATTTAACAGGCTTGAAAACTGCCTGTGAGAACTGAAAAGCTGCGTGCATTGTTTGTATATGGTGAGTATGAAAAATAGGGAACTAACTCAAGATAGGGGTTTGGTTCTTTAACTTAAGATTCAGTGCTTATATTACCATTTCTAATCTGACAACAAAGATCAAAATTTTAAAAATTAAGTAATATATATCCAGAGTAACCCAGTCACTGATGTATTTACAATCATCATAAGATCAGACACTGCACCTGTAACCTTTTCCTGAGGTGTATCATGTGGCAGTCTCACAAGTCCAATTGCAATCACACTTTGAAGACACACTGAGTCTTGCATTTGTCTCAACTCATATTCTTTGATGTTCAGATAAGGACACAGCTTGCCCTTCTCCACCCGTCTTACTGTCTGTTGCTCCAGGGGTTTGGCCAAGGCAAAAAGATGATGCGCAATTCTCAATTCATTATAGCCTCGGAACCAAATAGCATCTCTGTCTTCAATACTGAGCCCATCAAACTATAGTTTGTACAAACCCAGGTCTTGCCCTTTTGCAAATTAATTGCCTTTCAGCAAACTTACCTCCTACAAGAAAGTGAAACTTAAACTACACAACTGCAGACACATCAGTAATAGAATTCAGTTAGCTTTGAGTTGCACCACTAAAACCTAAAATGTGTCTTCACCACATTTATAATAACTGTACTTGAGCTGCCTTACTGAAAGCCAAGGTGAATAGCCACAATACTTGAAATTCCTGTATGAAATGTCCACCAATTAATTGCTCAAAAACATCTTTGCTGAATCCTTACAAAAGAGTATTTTGATCTATAGAGCTTCACCATCCACCAAAACCCATGGCTTGTAACAACAGATATGTAAAACATACTTTCAGAGCTTCTTTCTGAACAAATAATGAAATAAAGATCCATCGCCACATCATCATAAAAACAGTTTTACTGCTTTAACATTTACAAATATACACATTACCCATAATAAAAGCTGGAAAAACTCAGAGTACTTCAGACAAGAACAGAGAAAACAGATACAGGTAATTCAAGAATATATTAACAGTAACAAAATCATGAAAATATTATGATAGCATTGTCCATCCCTCTATAATCATCTTCTTGTTCTGAGATGTGCCAGTTAAAGTGATGGCTGAATAAACAAAATTAGATTCATGCAAAAGTGACACAGATACAATTTCCCTCAGGTATGACATCATTCAGATACAGGAGCAGGATGCTCATGAATACAGCCAGGACAGCAGTGCAGGGAACTGTGGACAAACAGGTCGCATTCCACACAGAATGCATTCTGACACACTTTACATACGTAAACCTGTGTGGAAAGGATAGAAAACCAAGTCAAATTAGAAAAATACTATCACCACCATAGCACTACAGTAGGGCAACAGTAGTTTCATCAAGACAGTGTAAATAGACTATGTTGATGTTACAGTGTCAAACTTTTGAGTGTATTTCTCACACCAACACAGTCAGGCATGAGAGGAGGCAAGTCTCTTCTAAGGAGAATTAAGCAAACATTAAGGGTTCATTGTTTTTTCCCAATTCTTTCCCTGCATAGCTTTGCCTGTGACATCAGGGTAGTTTCTGTGGGGCTTTTTGCAGGGGGGGAACTGGGACTGCCACAGTGGGCACACATGCTTTTGCTGGAGCTGTGCCACCTGGCTTTGGCTTGGCTTTGCCCAGGGCAGCACAGCAGTGGGGTTTTCCTAGCGACATCCCCACCCGTGCACGCTGCTAATAGGAGAGTCCCAGCTCTCTCCCTCGCTGACTCAGACCTCAGTGACTGTCTGCGCTAAAGCCAGCCACCAACAGCGTGAGTTCACGTGCACCCCCGAGGGCAAGAGCACCCCCGTCCTCCTTTCCCGTGCCAGCAGTGGCCTTCACCATCCGGAGAAGCTCCGAGACCGCATCTGACGACCCGGCCCTGCCCCGCACCGGCTCCCGCAGACGCGCTGGAGCTGCCGCCGCCGGCGTTCAGCAGCGCCCCCGCTGTTCGGGGCTGTCACTGCACCGGAGGGCAAAGCGGGACTGCCGCGTTTGAAAGTCTCGGTTGCGGTGCTGCTGCTTGTTCTGTTTTCTTTTTGTTTTTTTGTAGTAAAGAACTGTTATCCTCTTTTACACATTTTCTGCTAAAGCCTCTTAATTTCAGGGTTATGGTGGCTCCAGGAGAGGGAGGTCCTCTTTCCAGTCCAGGAAGACTCCTCACTGTCTTTGACAGATATCTTGGGTATTTTTTAAATCTGAGACAGTTGCTAACATCACTGAAACTCTGAAACACTGAAATTAAAGTTTCTAACAGCAAGTATATCCACAGGACTGAGCTCAGTTCATTGTAGATGCTTCCAAATCGCTAAGAGTGGAACCTCCTTTCTGCAGCTCCATAGGAAATCCCTTCCCACACTTCACAGAATTTGCAGTCTAAAAAGCATGGCTCTTGAACACAGAACTCTAGTCAACTGTGACATAAAATTCCACAAATATTTTTCTGGTCTTTAGAAGACTATACTGAAGGTTCACCTCTACTTCTTACACCCCCCAATGAAAATTCCAACGCAGTTCAACATACTTACGTTTTGATCTTTCATTTCTCCCTGGCAGCCTTGACAATATCTGAAAGCAAAATTGTGTTATTTTAACTGGAAAAAAGAGTAAATCAGTGTTTAAAGAACATCTTATACATAATAACAATTTATGGTAATTATTTCCACAATTCAACTGAACTCACAGTTCATGTGAACTACAAGTATTTCTTACTGCCAGAGGTGCCCAAAACCACCCAAACACTCAGTGTCATCAGCAAAGAAGCTGCTGCCAGCTAGTTTTACTCTGGACAAAAAAATTACAAGATTCAAAAGTACACTCTTTATCACGAATGTGATTTGCATACCGTTCCCCCTTGTATTCTTCCAGCGGAACTTCCTGAAAAGCATCCAAAGGAAACAAGTGATGGTAAGACCGAGCCAGGTGAGGTGCAGACACTAGTGTAAGACCTGCAAATAAAGAGACATCAAAATTATTACAAGAGAGGACTTACCAAAAAGCTTTTCTGTATAAAATAAAGCCAAAAGCAAAAAAAAAATTACTCAGTGGTTCAGAGCATTTAGGAATTAAAGAAATTGAAATTACTTGTTCTGTTGGCTTCTATAAGCCAAACCCATAACCCTTCCCAGAATTAAATCCAAATATAAAGAACAATCAAATTTCTACTGAAAAGGATTAACTCTGTCATTAGACGTACACCTACAATGCACAGTGATGAAGCTAGAAAGCTCCTCTTTGGCAATGATGGTTCTGCTGTATCACACTACCAGTTAAAATGATGCCCAGTTACAAAGCTCTACTGCAGCCTGCTGTAATACTGCCAAAACCATGCCATAGTCCTGCTCCAGCTAACACAGCTCTGCTGGTTTGAACAGTAAATTTTCTTCACAAGTACATAGCTGTGTTTTGGATTTGCGCTGGGAACAGGGTTGATAATGCAGGGGTGTTTTCCTTAGTGCTAATCAGTGTTTATACAGAGTGAAGGCACTCTCTGCTTCTCACCCCACCTGTGAGTAGGTTTGGGGGTGCACAAGGAGTTGGGAGAGGACACGGCCAGGACAGCAGTTTCCCAGCAGAAGAAAAGGATATCCCATACCATACAGCATCATGTTCAGCCTATAAAGCTGCGTGAAGGTGGGAAGGGGAGACTGTTCAGTGTTTTTCTTCTCCAGTCACTGTTACACATGATGGAGATTCTATGAGTGACACGTGGTGAATTAATTACTTCACTTGGCTTGCATGCACAGCTTTTGCTGTACCTATTAAAGTGTCTTTACTTCAACCTATAAATCTCACTTTTACCCTTCTGATTCTCTTCTCCAACCCAACAGAGGGGAGTGAGTGGCTGTGTGGGGCTGAGTTGCCAGCTGGGGTTAGACCTTGAGAACAGATTGGCTGAGGCATGGGCTGGCAGCTGGCACAAATGTCTTCACTCACGTCAGAGCTCTTGTTCCGCTGGTCACTGCAGCTGTGGAGAATCCACTGCTAACACACAAGATTTCTCCAGTTCCACTATTCCCTTGCTGGAACTAAACTTATGCTTGTATGAAAAACTTGAAATTAAACGAGGACAAAGTGACCCAAAACTAATTATTTTATCCTCTTGCCAAATACACACATCTTGGTAATATCTATCAAGTTTTAGTCAGAAGCCTGTAGAAGCTAAAAGGACAGAACCACTCACAATATTAATATTGTAAAACGTGCTAATCCTCCTTCCTACCCTCACTAAGGGCAATAGGGGAAGATATGCACAGTCTGTTAACATCTGCAAGACCGCATACCTTCTGTTTACAACTCTACAGCTTGCCATGTGTCACTGTGCAGCCTGCCCTTGGGTTCAACTTGGACATCTTTCATACATATACTCCCGGAGCTGGGAGGATACTTCTGTCCTTTGACAACAAAGCATTCTATCTCCATGGCCTTGCACTGAGAAATCTGTAACACTGGTGTATCTGCTAAATCAGGATTCTTGAGAAATTACCATTCAGATATGGATCACCCTTCTTCCCTGCTTTGGTTTAGGGCTTTTAGTTTATAACATTATACCAGGAGATACGATACAGCTTCACTGTTAGAGGTGTATCCTGGAAGTCTTTTGCATGAAGTTGACATCCCAGGTCACAGGAACACAGGACTCTTAAAGCAGAGCTGACTTTTAAATCCTAAGTATAGCTGAATTTTTCTACCCCTTAAACTCTCTTACCACTAACTCCTAATTCATCCACTCACCTCTTTTTGCTACTTACCACAGATTTTGCATTCCACAGGAAGCTCACAGTATTTGGCTCTGCACTGGGGACAAAAGTACCCACTCAGTGTGAGACCCGGCTCACTGTTGTTTTCCAATTGCCTACAGTAGAAAGTAAGAATTTAGTACCTAAGAGATAACACTATACCTACTATATAACAAGAAACAATTAAAAAAGTTTCAGTAGATTACATGCAACACTTCCATGTTTAAGTGTCAGAAAGCAATTGACATGGTAAGGTATCAATAATCCCATTTTCCCCCAGAAACAGAACAAAGACCAAATTTTCTCAAATAAAGGAGCCAATGTATCTTTAAAAAATAAAGCCATGAATGATAACTGCACTGCTATTTCTACTTAGACTCAAAAACATTCTGTATTGACTGTAAGGTGCATGTTAGTGTACTTATTTTTCAAATAGCAGACACTATTTCCTTCTTAAAAGTCAGACTCCTGTATCAGCCCTGAAAACTGTTTCTTTTCATTAAGAAGAGCTCTGGGACAGTAATCAAATGTGGCCTCTACTTTAAACTTCCCATTAAAGTCATATTAGGAAATAGATAAAAAAGTTTATTCAGCTAATACCCTTCATCCTCTTAATTATCTTTTATAATAATTATAATAATACTTAAATCAAGAAGTGAAGTAAAATGAGCAGTAATTACTTTAATGCCTTGTAGCACCCCTGTGGGTTATTTATAACACCATTAAGCAACATTTACTACCTTCGAAAAATTAAATTGCAAAGTTTAAAAAGCATATTTAACAGAGCTAACTATGGTCACAAACAGGATGTGCAAATGGAAATAAAATATCTACTGAGAAGTCACAAGACTGCTTACTATTTTTCATGATATTTTGCAGTATTTTCACTGTCAAGCAGATCTGTTGAACCTGACTAATTAATATTGAATTCTTATCAGCTCCTTGAATTCTAATTATTCTACTTACACCATGCTAAAGGAGGGCTTTGCATCTTGATCAGATAGAGAAGCAATAGTATGCTGAGGAAAACCTGAAGAGAAAAACATCTCATATTAACGATCTTAAACATGCAAGTAATGTTTCAGTTTTTTACTTCAACAGAGAAGTCCAAAGACTACTCTAAATATTAAAGCCTATCTCTTTCTTGTTTGTTATTACAGTAGAACTAATACACTCTTACTGGATATCAAATTCTTCTACATCCACACATCCCTGACTGTACTTTCCC
Source organism: Pithys albifrons albifrons (assembly GCF_047495875.1). NCBI lineage: Eukaryota > Metazoa > Chordata > Aves > Passeriformes > Thamnophilidae > Pithys > Pithys albifrons. Next base: position 47,257,173 of record NC_092497.1, read on the forward strand.
AACTGAAAAAATACCTTTTCATAGACTTTGTATTAACTGAAGCTCACTGGAACTCTGTTTCTGAACAACTGTTAAAGAAAATTATATGCAATGGTAGGAAAGCAGAATAAGCACCACATGAATGTTCACTTAAACAATGGTTTCTAGTTAAGGGGAAAATATTTTTATACAGAGACACTAAGGCTATATTCACCTTCCAACTGCAGACAGATGAGACTACAGCACTTCTTGAAAACTGTAATAAATACCTTTCTTTCTACTACTTATTTTTCACAGCTCATCACAGATGGGCAGCTAGTTTTTCCAACTGCTGCTCAGGCTTTACCTATAAAAAGTAATCCTCTTCAGTACTTGTATCTACACAAAAATACATATATTCTTCTCTGTGAAAGTGGTGGATGAAAGACAGATCTCAATGCCCTGGTTTGTGGCATTAGAGTTCCTATTCTGGTTTAACTCCAAGATTAAATTTACAGAGAAACACATCAGGAGAAGAAAAGGTACCTAATATACTTGTTGACAGACCACCACACTAGTGCTCCTCACAAACATGTACTACCTGGCTCTTACAGTCTATTAACATTTTTAGCAGTTGCCTTCTGCACAATAAAAAACAGGGAGAAACAAAATAGCTTTTCATCCTTCACTTCTAAGTATTAATTACATTTATAACAATTAGTCTACAAGCAACATGATTCCACTTCATCATTTCCAACTTGTGTTGAGTAATTTGTCCTATGTAATACTTAGCTTTATTTAAAAGCTGACTACTTTGACGGGACAAGTAAAGATTAAAAAATCCCAATTGTGCAATGTCTTTACTACACTTCTTACTATATTTCTACAGTTTTAACATAGAAGACGCAAAGAAAGAAAAAGACAGGGCAAATCTTGTGCTTAGAGTTTAACAAAACCATATCCTACCCATTCGGATAAAAGAGCACTCAGAACTCGAACTGGCAGGTGGAGGACTAACATGATGCATCAGCAGTTCCTTGTAATGACCTTCATCTAAAATAACGTGGTATGTTCCTGTTACAAAGAAATAAATGCCTTACTCACAGGTAACACGCAGATGAGAATGCAAACATATATTCCAAATGACAAAAACCAACTTACACAGAAAAAATAATTTATTCAAAACTGTTCCTAAAAACTAGCCCTGCTAATGCTATTGAAAAAGATAGGTTTTAAATCTGGTAACACCAGAATGTTAAATTAGATATGAAGCCACGGAGTTTCTTCTCTAATGTTACACTGAAGTAAGGATATAGTAAGCGTTACCACTACAACAATTAACATGTTACACTGCTTAAGTCCACATCACATCTGGAACACTCAGTTTGAAAGTATATTACACTTTTTCTCTCTAGAACTGCAGCTACCACCTAATAATAATTTCAATTACTACTGTGTATTTTGAGGATTCAGGAAACCCTTGAACTTTGTGCCAGCACAATGGAAAATATTCATCCTTAAATATCAAAATGCATGAATGAATTTGTAACAAATTAGCAACTTAATTTTGATTTTAAACCTGTGTTAGTAATATAACTACTGAACTTCAGATACATACCACCAGTTTCTCGGGCAAGTACTGTACAAACTCGAACTTCAGCACTAAGGCCGATGACAGATACTCTGATCTTGACAGCTTTTAAAGACTTCAAACAGAAAAAGAAATCATACTCAAATTCATGTGCAGAACATAAAAGAGTAAAAAGATTGAGAGTCTTAAATAAAAATTAATTGGTGATGGCACTGCAACTGTCTGTTTTTACTCTAATAGCTTGGATGTTTGATGTAGTAGTCAAACTTCAGTTCTGTACCTTAATTAGATCATAGATGTTGGCTGGATCACAGGTCGTCAGGCTGCTGAAGACCACCAAAACCTCTCTGCTTGTGTGTCCTGGCATGTGCCTAGGGAGAGTATACAGTCATTTTACTGCACACTAAGCTACTTGTATGATAATGTCTTCAAGGACTTTGATACACTGAAGTCAGAAGATGACATGACATGATGTTTTCTACAAATTCTAGTAAGATCTTTCTCTGAGTACCAGAATTTCACCTTCCAGAAGTCAAACAATTCCAGCACCTAAAATACAATATTTGATTTTGTAGTTGCTATCTGATTGTTTGCTTTAATTTATCCCTTGTACCTTATCCATACTCTCACAGGTAAAATTCACCTTCAAATCAGTAACACTACAGTCAGGCTTCCTGACTTGTTAAAATAAAAATGTCTAATCAGTTTGAAGGTGTAAATCCATTACTCTTAAGTACTTTTGGTTCTTAGTTGAAAACTCTCTTTCAGCTAGTTATTCAAACAGTTTTTTATGATATTCACTACTAGCTTTGTTCTCTCAAGTGTTTCTAGCCATAAGTTTTTGTTCAGTCTTCCACAAACTAGGATACAACTCAGCACCTCAACGAGCAAAAAATTCTTTTGAATGTATCATACCTAAAAATTTTTCTTTCTAAATTATGCCAAAACTCACCCAAGATTACTATGACTCAATGCTGCTTCTTTCCCTGCTATCATTAAGCCCTAACTCTGTTCTCTCTGATACCTTAGCTCTCCCGTAAAAAATAATTGCAGTGTCTTTCACCACGGTATCTCCATACAATCATCTACTTGGTTGCAAAATATTGTTGCATTTTGTAAGTAGCACACCTCTAAATACAAACATCTTGAATTAGAAAATTAACTTCTGCACTACTGGCATATTTAAGTTCTTAATAATTTGTATTGTAAGGGGACATAAAGTTGCTCTTTGAAAAACTCAAGTCAGCATGATGCAAGATGCTACTTACAAAAACATTCTGTCTGCTTCTTAAAAAATTCACAATCACAAAGAAAATAACCCCCCCCCCTCCATGTAAATACTAACTTTAAAGTCTGCACGGCCAAATTCAGGGAATTATATAGAGAAGGTTCTCCACTGCAGTTCATATCCACTGCTTTCTTCAGAGCAGCTATGTGCTTTTTTGAGTTTCCTGTGAGTGAAAAAAAACCTCAACCAATTCAACTGACACAACAAGTTAAAAGAATTGAAGTATTTAAACTTTGTATGTAACAAAGTGTACTTATATAGCAGCAATTCACACACTGTGACTTGTCTGTATTTTTCTGTAGAAACTGATTTCTTATCAGAATGCAGAAAACAATAAAACAATGTATTAACAGACACTGGAATACCAGCAGTCATTGTTAGAAACTTTAAGAAGCCAATAAAAATAAAATCACTGCTGCGCATCATTAATTGCTTAACATGAGTGCGAAATGTCTCACAAAGCATTTCAGTAGAAAAAGAATTTAGTTTCTTTGGTTATCCTCGAAGTACTGTTCAAAGATTGATTCATCCTCAGTTTCCTCGGTAAAGTCTGTTTTATCTCTGGAGCCACAGAAATTGGTGTAACAGCTTGCTTTTTAATATATCATCACATCTCACAGAACACAAACATGTCATGACATATGAAATTACCAAACAGGGTGCGAAATTAACTATAGAAAAACAAAACATATTTTAGCTGCAATCTGGACAAGACTTGATGGCAAAAAGCACACAGTGACTATTCTGGACCAAAACAGATCAAAACAAATACTACAGTTTCAGGTCATTTGCAGTAATTTATGTTCTAAAAATGATGATGATGATGATGAGGAGGAGGATGTTAACATCACTTCATTTTCACAGTGTATCAGGCAGAACTTGTAACATCAACGAAAACAGATAAAAACACCTCCAACTGAAAACCAAAAAATACTACCTCCCTACCTGAGAGTTCTGTCATTTTTTCAGCTCTTTTACTCTTGGTTACAATTAAGCCAAGCTGGAAAAGGAAAAAAAAAAGTCAAAACTTTTCTTACCAAGTGTTCAAACAAGCTGATTTACATTTTTGCTATATTTTGCCTAATACTTCCTTATGGATCAGAATTACTTAACCATACAAGTTAAGGTTTCCTTTTAGGAGTACCAACAGCAGCCCAGTGCGATGTATCAGTTAACACAGATTATGCATTTCCAGTACTTTTGCACAAAATGAAATCTTTGAAAATACTAAGTGCCTGAAAAAATATAATCAGGTCTTCTCTACTAAAATTGATGCTAGAAAAAAGGCAACAGACAGGTTCTTATTTTCATTAGTTCAGGCAGAAACAAGAATTTCAGTAGACTGATAAGCAACCTTACAAGAAGGTACACATAAACAGAAAACATTTTACTACATACTGTTAAAACTAAAACTGCCTTTTAAAACAGGCAAGAAACAGTTACTTGTTTCTTGCATGTTAGTACATACCTGACTAATAGGATTTTGGTCAAAGTACTCTTCAACAAAATATTCCAATAACTATAAAGAAAATTAAGACTGTTAAAAACTGATTACAGTTTTATTCCTCATGCATTATTAAGTAGTTGATATTTTCAAAACATCTAGCATCATTAAAGAAAAAAAAAGTTGGGAAAAACAAAACAGAGAAATGAGACATTTTCTTCTATTCTTCTTTCACTCCAGCCCTTCTCCTTCATCCCATGTCAACAACACAATAAAGATTTCAGAAATTTGTCTCCCTTTTATTTTATTCACTTCCTTTGTTCAAGTTTCATTCACTTCCTTTGTTTGATTCCTGCTGGTCGAAATGGAGGTTTCCAATACACCACAAAGCACTAATCTGTACAAAATCATCAAAACCCAGGATTTAATGCTTTAGTGCTAGGGAAGATCACATAGTAAAAGATGCACACAGTGCAAGTCCTTCATGTCTGAAAAACCAATTCAACTTCTGTCTAACATCTTTTCAAATCAGAATTCATTAAAAAAAAGAACTGTAAGAAAAAAAACATAAACAATTCTAGAAGTGTGATGAAAACATCTGTTCATCATTTATTCCCTTTGTAACACTTAATTTCCACGTAGTTTTCAAAAACTGCCTTTCCCTAATATGTTCTTACAAAGTGTTTTTCCTGTACAGAAGTACACATGCATGACAAAATAATGCCATACAGATTTTACTATTCAAAAAACAGGAAAAACACAGACTAGCAACAGAAGCAAGGGGAAAAAAGCAGGGATGATAGGAAAGATGAGGCTGTGCACATACAGGAGATTGCAATTCTTTTAAATGCAAAATGCAACTGGAATTACAGAGAAACAGTGGTTTAGTAAGAGAAAACCTTTAAGTCCAGAAATACCTTCAAAGTGCATGTAAGTCTGTTTGGTTTTAAGTCTTGATCCTCCATTGTTCTTGATCCATCAACAACCACATAAAGGTGACGCATCTGCATTTCCATCATAAGTAAAAATCACTCAGAGAACACATACTGAAATGAATTCATTTTTCCATTTACTTAAAAAAGCCAGTATCTCCTCCCTCAGACTGGGAATATTCTGTATACCGAGTCATGCAATCAACATCAACTGAAGAAGTAATGTGTAATGCCACTTTTCCTTCAAAAGGAAAGAAAAACAAACACCCCTCTTGAAAAATGCACACTTCTCTTTTCCTCTCATAGGCTACAAAACATGCATAGCTTGAGCCTGCATGTTTTCATTGGAAGAGCTCAGTGTTGTTATTTACAAGCTGTTTCAATTATGTCCACTTTTCACATGAATTAAAATGGACGGTGTGAGTGCACGTGATTGTTCTGCTGCTGCCAAACACAACCCGTGCTCCAAACCTCTGAAGTCCACCTTGGAATACTCATGCTTCACTTCCACACTGAAAATATAAAAAGAATCTTTAAAAAAACCCTCAAAACTGGTGGAAAACACAAGATTTAGTCTCAAGCACGTTAGGTTAGCGGAAGTGTCTTTCAGCTTAGGAACACCACCTCTAGTCTCATAGTTTTGGACTAAGGAAAGAAGAGAGTTAAGATATTAACTTACCATTCCAAGTCGAACTTGTCCATGGTGCTCATAGAGCCTAACAAAACACAGAAGGTTTTAAGTAAGATGCAAATGGTTCCTAAAACACAAGTCCAAAACAAATTCCATACTAGACTTCTGGCAACTGCGCAGAGGTAACAAATTGCAGACACTTATTCACACTGAAAAACCCCACAACTCAACCACAGATTTCTCACCTTTCAGAAAACAAATAAAAACTATTTCTAACTACTAGGTTTAATGAAGCTTTAAAATTTTATCCGAACTTGAATGCTTTAACACAACTTGAAATAAAGCAAAACTTAATTTTTTTTTCTAGCAATTTTTCTGAAATTTGCAATAGAAAGCTGATGCCATGATAACAGACCCCAGCTTCTGTCGTGATAGGACAAGGGGTAATATTCCTAACTAAAAGAGAGTGGGTTTAAAGATGTTTCTATGATGAGGGTGGTGAGGCACTGGCACAAGATGCCCACAAAAGTTTAGAAGCTGTGGATGCCTCGTCTCTGAAAGTTTTCAAGGCCAAGCTGGATGCTCAGAGCCCCATCTAAGAAACCTGGTCAAGTGGGAGGTGTCCCTGCCCACAGCAGGCATGTAGAAACTGGATGACTTCTAGGGACCTTCCTGACTGTGGTAGTTTTGGCTTTAGTCAGCACAGGTCCCCATTTAGGCCTCAGTTTTTAGCAGGCCTCAAAGGATGTGACACAGATTAGAGGGGACAGGTATCATCTGACTTAAGCAGCCAAAGAGGTATTTCATATCATCTGACATCATCAGGAAGTGACGGGGAGTATAACAAGCGAGGGGGGAGGAGTCTCTCTCTCTTTTCAGTCCATGCTTCTGACCAGGAGGGTTTCTGCTCCCGACTGCTGATATAAGGCCCTGCTACCAGTCCACGTGGCTGTTTACCCAGGGACGTGAGCATATTCCTGTTAATTCCTTTTTCCCTCTTGCTGGGAGGTTTCCTTTGGGGAGGAGGTTTCGTTGGTTTGGACTTTCGCTCGTTAGCTGGGGCGACCTCGGTGAGCCTGTTGTTGTTTCCTGTCACTATGTGCTATTTCATATTCTGTGTTAAGCTCTCCTCTTCTTTGTATAAATATAAAAACCTCACCGTGTTTAAAGCCTCGATTCTGCTGTTTTCCCTCACTCTCCTGCTCTGGGAGTGGACTTTTTGACTGGGTACCAGGCAGTTGGCATTTTGCCAGCTCAAACTATAACATTCTTTTTGGTGCCGAAACCCGGGAACTGACCAAGAGTATTGGCAAGTTTCCCGGGAGCTTGGCTGTGTTCCCGGGGATTGTTTAGGTAAACTAGTGTAGATTATCTTGTGTTTTGGGAACACGTTGGGCATTGAAAGTAAAACAAAATGGAGAACAAATTGGTAATAGGCCTTTTGTTAATACCTTCCTTAGTTATAACTGTCAGTTTGCCTGTGTTAGTGCTTATACTGTTTCACTTGGTGAGAGTTACTCTGCCTGGTACAGCTTTTGACTTCGATTTTCTTTTCTCCCTCCAGTATTTGCCTGATTTCGACATAGAAGGTTTCATAGCAGGAGCATACACAGTTTTTGGGGCTTCTTACCTGATGTTTCTGATGGCAGTCGTGGGACTGGTGAAAACCCTAGGTGCATTGATAAGTTTGAAAAAGGTGGTGTTATGCTGGTGGTTTTGGTCCAGGACAGAGCGAGCTTCAAATCCGGGTTTTAAAAGACCCTTATTGGGACGTCCCTTGAAGAAGCCACTGCCTGGGTGGCAAGGAAGATGGAGTAGCCTGGGCATGTTAATAGGGCGTTTGGCACCTCTTGTTACCTGGCAATTTACTCCAGAGGAGGTGCTCCACCCTAAAAAGCTGGCACATTGCCTGAAGGAAGGATGCCTTGCTTATTCTGACCCAAATCACCACCTGCTTGCCTTCTATTGGGGTTTGGCCCATGCCTACCGAGCTGCAATAGAGCATTGCCAAAAAGTTACAGGGGAGGACACAGGGACCGAGATTGTGGGGGACAGTACAGACACTCCAAACCAGACAGGCACCCAGATCAATCAGCAAAAAACTATTATTGCTCCTGTAGTGAAAAGGAAGTCATGGATAGGGACTTCAGAAGGAGCAACATTAGGAGAGGGAGCAACAGTAGCAGAAGGAGCAACAGTAGCAGAAGAAGCTGGTGAGGGGGCAACTGCAAGCTTTTTGACAGATGATACAGGTGCAGGACCTTCAACAGAGGGGGCCAAACAATCACCTGGGAAACAGGAACGGCTAAGAGAAATTAGACAGGAGACCATAATATCCAGATCACTGACCCCAGCAGAACTTCAGGACATACGGAAGGAATACAGGCGCCTGCCTGGTGAACGAATTCTTACATGGGTGCTCCGATGCCGAGATGAAGGAGCTGGGTCTTACGTGCTGAATGGTCAAGAGACACAACACCTGGGCATTATTGCAAGAGATGATAAAATTGAAAAGGAGATGGCAAAGGAACAGGGTGATCGCAATTTGTTGCTGCGACTCTTTGGAGGTGTGACTGGGGCATACCTGTATAGGGAGTCTTTACAGAGTTCCCCAAGGAAGTGGACAACCATAGATGAAGCCAACCAATACCTACGGGAACTGGCACTGTTAGAGCTTCTCTATGGTGATCCGCTGGAAGGACTTGCTACCACTAATCCAGAGTATGTCCCCTGCACAATGCCAATGTGGAGGAAAGTAATGCAAGGTTGCCCTCCATCGTTGGTCAGCTGCCTGCTAACGGTTCTTTCCGAGAGTGGTGACCATGTACCCCGCACAGTGCAGTTGGCTACGGACAATAGAAGAGGGGCTTGACGCTCTATGGGCTGATCTTCCGGACTCTAGTGGCAGCTCTAGGTCTCGTGACTGACAGGTCACTGAGAGAAGGGTGCCCTCTGATACCTCTGACAAAGATGGGACCGAGGAAAGGCCACAGTCTCAATCTTGGTCTCATTCTCGATCCCGGTCCACGCTCCCCTCGTACTGCACACGGGAAGAAGAGAAGCCCCAAGAGTAAACCACGTAGTGAACGTGGATGGTTGTGGGCTAGCCTATGTGCACTGGGGGAGTACATGGAAAAATGGAACGGTGAGCCCACCTTTAAGCTCGGAGTCTGGATGCAAGAGCTAATACGGAAGAAAGCTGGCAAAAAGGCTGTCCATATAGTCGAGGCAGAGACCCCACAAAGGAAACATCGGTCCCCGAGACATAAAAGGAGAGACTCCTTCAACTCTGATGGAGGAGTCTCTGATAGAACATCACTGACGTCAGACAGTGAGTGCTCGGACAGGGAGCAGCAATAGAGGGGCCCTGCCTCCGGCCAGGAGGAAAGGGACAATCGAGTTTTCTTGACAGTGTGGGTTTGATGGCCTGGCACATTGGCTCCTCGGAGATACCGAGCTCTGGTAGACACTGGTGCCCAATGTACATTGATGTTGTCAGAACAGGAGGGTACAGAGACTGTTTCTATTTCTGGAGTAACTGGGGGGTCTCAAGACCTATCGGTGGTAGAGGCCGACATGAGCTTGCCGGGAAACTAACGCGAAAAGCATTCCATTTTGACGGGGCCAGAAGCCCCTTTCATCCTGGGTATGGACTACTTGAAAAGAGGACACTTCAAGGACCCAAAGGGGTACCGGTGGGCTTTTGGTGTAGCCACAGTGATTGGAGAGAGGTCCAAACAGTTGTCTGCTCTTCTTGGCCTCTCAGAAGACCCTTCTGCTGTGGGATTACTCTGAGTCAAAGATCAAGAAGTACCGATGGCCACTGCAACCGTACATAGGCGACAGTATCAGACAAACCGAGATGCTGTGATCACCATCCATAAGATGATCAAGAAGCTGGAAAGTCAAGGGGTGGTCAGTAGAACATACTCACCCTTCAGCAGCCCCATTTGGCCTGTACACAAATCAGATGGAGAATAGAGACTGACTGTGGACTATCGTGGCTTGAATGAAGTCACGCCACCATTGAATGTTGCTGTGCCTTATATGTTGGAGCTCCAGTATGAGCTGGAGACCAAAGCAGCAAAATGGTACGCCACTGTTGACATCGCTAACGCGTTTTTCTCCATTCCCTTGGCAGCGGAGTGCAGGCCGCAGTTTGCTTTCACCTGGAGGGGCGTGCAGTACACCTGGAATCGACTGCCCCAGGGGTGGAAACATAGTCTTACCATCTGCCATGGGCTGATCCAGGCCGCACTAGAGAAGGGCGAGGCCCAAGAATACATCCAGTATATTGACGTCATTGTGTGGGGAGACACAGCAGAAGAAGTATTCAGAAAAGGACAAAAGATCATCCAGATACTCCTCAAGGCTGGTTTTGCCATCAAGAAGAGTAAAGTCAAGGGACCTGCCAGAGAGATCCAGTTCCTAGGGGTGAAATGGCGGGATGGGCGTTGCCAGATTCCAACCGACATCATCAATAAGATTGTAGCAATGGCTCCACCGACTAACAAGAAAGAGACTCAAGCTTTTCTGGGAGCCATGGGCTTTTGGCGAATGCACATCCCAGAGTACAGCCAGATCGTGAGCTCTCTCTACTTTGTGACCTGTAAAAAGAACCATTTCCAATGGGGTCCTGAACAACAACAGGCTTTCAAGCAGATCAAGCAGGAGATTGCACATGCCATGGCTCTTGGACCTGTCAGGACGGGGCCAGATGTACAGAAAGTGCTTTACTCCACAGCTGGAGATAAAGGCCCCTCCTGGAGCCTCTGGCAAAGGGTACCTGGTGAGACAAGAGGGCGGCCACTTGGTTTCTGGAACCGAAGCTACAAAGGCTCTGAGGCCAATTACACCCCTATGGAGAAGGAAATCTTAGCGGCACATGAAGGCACAAGCAGCCTCAGAAGTCATTGATACGGAAGCACAGCTTTTCCTCGCACCTTGAGTACCGGTGCTAAGCTGGATGTTCAAGGGACAAGTGCCCCCTACACATCATGCCACCGATGCTACATGGAGCAAATGGATTGCTTTGATTACACAACTTGTTAGAATTGGGAGCTCAAATTGCCCTGGAATTCTAGAAATCATTAGTAATTGGCCTGAAGGTGGGGACTTCAGTCTGGCAGAGGAAGAAGGGGAGGAGTCAGTGAGTCGAGCTGAAGAAGCTCCACCATATAAACAGCTGCCAGATGAAGAGACACGCTATGGACTTTTCACTGATGGTTCTTGCCGTATCGTGGGAAAGAGCCGGAACTGGAAAGCAGCTGTGTGGAGTTCCACCCGATGGGTGGCAGAAGCCACTAAGGGGAAAGGCGAATTGAGTCAGTTTGCAGAACTCAAAGCCGTCCAATTGGCCCTAGACATTGCAGAAAGAGAAGGATGGCCAAGGCTCTACTTGTACACTGACTCATGGATGATAACAAATGCTCTGTGGGGATGGCTAGACCGGTGGGAGACAATGAATTGGAGGCGTAGAAGGAAACCCATCTGGGCTGCAGGCCTGTGGGAAGACATTGCTGCCAGAGTAAAGAAATTGAACGTGAGAGTCCGCCATGTAGATGCCCATGTGCCCAAAGGTCAAGCTAATGAGGAACATGATAATAACAGACAGGCAGACCGAGCTGCATAGATCAAGGTGTCACAAGTAGACCTGGATTGGAAGCAAAAGGGTGAATTGTTCCTAGCTCGATGGGCCCATGATGCTTCAGGCCATCAAGGCCGAGACGCAACCTATAAATGGGCACGAGACTGAGGGGTGGACTTAACCATGGACACTATTTCCCAGGTTATCCACGATTGTGAAACCTGTGCTGCCATTAAGCAGGCAAAAAGATTGAAGCCCCTTTGGTATGGTGGACGCTGGGACAAGTATAAATACGGAGAGGCCTGGCAGGTGGACTACATCACATTGCCACAGACTAGCCAAGGTAAGCGCTATGTGCTTACCATGGTTGAAGCGACCACTGGATGGTTAGAGACATATTCAGTACCACATGCAATGGCCCGGAACACTATCTTGGGCCTTGAGAAACAGGTCCTGTGGAGGTATGGCACTCCAGATCGCATTGAATCAGACAATGGGACTCATTTCAAGAACAATCTAGTGGCCACTTGGGCACGGGAGCATGGTATCGAATGGGTATATCACATTCCATATCATGCACCTGCGGCTGGAAAGGTTGAAAGGTGCAATGGACTATTAAAAACAACTCTGAAGGCACTGGGTAGAGGAACTCTGAGGAACTGGGATAAGCACTTAGCCAAGGCCACCTGGTTGGTTAACACTAGAGGGTCTATCAGTCGAGCTGGTCCTGCCCAAACAGAATCCCTCCACACAGTGGATGGAGACAAAGTTCCAGGGATTCACCTGAGAGGCATGTTAGGGAAATCTGTTTGGATTACTTCTCCCTCAGGCCAAAACAAACCCATTCGTGGGATTGTTTTTGCCCAAGGGCCTGGGAATACCTGGTGGGTGATGAGAAAAGATGGTGAGATCCAGTGTGTGCCCCAAGGCAACTTGGCCTTGGGGAAAAACTAATTATGTGCCTTGAGTTGTGTTTTGCAGGAAATCAGACGCTGGATGAAAAAGACCCAAACAAAGCTGATACTGGCATCCCGTGATGTCCAATGATAAAACAGCCCTAACCTGTGAACCAGTCCTGAACTTGGAACTGTGACTTTAACCAAAAGGCGAAGGATCCAAGCTGAAGTGATGCAGGTGTTGATCCTTGACGAAAGGACATCTACCTCGAAGGACTGCATATGGACTATATATATATGTATGTAAGCACGGGAAAATGATTAATGTGGTATATGGGCTGTAGACGTCATATGATATGAAATAAGAGGTGAACATTGTGGTAGTTTTGGCTTTAGTCAGCACAGGTCCCCATTTAGGCCTCAGTTTTTAGCAGGCCTCAAAGGATGTGACACAGATTAGAGGGGACAGGTTATCATCTGACTTAAGCAGCCAAAGAGGTATTTCATATCATCTGACATCATCAGGAAGTGATGGGGAGTATAACAAGCAAGGGGGGAGGAGTCTCTCTCTCTTTTCAGTCCATGCTTCTGACCAGGAGGGTTTCTGCTCCCGACTGCTGATATAAGGCCCTGCTACCAGTCCGCGTGGCTGTTTACCCAGGGACGTGAGCATATTCCTGTTAATTCCTTTTTCCCTCTTGCTGGGAGGTTTCCTTTGGGGAGGAGGTTTCGTTGGTTTGGACTTTCGCTCGTTAGCTGGGGCGACCTCGGTGAGCCTGTTGTTGTTTCCTGTCACTATGTGCTATTTCATATTCTGTGTTAAGCTCTCCTCTTCTTTGTATAAATATAAAAACCTCACCGTGTTTAAAGCCTCGATTCTGCTGTTTTCCCTCACTCTCCTGCTCTGGGAGTGGACTTTTTGACTGGGTACCAGGCAGTTGGCATTTTGCCAGCTCAAACTATTGTATGTATGGCCAAACTTCGCGAATGAAGATTTGGGAAGGGCTCTCCCCACATGGGTGTGCCCTTCCAGCCTGCACAGTGCATTTTTTAGGTGAGGCTCAGCGTGTGCAGAACTGGCCCCACCATTTAAGTCCTGAGGTCCATCTGCCACGGCCATGCGAGCTTGGACAGTGACAGGGAAGTCCTTGGGACTGTCACAGCACCCAGTACTAACCGGGGCTGACCCTGCTGAGCATCCGAGATCTGACAGGATCAGATGGCAGGGAGGCATCAAACTGCCCGGCATGGTCTCCACGGAGACTGGAACTCACGACCTTGTGATCCAGAGTCCGGAGTGCCCACCATTACACCACGGGGGGATGATGATTATGATGATGATGATGATGATGTTGACGACGATGACAGATTGCAGCTGCAGAGCTCCGCTGCTCCATCACCAGATCGATGGAGCACAACCTGCACACACCTGGGGAACAGCCTGCACACACGCAGCGTTTCGCTTACAGCTCATTTTACAGCTTTTCATGGCACAACAAGCAGCAGGCAGGAAGCATGAAGGGGTAAGGACACAAAAACATACAACCCACTTTCAGAATGATGAAGCCAGTGCTTGCAGCCACACAAACTACCTTTTCCTCTTTGCCTTGAAGAGAATGTCATCGATGGTCGCTTTCAAAGACCCCGATTCGTCTTCTTTAAGAATCTCCCTAGGCAAAGCAGAGTGTTACCGGGCGGAAGGGAGACTTTCCCTCCCCTTTCGCCAGAAAAGTGAGGGAGTGGAACGGGGAAGAACATACCATGTTCTTTCGTAGCCTCCTTCCCAGCGCTTGGTCCGCTCGGGTTCGTCATCCATCTCGGCGGGGTGCAGGACGCGACGCGCGACGAAGGGGCTCAGGGTAATGCGGGGAGACGAGGGGGCCCGAGCGGAGCCTATCCGGGCCGAGGGGAGCCAGCCGGGCCGAGCGGGGCCGAGAGGAGCTGAGTGAGGCCGAGCAGGGCCGACGGGGGCCCAGCGGAACCGAGCTGGTCCAAGGAGAGCCCACCGGGCCGAGAGGAGCCGAGGGAAGCCGAGCGAGGCCGATGGAAGCCGAGTGAGGCCGAGCGGGGCCGAGCGAGACCGAGAGGGGCCGACGGGGACCGAGAGGAGGCGAGCAGGACCGAGGGGAGCCGAGTGAGGCCGAGGCGGGGCCGAGGAGAGCCGAGCGGGGCCGAGCGGAGCCCAGACGAGACGCAGGCCGCCCCCACCGTCCCGGACACCCCGGTGGCCACGCGGTTCCGCCTCGGTGCGCCGCCAAAACCTTCCGGCTACCGCCCGGGCCGCGGAGCGACCGTTCCGGAGCAGTCCCGGTGTGCTTTCCACACCAAAATATTCCAATTAACTCCTGGAGGACATGAGGGCGTAGGGAAAACGCGTCGCGGAGACGCCGCTGGTGCGGTCGCCGAGCGCGGTGGTGGGGGCGTTCCTGTAAGTGCCCCCGCGACCGTCCCTCGGAGTCCCGGCACCCGCCTGGGTTATCCGGTACGTCTGTGATCACTGACACCCCGGGGTCGGTAGGGGCAGAGCCCGGAGCCTGGGAAAAGGCCTTATGTAGCACTGAAAATTAATACGTGATCAGGCTCAGTGGCCAGTTAATTAAAGCAAGTATTTTGATGTGACGTGTTTATGTTTTGCATTTATGTCAAATAATTCTGAGCACTCATCTCATGTAACCAAGAATTTCTATTTCATAAGCATCACATTAAGGATGAGCGCCGAGCTGGCTGAGCCGAGTGCCGATTGCACCGCAGTGCTCAGAACTCTCCTGGAGGCAGTGCCAGCGCCAGCGCCAGGCTCTGGGAGTGTCACTCCGGCTCTGGGAATGCCACTCCGGCTGTGGGAATGCAACTGTCCCTGGGAATGCAATTCTGGCTCTGGGAGTGCCCCTCTGGCCCTGGGAGTGTCACTCTGTCCCTGGGAGTGCCACTGGCTCTGAGAGTGTCACCCTGTCCCTGGGAGTGTCACTCTGGCTCTGGGAATGCCAGTCTGGCTCTGGCAGTGCCCCTCTGGCTCTAGGAATGTCACTCTGTCCCTGTGAGTGCCACTCTGGCTCTGGGATTGTCACTCTGTCCCTGGGAGTGTCACTCTGTCCCTGGGAGTGCCACTACAGCTCTTCGGAGTGTCACTCTGGCTCTGGAAATGCCAGTCTGGCTCTGGGAATGTCACTGTCCCTGTGAGTGTCAGTCTGACTCTGGGAATGTCACTTGGCTCTAGGAATGTCACTCTGTCCCTGTGAGTGTCACTCTGGCTCTGGGAATGTCACTCTGTCCCTGTGAGTGCCACTCTGGCTCTGGGAATGTCACTCTGTCCCTGTGTCACTCTGGCTCTGGGAATGTCACTCTGTCCCTGTGAATGCCGCTCTGGCTCTGGGAGTGCCAGCGCTGGCTGCACCTCTTCAATTACAGGAAAGCTGCCGACCATCCGTTTCTAAGGGGAGGGTCACTCTGCATCCACATAACACAATAAATGAGGAAGAAAACATGTAAATAGTAACATTTCCTGAAACAGGAGGGTGGAGAACCTTACCACTTCTGTACCCTTCAGCCTGCTGCACATTATCAGGATCACTTTGTAAGGGAAAGAGCAAATTAATTAGCTTTCAATTAAACAATACTTGGGGAAAATACACTATTTTTTGAAGGTAAAGCTGAACTGAAGGCAGGAAGAGGGGGATTCTTGAGTTTGAGAAGTCATGATTTGCTTCTTGGAACTGAAATAATTGCAGTTTGATCTACTCCTGTGAGAACAGATGCCATCCATTCCTTAGGAAGAAAAAGTCCTAAGAAAAGTGCAATATTGAAAGCAAAAATGGCTGCAAGCTCACAATTTTAATGGAAGAGAAATGAGACTTCCTTCAGAGCACAGATATTTCTTATTGTCAAGGCCAAGCATTTCAATGCTAGAGTGGAATACAGGATATACAATAATTTTCTAGATTATAATTGTCCAAGTGCTTCAACTTCCAGTACAATTTTGAGATTAATAAACTGGATACCCTCTTGTACAACTTCAAACCCATTACGTTTTTCATTGCCATGAGTGTGACGTCATGAGAGCTAAGCCACCTGGTATGCTACAGAAACTGTTGGGTACATTTGTTAGGCATTGCTTTATCTGGCATGAAAAAAATATTTTAGTAAAATGTATGCAGATGGTGTCACAGTTACCTTAATCAATGATATCCAACTGTTTACAAAGATAAAGATTAAAAAAATACAAGTCCAGTTTGGAAACAAATTGTATTCCTAGAAACTCTAAGTCTTTTGGCCAATTTGCTCTGTAGATCCGCGGAGACAGGGGAGCATTTTTTAAGGATAAAACTTGTCTGAGGACAGGCTGTAATTGAAAGCAGAGGGCACACGCCCATGGATGTAGGATAGTATTACTGGGTAAGATCTGAATACATGTTAACTTCTTCTGCAAAAGCCTATCCATGTGAGTAACATCACATGGGACGCTGTTAACATGTACATGCAAATATGTAGATCCACAGAGCTGAGACTCTGCATGAAGAAACTGCGATGATAATCATTTAATAACTTCAGTTTTGTCTGGAGCACACATTCTATTCTTTAAGGATATCAAGAGACCACTTTCCTTGATAGTTCTGATGGTAATTAATATTTAATTTCCCCATAATTTGTCTTGCTTGAACCTGCTTCAACTCTCAGCCATTATTTCATTAATCTCAATTTCTCTGAGAGATGAAAATGCCTCTTAGACTAATAATTTTTCTTTGACATGTCCAGAGCACTGTTGACAAGAAAGACCTTTTTCATTCCTCCGCTGACAGGTCAGAGCAAAACCAGCTGACGTGACTGTAGGCACTGGAAGTGCCTTAACAATCCTGAGGCCCATAACACACAAGGACTGGGCAAGTAACTTACTGTAGTGGCCTCAGCACCTTGCCCTGCTGCCACCTTAGGATGGCCTGCATACCTCAGGATGGTAACTTAAACTTAGGAAGTCCAAAACTTACTTGGCCTTCCTCAGGTAACTCAGCTTCCTAAGGTAAATGCCTTCTCGAGAGGCTCCTTGCTCAGCAGGGACACTGCCATGAACTGGAGGAATCCTGTTTGGAACCCAAAAAGCAGTCAAAAGGAAGTATTTCTCTCTCCAGCTTTCCTCTCCAACTTTTGGGAAACCCACATAACCACAACTGTGGCATCCTGCTAGGAAATATGAACCAATGAACACAGAGCTGTCACTGCTTGGTTTACTTACTGTTCCAGTCACAGGCATAGTTTTCCCCTTTCCCAGCTCCTTTATTGGAAACTTTGCAGGAAAGGAAAAGCATGGTGATTCTTCACAGGTCATGCAGTGCAGACGCTGTCTTAGGGACACAGTTCCTCAAAGACTGAAACTCAGACCACTGTCAAAGAGAGCCTGGGGCAGGGTTCAGAGTCCTATGGAAGGAAGACCTATTAAGGGTGCACACTGTGAATCCACTAAGAAAACATCAGCCAGCTTATTTTTAGCACTTCATGAGCACCAGCTGATCCTCAAAGTTGAATTAATCTTCTCCTATTACTGATGCAATGCTCAGAACTCTACTTGAGAAAAAATGAGAAACCTGGGTATAGAGTGAGAGGTCGTTTATTTACATTGTGAGGATTTTAACAAGCACCTCTCTTACAAAGAACAGTTTAACAAGTATACAGCACAAGAGGTATAACAAAACACTTGGCTAATCTCCTTTATCGGGTAGAGAGGTTTCCTCTTTGAAATGAATACAAACCAGAACCAGAGAGAGAGGCACTTGAACAGAGAGGGAGCACAAGGCATAGCACTGGGTGTGATCTCATTTCAGACTGATGAAAATATTGAGGCATCTTCGAGGTAGATGGGACTGAAGGCTTGCAAAAGAAGAGGTGCCAAATTTTCAAATCCTCTCAGTGTTCCCATGGTGTCTTGTGCTATTTACTTCATCCACTAAATCTCTTGGAATTAAGTGGCTGATAAAATTGGAATGTCAACTTTATAAATATGACGGTGGGTGTGTGGCCGTCAGGACTGTGGTATGAATGATAAGGGCTGGAAAGACAGAAGGGGTTTAACTGTGAGAGTGAGGTATGTTAACAGAAGCAAAGGACAGAGGTAATACTACCATGATCATCCTAAACTGAAAACAGCTTTCCTGATGTCTTTCCTTTAAATTAAGGCAGAAGTTAAAAATTTTCTTTTAAAGAAAAAATGATCACTAACAAAAATTTGCAATAACCTTAATCAGAGCACCTTTTTCTAACAAAATGCCTTTCTAAGCAATAGAATATGGCTGGGTTTTTTATTAAAATCTATTTCAGAACAGACAAATTGAAGTTGTAAAAACTGTACAAAGAAACTATCAATGCTTCTAACGATTTTAGTAAGTAAAAATAGTTAACAAAGAGGTGAAAAAGGATACAAAGAGAAAGTTTATGGCTTATGAAAACATTTGCAAATACAAATTTATCCCCATGATAATATATCCAAGAAAATATAAAAATAAATATTGAATTAATGCAGATATGCTCTGGAAAGCATGTCAGTTAATACATTTTACCTGGCCTTACAAATATTACTAACAATTTATACTTTGAACTAGTTCATTTTGCTGTACTAATTCTCTGAATGCCACGTTCACAAACATCTGCTGTTCTAGATGAAAAGTCCTGTTACTTGCTGGTGAGGAATGAAGTGTTTTGCCTTCAGACACGTGTACTTCTAATAGCATGACCCAGAAAAGGTATGCAGAGCATAGCAACCTATAGCAACACTAATGGAACATTAATATGAGTCTTATCCTGTACCTCTATTCCTTTAAGGTCAGGTTGCATTGTCTCTAAAGAGGGAAACAAAAAACCCAAACTCAGATCCCCCTCTCTGTTGCTTAAACAGGAAATTATTTTTCATCTCTTCTTGTATGAAAATAATTTCTGGGACACAGTACAGCATTTGGAAATACAATACAAAAATTCTCACTGAAGTACCTTATGAACTGCCAAAATTATTCAGTATGATAAAGCACTCCATCAAAACCCAGACAGAAAGAACAGCTCAAGTGTTTCTGGTGTCATTGTCACCTATAAATAAACCCTGAAATTGTTAACAGCAATTTCTGTGCAAACTTTCCACATGGTATTTAGAGCTGCGTTCTCAGGTGGGCTTTGCAAGTTTGCAAATAAAGTATTTGCAAATAAAGCATTCATATTTCAGAGGCCAGGATTTGCATGAATAAAACCAGAATGTTAGGAGAGGTTTTCTAAAGTTATATGACAAGTTTAATTACATTGATTTAAAATGGGATCCTCATACAACACCTACCAGCAATGTCCAACATTTAAGTAAGTCACAGTGATTAACTAATCCCCATAAGTGTAATGTTCCAAGCGTAAATAAATAGGTTAAAATATGCATATGAATTTAAAAAACAGAAAATAGTTTCCACAAAGTGAAGGCACAGCTAAGTTTCTACATTCCAATTCATAACTTTATCATAGTCCTGAATTCGTTGTTTTATGTGAGAAAGCTTATTCTTCAGATATTCACAACGCTCCTTTTTCTCCAGAAATGCAGGATCCTGCCAAAAACACAAAAAGCTTTACATTAACATATTATGCTTTCATATTCTTCCAAGAATAGTCTATAATTAGTTATGCTCTTGACTAAGGGCAGTATATAAATAGTCTCCAAAATCACACTCTTTTTCCTCAGACACTATTTTTTATTTCCTGCTTCCCCTTCCTTTATGAAAGGCTAGAAAAAGATGTTCTCCTTTTATGCGCTGTAGTTACTCAGTAAACAGAGCTGTGTTGCAACTGAAATCTGTGAATATAAATGACATCCTACTATATAATTTAGATTTTATAGATGTGTTGTGGTATGTGCAATAAATCCCTCACCCTAAAAAAGCCATTAACTAATGTGGACACAAACTTTGAATTCCATAGAGAAGAAAGAAATGGCATTTGTAATGTATTATGTTTTTAATGGAACACAGATACACATTTACTGTCTGCACTTAAAAATGACAGAGAAACTTCTTGGATTACAGTGAAAATTACTTTTTGAGAATGCCTAAATTCCATGCCTCAAAAAATACAGATTTTTTTTCAAGGGTAAGACTATGTTTTCTGTTATTATCTGTTGGCTGTGTCAGTCAGTGAATATAAATGAAGTGAATCCCAAAAAGTAACTAGCCTTCTGAGTGCAGAATGCCAAGAGATGAAACATACTCTCTCTTAAGATGAAAATGGTTACTGTTTGCTTATGGTTAGGGTTTTTCTTCCGTATCTGGCTACTGGAATCATTATTCTCAAAATAAGTTCTTGGCATGAGTGTGTGGGTTGTGTCCTAACGTTGCCAAAGTTTTACATGAGAAACTAAACAATGCCCTGTAGAATGTACAGAGATACCCTGAACTAGTGAACTGTGCCTGCTGTCAGCTATTTACACTCTCTTTGCTATTAATTAGATTCACTAGCAATTTTTAAATCTAAAAACACTTACATTTTTCTTCTTCTTGTATTCTTGCAGAACTTTTGATATCCTTTCCTGTTCCTAATGAGAGACCACATATTTTTAAACACTTTGAGAGTGCTCCATATCTTCATGTAAATTCTACAAAGTACTCATCAGAAGCAAAATTCTCATTTGATCAATACATTGTAGTTGTAACATTTTAGTTGTAAAACTTATATTTGAGAAATAGTGAAAGTACATTGACTGTGATGTACTCAAAAGCTACTAGTATGAAACAAACCCCAGAAGAACATGTATACTTCTTAACTACAACTTGGTATCCTTAACTAATGATCAGACAAGGTGTAACAGATATGGGAACACCTTCTTACAGCCAGCACTACAAGACACTGCAATGATAATGACAGTCAGAAACTCCCTCATACCACCTAATACCACTGCTTCCCATGAGCCCATTTCACAGATACTTACATATATGCTTTCAGGATGGTGGGGAAGCTGCCTCAGCAGTGCATCCAGCTCATCAAACTTTTTTAATACAGCATGAACTTCCACAGACAGTTCTTTATACTCAGCAAACTGATCATTGAATACTGCTTTGTACCGGTCTCTCATTTCATTTGTTTGAATTACCGGGTATTTCCTTAAAATAAAACAACAAAAAATCCCAGTTTTCAAGAACGAGTTTTAGAGCTAGGACTTATTAACAAACATTTAGACCCTTCACCTTGATAGGGTATTTCTGTATTGTTTGCTAATCTCACAACCTGCTGAAATCTGCATGTCTGTAAAGCATTGAAACCACCAAATGGCTGAAGTTGCAAGAGACATCTGGAGGTGATCTGGCCTACCCTCCACCCAGACCAGGCTGCCCAGGACTGTGTTCAGATGACTTTTGGTATCTGCAAGGACAGAGACTCCCTCTCTCTGGGCAACCCATACAAACCCTCACAGTGACAAATACTTTCCTAATATTCAGTTGAAACCTCCTGGGTTTCAGTTTGCACCCTAGTCTATAGCAATTAGTATAAAAAGTGATTTATGAACTCGTTGCTCATCATAGAAAGGGCTCCTCTCTAAAAGGGAGCATGTTACAGATTTAGCACTTAGAAGGTACAAAAGTAGTCAAACTTCAGGGGCTAAAAAGGCGATTTGCAATGTATTTTATTTTTTTTATAATGTCTGTATCATGGTCTTCTGTTCCTTTGGCAGTTACTGTACATGCTAGATTATAACATTCTGTTTTAAAAGTTGAGGTTTGTGTAGGTTTGTTTTTTTCACTAGAATTCCTTATTTATAATTACTAGGTTTATGCCACAGAATGCCACTGATAGCAGCCTCCATCCTCTCAATTTCTAAACAGTAACTTAATTATCAGTTCCCACAGCACATGCACAGCAGAGAAACTGTGAGTGTATATATGAGAAATGCTGAGTGAAAAACATCATTCAAATATTATCCACTGAGTTGGTTCATCAAAGCAAGTCACTTACGCTAAGTAGTCTGGCATCACTATAGGTTTAGGAATGTGGCCTGCAGGTATATGACCATTAAGTAGTTCTGGTTTTCTTTCCACGGACTTAAACTGCCTGTAACTGACATCTTCTCTTGGTCTGTCATCACTTTCGTACTGTTTTAAAAGTAAAAGAATTCGTTCTTTGTGAAGTTAGTTTTACATAAACCACACAATTAGCAACTTGTTTGAAGAGAGAGATACAAGTATCCAGCAGCAGTAGAAGCAAATCATAGGTATTTCTTACAACCCTTAATTAGAAATTGTGCAATGAGTTACAGTAATGTTTCTCACATAGTATTCTTCTTCAGTTTGTCCTAACAACAGTACCAGTGACATATAAATACTTCTTCAGGTTTGGAAATGTTTATTTGCATGTCTTAAAAAGACAACTCAAGTAAGTTTTCTTGGATATCCACCTAATTTTTGAATGAACAGGAATCATTCAGATCTCTGGAGCTCCCTTTTCTCCTTGTTTCCTATTCACAGAACCATAGAAAATGCCACGTTGGAAGGGATCATCAAGTCCAACCCTTCGCCCAGCACAGGACCATCCCCAGGAGTCACAGCATGTGCCTGAGGGCATCATCCAAACACTTCTTGAGCTCTGTCAGGCTTGGTGCTGTGACCACTGCCCTGGGGAGCCTTTCCAGTGCTCAACCACTCTCTGGGTGAAGAATCTTTTTCTAATATTCAACCTAAACCTCCCCTGACACAACTTCAGGTCATTCTCTTGGGTCCTTTCACTGGTCACCGTGAAGATCAGTGTCTGCCCTCCTCTTCCCCTCACAAGGAAGTTGTAGACTTTGATGAAGTCACTCATTTGCACAATCTACCCCTTGATCCAGAAACAAAAACATATGCAGTCTTGTTGGAACACATAAAAAAGGATCCTGATCCACTACTGAATAAACAGAGAAAACATTAGTAGGCAATGCAGTATCTAACAGGAGGCATTTAAGATGGAAATTAACACACTATAATTTCTCTGGGAATCAGCATGTGCTGTTAAGGTCCTATACAATCTTCACAGTGTAAGCAACCACACCTTTATGTGGTAGAAACATCAACATTGCTGATGCTTCAAAACCAGCAAGGAGTTCTTTGGAGCAGTCTCAGAGACACAGGAAGAAGCTCAACTCACAGAGCACCTACTATGCTTCCACTGCCTCTCCTGCAAATTAAGCAGACAGCCAGAAGGAAAGAGTCTAAAACCTACCACACATCAGATGACCTGTTTTAGTCATGTTTGCCAAACCCAGTGATAAATCCTGCAGAACTTGTCACCTTGTAAAAGAGGGTAAGAGGCATACATACAGAGGCATCCATCAGATCTGCCGTTTACAATAAATTTTATAACATAGCCCTATTAGGAGTAACTTCTTCACAGACTTTGTCCAATCTTCTAGGTAGCTAGGAGAATGATGCACAAAGAGTTAAACCTAATCTCCTCTAAGTCAAGTAAGTAAATAAACAAGTCAATCAAAACAGTCACAAGATTAACACTTGAGAATTACCAGTAAACAGAAAAATGAATTCCCATTTCCTACCTTCTTTTCTGGAAAGGAGGATTGTGTTTTCATCTATCAAAAAAAATGCAAAGAACTATGTTTTATTTATTTTCAGCAAAAATAGTATGCAAAAGCACAGACTCTAAAAATCTAAACTTTTCCAAAATCATGCTGTAAAGAGAATTATATTTATATTTAGGTATGAAATTTAGCTCAAGGAATATTTTCAGATCCATTGATTTAAAAACTGTTTAAGAACAGTGGAAAGAAAACAAACACCCAAACCCTAGAAGGATTTCCCAAAGCGTAGCTGTAAGGAACAGCTTGCAGGAAATACACCATCCACTTCCCAAGCTCCTTTATTATTTCACATTCCAGCCCACATTAACTCACTAACACTCTGCAGCCTAAATCATCGTGTAGAAAACACAACAGTGCACTAACTGGTAGCTCAACCTCCAGCTGTTTTGCACAGCGCTCTCCAGAGCCTAACCTAAGCACTATTATTAAAGTATTCTCTTTGGAAATGTGACTGGAATAACAGAACTTGCACAGCAACAGGGAAGAACGAACACCTGTGTAACTCCAGCAATCACCTCATTCTTGCAGGACATACTCTGAGTTGGTTAAAAACCTTTTATCAAGAGCTATAAGGTACTTTTCAAAAGGAGGGTGTCACTTTTATGCAAGATAGTGGAATGGAAAGCAGTGTTAAATGAAAGTGCTGCAAAACAGACTGCAAAGGACACGCAATTTTGCACTCACTCACTCCTACTAAAATCACTTACATGCCAACTCCTTAAGTTAGGCTTATGCAGGCCTCACATATGTTTGTTTTTGTGCTATATTAAGTCTTACCAATTTTTTAGTTTTTTTTGTGGTGTGTTCACATGAAAAGTTTTAAACAAGTTACTTTGAATTCCCTAATTAAGAGTGTGAAGTCTCTGCTATTACAATTTATCATTAACCAGATGTGTATTGAACGCTTGGTGTATGGGCAAGGCCAGCAGTCAGGAAAAACACTTGACGTGAAAAAGATTAGGCTGACTGACATCTGTCCAACTCTGTTATTACTATTATTTTCAGGTAACTATTGTAAGGAAAGATGAAAAGACATAGAAAAGAAGTAGCTTGGAGTTTTGTTTGCAAAGTAAAAGTAAGTATTTCACATTCTTACGTTCATTCACACTACCACTTGGTGTGCTGAAAGCACAGTTTTAAAATAAATGCTACGTGGCTTTAAGCCTAACCCTGCTGAACAGATGAACAAGCACATTGTTCGCTTCTTCCTTTGTTTGGAAAATGCACACTAGGAAGTAGTTCCTCAGCTGACTCAGGAAGAGAGCCCAGGATTACAAAGTGAACAACGCCAGGTCCTTACGCAAGGTGAATTATTAAAAATAAAGTCCAAGAACTTGGGTCTGACATGTTAAAACGCCTCTCATTTGGCAGTCTCAAATAATGTAAGGCTAGTTAAAATTCACCCTCAAGCTTATGGACCTGATGTGGAGAAGGCACCCCATACAACTTCATCTGCGACACGGCAAGACTTTGTGAGTGCTCCCCATCATGCAGTACCCAGTAGACAGAAAATGCTAACTAACCACTTACCTCCTGTTCCATTAATTCCCTCTGCCTCCTAGCCGCTTCGTGCCTCCATAACTTTAGACAAACCACCGCACTAATTAGGTAGATGATGACCGTGACAAACAAGAATATGATTGCTGCAGTCTGACCTCCTTCCACACGGCAGAAAGATGCATTTATGGGTGTCTTGAACAACTGGTAATAGCAGAGCCCACCTCGGTTTGTATCGTTTACATACACGATGGCAGCCGACATGTACAAAAAGAACAAGGCAACATTGATGCCAAACTCGGTCAGAGGCCACCAGTTGGAATCAAGGAGGATAGTCCGGTAGTACAGGGACATGCCCAGCACCAGCAGCACTACCGTGACAATCCACGCCATCCCTGCCACCACTAGAACGAAAGGAGTTTTGGGTCCGCTGTAGGAGTATCCGCCGTAGGCGCTGCCCGCGCCGTACCCGTAGGGCTGAGAGTACCCGAACATGTTGTACCACTCGTTGTCCTTGTGCACGTAGGCGGTGACACAGGCGAACACGGCGGCGCCCAGCAGCAGCTCGGCCACGCCGAGCATCCTGAGCAGCCCTGCCCAGGACTTCATGTAGGCGTAGCGCTGCTGGTACTGCTCCACCCGCTCGCTGTACGTCTGCCCCGACCCGGCGCGGCGCTCCAGCGAGCCCAGCATGGCCTCAGCCTCCTTCCCAGAGCTGCAGCTCCCGCCCGACCCTCCGCAGGAGCCGGGCACAGCCCGGGCCCCCGGCTGCGGACGGGCGGGGGACGGCGGCGGCGAGCACTCGACGCCATCGGAGATGTACCTGATGTCCGAGGCCGTGCTGTCCCAGCTGGAGCCGGGGTGCCGTCTCCCTTTGAAGAAGTTCTTCCACGAGTCTGGAATGAACCGCCGGACGGGCTTGAGCTCGGCCGCCCCGCCGGGGCCGAAGCTGTCCCCACAGGGGCCGCAGGGAGGCTGTAACGGCAGCGGGGGCGGCGGCAGCGGCGCGGCGGAGCCGGGACCGGGACTGGCCCCTCGGGGCAGCGGCGACCGGCCGGGCCGCCTGCCCTGCGAGCCCCGCGACATGGCCGCGGCTGGGCGCCCGACGGGAGGCACCTGCCGCCGAGCCCGACGGGCAGGCGGAGCCGGGCGGGGAGACGGACGAGCCGAGCGGGGAGAAGGATGGCCAGGGCGGGGAGCGCCCACCAGACCGAGACCAACTTCCCGACACCTGCGCGTTCCCGGCGGCCTCACCTGCGGCGGCCCCGCGGCCTTCGCCCGGAGAGGCGGGAGCTTCCGGGCGGGAGTGGCGGCACCGCCCCGGCCGGAGCGGCGGTAGCTGTCCCGAAATCCTGGTGCGCCGGCGGGAGCGCGGCCGCCCCGGAGCACCCGGGAGGGCTGAGCGCCGCGACCGCGGAGCCACAGAACGGGGCGGGCTGGAAAGGGCCACAGCGAGTCATGGCCCAAACTCCCTGCTGGGGCAGGGTCATCCCACAGCACATGGCACAGGATTGCGTACGGACGGCTCATAAATGTCTCCAGTGAGAGAAACTCCACAGCCTCTCTGGGCAACCTGTTCCCATGCAAGGTCATTCGTACTTCTGCCTCGTTCCAAAGCGGAACTCGCAGTGCATCACTTTCTGCGCGTTGCCTCTTCTATTGCTCGGCACCACCAAGCAGCGCCCAGCTCTATCCCCTCGGCACCCTCCCTTCCGACACTCACAGATATGGATGAGGTCCCCTCTCAGTTCCCTCTTCTCAAGGCTGACCAGGCCCAGCTCCCTGAGCCTTTCCTGGTAACAGAGATACTCGTGTCCTCTGATCCTCTTCATAGCCCTTCGCTGGACTCTCTCCAGGAGTTCTTGCCTCTTTTGTACTGAGGAGCCCAGAACAGGATACAGCACTCCAGATGTGCATCACCAGGGCTATGTAGAGGGGCAGGATCCCCTCCTTTCCCCTGCTGGCAATGCTCTTCCTAATGAACCCCATTATTAACCTCTATTCAACACTATGAATTCAAGCCTCGCAGATTCTTTTCTTACTATCACGAGTATTACGTTTTGTGGCTCTGTGCACACCTTCCAGTTACAGGTATTTATGCCCAGAACTCCACTCTACATGAGAACCCAATAGGAATGCACAGAATATATGAAAGTTCCTCACAGATGAAGCTTGAAATGGACTTACTAATGCAGATAGAGAAGATTTAGCAGTATTTA
Source organism: Pithys albifrons albifrons (assembly GCF_047495875.1). Lineage (NCBI taxonomy): Eukaryota > Metazoa > Chordata > Aves > Passeriformes > Thamnophilidae > Pithys > Pithys albifrons. Next base: position 47,284,782 of record NC_092497.1, read on the forward strand.
AACGTATGCTGCAGACAAAATTTATAGCATAAGGAACTTTACCATTATTTGTAAAGTCATAAATATTTTTGCACAGACTAGTGTGGTGGGTTGACCTTGGCTGACAGTTTTATTCTCACTTAAATATTTTTGTTTGCAAACCCCAATGGTTTTATCCAGATCTTGTGCTGACCAAACACACCTATGCCTAAAGTCAGTATGGTAGTTTTGATCTTGCAAAATGCCAAGTATTCACCTACTCAACAGCAGCCGTGCCTTAACCAGAGGGGGAAGGAAAGGAAAAAACCCACAAAACTACAATTTGCAATAAGGCAGATTATATTTACACAGAAAATAGGAAATAAAAATGAAAATAAAGCAATATACACACACATATAAGAGTAAGGCTAATAGAAAAGTATCTACTTCCCTACAAGAGGTGCCTCCGGATCTCCCAGCCCAAGGCAGCAATGTCTGTTCTCAAGGACTGCCACCACAATACAAGAGGAAGCAACTCCTCCTTCGTTTCTTTGATCTCTGATTTGGTGTCACATGGTATGAAAAATTTCTTTGGTCAGTTAAAGTCAGCTGACAGCCCATGTCCAAAGTCAGCTGACAGCCTGTATCCCTTCCTATGTCTGCCAATACAGAAACATGGGGCCTACTATGAGAAACTAAAGTTTGGCCTAACTAATCCTATCACAATCTCCATCCTTTATTTCATATCATATTACATCAAACCCATATCCTATATCCGTCTATCTCTCACGCTAGTACAGTTTCTTCAGGGCCATCTTCTACCCTTCCAGGTCTTGGCTTTTATTCTGTCACGAATATCTCTGAGCAGGAGAAGCAATTGATCATTGGGCATCAACACCAGCTTAGCTCAGGTCTTCCTTGCCTAGGGATTCATTTCCTGCAACATACAACTCAGAATACAAATTATTTTTTCCCCAAGGTTAAATCTCCTTGAGGAACACACTGGGTCTCCACATCTTCTCTCATTACTCACCAAGTACATCCTGGTCCCTTAGCAAAGACAATCCCATGAATGGGTTTGCCTTTTCTCGAGGCAGGATTAATCCACAGTGCTTTACCTAGCCTCCCCATATTTATACTTATCCCAGCATCCACCATACCACATGGGCTTCACTCTCTTTGCTTGTTTAATTGCAGCACATGTCTTTCAATCATGGATAACCTGGAAAATATTAAATTGGAATATTAAAATTTTAAAAATTAAAAAAATCTAAAAATATTATTATTAAAACAATAAATAATAAAATTATTAAAATATTGTTTAAAATTATTACAATATTAAATTGGAATATTGAATTGACCCCTCGGTCTCATGCCCACCTGTAGGTGGCATCTCTGCCTTGATGCCTGAGGCATCTTGGACCCATCGAGCCAGGAACAACTCTCCCTTATGCTGCCAGTCCAGATCTACTTGTGACACCTTAACTTGTGCAGTTCAGTGTGCTTGTTTGTTGTTGTGATGTTCTTCATTAGCTTGATTTTGTGGTACATGGGAATCTACATGGCGAATTTTTACAGCCAGTTTATCTACATGGTCAGCAATGTCTTGCCATATATCAGCAGCCCAAATGGGTTTCCCTCTGCGCTTCCAATTAGGGTACTTCCATCGGTCCAGCCACCCCCACACAGCACTGGCTATCATCCATGAGTCAGTGTAGAGGTAAAGCCTTGGCCAGATCTCCCATTTAGCAATATCTAGGGCCAACTGGACAGCTTTGAGCTCTGGAAATTGACTCAATTAACCTTCTCCTTCAGTAGCTTCTGCCACTTGTCTGGTGGGTCTCCACACAGCTGCTTTCCACTTTTGGTTCTTTCCTGTGCAATGCAGCAGGAAACCACCAGTGAAGAGGGCATAATGTGTTTCTCCTTTGGTGGAGCTTCCTCAGCCTGATTCACCTGTTCTCCTTCCTCATCTGCCAGACTTAAGTTCTCCCCTTCAGCCTGATTTGTTATGACCTCAGAGATTGCAGGGCAACTTGGTTTTCCTATTTGAGCACACTGTGGGATCAGAGCAATCCACTTGCTCCATGTAGTATCAGTGGCATGATGCGTGGAGGTCACCTTTCCCTTGAACATCTAGTTCAACACTAGTAGTAGTCAGGGTGCCAGGAGAAGCTGTGCTTCCATGCCAGTCATCTCTGGGGCTGCTTGTATCCCCTTATAAGCTGACAAGATCTCTTTCTCTGTGGAGATGTATTTGGCTTCAGATTCTCTGTAGCTCCAGCTCCAGAATCCAAGTGGTCAGCCTTGAGCCTCATCAGGAATCTTTTGCCAGAGGCTCCAGGAGGGACCATTATCCCCAGATGCAGAATAAAGTACATTTTTCACATCTGGTCCTGTCCTGACTGATTCAAGGTCCACAGCAATCTCCTGCTTGATCTGTTTAAAAGCTTGTTGCTGTTCAGGGCCCTAGTGGAAATCGTTCTTCTTGAGTCACTAAATAGAGTGGGCTCACAATTTGGCTGTATTCTGGGATATGCTAACTAAACCTACCACAGCCAGACAGTGCCCAGGTCTCAGTGGAAGAGAAGGCAGTTAAAATGTTGCTACTAACATTGCAATTCTATGTAGATTTGAACTGGAAAAAGTTTTCAGAGCCAAAGTATAAAATTAAAAGGCTACAAGTAAGGGAGGGCGGTCCCGTGGTATAACGTATAGCACTCTGGACTCTGAATCCCAAGGACCTGAGTTGGAGTCTCAGTGGGGACCGTCCTCTGGCAGTTTAATATCTCCCTGCCATCCCATCCCATCAGATCTCGGTTGCTCAGCAGGGTCAGCCCCGGTCAGTACCGGGTGCTTTAGGTTCTAGTCCTGAGGACTTCCCTGTCACTGTGCAAGCTCGCTCGGCCGTGGCAGATGAACCTCAGGACTTAAACGGTGGGGCCAGTTCTGCGCACACTGTACCTCACCTAAAAATGCACTGTGCAGGCTGGAAGGGCACACCCAGGTGGGGAGAGCCCTTCCCAAATCTTTGTTCATGAAATCTGGCCATACATATACAAGTAAGGGACAATGTCATGTTACAGTTGTACACTAAGGATGTTCCTGTATGAAAGGATTATTTTCCTTAATTTAATAAGAAAGAAGGTGTTCTTAAAGTAAGTAAATGTCAAGGTTACCTCCCAAAATATCTTTACAGTGATGGCTTCCCAGCATCTGGGATGAAAGAAATTTGACCTGTGGGAAATAATCACCAATACCACGTTGGGTGGATTGCAATTCACATAGAATTAAATACTCTGGAAAATAAATAATTCATATATGTAGTTAAGTGGTCCTGTTTATGTTTGTGTTATTTTGGATATTGAAAAAGTTTATATATATATATTTGAAGTGTTTATCACATTTTCATTTTTATATTTACATACCCACATTTACAAATTATCTCCAAAGAATAATAAATCCCTACTGTCCATCAGCTGTGTATTTCTTACAAATTTATTATTACATACCCTGCAAAATTAATTAATCCAGATAGTAAATCCTTAGTTAAGACATGAAGCTTTTTATTACAAGTAATTAACATAGCAAAGGACACACAGGTATCTGAACAGTGTTTTGTAGATTACATACCATACACAGGAATCATCTGCTACTGGATTGTCTCATCTTACAAAATTTTTAAAATGCACTGCAAACTTTGGTGGTTTTAATTTTAGCGGGGGAAAGCTTTAAAGCCTTTTGAGTCTCTTGATATCACTTTAAATGGATCAGTAAGCAATGAGGATCTAGTTAATGGTCTGTGGGATTTCCAAAAGCCTCCTCACTAAGCAACCCTAAAGGCTCTCAAAAGAAACCCTAAGCCTTAAGAGAGGCCTTAAGCATAAAAAAACCCACTTAGGAACAAAGTCTGATAAATAATTAACAGTAGGAAATGGGAGAGGGGAGTATGAGTTAATGGTTAACTCCTGCACGGGAGGAAAGTTGCCACTACAGTTCTGCAGAGCTGAGTGCTAGGACCTGGGCAATCCAGCACATCCCTAAACATAATCCTGTGAGGAAAAAAAAAAAAGGCGACTCTGAGAAGAGGGAAACAAGTGACTTTACTGATGATGCAAAGTCTGACAGGCTAGTTAAGGATCTGTCAGAAAAGTGGTACCAGGACTTTATGGGATTGAATGACAAAGTAATGACGTGACAGAATTCAACATACACAAATAGTTGAAATCCATGCAGTAAAAAAAGTTACAAAGAGTTAAAAAATAGAAAAAGGATTTAAAATACTGCAGTGAGAGGACCCTGATTCATCTATTTATTAAGCATTATGTATGCCTTATTACATGTGGGACAGATACTTACTTAATTGCTGAAGTTACTTAAGTTTTAAAGAAGTTCATGGTGGTGTTTCAAGCTGTGTCAGTCAACACACATAGGAGCCCAGAACAACCACAAATTCTCAGAACAAAAAGAATAAATCTATTTCCATTACCTTGCTGACCAGGGATCACCAAAGCAGCACGTGGACAGAGGCACACAAGCAGAGATGGCCCATGCAGGAGGACCCCTGGCCTGCTGTTCACAGAGGCTGATCAACAGTTATTCCAACTGCAAGGTCACTTGAGTGATTTACAATCCTCAACAGTATTCCATTTTTTAATCCATTCCTCCCAGCACAAGCCTAACAGGAGAATTTAAATCTTGGCTATTTGACTAGAAGTGTATTTGTGTGCCCACCATACATGTATAGCATGTGTGGGTTTTTTAGTAAGGCAAATAAACATTTTGAGTTACAAAAATGTATCACCATAATTACTGCTTAAAGAAAAAGCCCAAACAAACCACCAACAAACCAACAACTATCCCACAAATAAGTTCATGAGTTACAGTCCCTGGGTTTGCTAACATAGCATGATAAGGCAATAGCTCCATCTAAAGATCATCTGGGTGTAAAAAGCAGCTTGAAAAGAGATTTTGCAGCAAGACAGTTCTCTTGAAACAGGAGTGAAAAACCTGCTAAACCATAAGTAGTGTATATATTCTGTACAATGAAAAGCAGCAAGATGGTTTTAATGATAACTGCACATAAACTGCTGAGGAATGAATCCAGAAAAGAGATAAGCAGTTGGAGTTAATATATACAGATCATAAACATGGTGAGCAAGCAAAGCAACTATTCAATCAGAATAGTGAGCTTTAATTTTTTTAAAGTATTTTATTTATTACATTGCTACTGATAATGCTCTAAATTGGAAAAAAAAATCTAATTAACAGAAAGGATTTTATAAATAGGAACACTAAAAGAAAATCTATTAGGAAGTCAACCCAGTCACCTAAACCAGCATGCTTCATTCTACTTTTTCACCTTAAGCCAGATCTCTAGGGTGTGGAGTATTTTTTGAATAATGAATAAGTGATCTAAAGGAGAACCTGGCATTCTTGGTTACTTATTCTAGCTCTGATGAGTGTACAGCTTGCCTTTCTTATAAGTTTCTTATTTTTAAATAAAAGTAAAAGTACAAATATATATAAATCATCTTTCAGTTCCATTGTGTTCAATTACTAATTTCTCATTTATTTGCATGACCTGCAAAATGTCCTTATTGAAATACAAGAAGTTAAAGAAAACCTTTCTTTTAGGTGTTTCTTCTAGTAACCTACTATTTACACAATGATCTGAACTGTAAGGAATAAACTGCTTCTTTTAATTTAGTACTCAGAGTTTAAACCCACAGTTGGATTTAGTGAAAATTGAAAAGTTCTTTAGTGAACGGAAGCATCAATGTGAGGTCTCCCCAAAATTTACACAATAGCACTGAGCACCAATCTGTTATCTAACTGAAACACTCAAAGAACTGAGCAATTTTTATTTGACCTGATGATCCCTTCTCATTAGTCTCTGTTAAATAAAACGTGAGACAGCAGTGTTCAGTGCAGTATGATTTGAGTATCTGATTCTGACATATCATGTCTAGAAATTGCTACATTTGTTTTTTTCTCAAGTTCTCTTTGTAACTCTGGGTTTTATAATTCAAGTTAATTTATTTAAAATTTAGAGCTATTTAATGACCATTTAGATTTTCTGCAGTGTGTAGAGCTCTTTATGATCTACAAGTGAACTACAGTGAACTTTGCTTGAATATTCCCATCCATTTACCCATGTAACGGCATGAACACCAAAATGTGTTTACCGAGAGGAATTTGTTATCTTTTACTAATGCACACAAAACAATACAAATTTAGAATGATAGAAGACACCACCAGAATAATTTCATTTTCATGTTTACCAGTTAAACTTATAAATATGGCTATCTCCCCTCTGACACACAACATAGCTACTATATCCCAAATATAATCTCAGCTCTTCAATTTACCAGCAGCTGTGGCCACTTCAAAGCAAAATAAATAATTTCATAAGTGCTATACATAAAGTCAGTGGGCTATTTAAAAAATACTGTAAGTGTGGAGGTAAGGACCTAGATAAGTATACAGAGCTGAGCAATGAAAACACCTCCCCTGAATTAAGGTTACATCATAAAATCTTAGATCTGTAAAGACGTACTGATAACAAAGCTATCAAGAATAGAGGGCATTGCATTCAACTACATCAGCACTTACACAACAGATATCTATACTGGAGTGGTGTTAACTAATTTTGAGGTTATACATAACAGACATAACCCCTCCACTTAGCCAATGTCCAAAACCATTATTCCTGCTCCTGACAAATATACTCAAAGTGTTTTGCATACTTCACTTTACTGAGTTTCAACAGGTAATGGAATACCTTTACAGCATAACTGGTCAAAATGTCACTTAACTTTCACCAAAGCCATATACCTTTAGTTTTCACAGAACAAAATGGGGATTGTTTATTGCACAAAACCTTGCAAATCACATCCAGAGAGCTTCTTTCATGAACAAATTTTTTTTATTTATTCTGCAAGGAAAAGGAAAAAGTAGAAAAGGATTCTTTTCACCCTTCTTGAAGACAGGAGTAATATTTGCTTTCTTCCAATACTTGGGCATTTCTGATAGATGCTGTGCTTGATCAAAGATTGTTGAGAGAGGCCTCACAGCACTTGATGGGTACATTCCAGCTGGGCCCAAGACCTTCATTACTCCCATTTTGTTTAAGTATTCTTCTTCCACCAATGCCAAAGCCCTTCCAATGTCAACAATGCTGTAACTCTGTTCTCTCAGAAAGCCAGAGGGGTTCTTTAGGTCATAAGAACACTACATTCAGAGAAGTAAACAGATCCTGATTGTATAGTAAAGGCCGTGGTAAAAGGAAATAAGAAAGCAGAGATAGTGGTCAGTATTATGGGAGAGACAGTGAGCAAAGCAAGTACTGGAGAGGTTCTGCTTTTTATGAGATTGTTGAAGAAAATTTTTAGTCCTTCTGAAGTGGGAGGCTTCAATCTACTGGTCACAGTTCCCAGAAATTGACCAGTCCAGGACAAAGGATACAATCCTTTACTGAATGGAGAGATCTGTTGTGGGAGAATACCCTGGACGATTTCTATTGCCCCTAATGTTGAATTAAAAGTGCATCACAAATATGTCTTCCCTATTGTTTTTCCCTTAGTCACTCCTATCCCAGTTTCTTCTTCCCATGATCCCTTAAAGCTCCTTTCCTGCCACTCTTTCCCATTGGTTCTCGTTTGCTGCATTGCAGTAGTTTTCCTTATATGGTTAGAGTTCCACCCCTGTTTCCCATTGGTCCATTTTTCAGTCCCTCGTTTGCATACCCCTGGACCAATGGGAAGCTTTGTACCAGCCCTTTCTCTAGAACCTTCCCCGTGTACCCTCTATAAACACTTGCTTCTTTTATGGCCACCAAGTCTTGAGTGTGGATCTTCTTTCTGGGACCTGCGTTGGACCGGTGCAGAAGGAGCCATCCTGAGCTTGGAGGGGCAGTGACTAAAAGAGCTGGTATCATTTGAGCTGCTTATCACTTCGCCCCTCTGAGCTGAAGACCTGCAACCAACATTTGGTGTCCTCATTCATCCGCCAATAGTCTGTAGAGCCAGTGGGGACACCACTACAGATATAACTGCTCTGACAAAAGAAGCAGGTCAAGAAATTGATCAAGCAACAGATTAAGGACCTCTTCTGGAGAAAAGAACAGGATGAAAAGTGAAAAATGTGATGGATAAAGGAAATACAAAACTTGCGATGTGGAAAGCACAGTTGAGGAGCTCACAAGTCTAGTCAGAGAACACTACCCCGAAAAAACTACTGTAATTCAGTGACTGCTGCACAGGTGAATACAACCTTTTACATATTTAGCAAGCAGTGAGACAAAGAGTGAGAAAAAGAATAAAAGGATGGGGAGGCCAAGTGTGAAGACAGTCTGGGAAGGAAAAGGGCTAGATACAAAGAGCCCTCCTAATATGAAAAAGGGAAAGAAGAAACACTGGAAACCATTGCAGTCTACAGCTTCCTCATTAGGGGAAGCAGAGCACCAAGCATTGATCTCTCCTCTCTGGTGGCCAGTGACAAGACCCAGTGGAACAGCATGAAGCTATATCAGGAGAGGTTTAGGCTGGATTTTAGGAAAAGGTTCTTCACACTGAGGGCACTGGAACAGGGTCCCCTGGGAAGTGGTCACTGCTCCGAGGCTGCCAGAGTCCAAGAAGTGTTTCCACAATGGCTGGCAAGCAGGTTTGGAGAACCTGCTGGAGAGTACTTTGTTATCGCATGGCAGTTCACAGGAAGAACAGCTTACTGGAGGAAACAAAGATTGAATGGATGAATTTTGGTGCAGTATCTGCAAAATGGCATCATGCTCAGCACATAAAATAGGGGGAGGAAGGAGGACATGCAGGTGTTTGTCTTCCCAAGTAACCATTATGCATGATGGAGTTCTACTTTCCTGGGAATGGCTGAACACATGCCATCCCATGGGAAGCAGTGAATGAATTCATGTTTTATTTTCCTCATGTGTGCAGTTTTTGCTTTACCCATTAAACTGTCTTTACCTCAACTCAGGAGTTTTGCAACTCTTTCAGTTCTCTTCCTCTTGCCCCTGGTAGAGGAATGAGAGAGCAGCAATGTGGTGTTTGGTTGCTGTCTGGGTTTAAACCACAACATCAACCCAAACCACTGCTGCCTATGCTTGCCCACAGTGCCAGGTCCCTCTCCGCTTCCCAGGTCTGCCATGCTTCTGGAAGCTGGTGCTCCTGGCCAGCTGTTGCATTGATACAACGCAAAAGCACTTCTGTGGGAGCCTGATCTCACAGATGAAGGAAGGAGCTGTAGCTGTTGTCCCTTCAGAGCAGGTACAAGGGCACAGGCAGACGGAGGATTCAGAGGGCAGAGGGCAGCTTCTGACATGCTGGTTTGGACCTTTCTGTAGAAGCCTGCAGAGCTGCTGCTGGGGGTTGGGTGCCAGGTAGGATTCCCTCCTGGGGGCTGGTGCAGCAGGAGCTGGCCTCAGGGCTGTTTTCCTCCTCCCCAACAGCAAGGGAGTGCAGCAGCCTCTGGGCATCCTCACTGCATTGGCCCACAATGATGTTGATGATGCCATTGACCAGCTGTTCTGTACATTGCTCAAGGAGAGGCTGCAGCATCTGGACCATGACCTCTCCATCTGGACCGCAGAGGCAGAGGGTGTACAAGATGCTGTTCTCTGTTCTCACTGCTAGCCACCATCTGGACCCAAATATTGTCTCCAGCCTCTGACGCAGCCAGGGCAGCACAGGGTCAAGGTGATGCTCCTTGTTTCTGAAAAGTTCTGCCCAGACCTTGGGCAGGAGGCCACCCATAGCCTCAGTGGCTGCAGCCCCCTGCTTAGCTGAGGAGAGTGTCCTGCGTGGAGAAGATGGAGGGGACCCTGCAAGGTGATGGCAGCTCTTTCCATCCAGGAGGCCAAGAGCTCCTTCTGCCTGGCTGCTGCCCTCTGGCCGTGTTCCAGGGGGTGTGATGACACTCTCTAGATACTTGTGGTTCTGCAGAGGAAACCTGACAGACTCTATCAGTCTTCTGCGCAGTGGGCACTCTGGTTTCTTCTCTGTCCAACGAAGGATGCAGTCCATGCAGAATTTGTGGCCACAGAGTATCACATAAGAGACACCCTCTTGCTCATCATGGCAGATGGGGCAGCTCCACTCTGTTCTCCCTGGCAGTTCATGGGGTCTTGAGGAGCTGATCCCCATCACTGATACCACCAAAGGCTGCAACAAAATGGAGAACACATGGTCCCTTGCTATCTTAGGGAGGGAAGGGAGAAATGCCCATGCCCCTGGAGAAGGGTACCCTCCTGGCTGCCCTGAGCCCCAGCACCCTCCCCACTGTCAAGCCACGGAAAACATTTTCCTGCACAGCTCACATCAGCTGCTGTCCCACGGTGCTCAGCTGAACCCGCTCCTGCAGGTCTGGAAAAACACTGGCAATGGCTCTGGGACTGGCACTGGGAGGTGACAACAGCAGGCCCCAGAGCATCATTTGGCACCATGAGAAGCCTCACTCAGCCCTCCAGATCTTACAGACATGCTTGGCAGTAGTTCAGACCTGAGCCAGACTGAGTCAAGTGTTCCTTCTACCCAAACTGAAGCAGTGAGGGATGTGAAGTCACAATACACCCCAGGTGACATCACAGTCCACTTTCAGGTGACAGTACCTGGAGACATCACAGTGGGACATCCAGCCCTGGGGCGCTAACACAAGCACACCATGTATGAGGTGGCCTTCTGTGTGTGTCCAGGCTGATCCCCAAACACACTTGAAAACCCAGCTCTGCAGTGATACTGACCTTTGTTACACTTGTTTTCACATTAATGCATAGGGTTTTTTTCCCTGCCTTGATTAAATGAACTCTAATTGGCCTTCAGGTCACACTCTACATCATTAAACCAACAAACAAAACCCTCTTAAAATGTACTGCATTCCCTTCAGATGGGAAAGTGATTCTTTAGAATGATGTTTTCCTGCTGATGGGTGATCCTGACAGCACTAGAGTCTGTGCTTGTAAGTACTTACAAATCTAATTAGTCTATTAAAAATAAAAAGCTTTCTTTTTCCTTTTCACTGAAATCTCTGCACAATGGTAGTAGAATTTGGTCAAGTGCCACAAATCTTTACAGAGAGTTTTTCAAGCAAGAGCCAACTAAATTTTCAAACTGGATTGCAAATGAATTTCATGTTTGCCACAGAAAACTTCAATAAACTTGACATCACTCTCTTCTTTTTAAAAACAAACTAAACAAAGGCTTATGATCAATTGTGTGCTCTGTGGAAAACATTTGCCAAAAAGGCTGCCTGGACCAGGAAACAGGTGATAGCTCCAGGACAGGCACCCAGAGCTGCTGACAGCAGCCCCAAATGCACCACCCAGCACCTGGAGAAGCCTTGCTTTATCCATTTACTCCTTCTTATGCTACTTTCCACTTCAGTACCTAGTCCTCTCCTTCCTTTGATGTTTCTGCTTCTTTCTTTCTTTGCACCTTGCCCTCCCTGATTGTCAGTTGAGCTACTTCTAGTTGGCTAAGAGTCTTTTTTCACCTACGTGGCACCCCACCTGCCAAAACCACAATAATTGTCAGTATTTTACCCCAGCTGCCTTTTCTTTGGGCCACTGTCACAGCTGGCAAAGCTTCAGTCTTTCACCTACAGTTTTCAGACAGTAGGTGGGTAAGGACTGACAAAGTAATTTCCTCATGATGAACTGCCAGTCAGACCTGTTCTCTTTCAGCCAAAGTGTCTTTGAAGGCACTTTAGAATTCCCATCACAGAAATGAAGAGATGTTGGTAGCAGATCAGACTTTGAATGGATTTGGAAGGGGATATGAAGCTCAATTTGCAAACTGAGACACAAGAACCTTTCTCCCCACCAGACTTTTGGCATCATGTTAGCACTGCTCCATGCTGCCCAGGTATTCCCAGGAGAAGAGCTTCATCACCCCCTCATTTGCACACCCTTCCTGCTGCCAGCATGCAGCCTCCTGCACCCAGTTGGGAAAGGTAGCCACTGTTAGGCACACCATGGAGACGCGACTTCTTCTCAGTCTTCACACCTACCTCCCTTAGCAGGGTCCCAGGCTCTGAGGATGCTCCCTCTGGCTGGATGCCCCTTGTGGCACTGGGATGAGGCAGGGGCACCTGGGGGCTGTATGAGACCAGGGGTGCTTGTGACCCTGGCTCCCAGGACTCTCCCAGCCCTCCAAGAGGCCAGTCTGCTGGCAGCACTGTCAGGGCTCCAGCAAGTCTTTATTCAAGAGAAAGGAAGTAGGGAGGTATTTTAGACAAGTTTGTCAGGTTTCTTATACCTTAACCGTTACACCATCATGAAAATTGGAGGACAAATTACAACATAGTTAAAAATATACCAGAACATATTCCATATGTCTTTCCATCCAAACCACAATGCTTCTAGCAGGTACTTCCTCACACAGCAATGAAATGGACTAGATTGAGGCTTCTCTCGTGGACACCTGGCTCTGAGTGTGGCCCTTTCCTGGGAGCTGCGCCGGGCTGGGTGCGGGAAGAGCCATTCCTTTAGCTTCGAGAGGCAGCCTAAAAGAGCTGATATTACTTTGAGCCTGCGGCCAATGTGCCTCTCGGAGCAGAAGACCTGCACTCCCATATCAGGAGCTACTTCACCCACTGATAACTGACGCCCAATGTGGGGCGCAGGTGTCCACAAGAGAAGCCAATTTATTGGCGAGCATGTGACTTATATAGGGTCAGGGTAGAACTTTCCAGAAAAATGGGAGGGGGGAAGCATCTGAGTGGCTAAGGAGTATGCAAATGAGGAATCAAGAAAGGAACCAATGGGAGAACGAGGCATAAATGGAACCATTATGGGAAGGTGGTGCATTGCACCAAATCTGAACCAATGAGGGAAAGGTTGGCAGGAAAGAGGCTCTGAGGGTCTGTGGGAAGGAGAACTTGGATAGGAATACTATAAGGGAAATATTATGGGTAGACATGATGACTGATGCCATCAAACAGGGGAAACATCAATATATGGGGTGAACTGGGTAGAATTTTCATTAATTCCTCTCAACTTGCTGGGGTCTGCAACCTCAGACCCCCCGATTTCTATGTCCTTATCAATTCATCATTTATAATATCTCTGTCACTTGATGAAATCCGGGTATAACCTGACATCTCCTCCTTTTTTGTTTTCTATTGCGGGGTAAGCCTGCAGCAGAGCCTGGAAGAACATGAAACTTTGAAAACATTTAAAAAGGCAAGGGAAAACACACAGAAACAAGCAGATAACAAACAGAATGATTAACAGCCAAATTATGACTTTCTTGACAGTAGCTGACAAACCCTGGAAGGGCAGCCAGCTGAATAGCTCCTCAAGCTGTAACCCATCATCCTGTTTAATGTCATGAACCAGTGATTTCAATTGGTTAATATGTGAGAGAATCAAAGTCAAATGGTCGGAAAAATTAAGGCAACAGAGCCTTTCGAATTCCTGACAACCATGACCATTAACAAGGAGTAAAAAATAAATGGCTGCCCTATTCTGTAGTAATGCTTTCTTATTTTCTTGTGTGTCAAGTAATAGTTCCTCCAAGGTCTGGCTTGTGGCATTGGCCTCTTTAGCCAGCCAGCAGCCCATCTTTGTTATCAAGTCTAAAGCATGGGTGGTACCAATAGCCGGAATAATCGCTCCACCCAAAATATTTTTTCCTTTAGACCAAAAATGCATGTTGGAATCGCATTCAGCAGTAAACTCGTGTAAATGTAGCATGCCCTCTAATGGGTGAGGCTTAAATATTGGTGCGACGGTAGTAGCTTTAGTCACCTTTGGTTGGGGAGGTGTCGGACGCTGCTGTGAATAGAAGTTAAGGGCTGGTGCTAGCCAATGAAAATATCTGCATGTCCTAAGAGACCTTTTGTGTAAGAATGTCTGAGAATGCACATCCTTCCTTGCACAAACCTGAGGTGGGCCTTGAGACTGCATGAACAAGGCAGGATTATATCGTGTTAGCTTACCGAAGGTGCAAGGACCCCTGCTGCCAACCTAGGGATCATCTTCCACACTCTTTGTCCACAAATTAGAAAAATCCCTTTTGGCAGGATAACTGACTCCAGGGTAGCATGAATTTGATATGCTATCTCATCCTTGCACCAAAAACTAAAATTGGCATAAGGCTGAGGAGAGGTGACATTAATTAGCTCCACTTCAGCGACGTGTTGGTTATGTATAAAATAGAAACACAACAGAGCCCTTACACTTCCTAAAATTTCCAATTCCTCAAGCCTCTGCCACTGATAAGTGAAAGTCTTCCTGATATGTAAAGTTTTCTCTGGGCAGGTAGAACAGTCCAAAACCAGATTCCTAAACTGGTCACTATCATTGCACCAGGGAGGGTACTGGTTCCTAAATTCTCCCCATTTGCGTGGTGACCAGGGTAGACCCACTAAGCATGTCTTAAAGGGGTTGGATGGATCTAAAGTTGACAAACATATAGAATCCATATTCAATGACTGTGCCAAACTTAACCAAATATTTTGTCTGGAAGACATCACCCATGTCAGGACCGGTGGGGTCAACGAAGCAGCAACTGTTGAGGATGCAGCTTGTTGTTTCTGTTGTGCCATTACTCTGCTCATAATCACGCCACAGATGAAGTGCCTTCTCCCTCAGAGAACATACTGTCCAGATGCCATTCTTCCTTTTCCTCCACTGATGTCCATGCAGTGATGGCGCTGTCCTGGTGGAAGCGGACATAACGATATGGAACCCATCGTGGGCCAGACCCTGTGGAAACACAGACATGCTCTCTCCCCCATGTCAACAGGCGGACAGGGCCGACCCACTCTCCAGTTACCACATCTTTATACCAGACCTTAACTTTGCTCTTTCTCATCTTTCCCGCTCTAAAGTGCCTTTCAACAGGGGGAGTATCATCGTGGAGCCTATTTAAAAATTTTAACATGTATAATGCCCTGTTTAACCTCTCTTGAGGCGAGAGCCCTATCGCCAAATGATACTCAGTCATTGATTTTGCTTATATGCTGACCACACAGGGTCATGGAAATGGATCAAGTATTTCCACTAGTTCTCTGATCTGAAAAAAGGTGTAACAATGCCCTGGGGTAAAAGCAGAACAGTAAGTTAATGTAAATGTTTGTCCATTTGGGCAATTTAGTTTGCTTTTTTTTCTATCCAAATTCTGACAATTACCCCATTGTGATGCTTCTAGCCCCTCTGCAGTCTCCAGGAGAGTCTAAGACAACAGCAGGACCAGCAAGAGCAAATCTGGAGGGCGGCATATGCCCAGACAAGCAAACCAGCTGAGGAGCTTTGATGAACTGAGGCAAGTAAGGCAGCATCAGGAATTCCAAGTGTTGCAAGAAGTAACAGAGAAGAGGAAAGATTAGCTCTGGCACCCTTAAAATTTATAGCATTTAATCAAAGCAAGGATTGTGCTGGACAATTCTATACTAGTCAAAAGTCTCACCTGCTGCTTTTCTTATATTAAGTCCTATTAAAATTCATCTTTCAGGGTGAAAATCTGGCTACTATTGAGGTTTCAGTGATCAGAAAAAGAGTCTTTGTGATAGTTAAAAGTCTTTTATCTTATTTTGAAAGTAACTTGCTGTGTGTTTGTATTTTGTTTTGTGCATGTTTTGAATACAGTTCTTCTGATTTTATGTGTATTATTGTAGCCCAGAATAAGCTCAGGGACAGGAAGAGAAGTTAAAGGAGGATAACTTAGACAGAACAAGGATCGGAGACTTTTAAGAATTGTCTTTTGTAAAAGACTGTGACTATTGGGTTGGAACAGGAAGGACCAATTGATCTATTTGTATTTACATGGCATACATGGAGTGAGGATTATTTCCTAATGCTGTCCTGGGCATCTGCTGTTGTTGTGGAAATACACTAAAGGCACAGATGTCTAGGACCAGAAAGGATGTGTAAAGCTAGAGTCATCAGACCACGAAGCTGGAATTATTTTAATTGTTTTGTTTCTCTTGTGTCTTTTTCTACCCAAGTATTGAACCTCAGTATGCGTGGGGCAGAGCAGCAGCAGCAATGCCAGGGAGAGCTGGAGCACTTGCATAAGGAAGGGGACCAGAAAAGGTTATATTGCCTTTTTTCAATCCAGGAAGAACTGCTGCAACTTAAGAAGCAAATTGTTCTCAATTATAGACACAAAGACTTGCTGAGAATAGGTCTTTCTGCATTTAGTAATTGTAGCAACCAAATCTGTGTTCTGGTGTCAGGACTTACGCCCACGACAAGTGAATTAGAGGCTCTAGAATTGTTCCTAATTTTGGTTGTCATTCCTTCATAATATTTCCTGTAGATGTCTTCAAAGGCATTTTGCTGCAAGGCTGGTAAATAGGATGTCACAACAATGTTTTTAGACATTCATCGTATAAAGCATCTAATTTAAAAGCAGCACTGCAGCTGTTCTCTTGAAAATGGCTTATAAATATGCATTAGGATTTCTACAGGAGAAGGATTGAAATTAAAATACTGTAAACTCTTGGTGCTATGAAGTTTTTTTTTTGAGAAAGGTGTCTTGGTCAGCTGGCGTTTTGCCAGCTCAACCCGAGACGCCATGGAACCAAAGCGATTCATAAGATGTTAAATACTGAACATCTTATGATTATCCCATACCCCTAAGCCTTTTGCAGTAACTAGGTTTCCTTGAACTTTTCTTCCTCTATGTAAAGGTGGGAGGCAAATCTTGAAAAATAAAACACCATGATAAAGCTAATTTTCTGTTCCAGCTTATCACACCTGGCTTTCTGCAGAGGAAGCAGTCTAGGCTTTACACTGGACTCCACTTACACTTGTCAAAGTGTTTTATTAAGTTTTATTTTTCAAGATCTTATAAGAACTAGTCACAGACTAACATTATTTGCAAATATTATGACCAATATTATGTACAAATAAAGGAGATAAGAGATATTTTTGCCAAAGAGGACAAAATGTGTGGTTGACTCCCACATTATCTGAAACCTAATTCTTCGAAAGCTTCTTGCTCTTGATTCACGATAGTGGAACAAGAGATTAATGTCACGTTACACCCCGTATTTCTTGACAGAGAGGTTTCCCTACTCGAGCAGATGTGGCCAATACTATATGAGCACTACAAAAAATGGGCAGGTTGGTGTCCAGATTGCAGTAAGAAACAGCTACAGCTGTGGATGAAAAAAGGAGAGAGACAAAAGCAGTAGTAGTTATAGACAAAAGAGCAGATGAAGACTCAAACTTTTAATTCATTTATGAACATAAGTTTCTAAACTGAATTCTAGGGGAAAAAAATCACGCAACAGTTAGTTCCTTTTTGAAATGTTTTCTTACTAGGGTTTTAGGTCCTTCATGGTGTCTTTTTTTTTTTTTTTAAATACCCAGACTTCAAGTTAAAAGTACCATGCAGTGGTCAGTGACTTCAAAATGCTGCTGAAGGGTGTG
The DNA here is from genome assembly GCF_047495875.1 of Pithys albifrons albifrons. Lineage (NCBI taxonomy): Eukaryota > Metazoa > Chordata > Aves > Passeriformes > Thamnophilidae > Pithys > Pithys albifrons. The sequence goes on from NC_092497.1 coordinate 47,302,132, forward strand.
TTGCTTCTTTTTATGAGAACAGCAACTGTGAAGACAACAAGGTATGAATAAATTATTAATATTGAAGGGGGAGTGTGTTAATTTGTAAGGGAAATAGAACATCTTTTATTAAAAAAATAAATAAAATCTACCTGCTTTCATTGTATGATGCTCTGATCATCCAAACTATCATAGCAGTTTACTTTTCTGTAAAGGATTTTAAAGTCTGTTTTGTAGGAAGATGCTGGATTGAATTTCAAGCACAGCTGTGCTGGAAAAGACTTTGAATCTGAAATGATTCAACTAAGAGACTTGTTATTTAAGTTTTAAAATGATGTTCTTCCTTGCTTAGTTGCAAAGTTTGTCTCATTCTCTCAGTTTGCTGCAGTTCCCCCACGGGGCTGTGTCACTACACCCTGCACTGTATTGTATCTACCCTGACCAGTCTTCTTTGTGTTCACTGGAGCCCTTTTGCTCCCTTTGATGCCTAAGGTTTTTTTTTGATTTTTGATTTTCACATTTTTTAGCTTTTAGGAGCACAGTAACTGTAGCAAATGTAAATTTAATGTGCTAGTATTCTGGCAGCCTAAGTTCATTGTTTATGTATCCTAACCCTTAGCATTTATCAGTAGCTCAAATTCTCTTAGTTTAGACTTTCTTCAAGGTAAAGAGCTGGAGGATATCAGAAAGGCCTACAGAACGAAACATAAACACAGGTCAGAGTGACCCAGAAGTCAGAACTGGAAGAACTCCAAGAGATGTTTGTGTCTGGGTTTGAGGGAAAAAAAAACCAAAATGTTTTACCCACAAGCAGGGGAGGGGCCTCCTCCACGATAATCACACCACTCTTTATCAAATTTAAGAAAAGGAATTTTAATACAAGAAGGATAACTGCTATATATATATATATGTAAACAGACTAGTGCAACCCACTTCCCCAACACCACAAGAGAGGGAAAAAAAAAACAAACCAAAAGAAACAAAACAACAACAAAACCCAGCAGGTTTTTTCTCCGGGAGAAAAGGTTATACTTAAGTGTCCTTGTCACAGCCTGGCTGGCTGCAGAGTGAGTTTCAGTCCCTCTCCAGCAAAACAGACGAGCAGTGAGCTTTCAGATGGACTCAGTCTCTTTCCCCTGTGTTCCCCGTCCAAGAAGCAGAAAGGTACGAGCAACCAGCAGCAAATCCAAGGCAGGTAGCAGCATCAGCACGGCACGAAAAGTAGTCCGAGGTGGGCAGCGGCAAGACAGCCAGGAAAAACCCCAGCAGTAACCAGCAGGGCAGCCTGCCTCCTTCGAGCCCCCACTCCCCCGTTCCGCCGAGCCAAGACTCCGGAGAAATCCAAAAAAAGAAACCAAAAGAGACAAAACCTGCCCCCACCCCAGCGATCAACAGTTAACTGCTTCTTTTGTTAACCGCTGGCCTGGGCAGTTAAGTGGCAGGGGAGAGAATTTACATAATAATCCCAAACTACAACATTATCCACCCCTAAATTCTCTTCCATGCCGATACTCTACATTAAACTTAAATTTTCTTTCAAATAATTAAGTGTTTACAAATACAGTAATATGAGTCGTTTACCCAGAGATAAGTTCCCCTTGAGGTACACGTCGTGTCTCTCCATCTTCCTGCATCACCCACCAGGTCGAACCAGATCCTTGAGCAAAGACAACCCCACGAATGGGTTTGCCTTTGCCTGAGGCAGGGTTGATCCAGACTGTTTTCCCTAGCATACCTCTCAGGTGTATTACAGGGACTTTGTCTCCATCTACAGTGTGAAGGGGTTCTGATTGGGCAGGACCGGCTCGATTGACAGAGCCTCTAGTGTTGACTAGCCATGTAGCCTTTGCTAAGTGTTGATCCCAGTGTTTGAAAGTCCCTCCACCCAACGCCTTCAAAGTGGTTTTCAACAGTCCATTACACCGCTCAACTTTCCTGACAGCTGGTGCATGGTAGGGGATATGATACACCCACTCAATGCCGTGCTCTCTCGCCCAGGTAGCAACTAAGCTGTTCTTGAAATGAGTTCCATTATCTGACTCAATTCGCTCTGGGGTGCCATGTCGCCACAGCACTTGTTTTTCCAGGCCTAGGATGGTGTTCCGAGCAGTGGCGTGAGGCACTGGGTGTGTCTCCAGCCACCCTGTGGTTGCTTCCACCATGGTGAGCACATAGCGCTTGCCTTGGCAGGTCTGTGGCAGTGTGATGTAGTCAACCTGCCAGGCCTCCCCGTACTTATACTTATCCCAGCGTCCACCATACCACAGGGGCTTCACTCTCTTAGCCTGCTTAATGGCAGCACATGTCTCGCAGTCATGGATAACCTGAGAGATAATGTCCATGGTTAAATCCACCCCTCGGTCTCGTGCCCATTTATAAGTGGCATCTCTGCCCTGATGGCCCGAGGCATCATGGGCCCATCGAGCCAAGAACAGCTCTCCCTTGTGCTGCCAGTCCAGATCTGTCTGTGATACTTTCACTTGCGCAGCTCGGTCTGCCTGTTGGTTGTTGAGATGTTCCTCATTGGCCCGATTTTTGGGCACGTGTGCGTCTACGTGGCGGACTCTCACAATCAGCTTCTCTACTCGGGTGGCGATGTCTTGCCATATATCGGCAGCCCAGATGGGTTTCCCTCTGCGTTTCCAATTGGTTTTCTTCCATCGGTCTAACCATCCCCAGAGAGCATTGGCCACCATCCATGAGTCGGTGTAGAGGTAAAGCTTTGGCCATTTCTCTCGTTCAGCAATGTCCAGGGCCAACTGCACGGCTTTAAGCTCTGCAAACTGACTCGACCCACCTTCTCCTTCAGTAGCTTCTGCAACTTGTCGTGTGGGACTCCATACAGCTGCTTTCCATTTGCGATTAGTCCCTACAATGCGACAGGAGCCATCGGTGAAGAGGGCGTAGCGTATTTCTTCTTTTGGCAATTGATTGTATGGTGGAGCTTCTTCCGCACGTGTCACCTGCTCTTCCTCTTCATCTGCTAGACCAAAATTTTCACCTTCAGGCCAGTTTGTGATGATTTCCAGGATCCCAGGGCGATTTGATTTTCCTATACGGGCGCGCTGCGTAATCAGGGCAATCCACTTGCTCCAGGTAGCATCAGTGGCGTGATGTGTAGAGGCAGCCTGTCCTGACAACATCCACTTCAGCACTGGTAGTCAAGGTGCCAGAAACAGCTGTGCTTCTGTGCCAATCACCTCTGAGGCGGCTTGAACTCCTTCATAGGCGGCTAGGATCTCTTTCTCTGTTGGGGTATAGTTGGCTTCAGATCCTCTGTAGCCTCGGCTCCAGGATCCAAGTGGTCAGCCTCAAGTCTCACCAGGCACCTTCTGCCAAAGGCTCCAAGACAGGCCATTATTCCCGGCGGCGGAGTAGAGCATGTTCTGTATGTCTGGTCCTGTCCTGACTGGTCCAAGGGCTACAGCCTGAGCAATCTCATGCTTGATCTGGTCAAAAGCTTGTTGCTGCTCAGGGCCCCAGTGGAAATCATTCTTCTTACGGGTTACCAAGTAGAGAGGGCTTACGATCTGACTGTATGCTGGGATATGCATCCTCCAGAACCCTATGGCACCCAGGAAGGCTTGTGTTTCCTTTTTGCTGGTAGGTGGAGACATTGCTGTGATCTTATTGATGACTTCTGTTGGAATCTGACAGCGTCCATCCTGCCACTTCACTCCCAGGAACTGGATCTCTTGGGCTGGTCCCTTAACCTTACTCCGTTTGATGGCAAAGCCAGCTCCCAAAAGGATCTGGATGATTTTCTCTCCTTTCTGAAAAACCTCTTCTGCTGTGTCCCCCCACACAATGATGTCATCAATGTATTGCAGGTGTTCTGGAGCCTCACCCTTCTCCAGTGCAGTCTGGATCAGTCCATGACAGATGGTGGGACTGTGTTTCCACCCCTGGGGTAGTTGGTTCCAGGTGTACTGCACGCCCCTCCAGGTAAAAGCAAACTGTGGCCTGCACTCTGGTGCCAGAGGAATGGAGAAGAATGCATTAGCAATGTCAATAGTGGCATACCACTTTGCTGCCCTGGACTCCAGTTCATACTGGAGCTCCAGCATGTCCGGCACAGCGGCACTCAGCGGTGGGGTAACTTCATTCAAGCCACGATAGTCCACAGTCAATCTCCATTCTCCATCAGACTTATGCACAGGCCAGATGGGGCTGTTGAAGGGTGAGTGGGTTTTGCTGACCACCCCTTGGCTGTCCAGTTCACGGATCATCTTATGGATGGGGATCACAGCATCACGGTTCGTTCGGTATTGCCGACGGTGCACTGTCGTGGTGGCAATTGGCACTTGCTGTTCCTCAATTTTCAACAGTCCAACAGCAGAAGGACTTTCTGAGAGACCTGGCAATGAGTTCAATTGTTCAATCCCTTCTGTCTGTACAGTGGCTATTCCAAAAGCCCATCTATGCCCCTTTGGGTCCTTAAAATATCCATTCCTGAGGTAGTCAATGCCCAGGATACATGGGGCGGCTGGACCAGTCACAATGGGGTGTTTCTGCCAATCTCTCCCTGTCAAGCTCACTTCAGCTTCTAGCACAGTCAGCTCTTGAGATCCCCCTGTCACCCCAGAAATAGAAATAGTTTCTGAGCCCACATGTCCTGATGGCATTAATGTGCATTGAGCGCCAGTATCAACCAAAGCCTTATACTTTTGTGGGTCTGATGTACCAGGCCATCGAATCCACACAGTCCAATAGACACGGTTGTCCCGTGCCTCTACCTGGCTAGAGGCAGGGCCCCTCTAACACTGATCCTGGTCATAGTGGTCAGAACCTTTTCTCGATGTGTACACCTGGGAGGTGGCCTCCTGTGGGTCAGATTCTTGCCCGTGGGAAACTGGGACTGCACTTACTCTCACTGACCTTCTTCCATTCTCCTTCAGTTCTTGTACTCGGGCTGCAAGGGCACGGGTGGGTTTCCCATCCCACCGTCCCATGTCTTCTCCATGTTTGGCCAGGAAGTACCACATCTCAGTTCGTGAGGTCTGTCCACTTCCTCTGGCTGGGGGGCGTCTGGCTCTGACTTCAGAGGTTCTCATTCGCACTGGTGCCACTTGGAGACTTTCCCTAATTTCCTCTCTGATCGCTTTTACCTCTGCAGGCAGCGTCTTGAGACTCTCAACCAATGTCTCTACAGCAGAAATACGGGCCTGCATTGGGCTGTGGGTCATGCCTTCATATATCCGGAGCTTATTTGCTACAGCGCCCACTGTTTCTTGGTTCTCTTCCCTATACATGGATGCCAGGAATTCGGTGTATTCAGCTGGCCCCGAGTGTGAAAGGTTCCACCACATATGTGGTGTGCATCTGACCTTGTCAGGGTCATTATTGGCTTGCCCACCTCTTCCAAAAAGCACGTCCATCATTGTCATCTCCCTCAGACGTAAAATTCCTTCTTCCATCGTCTTCCAAGTCTTCCTAATATGATGTTCCTGCAGGATTTCTCTATAAACAAACTTCTCTCTTACACTCATTAGAAGTCGTGCCCAGAGTGAAAGGGGCTTTGATTCCCTCACGAACACCTGTTCAATAGCCACATCCTGGGCCAGAGTCCCCAAAAACCTGGCTTCAGCACCATCCAGTTGTAAGGTTTCACCCATAAGGTCCCAAACTCGGATCGACCAAGTCAGGATGGGCTCACCCGGGTGTCGAGCAATGTCTTTCCGCAAACTACGGAGATTATCAAATGACAATGACTCAGTGATGATCTCAGGCTCTGGGTCTGCTTGCTGTGGAGGTGCAGCAGCCCCCTCATCGTCCGCTGGATGGTCTAATTTGGTCTTATATTTCCTTTTCTGGATAGGGGCAACTTCCATAGGCTTGGCCTGTCCTCCTGATTTAGCCTCGTCCTGCATCACTGTAACATCAGAGGTTTTACCCTCTTCCCTTTTTTTAGCCCCATCCTGCATCACTGTAACGTCAGGGGTTTTACCCTCTTCCTTCTCCCTCTTCACTGTAACGTCAGGGGTTTTATTCTCTTCCTTTTCTCCCTTCACTGTGGCATCAGGGGTCTTATTCTCTTCCTTTTCCCCTTTCACTGTGGCATCAGGGGTTTTATTCTCTTGCTTTTCCCCATTCACTGTGGCATCAGGGGTTTTATTCTCTCGCTTTTCCCCCTTCACTGGGCTAGGCTTCTGAATGCATTCTGGAAAAACCCTGGCCCTACCTTCAAACATTCTGTAAGCCGCAGGGATACAACCTTGCAGAAAAACCATAAAGAGCAAGATATCTCTGGCATCCAGGGAGAATTTAAACATCTCAAAAGCTGTTGTAGCAGACTTGAATGGGGAATGGACAAAGGGTTGGGAGAAGAGATTCCCCTTTGTTCCTTCCCAAGGGTCCGTACTATTATCACTGAATCCCCAGAGGTAGCAGCTTAGATTACGGCAGGAAAACAGCCTGGAGAACACCACCCACATGACATCCAAAGGCATCGAATTCATGGCACCATAAATCCAGAGTAAGAACTCAATAATAATTGCGGCTATTTGGGTTTTACTCATTGATTTGTTGATAAGACTTAAACCTGCCGCTCCTTTTGGCATGACTTTGTACCAACAAAAAGCCAATATATTATACAGGATGGTCCTGATGAACCCTAAGCTCAAGACCCACATGGTGCCACAAAATAGCAGTTATCCTTCTTTGTTTACAAGCCCCACACATTGGGCGCCAAGAAATGTCTGGGTTTGAGGGAAAAAAAAAACCAAAATGTTTTACCCACAAGCAGGGGAGGGGCCTCCTCCACGATAATCACACCACTCTTTATCAAATTTAAGAAAAGGAATTTTAATACAAGAAGGATAACTGCTATATATATATATATGTAAACAGACTAGTGCAACCCACTTCCCCAACACCACAAGAGAGGGAAAAAAAAAACAAACCAAAAGAAACAAAACAACAACAAAACCCAGCAGGTTTTTTCTCCGGGAGAAAAGGTTATACTTAAGTGTCCTTGTCACAGCCTGGCTGGCTGCAGAGTGAGTTTCAGTCCCTCTCCAGCAAAACAGACGAGCAGTGAGCTTTCAGATGGACTCAGTCTCTTTCCCCTGTGTTCCCCGTCCAAGAAGCAGAAAGGTACGAGCAACCAGCAGCAAATCCAAGGCAGGTAGCAGCATCAGCACGGCACGAAAAGTAGTCCGAGGTGGGCAGCGGCAAGACAGCCAGGAAAAACCCCAGCAGTAACCAGCAGGGCAGCCTGCCTCCTTGGAGTCCCCACTCCCCCGTTCCGCCGAGCCAAGACTCCGGAGAAATCCAAAAAAAGAAACCAAAAGAGACAAAACCTGCCCCCACCCCAGCGATCAACAGTTAACTGCTTCTTTTGTTAACCGCTGGCCTGGGCAGTTAAGTGGCAGGGGAGAGAATTTACATAATAATCCCAAACTACAACAGTTTGTGAGCCTGAGGAAGAGGAGCTGATGAAGACAGAGGGTCTCATCGACCCCCCTGACTCAATTCCTAGGGGTGGGACCAGGGGCAGGACTGGGGCTGGACTGAGAAATGTGTAAAGTAATGATTGGATAGATCATACTATAAAAGCCATGGAAACTAGAACTGGGGGGCACGTGCATGTCACCATGTATTCCTGTGGGCCTTCAGCATGTTATTAAAGGACCTTTACTTTTTATCTTATCCTACATTTACTTGGCTCAGAGACCTGCCTTGTGGGGGGCACTCAGGGCATCACCTTGATGACCCAGAAATTAAGGTAGATTGCCTTGTCCTGGCCCAGGCAGGGCTCACCCCCACCCAGGAGCTCCCGTGGTCGGAGACCCTCGGGACCCCCTCCCCTCCCTGCCCTGTGACTGCAGGGTAGGAAACCCTGTGTGACTCTCCTGTGCCTGGTGGCTGGGGGGGGAGGGGGGCAGGGCCAGGGCCCCAGCCAGCCCTGCCCCTGTCCCCAAACCCATTGGTTAATGGACCTTGGACCCTGCCTTTTCCTCAGTTTTCACCCAATCCTACCAAACCTGGGGACCTCCCAGGACTGGACATTACCTCGTGTTTTTTGAGTAAACAGTTCACTCTCCTTCTTTGCAATTGTCTGGAATTCATCGTCTCTTCCTCCCTTCACTGCCCCCATGGAACAAAGGGGATAGCAGGGAAAACCATCTCCCTTTCCCTCCACGCCGCACAGAAGAGACCCTTTTCCTTAAAACCAATACTGTTTGTTCTGCAGATGAAGAAGATAAATGCTGAAACAAAATATTCTGAAGACTGAAATAGAGGGAATAAAAAATTGTATATGAATGGAATAAATTCTGTAAGCTTAGCCAAAATATTCTAATATAATTAAATAATGTAATCTACACATTCAATAAAATAAATGGTAAGCTTACAAATTTGTAACCGGGGGGGAGGCGGGTTTTTGGACCTGAGAGACGACTTCACAGAAGTTAGCAGCAACAGGCTCCTTTATTCATACGCACACACACTAATATACATCTTTAAGACTGTAACCTTCCGCAGGTGCTTGACACTTTGGCACTGATTATTGGTTAACAATGTTGTTTACATTACAAAGCTTCTCATAATTGGCTGACCATGCACATCTGCTGAGAAGGTCGGCAGCAGCCATTTCTGATTTCATTAATTAGTTCTTAAGGCTACAGCACTTATTTACATAGGCAGTTCAGCAGAATACCTTAATTATACTTCAGAAAAGATTCATACAAACACATCAGACTTTTTTATTAAAAACCCCCAAAAATACACAAACAGGAATTGGCCAACCTGTGTATATTTAGCAATCTTTTTCAAAGCTGTTCAGCTTGTAATTTTGAGATTCAGAAATAAAAATCTTGGTTCATATCATTTAAACTGTCAGCCAACAGTGTAATGTCTTCTTGCGTTCATGTAATCTTATCTACCTCTTCAACCAATCAGGCAACCAGTGACATATACTAATGTCCTGACCAATCAGGCAACCAGTGACATATACTAATGTCCTGACATATACTAATGGCCTTTTTCAACATTCATGTTTATGAAAGTAATCTTTTCTGACATTTGTATGCCTAAGCTTAAAAACTGTGCTGCTCAGAAAACACTACTCAGCCTAAGAAGACTTTTCTACCTGTTGCTGAGAACACTACAGTATTTGAAATATTGTCTTGTTTGCCTACCTCAGGTGTGGAGCTCCTGCACTGCCTGATATCTCCACAGGGTAAAAATTTCCCAGGTTTCTGAATGTACAAGGTTTCCAGGTTCCTGTGCTTCTTAGCTGTCAAGACTCCAAAGATTTACAGCAGATCATTAAGAAACTTCCACTTTCATTTCTTCCAAAAGAGACAGCAGGAGGATTACTTTTCTTTTTAATGCTTTCCCTCCTTTATGTATTCTATCCTTGAGATAGTTTCCCAGGGAATCCTTTGAATATTTAGCTTCCTTTTCAACTTAAACCCCCCAGATTTATTCACATGTAGGGGTTGTTCTTGCACAAGTCAGATCACATACTAGTGCAACAGACCGATGACTTTGTGGTGCTGCACATCAGATTAGATAAAACTGTTCTCTGGAGGATGCCAGACTACTTCATACATAACTCTGACATGGGCAGGAGCCTGGATGGCTGGAAATTTATTCAGCTGTTTAGTGGAACAGACTGCAGAACCTGATAAGCCCTGAGGTGTTGTATTAGGAAAAGAGATCCATGACAATAACAAGCTCTAAACCTCAAAAGTGCAAGTCTCAAAAATTTCTTGACAAAAATGACAAGATGTGCGTCTTTGTTAAATGGTTTGCTTATATACAAATCATGGATATCTCTTTCTGTCCTTTTTACTGACATAATACGCTAAACACAAGGCAGCAGCAAGCCTATACAAACTTAATTGTAGTATGCATTTACACTTTGCTGTAAATGCAGCAGTGTTCAGATATGGACACATGTTCTTCTGAACTTCTTTCCAGAGCTGATTTTTTTCTGTTCTTGACATGGAAAAAGCAGGTGAGTATCACCTACTTTCCTCAGACCTTAAAAAACATAACAGCATTATCAGCAAAGAAAAGTCCTGGTATCCTTGTGGCTAAAAGACCACTTTTCTCAGCTGTTCCTCACAGCAGAGGTGCTCCAATCCTCTGATCATCTTGGTGGCCTCCTCTGAACTTGCTCCAGCATGTCCTTCCTGTGCTGGGGACACTGGAGATGGATGCCGTGTTCCAGGTGGTGTCTGACCAGAGGGGTAGAATTATCCCCATTGTCCTGCTGTCCACACTGCTAGGGATGCAGCCCAGAACACTTGGCTTTCTGGGCTGCAATCATAGCTTTGTTGAACCTGATGAGGTTCCCATGAGCCCCCTCTTGAGCTTGTCCGAGTCCCTCTGGATGGCACCCTGTTCCTCAGATGTGTCAACTGTTTAGCGTGGTGAGTCACATGCACATTTGCTGAGAGTGCACTCAATCCCACTGTGTTTTTGATGAAAATATTAAATAGCACCAGCCCCAATATGGACCCCTGAGGAACATCACATGACACAATACCCTCTGGATGGAACAATACCCTCTGGATGTGCCCATCCAACCAATTCCTCATCCACTGAAAAATCCACCCATCAGATCTGTCTTTTTCCCATTTAGAGCAAAGGATGTTGTAGGGCACAGTGTTAAAGACCTTTCAGGGAGTTGACATCTGTAGCCCTTCCCTTTTCCACTGTTGTAGTCATTCCATTTTAGAAGGCCATCAGATTGTTCAGGTAGGACTTTTTCTCGAGGAAGATGTGCTGGTTGGCCAGCTGAGCACCCCCTCCACGCTCCTGGTAGCATGTTCTTGCCATCCAGGCTCTCGTGGGCTGAGTCATGCTCAGATGCATCTCACAGGATGACTGTGGAGTGCACAGCACCCCCTCGGTCAGGGAAGACAGCACAGGCTCCCTGTAAGGAGCACACAGCAGGACAGTGACTGCTTGCTTAGTCACTGTGCTTGCTGCTTGCTGCAAACAGGACAAAGCTGCAACTTTCTCACTATGTCACATCAGCCAGCCTTCTCTGTGGTTTGAATGACCTGTGGTAGGCATTGTGAGGAAACATAAGACACAAAAAGAAATGTGTTAAATGTTACTCCTTCTTCCTCCTGCAATTGCTTTTAGTAATTTCTTCCTGCTCTCCGACAAAAGGATCACCCAAAATACAAACTTAATGTGTCTGAAAACAGTTTCCAAAGTTTTAAAGAATAACATATACATTTTTTGCTGGGTTTTGGGCTTTCTTGGTTTGTTGTTTTCAGTTTTATTGTTTATTCAGTTTTTTGAAAAGCCCCTGCAAGATCAATATGTATTATTAGTGCCCATATGAACAGTGTTTCTCATATTATCTCTTTCTCCTCTCTCCACTGTGATGTACCTTTCCCTTTCTTCCTGTCCTTTTATAGTGCTTCTTTGTACATTAATGCATAGATCTTTTCCCTCCCATTGATTAAATGAACTCCAATTGATTGTACCTTCACGTAGTACTTTTTCTCTGACTGTACATTATCAAACTCTGTTTTTCACTAATCCTTTAGGCAGAAATTGTGTTAGGCACTATTGGAGTTTTCCTCTACTCGTGTGATGCATGCCTGGTCAGGCTTTCACTTATGATGCCTCAGGAAGCATCACCTTGGTGCTTGTTCAGAAGCTCTTCCATCACCACAGCTGCAGTGGGACGTTTTGTGTGAGGAGACGCTGCTGAAATGGCTCTGGGGACCCTTGGATGATGGTGGGGCATGAAGTCCGTGGAAAGGCATCAGAAGGGGGAGAAAGCAGCACCCAGAGACTTTGTCAGGAAAACAACAATTTATTTCCATTTTCTTGGATAAAGAGTTCCTGGAGCCCTGCTAATGCCGTTGGTGAGATGGCCTCTTGCTTGGCTGGGGAGAATCCTGGAGGCTGGTGGCTCTCCTCCTTCGGCCGCACCTGTGCTTCCTGCGTGCATGGTTCCTGCCCTGGCCAGGAGCAGAAGGGCTGTAGCCCTGATCAGATGGACCTGGCACTGCTATTGCCTGCTGTGGCTTCTGCTGGGGTTGGTCCTGTTCTGAGCACATGGGCATAGATGGGGGGCAGCTGGGACTCCCTTGGAGGCTGGTCTCTGATGTATGAGCTTCCTCCGCCACATCACAGCCTGTGGGGTCACTGGCAAGAGTCACTTCCTGGGAGCTGGTGTAGCTGGAGCTGCTGGAGGCAGTGCTGGCATGATGGAAGCACAGGAGCCTCTGGGCCTCCTCACTGCACTGGGCTGAAATAACATTAATGATGCCATGGACAAGCGGTGCTGTGTGCCTGTTGAGCAGAGGCTCCAGGATCTCGACCAAGACCTCTGCGTCTGGACCACATACGCAGAGGCCATGCAGGATGGAGCCCTCTGCAGCCTCTCTTTGCCACCACTGGTGCTGGTAAATTGCTGCCAGCCTCTGGCGCAGCCAGGGCAGCACAGGGTCCAGCAGTTGCTGTTGCCTTTGGAAAAGTTCTGCCCAGACCTCAGACAGAAGGACAGCCACGAATTCTGGCCCTGCAGCCTCCTGCTCAGCTGCAGACGGTGTCCCCTGTGAAGGCGGCATAGGGGACACCACAGGGTCATTGGAGCTGTTTTCAGCCAGCTGGAAGCGAGTGCTCCCTGCCTGACTGCTGTCCTCTCTCAACTGTTCTGGGGCTGTGATGGCAAACTGCAGATAGTCCCATTCACCTCGCTCAGAAAACCTGACAATTTCTATAGGTCTGCTGCAGAGTGGGCACCCTGGATTTGTTTTTGCCCACCTCAGAATGCAGCCCAGGCAGAACTGGTCACAGCAGGGCAGAGCAGAAGCCACTTCATTCCGAGTGTTGTGACAGATGGGGCAGCTCCAGTCCATCCCTGTGGCCATGTCTTCATGATGTAGCAGGCTGCAGGACCAGGAGCTGCTCCCATGTGCAGGCACGCTTTAGAAGTGCAGGCTCGATCTAGGTTGGCCCAGCCAGGCTCTGCTGGCACCTAAACACAAGCAGTGAGGAATGTGATATCACAGTCTATTCCCCCACTGATGTCATAATCCACCACTCAGTGATGTCACAATGGGATGCCTGGCCCCGGAATATAACCAGTGATGGATGCAAGGTCACAATCTCTGATGATGTCACAATCCAACACTTAGTAATGCCAGTGAGTCTAGAATGCAATACTTACAGCTCTTGGTGGTGGCTGGATAAGCAATCCGAGTATCCTGGAATAGTTGCAGCTGGAACAAACCTTTAAAAATCAGCAATAAGCAATAAGCAGGGACATCTGAGTAACCAGATCAGGTTACCCAGAGCCCCATTCAGCCTGACTTTGACTGTTTCCAGGGATGGGGCATCCACCACCTCCCTGGGCCACCTGTAGCAGTGTTTTACCACCCTCATTACAAGAAACTTCTTTCTTATAGCTAACCTAAATTGACTCTTCTCCAGTTTAAAACCATTGGCCACTGTCCTATCACAAGAGGCCCTTCTTAGCTCAGTAAAATGCTTAACAAAGCTTAGCAGATCTAGAGTGCTGAGGGTTCAGGCTGAAGAGTCATAAAATTAAATGAGGAGTCACCAGGATTTCAGCAGAAAATGCCTTCAGTACCTGAAGCATCTTCCAAAGGGCTGATCATTCTCCAGGTTCCTTAGGATTCATTATGGAAACAATCTGAGAGATTCTTGACCAAATCTAAGATTCCTGGGAAAAGCAGTTAACAGATGTACAACATGGGAGCAATAGAGTCTGTTTAAGAGGGGACACCAGATCAAACACCAGAAAAATAATGCCCAAGAGGAATAGATGTTCAGCTGACATTCACGAGAGTCAGATCCACAGCCTGGTTGTATTCACAGAGGCCTTTGCTAACACTTTCACACTCATTTCCACATTAGAAGGGTGGGACACTTAGAAGGCTTGGGAAGCTTTAGGAAGGTTTGGGAAGGAAAGTTTTGGTAAGGGAAGTCTGAGAGACGGCTGCTGTGGGCACTGAAGGACTGTGACAACATTCACTGAGGGGCGGCAGACAGTGGACACCGAGGGGCAGAGGGCACTGAGGGGTGGAGGGCACTGAGAAGTGGTGGGTAGTGAAGGGTGGAGGGCACTGAGTGGCAGGTGGAGCACTGAGAGGCGGAGGGCACTGAGAGGCAGAGGGCACTGAGGGGCAGTGGGCAGAGCACTGAGGGGCGGAGGACACTGAGGGGCGGTGGGCAGAGCACTGAGGGGTGCTGGGCACTGAGGGGCAGAGGGCACTGAGGGGCGGTGGGCAGAGCACTGAGGGGCAGTGGGTGGTGGGCACTGAGGGGTGGTGGGCACTGAGGAGCAGTGGGCACTGAGGAGCAGTGGCAGAGCACTGAGGGGCGGAGGGCACTGAGGGGCGGTGGGCAGAGCACTGAGGGGTGGTGGGCACTGAGGGGCGGTGGGCACTGGGAGCAGTGGGCACTGAGGAGCAGTGGCAGATCACTGAGGGGTGGTGGGCACTGAGGGGTGGAGGGCAGAGAGCACTGAGGGGCGGGGGGGGACAGCGCCCCCTGCTGGCCGTGCCGCGTTGGGGTGGGCGGGGGCGCGGCCCTCGCGCATGCGCCGGTGGCGTGCGGGCGTTGTACTGCCCCCCAAGTTCAGTGTGTCGCGACTGTCGGCGACGGTGGGGGATGGAGGCACCGCCCCCGCCGCCCGCCGCCGTCAGCCCCGATCCAGCTGATCCCCAGTCTGTGTTTCAGGCGCTCGAGGAGATGCTTTCTGCGTCCCACCCTGCACTGGCTGCGTTACTGGAGGTGACCCACGGCGGCGCTGGGGTCTGCACTGGGGCCTTCTCAGTGTTGTGACATGCCTGAGAAGTAAAGGCATCTTAAGGGTTTGCTTGTTAACTAATATTTTAAAAAGAAGGAAGAATCGAAAGCATTCCACGTTAATGAGCATGAGTCGTATTAACCTGTATTGCCCAAGTTTGAGCACTCATTTTCATAGGAAAAGTGCATAGAGCAGGTGAAGTGCCCCTCCAAAGCTCCAGGCTGGACTAGACTGTTCTGCTTAGTGCTGTGTAGGGAAAAGCACATCATTTTGCCAGTGCATAAGAGGATAACAGGACTCCTTCTTTATTGCCTACTCGTCTCGCCTGCACTTGAACCTTGGCAGTTTTGATAGCTTTTGAAGTGCATTTTGAGAAGTGTATCTTTTCCATTATTGAAGGTCTTTGGCAACTGGGGTCCAGGCTTTCTTATTAGTACAAGAGAGATTAAGTGTGTGAGCCATGGAATTGTTGGGGAGATGGTGTTTTTGTTTTGAGCCTTCATGACTTGTGTAATTGGTGAGAAGAATGATGTTGCTCCTGAACATGAAGTGGATAAAGACTTGAGGCTTATTGTGCATTAAGAGCAATTCAGGGAATATTAGACGTTTTGTTTGACAGATTTGCTCTTTTCATTAGAAATCTCCTTTCTCTAACTCTTACCTCTTCCCTGACTTTCCTGGAGTGTTCAGTTTCTGTATTGGCACAGGCCTTTTTGCATATTATATTACAACGTTGCCAAAGAATGTCTCTATATTTCTATTATTATACACAGGCATTGCCTTTTAGATATTTAACATTGAGTAAGGACAGGAGTCAAGTTGATGAGTGTAATTTTTTGCAATTATCCATGTCTTATTACTCAGTTTGATGTTCTTTCATTTTCTGTAAACTCACACATAGCAGTTTTCAAAAGCTTTCTTTTCAGTAATATAAGGAAATGTTGCAGGCTCTGCACAATCACTCAGCTTCAGGATTCTGTTGGATAGGCTGTCACAGAAGAGATGAATATTCTTGAACAGGTGATAGTGAGAATATCTTCTGTCTAAAGGTAAATTCTAGGTACTTAACTTTGGGCCTTTATTACCTCAGTGGAATGAAAACCTAGCTAGGTTGTCTGGCTTTCTAGGATTTTCCTAACCCTACAGATTTGTACCACATGGTCACAGAAACACACCCATTCAGTAAATGGTTGCCTGCAAAATGCATACAAAATTGTAGCAGAGGGCTCCAAAAAGCAAGCAATACATTAGAATTTAATAAATTAGCATTTGAATAGGATGAGATTCCCAGCCAGAAATGTGTGGCTCGTGTATGCAGTTCTGCACCACACTGGCCTGTGCAGTGGTTTCAGTAAAATCTCTTCTTAACAACACACATGTTGATAACTAGGAGGGCACCTGGATTTCTTCTGGCTTGTTCCTTGTAGCAAGTGTAATAAGTGAGGGCACAGTTCAGACTGTGAGGACACGTACTCTCACTTGGTATACTCCAGTTTTCTGGTTTCATGTTTTGATTAATAGGACACTGTAAGAGCTTGAGTTTCAGTTTGGCAAACTTCAGAATTTAAACCACTTGCCATGTAAAACACCTTGGCAGTGCTCACCTTGTGTTACATGTCCTTTGAGAGTGGAGAAGAGCAGTAATTGTGTCCCTAAAGAAATTACAAGAAAATACTGAGTGGTCTTTGGTTTGTATTTTTTGTGGGTTTTGTTTGTTTTGGTTTTTGTTTATTTGTTTTTCTATTTTTTTTTTTTTTAAGGAGAGTATTATGGGTCAGTGTGAGTCTTCAGGAAGTGAGCCTGTGAATGTAGGGGTAGAAGAGAGAACTTCACCTGACAACGTGAGCTGTGGGAACAGATCCTTGGAGCCAGAGGGCCCTGGTAAAAAGAGAGTGTGCATGTTTCCAAAGATGACTGAGACAGCTACTCTGAGCCTGACTTTTCCAGGAAGCGGAGAGCAGAATAGTCGATCCAAGAGCTGAGGGTAGAGTTGGAGGAGCTGCTGCTTATTTCTAAGGGTAGTTTTTAGAACCCAGATAACAATGCCAGTGAAGAATGCAGCTCACAACAGCCATCAGTTTCAACCATTCAAATAAGGACTGAGTTCTCTTTGTCAGTACAAAAAAAGAAGGGCTGGAGTTCTGTCCCTTTGAGATGTGAATGTCTCTGTTCAAAGTTCTCATGGATGCCATTTGCAGTGCTAGTGCTGCAACTTTTATTGAGGTACTTCAAAATCTTAAAGTTTTGAAGACTTGTAAGAATTCCTCCTTTTTAAACAACAGATACCAAATTCCTGAGTGCGAACCTGTCTTTCAGGCTGTATTTTATACTCTGTGATAGAAGTGCAGTTGCTGAGTGTGCTGCCAAGGGAGACACACACACACACAAGGACCGATACTGACTCAATATTCATTTTGCTTTCTCGATGTCCATCTGCTGTACCTTTCCAGAAGGGCTCCTCCTCTGCATAGGAGGAAGCTGGTGAGGTCCAGGCCTGGCCCAGCCGTGGTAGGTGAGGATGGCTGCAGCTCTGCTGGGCCACACCCCAACTGTTGCCATGACCACCACACACTCCTTATAAACCTCAGGAGACTGATAAGGGCCCTCACTGAGAAGCTGACAGCTACTGTGGAAGTGCCTAGCCACCCATCCAGCCACTTCTAGTAACAGCTGGGCACAGCACAGAACAGGGTTGTGCTGCAGTCAGCCTTGGCAAGGCCAATAGGACTGGTGAGATGCAGTGGTCCATGTGGGGCTGTGGTGGGTTTGAGTGTGGCATGGGGTTTGAAAACTGGCACTTCCCTGAGGAGAAAGCTTACCTGTCCTTGCTGGTGGCTGCTCAGCACTGTTCACCCAGTATGGGACAAGGCCTGTTCTTCAGGAAGGCATATCCGTTCCCAGTAAGCAAAGGGAATGTGATTCACGTGTGTTTCAGTTTGCCTGTAGGCTACAATATAGTCTCTGCTGTGTCCTGCACTGAGAACACCTTCTCCTGCCCCCTGTGGAGCTGGTGCAGCCCTGCCAGATGAGCAGTAGTCCTCCTTGCTCAGCTGTAGGAATGCTTAATTGAGTAACAAATTGTAGTAAACTCATTGAGCCTGTGTGAGATGATAGGTTGGTCATGTGTATGGTCAGCTGTAGCATCCTGTTAGTTTTGTGCAAAGAGAAAAAAACCTGGAAGTAAGCTTCCTGTCACTTGTCTCCTGCAAAGGAATTCCAGGCTAGACTGTTTTTCAAGAAGACTGAATGGGTACGTGAGGGCCAAATAGACAAGTTACTTGATTTTGAAAATCTTTGGGAAGATACAAAAGACTGGTTATGAAGTGTGTATGTCTGTGTATATAAAATTTACAATGCAGATTTTTAATATCTCTACACATCTGTTATAATACATATTTTTGTAATACAAAAAAACCAGTCTTCAGATCACTTAGGAGGTAAGATTACATTTCTGCAATTTAGTCTACTGTGCAATTCCTGAAATGTTTAATCAAAGCAAAAAATAGAACTCTGCATACCAGACACAGCTTCTGGATGTTTGATGACTGTGTTTGAATTCTTGCAGGGGTACTGCAGAGTTGTTCAGCTCCCAGTCCTGTGACAGGCAGTGCTGATTCTGGGGCTTTGACTGACACTAGCAGCAGTGATTTCCAGGTGAGCAGAGTATCCTGACATCCAGAGAAAGTGGAACTGACTGTATGAATGAACTTTTATGGCCTTCTGGAATGAAGCACCTAAATTCAAATGTGAATCTCCTTTAGAAAGTGAAAGGATTCGGGTTTACAAATACTGAGTCATTAACAGTCCTTGTCTGTGTGTGTCTCCCTTGGCAGTGAGGGTTCAGGGCAGTAGCATAGTGGATGTCCTCATGAGTGGAGTGGTTTTTTCTTCAAAGGTTTTTTGCTTGACTCCACCAGAGTTTGCCTTAGTTAACTAGTCTGTGTTTATCCTTGAAGAATGTCTTTGCCTGGACAAAAAGTGTCTTTTAATATTCTGAAAAGACTAGGAAACAGATGCACTTTTTGTCTAGACAGCTTTCTGCTATCCTGAGTTTCAGTTGCTGACTGAGAAAAACTATGGTGATTTTTGAAACTGACTCCACCTCAGAAATGCCTTTTTCAAGGGAACTACAGTACTTACTATAAATGCTTTATATCATTCCAGTGGAAACTGCACCTTATTTGGAGTGTCTGGCTTTTCAAATAGCAAAAGATCAGAAATAGTCTTCCTTTTCTACTACAGCGTAATGTATATCCTTTGCGTTTTTTCTCTGACAGATAATAAGCAAAGCAATTTACACTTACTTGTGTTATAAAAGGCTTGATCCCTTACCCAAACTTGATAATCCAGTTTCCTGTCTTGCAAATATCAACCTTTGTGTTGTAGTCATGATTTTTTTTAGATGTAATCATACCAAAGAGAACCAGGCTATGGCTATGATAACATGTAAGGATAGAAATAGCCAATGGCCAGTAAGGCCAGTGATATTCTAGTATTTCTTTTTCACCCAGTGCATCTTCTTCCTCTCACTTAGATCATGAGCTGCTTTTTCATCCAAGCCTGAGGATCAGTCTGAATGATGGGAAGTCTCAAAGAACTTTATCTTTCAGGCAGCTGAAATCAGTGTTTGAGACTGCAGGTGGTTTTGTCCTTGCAGTCCCTGAAAAGGTGTGGTGGCACTTAACTTCGTGTGTACACTGTTCTGGTCTTGTAAGTGGAATGCTCACCTTCCTTTTCACCAGTCTTGCTAAATGAGATTATTTTCATCATGAGCTACAGGGACCCGCAAACTATTCTTCTGAGTCCCAACTGCAGTCTTTTATCATGGTTCATTTTTTCATTTCTGCCTCCTTCTGATTCTTATCTGTCACATCTTCTCTAGATAAACTAAAAAGACATCAGTTGTATCTTTGTGGGGTCACTTTCTCCTGTTGGTGTATGAGATCGTGTAATGCATCCAGGAAGATGATCTGTGTTATAACAGTTTCAGGTCCTCTAAGAAAAGGTAGAAGAATTTGCAATGTACATGGGTTGGTTGATTTGTTTCTATTAGGAATAATCTCATCTCTGGCCATTGACTTGGTGTCTCGAATCTTGCTTAAAAAACAAAACTTGAAAAAAATAGCTAAATGAAAGGAACTGTGGTTAACTGTATATCATAAAATTATGAAGGTGGCCTGCTGTGCTGGTTTAAAGGTAAACTGGCAGGAGACATGAACCGAAGTCAAACGGAAATTAGAAGTCATAGTTACAATTTAATAAAAAGATTACAATAAATGCCATGATACAGAGAAAAAATTGGTTTTAACCCACAAAGCCCAGATATGTAACCCAGCATCCTGGGGCACAAATAGAATGGTGCTCGTTAGCCCCTGTGCTGAGCGCCACATGGTCTCCCTGAGTACAAAGTAAAAGGAAAGGAAAAGCTGATGGTGAGAATGATGGTTGCAGTCTGGTCGAGAGCGGCAATTGCAGTCCTATTAAGGTTCTAGCCCTCCTCTGGATCCAAAGAGTGGTACCAGAAGTCCCCAAACCCCAAGATTATATATGCTCAGGTTCAGATGGGAATGGCCAGTACCTCTTCCAGGGCCAGGAGTTTGACAACGAGTGATCTAACTCTGTGAGTCATGGGATATTTTTGGAATTGTTGATGGCCCGTTAGCAGACAT
The DNA here is from genome assembly GCF_047495875.1 of Pithys albifrons albifrons. Taxonomy (NCBI): domain Eukaryota; kingdom Metazoa; phylum Chordata; class Aves; order Passeriformes; family Thamnophilidae; genus Pithys; species Pithys albifrons. The sequence goes on from NC_092497.1 coordinate 47,322,535, forward strand.
GACCCCTCAGGCTGGGGTGAAGGTGCTAAGTCACTGGTGTGAAGACAGGAAAACTTCCTTATCTCCCAGGCTTCTTTAACACCCAGCTAGTAGCCTTAGGTGTCAGTTGTGTCCTGGGCAGCTGCTGCACAGGATCAAGTACTAACGGTTCATCAGAAATGACACAGCAGGTGTAGAATACACAGTTTTGGTTACACCCACACAATGATAAGCTGGTCCTAGCTGCTGTAGCTAGGACACCTGCCTTTAATGAATGGGCTTAACCTAAATTTCTCAAATTCCAGCTTTTACCTTCCCCACCCTCACCAGTTTGTGGCTATCTGCAAGCTGACATGTCTCCATGAATCCACACTAGGGCTTGACTTCATGCCCAACAGAAAGGATCTCGTCTCTTTGTGCTATTCCCTTCAGGGACTTCTGATGTCCATGCTATGACCAAGTCTTTCACTGGCATTTGATCTGCTATGACTTTCCTTGTAGTAAGTGATTCTGTGTCTTCCTGATCTCTAATTCATTCATCTGTGGAAAAGCTTCTTATGAATCATTACCTTAGGCAGAAAGTCTGAGGATAGTGAGGCACTAAGGACTAATCATTCATGTTAGATCTCTTCCGTATAAGTTTGTATTTTACATATACTTGAGTTTCTGTTCAACATCAGGATATGACTCATCTTTGTCAGAAGAAATTACTTTTCCAGAGTCTTTCAACTCTGAGTCGTCTCCAGAAGAAACAGCAGTCTGGACACTGGTTGTTTAAATGGGACTGATTGTTTCACTGGGGTAGAATTTGCTGCCCTTGAAAAACTCTTCTTGTCTTCTTTCTGCTTAGAATGTTCTTTGATTTACATGAATTCCATGAAAAAAGGGACCATTGAATTACTGACTGTGTCCTGTCAACTTGTAATGGCAATGAAATGTTTTAGTAGCGTGCAGACCTTCTCTGTGATGGCAAGGTATTCTCGGGAATCACCTCTTGGTTGGATGCGTATGTGGAGAACTTCTTGAACAGGAACAAGATGTTATTATCAAGGGACTGCATTCCTGCAGTTGTGTTGATTTGCAGTATAGGAACTTTTCCTCTCGCTTAAAAATCTTGTGGTTTGTGCTACTTTTATACACAGCAGGAACACTGTAGTTCTCAAAGATGTGAAGGCAGGTAGGTTTCCTCTGTCACTTTCTGTTACAAGGAGAAGTCAGACTTGATATTGCATGTCAGCTGCTGGAGGAGATGTTATCATCCAATCCAGAAATAGCTGCCTTTTTGGAGGTAACTTTACTTGATAACGATGCTGGGGTCTTCACTAAGAGCTTCTTAGTATTATTGCATGCCTGAGAAGAAAAAGCTTCTTTAACTAAGCTTTTAATGGACAGTGAAGCATTTGCCTGGTAAAGGTGTCTCATGTTCTTGAGAATGAGGTGTGTTAGCCTGTGCTGGCCAAGTTTGGGTGCTCATTTTCATGGCAGAAGTGTGTAGTGTAGGTCCATTCATTGTTATGAAGTGCAAGCTCTTTAGGTTATAGTATGCTGTCTTTGATCTTAATTCATACAGTATTTTGAGATTTGCCACTGAAGACAAAGATTTTTGTTTAAATTCCAGGGAAATTAATAGATTGAGTTACTAATTTTCTATTTTCTGTGGAAAATACAACTTATGAACATTTGATTGGTATAAAGCATCTTCAGTTGATTATTCTTTGTGATATCTTGCAAGTTGTGATTCTCCTTTGCTCTGCCCTGTGCCTGGTCTTCCCTGTGTACAGAACTGTAATTCTCACATGCAGTGTAAACCATCTATGTATTATGTAAAGCATCTCAGCAGTGCTCACCTTGTGTTACATGTCCTTTCAGAGTGGAGAAGAACAGTTATTATTGTGTCCCTAAAGAGACTACAAGAAAATACTGAGTGATCTTTTCTTTTCTTTTTTTTCTTTTTTCTATTTTTTTTTTTAAGGAGAGTATTATGGGTCAGTGTGAGTCTTCAGGAAGTGAGCCTGTGAATGTGGCAGTAGAAGAGAGAACTTCACCTGACAACGTGAGCTGTGGGAACAGTTCCTTGGAGCCAGAGGGCCCTGGTAAAAAGAGTCTGCATGTTTCCAAAGATGACTGAGACAGCTACTCTGAGCCTGACTTTTCCAGGAAGCGGAGAGCAGAATAGTCGATCCAAGAGCTGAGGGTAGAGTTGGAGGAGCTGCTGCTTATTTCTAAGGGTAGTTTTTAGAACCCAGATAACAATGCCAGTGAAGAATGCAGCTCACAACAGCTATCAGTTTCAACCATTTAAGTAAGGACTGAGGTCTCTGTCAGTACAAAAAAAGAAGGGCTGGAGTTCTGTCCCTTCAAGGTTCCTTCTGCCTCATTGGTGCTGTCTGTTGTAGGGATGCAATCTGTAATGATATGGATGATTCTCCTGGTCCTGGAGCTTAATCCATTACCTAGGAGAAAATGTGCTCCCTGCTGTCCCTGACCACGTGGTCCCTGACAGCCCCTGAGAAGGGCACACAGAGACCACTTGAGAGAGAGAAGAAGAAGAGAGAAAGTTTATTGCTGGTCAGGGGTTTATATGGACCTTGGAGGGATTCAACACCCACCAACAGAAAACAAGAGGGGGTTTGGCTCTGGGCCAGTGGGAGTAAGGGGATTTACATTCAATAGGAGAGGGGTTCAGGTAGCATGTGTGTCACAACCTTCCTCCAGAGCCCTGAGATAACAGGGTATTCTGGGAAGGAGAAGCAGTGACTTTGCAAAAAGACATTTTAACAAACATTATGTACATTCAAATAACGTTAAAAACATCAGTTGTTAAAGCATTATCAATGGCTTGTTGATCTTCTTCACAAATCCATTTCTGGCAGGATTTTTTCCATTCCAGATATTGTAAATCAATCCCCACAGAGTTCTTCTTGTGAGATGTGAATGTCTCTATTCAAAGTTCTCATGGATGCCCTTTGCAGTGCTAGTGCTGCAACTTTTATTGAGGTATTTCAAACCTTAAATTTTTGAAAACTTGGAAGAATTCCTCCTTTTTAAACAGCATATATCAAAGTCCCGACTGCAAGCCTGTCTTTCAGGCTGTATTTTATACTCTGTGATAGAAGTGCAATTGCTGAGTGTGCTGCCAAGGGAGACACACACACACAAGGACCGATTCTGACTCAATACCCATTTTGCTTTCTAGATGTCCATCTGCTGTACCTTTCCAGAAGGGCTGCTCTGCATGGGAGGAGGCTGGCAAGGGAGAGCCTGTGAAAATGGGCCACCTGTGATATCTCTGCCTATTATATTATATGTATATATATTATATATATATGTATAAAACCAGGTTTCCTTATCAACTCAACTTTGAGTTTCCCATAGCAAGTCTTAAATGTCCCAGTCTTTAAAATAATTTAATCACGGTGTGATAACTAAATAACAAAATAACAGCTGAACCTGGAGCCTCTGATGAGGGACTCTGAAGAAAGCAACCCCTGGCCTTCTATACCCTCATAGTCTCAGCACAGGTAAATCTGAGTGTCATTGGGTCCTGCTATGTCTCAGTGTCTGGTCCTGTGCCTGGGTCACATGTCCCTGTGCCCTTTTTTGTGCAAAGGGTTGACAGTTCCTGTCCTCTTGCCTTGGGGTCCCACCCAGAGTTCAACCTGCAGCTCCCACTGCAGCTGCACACTGAGCTACCTACACTGAATGTGTTCCTCAACAGCTGTGCCTGCCCAGCAGGCTGATGCCAGTGAGGGGAAAGGCAACAGAAAGGACAGAAAGTAGCACCCAGACAGTGTGTGAGGGAAATAATTTTTCTTTTTCTTACCAAAGACTCACTGCAGCCCTGTTAGCATAGCCAATGGAGTGGTCACTTGCAGGGCTGGGGAGAGTTCTGGGGGCTGGGGACCACCCTCTTTCTGGGGTGCTGGGACCCCCCGAGTGAGTGTTCCCCACCCTGACAAGAAGTAGCAGGACCCTGCCTGCAGTCCTGGGAAGAGGAACTTGCCACCATTGCCTCCCTCTGCTCCTTCTGGTGCTGCACCTGCTCCCTAGGGATGGGCACAGGCAGATGGAGGATTTGGGGGGCAGAGAGACCAGCCTCTGACATGCTGGGTTGGACCTTTCTGTTGGAGCCTGCAGAGCTGCTGCACCCTCTTGCTCATCATGGCAGATGGGGCAGCTCCACTCTGTCCCCGTGGCCCTGTCTATTGTTCTTGTGAATCTCAGGAGTCCTAAGAAGATAGTCCCCGTGGCTGGTGCTATCAAAGAGTTAGACATTGCAACTAAATGGAAAAACCTTGGTCCCTTGCTGTCCCTCCGAGGAGAAACCCTTGGAGAAGGACAGCCTCCTGACTCCCCAGGCTCCAGTGCCCTCTTCACTGCCATACTGGTGTGACTTGACCCTGCCGATCTCATGGGCATACTTTGAAGGCTGTGTCTTTTTGGAAAGCCTGGGAAGATGGTCTCTGGCAGTTGAAAGTCTGTAGGATTGAGACTTCTATCTATGATAAATAGATATTGGGATTTGTGGCTTAGTAACTTTGGGGTCCTGGAGTTTTCATTAAATCTCAGTGCTGGGGCCTGGATTTTTCCTTTCTATCTTTTAAGTTCACCCTTGAATAAGGAAATGTCATGAACTGAATGCTGTTTTTATGAGGATGATGTTCTTATGAAGTAAACACCATGGACAAAAAGGCAATGCCAGCCTTAGCGGGCACTGCACACATCAGCGGGTGTGCTGCTTAAGCATCACTTGCTCGGATGATGTCTAGCTAAAACCAGGTGCGTTGCTTTGCTTCCTGCTGACAGAGCTCAGGGGGTCTGGGAAAGGTTGCACCCTTGAAGGTCAGAGCAATGTAAGATGCTGGAAGGGTCTTAAAAAGCACAGTTACCTTAAGCACTGTTAAGATTATCAAAGGACTTTTCCACCTTGGCAAACGGTTCAAAGAAGCAAAAGCTAATCTGTGACCATTGAAATTCCCCTGTCTGTGGAATATGCCTCTGTGGAACGTGAACTGTGAGTTAAGCCACCTGACAGGAACTTGAGATGAGATTGTCTGGATGTTACCTCAGACTTGGAGGAGGAAAACATAGCCTAAGGGAGCACTCATAGTGGACACAAAGAATCCACAAAGAAAGCCAACCTGTGAAGCCAATGAGCATTATTTCCCTTCTTTGCTAAAATGGATACGTATTGAAAAGTTTTGAATGACCTGGGGACCCCCACTACTGAGAAGACTAGATGAAGAAAGATCCAATGGGACACTGTCTGGACTCAAGAGATGGTGGTGTCTTTCTAGTTAATCTTTCTCTCTTCCACTCTCTTTCTCTCTCCCATGATGTCCTCTTTCCTATCTCCTGCTGGTGTTGTGACAATATCATTCCCTGATCCTTCTTACATGGTGCTTATGAAGCAGTGGGCAGCTGTGAGGACCTACTGTGGACTGATGAGGGACTTATATAAGGCAGATATGCCCTGTGCCTGTTTCCCAGAGATCCCAGAGACTGACAGTCCCAGGTGAGGACCCTGGCTGGACATGTGTGCCACCCAGGATGCATGACATGCGCTAGTTAAAAGCCATGGGGTCATAGAAGATTGTCTAGTTGCAATCCCCTCTGCCACAGCAGGAAAATCCTCCGCTAAAGCAGGTAGCACAAAGCTCCATCTAACCTGGCCCTGAAGACTAGCAGTGATGAGAGAGCCCAGTTTTCAATTCTAAGGTGCACTGTACATTCACACACAAACACATGCACTTTGGCCACAACAACCCCATGCAGCGCTACAGGCTGGGCACAGAGTGGCTGGAAAGCAGCCAGGGAGAAAGGGACCTGAGGGTAGTAATTGACAGGAAGCTCAACATGAGCCAACAGTGTGCCCAGGTGGCCAAGAAGGCCAATGGGATCCTGTTCTGTATCAAAAATAGCGTGGCCAGCAGGACCAGGGAAGTGATTCTTCCCCTGTACTCTGCGTTGGTGAGGCCACACCTTGAGTATTGTGTTCAGTTCTGGGCCCCTCAGTTCAGAAAGGATGTTGAGGTGCTGGAGCGAGTCCAGAGAAGAGCAACAAGGCTGGTGAAGGGACTGGAGCGTAGGTCCTATGGGGAGAGGCTGAGGGAGCTGGGGTTGTTTAGCCTGGAGAAGAGGAGGCTCAGAGGTGACCTCGTCACTGTCTACAACTATCTGAAGGGAAGTTCTAGCCAGGTCGGGGCTGGTCTCTTCTCCCAGGCACTCAGCAATAGGACAAGGGGGCATGGGCTCAAGCTCTGCCAGGGGAAATTTAAGTTGGATATCAGAAAAAAATTCTTTCCAGAGAGAGTAAGCAGGCAATGGAATGGGCTGCCCAGAGAGGTGGTGGATTCACCATCCCTGGAGATTTTTAAACACAGATTGGATGTGGCGCGGTGTGCCATGATCTAGTAAATGGACTAGAGTTGAACCAAAGGTTAGACTCGATGATCTTGGAGGTCTTTTCCAACCCAATCGATTCTATGATTCTGTGATAAGTATCCAATGTTGAAAGCCTAAGACCCAGTGCATTTCCAGCTGTTGGCCCCAAGACCTGTAAGCCCCCAGGACCTGTCCTCCCTTCTTCCACCTGCACCCTCGCCCTCCTCTCTGAGCAGGCACAGTTCCAGCCCTTCAGAGGGACCCTTTCCCTTGGTGTCCAACTTGCAGGTGCCAGTGCAGGAGGACCTTGCCACACACAGGCGACTGAGTGGGGCTGCAAAAATGGTTAACTGAAAACAGGCAACTTTATTTCAAGAACAACTAAGTCAACGTCAGCATTTGCTTGCATGCAGGGGAGAAGCGTATGCAGGACAGAGCCGGCCTTTGGCACTGAGACTGCCTTTGGATCAGCAGGCATTGCTCCAGAAGGAAAGGGCTGTAGCCCACTGCAGCCTGCACTGGAGCCTGTCCATTTTGCTGCTCAAGCTGTTTTTGCCTTAAGGAACTTCAAGAGCTCCTGCAGTAGTTTAAAGAACTGCTGCAGCTTCTCTCGTGGGAATGGACAGGGTTTTGCTGGTGTTGGAGTAACTGGTACTGCTGTGCTCTGGCTTACTTGTTCCAGGATCCAGTTGTAGTAGTATTGAGTGGACATAAAGACTGTAGGCTTTTTGGGTCTGGCACAGCCAAACGCCCAGCTGGTCAGGCCAACTTGCCAGTAGATGTCAGCTTTGCTATCTTTGCAGACAAGAGGTCCCCCGCTGTCACCCTGCAATGCAGCAGAGAGGATTAACGTGGCACTGAGTGGGCCCTGTCAGCATGTAGGGCTGGCTCCTTTGCTTTCCCAGCCCCTGCCAGAGCCACATTCCTGGCAGAGCAAGGCTCTGCTCAGATGCTAAACCTTGGCTAGGAGCAGATTAGGGGCCTGTAAGGTAGGGGTCCCTCTCCTCTGTGCTCAGAGATCCTGGAGGTGTGGAGAATGGGTGTTCCAGGCTTGATACCTGGACCTCTGAGCTGCCAAGAGCACTAGATGGCCTCTCTGTGAGGAGTGCCAGGCAGCTGGAACAAGGGGGGAACTGGGCAAGAACCCATGGATGGGGAAGGGGAGGGGAACCCCAGTGGTGGTGTGGCTCCAGGGCTGGGAGCTCAGCTGGCCAGGCAGAGCCTGCGCTGGGCTGTATTTGGGCAGTGGTGATGTGACTCCCCGCGCTGCTGGGCGCTGAGTGAACTCTAGCATGATCCTACCTGGCAGGTGTTCGTGCCACCCTCTGGGTACCCAGCACACACGCTGTCGGGTGCTAGACGCCCCATGTTCCACTCGGTGCTGTTGCAGAGCTGGGTGTCGATGAGGAGGACCTTGGCCTCCTTCAGCCTGGCCTCTGCTGGAACTTGAGCTGTGAGCAGAGAAAAGAATGAGGTCCCAGCAGCTTCTTGCCCATTCCCCTGGCCTGTCTGTGGGGGAAGCCCTTCCCTAGGGCTTGGCTGTGCCTTTGGAGAGGTGTTGGAGGACTGTGTCACTGCTGTCTGGCTTCAGGAAGTGGCCGGGCCCTTCTCTCCAGAGGCATATGTCCCACAGCCCAGCTCTGACTTTGGCCTCTGCCGTCAGGAAGCCCCACCCATCCCTCCCCAGTGTGCCAAGCCTGCCCTCAGGGCACAAGTCCTTTTGGGGAACTCACCTTTTACCCAGGTGTCACCCCAGCCAGCGACATAGCAGTTTTGCGCTGACACGCTCACAGTGGAACGGGCCAGACAGGCGAGCTGAATGGAGGGCGTGCATGTGATCGGCTTCTCCAATTCCAGCACGGCGATGTCATACACAGTGACATTGTAGTGTTTGTGTATCCGCACCTGCTTGATCCGGCGCATTTGTGCACCAGGGCCCTTGTCAGTAAAAAAGGTGGTCCCAGCCACCACAGCCCACTCACTCAGAGGACTGAAAAGCAGATGGAGAGAGAGGTGAGAGGGAGCAGAGCTGTGTGCTGCAGCAGCCCAGCACTTCTCTGCCTTCTATTTCCCACTTCCCAAGGCAGAGAGGAAAGCAGGGCTACGCGGGGTGTGATTGCACTAGCATGCCTTAGGCTCCAGCCATGCCAAGCCAGAGGCCGCTAGGAAGCAGTGGCATGAGCCCAGCTTTCTCCCTGAGCGGTGTCTAAGCTGGGTTCTGCAGTGCCCAGGCACTGGGTTATGTATGGCCAGACTTCAGGAATGAAGATTTGGGAAGGGCTCTCCCCACATGCCCTTCCAGCCTGCGCAGTGGATTTTTTAGGTGAGACACAGCATGCACAGAACTGGCCCCACCATTTAAGTCCCAAGGTCCATTTGCCATGGCCAAGTGAGCTTGGACGGTGACTGTGAAGTCCTCAGGACTGTCTACAGCACCTGGTACTAACCAGGGCTGACACTGCTTAGCATTCGAGATCTGACAGGATGGGATGGCAGGGAGGCATTGAACTGCTAGGGGATGGTCCCCACTGAGACTCGAACTCAGGTCCTTGGGATTCGGAGTCCAGAGTGCTCTCCTTTACACCACGGGACTGCCCAGGCACTGGGTATGCTGCCAGGAAATGGGTGGGAGTAGCATGTGGTGCTGTGTGCAAAGCACCTGCTGGGAGGTGGGGATATCCCAGTTCCCCGGTCCTCCTTACTTTGTGCGGTTAGCGACACAGTGGCCAGCTGTGAGGACCCACTGTGGCCTGATGAGGGTCCCTCCGCAGACATGCATAGACCATTGTGGTGTCCAGTAATTCTGGATGCTGACTATCCCAGCCCAGGCTCCGGTTCCTGGCGGGACTTGGATGCCACCCACGATGCGTGACGTGCTGTAGGGCACGGGTCGGAGCCCACAGATGCGTCTGTAAGTAGAAAGTCATTACTGTTCTGCTCAAGGGCTTGCAGCTGCTCAGGCAGAAGGTCAGCCGGCTTCCCTCCCCACAAGGCACTGGTTGCACAGCCAGCAGGCCAGGGAATCCCATGGGATGTGCATCTGTCTGCCTCTGTTTCTGCTTCAGCCCTGTAGAGGACTTGTGCCAGCAATCTGGGTGCTGGCAAGGAACTGAGGCTCCTACATTGGGTTTGGGAAGCTTTGGTGTAGCCACAAGGGGCAAGTGGGCACCTTCAAGGTAGCCCCTAAGGCTTGCCTAGGCTCCCTCCCGGAGCTTGGGCTCGCTTACCCGCAGGTGCTTGATGTGCCATGTGCGGCCACACACGTGGCCAGCAGGATGAGGAGGCGCAGCACAATCATGGCTGCCAGCAACACAAGTCAGCTGCAAGGAGTGAGGGCTCTTGCCAACAGCACAGTTGCCAACAAAGTGCCCACAGCACCAGTGCTGCCTGCAGTGCCCTCAGCCCCAGGGCTGATGTCACAGAGGGGCTGGTTCCATGATCTGGGCATTGGCAGAGAGGTAACGTAGAATCATAGAGCCATAGAACGGTCTGGGTTGGAAAGAACCTTAAAGATCATTTAGTTCCAATGCCCTAGCCCACACAAAGGGACACCTTCCACCAGATCAGTTGCTCAGAGCCCCATCCAACCTGGCCTTGGACCCTTCCAGGGATGGGGCATCCACAGCTTCTCTAGGCAACCTGTGCCAGTACTCTGCTAATGAGAAAAGTTTTCACTTTTCACCTGAAACGCTTACAGAATTTGCAGCAACAACGAGCAACACACTGGGGTTTTTAAAACAACTTTTGTGACACTGTTTCCATCTGCCTTGCTTGAGACAGGAAAATCAACTAAGCAAGTGTAACAGTCCCTAGGCCTAAGCCTTTTTGGCAGTGTTTATAGACTAACTATGAACAACTCCACTAAGTGTCATTTTCCTTTAATAGAAGAAACTGGAGCCTCTTCAGGTTAAGCCTGTTTATTTAGTTGCTTCCATCTGACTGCTGAACAGCTTACCCCTGTTTCCAAGGTAGAGCCAATGCTGTGTGCTGGACTGTCATTTCAGCTACAGCCAATAAGCTCCTCCGCTTGGTGACCAATTTCCAATTTTCTTAACTTTCCTCTGGTGAAGTTCATGGAAGACCAAGGAGCTGGAAGGTTCCTGCCCAGACATACAGAGTCCAGTTTTGAGTTCCCTGGTGCACTGTACACACACAATGTCCCATGAAAAGCCAGGGGTTTACCCAGCCCTTAGAGAGGGGAGATTTTCTCGACCCTGTCAGTGCTGCAGGGAAAATGAAACTCTAATGCCCAACCAATCTGTCAGTGTCCCATAAGGGGTTGACCCTTCCCCAACAGTTTCCCCAGATTGGAGGGTGATTCAACTGCCTTTTTTGGGAGGACTAAGCCAACAGATTGGAGACACCTCAGCAGGTCTTCCCAGTGTGTTATCCACTGCTGGCAACTGCTAGCACCTGTAAAGGACTCAAACAGTTTACAGAATAACAGTCTTTATTGATACAAATTGTGACAGGTCAATAAGGCCTGTGGGTTGTCAGTAATAGTGTCTGACTGCAAAAATGTGTTTAAAGCAATCTACAAAGCAAGCACAGGCTCTAGTCCTAAAAGCAGCATTTAGTGTGCACAGAACACGGTTCTTACCCAATAGGCTTCCCTACTGGGGGGGTAGAAAAGTTCAGCCTGTCAGTGGATCTCTGCGGTTTCAGTGGAGTCCTCATTTTTTTCCCCTATCCCCAACACAGTTTTATACTCTTTCTTCATATTTAGGTGGAGCTTGAGTAGCTTTAGTCATAAACACTTTTTATTTCTGATTGGTATAAAGTTTTCTCGCCATGCCTTAATAGGGGGGCATGAGGGGTGGTCATGGCTTGACAGCTGAGGAGGTTTTGACATGGTTGTTGGCTCAGCAGCAGAACACCTTGATCTATCTCCCTTAGTTGACAGGTACTGTATGATTTCATGAACTTCAAGGTACTGCAACGCTCCCCCTTTCTGACAGGATGTTGATGGAGAGGGGCCGTGTAGTCACCATTTTGCTCCACATTGTTCCATTCCTCTGAGCAGATGCTTGTTGTTGTATGGGGATCATGTTGACCACATTCCATCTAGGGAGTAGCAGCTGCATGTAACCCTAGATTCGCAGGCTCCTCTAAACTTTAACCCTAGCCATTATCCCATGCCATCCCCACCCAATCCCTCCTGACAAAGAGGCATCCCACTGGTCAGCAGCCTAAGACCCAGTGCATTTCCAGCTGTTGGCCCCAAGACCTGTAAGCCCCCAGGACCTGTGCTCCCTTCTTCCCCCTGCACCCTCACCCTCCTCTCTGAGCAGGCACAGTTCCAGCACTTTGGAGGGACCCTTTCCCTTGGTGCCCGACTTGCCTGCCAGTAGGCTCATTTTGCAAGTGCTGGCCCAGGGAGACCTCACCTTGCACAGGAGACTGAGTGGGGCTGCAAAAATGGTTAACTGTGAAAACAGGCAACTTTATTTCAAAAACTTAGTCAACATCAGCATTTGCTTGCATGCAGAGGAGGAGCATGTGCAGGACGGAGCATGTTCAGGACAGAGCAGGCCTTTGGCACTGAGACTACCTTTGGAGCAGCAGGCATTGCCCCAGAAGGAAAGGGCTGTAGCCCACTGCAGCCTGCACTGGAGCCTGTCCATCCCTCCCCACCATGACTTATGCTCCAGGCTGCCCTTCCTCAAGGTGCTGTTGGACTTGAGTGTGAGATGTGGCTGAGTATTTATGTTTTGAACTCAGTAACTCTGGTAATCCCCTCCCTCATCCTTTGTTCTTAGAGGAAAAGAGAATAAAAACCACGTACTTCAGTTTGTTTCTGTAATCCTTTTATGGCTTTTAAGACACAAATGTTCTTAATGCAGTGCTGGCAGTAGTATTTCTGGCAAAGGGGGCACTAGCTTTCAGGCCTTGATTTTTGCAGAAGAAAATGAAGTTTTCCCTGGAAAGTGTGCTTGTAGCAATGGAAGCCTGAGCCTTGTTGGGCTGAAAGTGAAGGTTCATCCTTGCAGGTTCTCAAGGGTATTTGTTGTTGATGGTCATGTCCTGTGGTCAAGTGCAATCTAGTGAGACCTGCAGGTGCCATTTTTGGAGGCTGAAACTTCTTGTGGTGAAAAGTGGAGGTTTTTGTTTTGGTTTTAATTGGTGTTTTTTGTTGTTGTTGTTTGGTTAGTTAGTTTTGGGGCATTTTGGTTGTTTTTGCTTTGGTTTGGGTTTTTGTTCGTTGTTTTGATTTTTTACGTATGTTTTTGTTGTTTTTTGGTTGTGTTCTTGGGTTGGGTTGGGTTGGCATTTTTTTGTCTTCCTTAGCACAGGCACAAGGTAGGCTTATTTTTGGCCTGAAACTTTCAGCTCTCCCCTTATAGCAAATACTTCCAGATTCCTGTTGCATATGTTATATGACATTATGGGCATTTTATTTGGGTATGAGGAAAACCACAAGGCATGTTTTTAGAATCATGCCTGCAGCAAGAGGCATGCAGCGGTGTGATTCTTGTGGACTTGCACGGATACAGAAATGGTTGATGGCTGGGAGGATGTAAAGGAGCTGTACACACACAGCCCCAGGTTTTACCTCCTCATTGCTGTACAGAGGCACAGTGAAAAAGCAGCAACCGATCAGGGAAAAAACAGCAATGCTGCTAATATTCACTATGAGAAGGAAGAGTTAGAAGGCAAGTCTCTGCTGAAATCCTGTTAGAAGGGCCACCACCACAGTGCATTGCACAAAGTCCCTTCAACATCCCTATCTCATTGTCCCAGCACATGCAGCAAATGTACCTTGCTACTATATAAATAAACACAGTTATTTTCACAGTTTTTCAATATTACACCTTCTAAACCAAGGGGAAAAGCCCCCCCCAGAGGCATGGAGCTAGGTAATTCATGGCTTGATTTTTCGCAAAGGCTGCTCCTGGCTTGGACAGATTAGAATGATGTGATGGCTGCTGATGGAGTCTATGATTTTCATTTTTGTTTTTTTTTTTAGTTTATTATTATAGGACCAATATTATTATATTGGTCTTCTCTTGTTGCCTTGTACCATACAAAGATTTTAAAAATAATTACTTTCTGTCACTGCTTCATGAGCAAGACTGAGTTATCCAGGCAAAACTTAAATTTGAGAAAAGGTTCCATAATTTCAGGATGCTTGCTACCAGCACTTGCTGTTGTTCTGTTGTTGCAAAGGATGAGTAAAATGGGATTGGAAAAAATGATAGGTCTGTAACATGCAGGATTCCAGTGAAAATAAAATTAAGAGAAGTTGGTGTTTCCTCCTGGAATGGATGCAGTGATTTAACTGTGGCTTCTGTATCAACCATCTCCACAACATCAAGAGTGAAGGAAATGCCACATTTTTGCAGACCACCAGATCCTGTACACAGGCATGCAGATGCTACTGGAGAGGCAGAGCCACTGGCATAACCAACCCCACAGCTGGAAGCATTGAAAACAAGCAGGAGGACTCTGCCCCAGCAGACCAGAACTACTATGTAAGTCAAAGCCCCAGCATTCACTAATCATCTTAGGGTTATGTGGACATTACGTGGGGTCTTCTGCAAGCCATTCTATGTGGCTAATTGTTCCTCTGAGGCAAGGTGGCATTGTTTAGCTAGATGCCTTTTTTCCAGACTTTTAAGATTTTATTTCAATTTTTATTTAAGGCAGTTAAATGTCAAATTTAGCTAAGCTCATCTTCCTCAGAGGGATACTATCTTTAAATATGGAAATGTGGGGGAGGAGAGCAGTCCATCCTTATGCAAAGATGAATAGGTGTTTCTCCTTCTTTGTGGCTCTGGGCAAGCCTGGACAGATCCACAGGAAAGGGCCCAGCCCAATATTTACGACTGAACTGGTGCCCATCTGATGCCCACTTTGCATGTGAACGTGATAGGCATAGTAACAGGATGAAGTTTTGATTTTTATCCCAGATACCCCATCCCAGTGGGTACAGTTCATCCTCAGGACCAAGAAGGATGAGCAGAACATCCTTCATGACTTGTTCTCGAGCTGGACACGATCTGTGTGAAAGGGGGTGAAGATGCTGATTGGAAGGAAATGGCAAGGTAAATGCCTGCTCCCAGCTGTGGCGGGAGAGGATTGCCCATGCTAGTAGCCTTGGGCCCTGGTTTCTGCTTTCAGGGACACAAAGCTTCTGCAGCTGAGGATGTGAGGATGCCTTCTCCTCTTACCACCCCGTAGCTTTAGCTGATGTCTGCTGGTGGCTGGTTTGAAGAGGATGTGGAAGACAGCAGTGAGTGCTGGAGCCACTCCGTTCTTGCACAGCCTCTTTCTGCTGAGGAGCTGCATCTTTGTTGATCTCCTCTGGAAACTAATGGTTTAGCATCTTTTTTATTGTGGTGCCAAAACTGCACACAATGTCCAAGATGAGGCTGCCTCAGTGAAGAGCAGAGTGGGACAATCCCCTCCCTCAACTGGGTTGGTGATGCCGTGCCTGATGCCCCCCAGGACACAGTTGGCCCTTCTGGCTGCCAGGGCACTGCTGACTCATATACAACTTGCTGTCAACCAGGACCCCCAGGTCTTTTTCCGTGGCACTGCTCTCCAGCATCTCATTCCCCAGTCTCTGTACATTCAGAGTTGCCCCATCTCAGAAGCAGAATCTGGCACTTCCCCTTGTTGAACTTCACATGGCTGGTGACTGCCCAGTCCTCTAATTTCATCCAAGTCTCTCTGCAGGGGCCTCTGTTGCTGACCACGCGCTAGTGGACTGCGCACACCAATGTGATGTTCAAGCAAATCCCAAGTTTATTCAAAAACACAGGTAATATATGACCTCAAGTGACTCTGCCCCAGGTGCGAAGGTCTGACTCCAATTGGTTGAGGCTGGAAACATGTCCTTTTAAGGTGAAAATGAAACTTGTAAGGTGGTCATTCAGACCCACCTGAATCAGGGCTGCAACATCTCCCCCTTTTGTTTCAAAGAACAAAGCAAAAATGCAAACAACATAATACACATAACTCCTTAGCTAACTTATCCAATGGGGAAATCGTTACAGAAAGGCTGAAAATTTTGAAAAATGAGAAATAACATTTTGAAGATTTTAGATTTTGTTAATTCAAAGACTTAACAGGGTATTTGCAGGTTACATATCCCTACCTCCCCTTCTCTTTTCAACATAGAACTTTGGAAGGAGGTACAGTAACCTTTGTAAACTAACACAAACTAATACATGACTAAGACATGTATGCTTGGAATTTGCAAACTTACAACTAGTGCAAAACAAGAAACTTTTCTTTCACGCATGAAATTGTGGTCTTTTTGTGCAGTCGTCACTGCACAAACCACTGTAAACAAGCTACAAATTTTATTAAATTTTGTGCAAATTGTCCAAGAGTGTAGAGTGACTTCACTTAGCAAAGAAGCAAGTTCAGTCCAGCTGAGCTAAATCTCCTTATGCTATAGTTCAAGGTCCATTCTCAGAACTTCTGTGTGGCCATCACAGAGGCCTGAGAATGAAGCTTTGATTTTTAGTCACTTTATACACTCTTGTTGAAGCAGTAAACAAGTGTGAATTCACAGAGAAAATTCACAAAGGCTAAACATAACTACTTACATTCTGCAGAAAATGTTCAGCAGCTGAGGGGACAGGTGTCCTTACCCCTACAGCCTGCTGGGCAACTTGGTAGTGCAATAAGCTTAAAACTGCACTTTAACTGAAAATTAACAGAATTTCAGAATACAGGCTAAACAACATGCTAACTTGAACTGGACTGTTCTTGTTTGATTGGACAGTTAATGACTAGTCCTGCAAATAAGAACAATCAAACAAATCATAATAACAACTAGGATCAATACTCCTTGAATCAGCGCTGCTTCTTGCCAGCTTAATAGGCTCAGGGAATGAACCCATTTCTTTAAAGGAGAAATGTTAGCTGTTAGCTTGTCAGGATTATTTTTCACTGCTTGGGCTTCTTTGGAGTGTTTGCTTAATTCTGTGGAACATATTCCTTCAAACTCATCACATTGGTAACCATGAATCATCAGCAAGAATCTCAGGGCTTCTCTGTTTTGTAATACTGCTTGTTCTATCCTATCAGCATCTGTTGAGAAATCATTAAGCATTTTGGCAATGATGTTTAGTTGTTCTTGCACCCAGTAGTTAAGCATTTGCACTAAACGTAATGCTCTGTCTACACCAACTGGGGAAAAAACTGCTGCTAGCAAATTTCTTGTATCACTCCAATGTTCTATGGTGTTTTCCTCAGCTTGAGGACTAGACCACTTAACATGCTCTTGTATTGATTGTGTAAATTTGGTCAGCTGGCCTAAGTAACAAGGTCCACTTTTTACCTGGGCAGGTATTCCAGGCCATGCTCTATTAGCACAAATTAAGAAATATCCAGGAGGCCATGCTCTTCTCTGGTTACCTTTTGTGTGAACCAATCTTGTTTTGGGGTAACTTGTATTTTGTGAACTAACAACATTCCAACACCAACTGCTGTTGGTGTAACTCTTATTATGAGGAGTGACATCTGTGTTTCTCACAGGAAAATATTGCTGTGACCAGTGTTTGTTTGACCATTCAGATACACTGGAATGCACAGGGTGAAATTCAACACATGACTCATTTCCAGGGAGAGCTCCTACTAACTTTAGCTCTTGCGGATCTCTCTCTAAGGAAGTATTCAATTGCCATATGATGTCTGCTATGGTTTCTCCAGTACCACTGCAGGACACTTTTGCTTCCTCAATACCAAAAGGAATGAAATCTTTGATGTTATGATAAGGTATTCCTATAAGGCACACTTTGTTTGGTTCTCCTGCTTTAACCATGTTATCTGAGCAGAAATTTTCCAGATTTGCCTGTTGAGAAAGCATTATCCATACATTTTGATTAGTAACAGCAACAAGACAAGTCACAAATGCAAGAGATACACTTAGATACTCTCGAGATTTAACTACCCTTTGAATTATGGTGGCTAGATGCTTTTCATCTGGCTTGACCATAGCTGTGAAGGCTTCTGAAATGGTCTTTTGAGTTACCAGAGGCTTCCCTGTTCTAGGAACGTTAGAAAAAACAGCTAAAGCAGCATTTTTGGGTCTTTCAAATCCCTTTTTTACTACATCGTGATTCCCAGCTCCCCCCAGCATGTCCCAAACAGAGGCTTCTTTTTCTTTTGGTGCTGTGCCTTTAAACGGCTGTGATGCTGCTCTCCATTCTGGGATACAGCTGGTGGGTGTGGCTGTCGGTGATGAAGACTGCAGGTACCAGGTTGCCGGCGCAAGGAAAGTCCCTACGGGTGCTGGGGGTTCCGGTGCCAGTGTTGGCAGCTGCGGGCAGCGCACGGCTATCGGGGAGAGGGTCCCCGCTGGTGCTGCAGAGCTTGTGTCTTGCGTGACCGGCGCCATGGGAACTCGCTCCTGGGAGGCCTGCGCTGTGGAACGCCCGGGGGGAGCTCCGCTGGCTCCACTCCACTGGGGAGAAGTCTCACCCCTCTCCATGACGCAGTTGATCCATGCAGGAGGTGGTGGGGGTGGCACTGGAACTGATCCGCCCCAGGGGCGGGCGAATTTGGAGCCGACCCCGGCCCCTGCGGGCTGCGGGGGACCCGCGCCTGGCGCATGCGTCTTGATTGGCAGGCAGTAGGGAGGGGGGTTAGGCGGTCCTTGCACCTCGTTGCTGAATGCGCGCGCAACCTCTTTGTTTGGCTCAGCCGCATGGTGACTTTTCACAGGCTTTGCGATCACGTGGTCTCTTTGTTTTCCGGGCCACGCGGTTTCGAGCCCCGCTGAAATGTCTCCCGCGGCAGTTTCCTGCTGCAATGGAGCGACTCCGGCGTACCCGCAGGGCGGCGGGGAGCGCGGTGGAGGCACGACTCCAGCCCCGAGGTACCCGCAGGGCATTGCTGGTGGCGGTGGCGGTGGCGCCGAAGGTGGATGGACAGGGGGAAGGCTGCCTTCCCTCATCTCTCTCTCGGCTGAGGGCACCCCCCATCACGTTTTCTCGGATTGAGGACAAAAATAAAAGTCACTCATGGTTTGGCATGGCTGGATGTTTTCTGCAACGTGTCTCGTGGGGTTCCAAGGTTGCTGCTGAGGTCCGTCTGCTTCTACAGCGGCAGCCGGTGGTCTCATTTGCTGTGCATAGGCTGTTTCTTGGTAGTTGTAAGGCGGCGCAAAGACGACTTCTTGGCTGTTTACGGTGACGGACGGCGTGGAAATGCTTTGATTCCATGGTTGCTGTTGATTCTGTTGGGTTTTCCAGAGTGGGAGCAGGCTGTGGGTACGGGAATGGCACAGCGCTGGCTCCGTGGCTCAGCTCCGGGCTCCGCGCTTGTGGATAGGGTGGCGGCGATGCCGAAGGGAATGACAGCGGTGGTCTGACAGGCGGCATGGGTGATGCTGAAGGGTACCGTGGCGGGGGTTCCGTGAGCGGCACGTGTGATGCCGAAGGGTACCGCGGCGGGGGTTCCGCGAGTGGCACAGGTGTGGCAGAGGGGTACCATGGCGGGGGTCCTGCAGGCAGCACGGGCAGAGAGTGGTACCACAGCGGCATTTCTGCGAGCGGCGGTGCCCACGGTGGTGCAGAAGGATGTTCAGGGGAAAAGCTGCTCTGCAGAAGCAGGCTTTTTTCCCTTCTCTCAGGTAGCTCGAGGTTTTTTCGGGCTCGTTCTACCTCTAACAGCATTTTCCTTATAGCTGCATATGATGGAATGAGCAGCAAAAATTCTTCGGGTGCAGTCTGCGCTAAATTCCACAAATCTGCCCCAATATTGTCACACAATTCTATGGAAAACGTGGAATTGGCATCTGTTAAGTGCCCCCGACTAAAGCACCAGTCAAAAAATTCCTGTAATGCTTGTCTTTCAATGTTTGTTTTTGTAACGCGAGCTAGTTTTTCAAATTTATCAAGCAATAAGTTCATTTTAGTCGAGTTGGAATTTCCCATGTTTCTTTAACTCACTGGTTTGAAGGTCGTGGTTCTTTCAGTCCACGTTCTTCCAGCAGCTTTCAAGGCCACTACAAAAAAAAACTCCCAAGTTTACAGGAGATAGAAGCTCTCGGAGGCTTCTCCACAAAGCACCCAAAAAACTGGGCTCAGCAGCTCTCAGGGGCCACTCCTTAAGGTTCTAGGCAGGTCTGCAGATGGCTTCCATGTCCTCAAATCACATCGGGGTCACCAAGTGTTGCTGACCACGCGCTAGTGGACTGCGCACACCAATGTGATGTTCAAGCAAATCCCAAGTTTATTCAAAAACACAGGTAATATATGACCTCAAGTGACCCCGCCCCAGGTGCGAAGGTCTGACTCCAATTGGTTGAGGCTGGAAACATGTCCTTTTAAGGTGAAAATGAAACTTGTAAGGTGGTCCTTCAGACCCACCTGAATCAGGGCTGCAACAGGCCTCCCTGCCTTCCAGGGAGTCAACAGCTCCTCCCAGTTTTGTGTCCTCTGCAAACTTGCTTAGTGTCCCTTCCAGTCCTGCATTCAAGTCATCTATGGAGACATTGAAGAGCACATGGCCAAGGACAGAGCCTTGTGGAACCGCACTAGTGACAGGTCACCACTCTGATGTTACCCCATTCACTGTTACCCTCTGTGCTCCACCTGTGAGCCAATTGCTCACCCACTGCATGATGTGTTTATGCAGCTGAGTGCTGGACATTTTGTCCAGAAGGATCCTGTGGGAGGCCAAAAAGTCTGTAAAGCTGGGGAGGTTGTTTTAATTTTACTGTTTGTTGCATATGCATACTTTGATGTGTCAGTTGTAGAAGTTTTAAACTTATTTTTCTGTCATGGAGTCTCCAAGCTTGTAATTGTACTGGAGTCCTCCTTCATAAGAAATGTTTATATGTAATTCTACTTTTTGAGTATATTGGGAATTGATGAAGACTGAAATGGCTGAGACCTGGTGCATGGCACACAGCCTGTGCTGCAAGGTTCATGTTGGACATGGGCTTAGGGCAGGGTGAGGCTTTCCTAAAGCTTATGTCATAAAGAATGAGCAAGGTTAACAAATTATACTGTGATCTGCAAAACCCAGAAGTTTACACAAATGAAGTGACTGACACATCTATTAATTACAAATCTACTGCAACAAGTGGTGAAATTAAAAATTAGTAATCGAAAGGGCATAAATCAGGCAGTCTAACAGATAAAGCAACCTGGAAAATTGCAATTTTGTGCAGTTGGTTAGAGATCAATACAGCAAAATCAGTTAAAGTTCAGTGATTCACGATGAGATTCTCAAAACTATCTGATAAAGTCAGAGTAAAAGTTCCAAGGTTACACCACTGCTTTTGGAAATCTCACCTCTAAAACACTTGGTTTTGCCTTCTATTTCCTGTTTTCCATTCTACTATCCAGCCACCTTACACATCAAAGTGTGTACTATTAGCATGAGAATTATTTTTGTATGTGTAATTCCTAAAGAACACCATGAAAATAAAAAGTCCAAACTTAATTCAAATTGGAATTGTATTTATTTTGCCTCAGTTGTGCACTTTGTAAGATTCACTGCTTATTTATGTATCTGAAATATAATTTTGTTTCACAATAGCTTCTATATCTACAAATGTGAAAACCACATACAGTTTTGCATTAAAAAAACCCCACTGCTCCGTAAGAGTCTGCAAAGAAGTAATAGTTCATGGTAACTCTTTCTTTCTGACCTGTCAATAGCGACCCACTGCTAAGAAACTGCAACACAACTTCCAAGGGAAAGGGTATAAGTTTCACATATAAAATTATATTTAACCATTTGTGCAGATGTTCAGTCTATAGACAAAACTATTTTAGGGTAAATACTTACATATTGTTCAAAAATGCTTCAAGGAAAATAAAAATTTATCTGAGTCATGCCCTGAGCTATCTAGACTCCTTAATAGTGCAATGTTGCAGTGATGCCTGATTTCACGCTGACTTTTGCAAAAGAAACATAGTAACTGCTCACAGAGCTCCTAAATAAACGACACACCACAGTATTATGGGCACTACAGCAGTTTTTGCAGCTTTGCTAAGTTCCTCTCCATCCACTGGATATTGAGTTGAATTGTGTCAATTGCTTCTTTTACACAACGCAGTTGAGAACTCTCCTCTGATTTTGACTCAAAAAATGACTTCACCTGCATAGGAAGAGTAAAGAAAAAAATTTTAATTTAAATCAGTTCTGGCTGCACAAATAGGTTCAGAAGCAAAACCTACACATATGTTGCAGCAAATCCTTTTTTGAGAATCATCTGCACCTATGCAGTAAGCAAACCTCTTAAAGAAGTTCCCAAAATGCAAGGAAAGCATTTTTCAAGGATACAGCAGCAATAACTAATTTGGTTTCAACAAATTGTTTCACCAGTAAACAGCCATTCACTTATCAAACCCTGAGAGTACTCAGAGTTCTGAAAAAGGAGTCCTGTTCTGTGACAAAGGAACTGATTGCTGCAAGGGACCCTTTTCAGCATTCTGGAACAGTCCCACACCCACTCATCATTGCAGCTGTCAGAGCTAACACTTAGAATACTACAGATCAAACCACAAGCAACTATCTCCACCAAATTATCTGAATGAAAACACTGGACTAAAACGATTCTTGACGCATGAACTTCAATGCCTGGTTAGGGAAGACAACAGAGCTTTCTAACAGCTAATAACCAGCTCTTAGCTGATACTCAACTTCTGCAATAACTTCTTGGTATTGGTATTTTTCTTGGCAGAAAAAATAGCATAGAAAGAATTTTATGGCATGGTATCACATTCCAGAGATACAGAAAGCATACCTTTTTACAAAATCTAGACAAAAATTATATATAGATCAAATCATTACTTTGGAAGACAGTGTGCCGCAGTGAACAGGAAAACAAAACAGTATAAACCGATAACTGGGTTCAACTCTACAACGCAACTCTGCCACAGACTCAGTACATCATCTGCCACATGTTTATGCATACATTTGCTATGTGTGAAAAGAAACAGGGAAAGCAACAGATGTATATAACCTTGTAGACGGGCCTCCAGGATTATAAATAACAGGTGAACATGCATTTTCCTCATCTCTCAACTAAATGAAAACAGCACTGGGTCTAGTAAATATCCCTTTCTGGTAGATTAAGCCACCAACCTCAAGGAGATGCGGCTTAGTTGCAAACTGAGAAGTTGACCAGCTAATGATGTTCTGGATAGTATATGAGCCTAGGTGAAACCTGAAAAAGAAACAAGTATTTTTAACTAGGAGACACTTAAAGATGCAGGTTCAGTTTATATACACGTTCTTTTCTGCTATTTCTGTTTCTCCATTTTTGTAAGTCTACATATCTTATTTTTCAAAAGAAATATAAGGTCTTAGAAATCCAACCTCCTAGTTCCCCATTCCCTCTAAAAATGCAACTTCAGAGCAAAAGCCATAGCAAATTGTCAAAATTTTATCACAGGTCAAATAGTAAAGCACTGAGGACACAACACAACAAATACCAAGATCTGTATTTGTGGTATGTCTTCCAAAGCTCCACAGTAATTTAACCGGCAACCAGGTTTGGTTTCAAGTAAAGGAACTTTGTAACTTCATAACTAAAGAGCTTGGTGGAGTAGAAATTTCATTGAATAGAAGCTCTTCTAGCAATATGAAACTGTTTCAAATCAAAGGTGAGATTTAGAAACAGAGGTTTCCACTACTGTTAGCTTTCTGAAGGCCTGGGAGCCAGCTCTCCGACTGGGTATCCTTCACGGCCAGTTAAGGAGAACATGTATTTCGGAAGCAAGTGGGATTTTGTGGCTATTTGGATTTTGGAGTGCTGTAGAAAGTCAGAAAAAATAAATGCTGAATTAATTCCCCGAGTCTGCTTTTAAATCCATTTGATCCACATAAACATCTTGCAACTGAAGCAATAATCCTAGAGACAGCAACCATTCAAGAGAAATGAAAATCAAGATTGTTTAGAATTACTATGAGGTTCTAGGAAGCTCCAAAGTCCTATCAACCCTTGGTGAGACTTCAAAGTTTATGCAATCAGTTTTATTAGTATACTCAGATTTTAAAACATGATTTACACTTTTAATACAAATCTTCCTATATGAATACAACTATTTATTGTCTTATGCTGAAAAGAAACAAAACAGGTGCTTTTGCCACTCTGAATTTGAAGTTTCAACTGCATCAAAAGTCTTACTTTCGTGTAAGCTTTTCCCAGTTCTCTTTGACAAAATCCCAGGCCAGCAAATATCCAGGCAAACTCTGGCTAACAGTTGCTACGATATGTGAAAGCTCCTGTGACCTGATGACTTCTCCTTCAAGACTGTTCTGCATTAGCCTAAGAGAGGAAGCATATGAAAACAGACAGGAAAAAAACTCTAATAGTATCTTCGCATGGTCTTCTTGATAGTCTTCAATTAGATGGGAAAAGATTGTATAATACATCAAGCAAACAACTTCTGGCATCTGGAAGACACCAAATGTGTATTTCATAACAATTCTATTTATTCGGCTTTAAATCCAGAAATCAGAGTGACCTTAGCTCTAAGCCAAGTACCTGAATTTTCATTGCTGTTGGAAAAGGTGAAGTAAATTCTAACAAATTGTAAAAGAAAAATAGTAGGTTGAAAAGTTAAGAAAGCTGAAGAATAAACTGGGACAATTCGGTGTCCTCCATGCAGGGATTTGGTCTATAGAGCAGTGCTGAAGCACAATGTAAAGTCAAAATTTCACCCAAAGAAAGAAAAAAAAGAAGCGCGTGAGACGCCAAACAAAAACATACCCTAACCAGTTATTAATTCAGACATAAAAATACACCAATCTTTTAAGGCTCTATAGAAAAATCTGTCATTAGGTTACCTGTACCATAAAATCTGAAATTTTGTGCTACCGGCAGTGCAAAGCCTTTAAGTTAAATTTTTTTCTCTTTATGAATATTCAGAATTTGGTCTTTTGTGCTGCTCTATTACATAGATTATTTTACAGAGAAAATATCAGATTCTGCATGTGTATGAAAGCCTGTCCAAGACATGTGGATAGATTTTCTTTAGCAATCAGAAATTTTTTCAACAATAGAGAAAAGGCAATGCACTTTTTGAAGAAGATTTTTAACACTTTTAATTTACACAGCACATAACTTTTTGTCTCTCTCATACCAGATCAGCTTTCTGACATCTTCTGTGCTGGCCAAGGCTTCAATCATTTTGCTTTTCTCTGCTTCAGAAACTGAAGAGGAGTACATCTTTAGGAGGAATTCCCAGCCATGACTAGATTTGGCTCCAACTGTAAATATGGCTTTCATAACATCAGTAGGCAGACTAAAGGGAAAAACAAAAGCAACAAAACAAACAAAAAAAGGGACATAAAATGTTCATCTGAGAAAAGAAGGAAAAGAAATCACAAAATTAAAGGATTAATGTGAAAGAGATGCCTCTTTTTAGAGAAAGTTAATTCTGTAGCAGTTGTTAAAGTTTACTGGACTGAATTCATGCTGGTCTAATACTTTAAGTCACTAGTAAAAAGCAAATCATACTAGTCACATGAAAACACAATAAGTTGTACAAAGCATTGAGTAGTTTTCTATGGTTCAAACACACATGAATCCAGAGCAGAATGAATTCTGCAAGATATAAAGGTGTGTTTTGATGTTGCTACTAAGTAATCCTCCTTCAGCATGCAGGTTAGAAAATGGAGATGGAAGCAATTTGTGGCTGGTTTTGCAGTCACACTTAATGAGACTGGAGACAAAGTCTAGCACAGTCTCCCTCTCATATTAAAACAAAAATTACTTTTACATATGGAATAGTAAAAGATAGAAAAAATGAAGTGCTTTATCTATTCTCAGTTGTTGGAGGTGCTGTGGTGGGGAGTATTTTTGATTGCTCTTTTTGTTGTTTGATGTTATTTTCCCCCAGTACAATGGTGGCAATGTAACAAGAAAACAGATAGATGAAAGAACCAGAAGCTCAGTTTTTATGGTACCTTACTGTTCCGTTAGACTTCATCCACCTCTCAAACATCTCCATGGCAGTTGTTCTACAGTTTCTTATATCGTGGGTACAGGCAAAAGCCAGCAGTGTTGACCGGAGCTCTCGCTCCGACATTGTCCCATCATCTGTCCAATGCTGTTGGTCGATTTTCTCTCCAAGCAACTGCTCTATCCTATGCTAAAAGAGGAAAAAAATATGAGTAATAGCTAAATCCTCCCAAAATGATTTTCTATACACAAAATAGTTTAAAAAAAGAAAAAGTTAACTTATGGAACTGTGGAAGCTAAACATAGTAGGTTTTCATTCGTTTATTCCAATTTATATATGCCACTCCTTATCTGTAGGAATAAATATCAGATACTATGCAGATCTGAAATATGGGCCAGGTCTATTTCTTAAATTGTACATGGAAACTGAAGACTACTCTTCAAGCCACAGTTCAGACTTGCTTGTAATCAGCTTGCCATCTCAACTACCTACAACTTCCTTACGTTTAACTGCTTTTAACTTCACCAAGTGACAGTTAATAATACCTTAGATTAGCACAAAGAAACAACTTTTATCTATGTATAGGCTGAACACTCTTCAATTTTGTAATTCTGTAACTTGCGAAAACAACAGCTAGGTGTCTGACAGCTACCACATCTCAGCTGAAAGTTCTGAACTTAAATATAACTGCACAGACACTGCATTGCAAACCATAGCCAGGGCTGTTTATAGGGCAGATGTGTAAAACTTTGAAAAATTCTTATAATAGTGCTTTTTGTTTCTTATGTTTGCTTAAGTACTCACTAATTATCCATACCTAACATAAAGCAAAAACATTTGCTATTTTATCTCGTAATTTAATAATTTTCCTCACAGACTACATCCTTTTACTAATGTTCTACAATATTAAGCTACAAGGAATATTTTAAACCAGTAGATGAATATAAAGAAGAAGCTTCATAATAAGAAGGCACACAGAGAAATCAAAGACATATTCTCATCAAGAATTAGGACTGCAATATTGATTTCATTGCCAAGTCTGTAGCATTACATTGTATTCATCTGTCACATAACTGGAATGGGGAAATGACAACCATTCACGTGTTCCTATTTTTACAGAAAATAGTTCTGTCTTTTTCTCCTGCCTCTGCACAAAGCAATTAGATCTACGATCTCCAGCCCCTCTAATTTTTGGGAATGACTTTACTGTACAGGAAAAATGTCACAGACTCTGTTTAATTACATATTTGTACTACATTGACCTTTACATGCACTGTAACATAAGCCTAGACACCACTGTGTTCCCACTGCCCTATGCTCCCTACAAATGCTCCCTACAAAACAGTTTGGGGCATTTGGTATGGTGTGGAAATGGGGAAAGCAGAGGGCAGGAAGCTAGTCCACAAATAGAGCATTTCAGTAAGAGCTCATTAACAAAAGCAGACAAGACTGGCAACTATCCAGAATCCCCATCCTACTTAGTGAAATTACTGGATATGTTCAGCAGGCAACACTTAAAAAGATAATGTAACTGTACAACATTTCATTACAGCTAATTATTTCAAATTATAATTTACAAAAAATTAAGACATACCATGACTCGTGCTGCCAGTTGGTGTTCACCCTTTTTATCTAAAAGGTTGTATATAAGACTCAGCTGAAACAAAGCTTGGGTGAGTGGTGCAGTGCTGTTCTCTTTCTTAAGGTAATCAATCAGCTCAAAAGCTGTTTCCAGAGATGCTCTTCCTAGACTACAGGTCAATGAATACAAACATTTTAATGGATTATAAAATAAAAGCACAAGATCAGAAGTGATGTTTTTTATTACATTAGAGTTAAATGAATAGAAGAAGTGACATAACAAACGATTCACATGTAGAGATTATAATAACTTCAGTATGATAGCAAAAAAGCACCAATGGCCACTAACATGCCTTCAAGCGTGGCAATGATGTCTAAAAATATTTATCATAAATGAGGGTAACAAAATACAGGTAGCAGCTTCCAAAGAGACTATCCAGAATGCTCAACCTCACCTGCTCTGGCAGCAATGGTGAAAGGCATGAGAGGCAGCCATGAAAAAACTGAGACAGAAATTGCTCCACTTTAGAAAATTAAGCTTTCATTGACAGAGTACAGGAAAAGAGTCTGCTAGGAAGATTATCAGTTACTAAAGAAAACAGAGTCTTCCAGAAATAGAAGGCATGTGGCTCTATGGGATGCAAATAAATAGAAGATGCCATAAAGAAGAGTGAGATAACATCTAGCACCAATATGGAAGCATCAGGGAAAGAACTTGAAAAAAACAGTAGTGAAGGGTCAACAGTTCCAATAAGGCTAATAAAGACCGAATTAAAACTTTTCTAAAGTCATTGTCTCTAGTAACTAAATAAGATCTTCTTTGACTTGGAAAAAACTTTGAACACATATTAAATATGTTTTCCAGTATGAAAGCCTTACTCTGCAAGGCTGAAGATATTGTTGATCAAATTGGCTCTGTCTTTAGGACTCAAAGCAGTGTGGTTTTGTTTCAACAGATTAATGAGAGTTTTCCAGTCTTCAGCATAGTGTACTATGTAATAGCCATTCATGTCCACATTGAATTTCATCCATTCCACCTCTTCTGGAAGTTCAATGACAGCTAATGGACAGACAATCAGTTAGCAGCAGAAACAAATATTTAAAAACTGTTCAAATCCAAGTCTATGAAATAGACTAGTTCCAGAGAGTCAGTAAAATTCTTTTACACCCACTATTTTGCCCTACTGTGAAAGACAGAAGAGTGAATACAGAGGTTACATGAGAAGGCTCAAAACGCCAGATTGTATTTCTTCATCCTTCTTCCTACATCTGATTGAATGAACAGTATCACAGCCTGCCCCAAGTTGCATCCGTGCAATCAATTACTTAGTGCAATAATTTTCTTCCTGTCCACTCCTTCTTTCAGGGTCCCATCTCTCTCTCTCACTTTCACAGACATATATATGTATCTATATATATACACACACACACAAATAGCATAGCAGTTATATGTGTGATAAAAAGGAATGGGGAAATGAAGATGGCCTTATGTAGATGCAAGATCACATTCTAGTTTTAAAGTCAACTGGACACAAGAAGAGAGGCTTTGGGAATATGTTCTTCCTTTCAGTTGATTCTGTAACAACTACCAAACCCATCAATTTGCATAAGACCTACAAGGCCTTCGTAATTTAGTAAATATTCTACCCCAAACTTGTTTGTACATCTCTCCTACTCACATCCTCCACACTGAACTTTCTACAGCGAGTGAGGAATGCATATAATGAACATGAGACCTCAAACAGGGTCATTTAAACTCAAAAATGAAATGAAACTACTTACTAGTTCTAGTAAGATCAAGAACACAATCCATTAAACAGCTTTGTTTTCCCTTTTTGATAATTCATAATTTTTTTTTCTAAAAACTCCATCTCAAGTGAAAAATACCAAGAATAGCTTGATGACTTTGTAAAACCAATGTCAGAATGACAAAAATCAAAATTATTTATTTATTTTTAGTATCTCCAATGTAATTTTAGGGGTGTGGCAGTCTAAAAATCAGTAAACAACGATGTCAAGATCAACTGTAGGAACCTGATTTAAAATTTGTGTAGTTTTATTTTAAAAAGTATAGGTGTGAAATAGATTTATGAATTAAATACAATTGTCAGTTAAATGCACTGCCTAGTAACTTAAATGGTGTAGGGAGGATGATGGGGAGAGAAATCACAGAATCATAGAATTGTTTGGGTTGAAAGGGACCTTAAAGATCATTTGGTTTCAAGCCCCCTGCCACAAGCAGGGGCACCTTTCATTATATGAGTTGGCCTTGAACACTTCCAGGGGTGGGGCATTCCTCAACTTCTCTGGGCAACCTTGTGCTGGTGTCTCACCACCCTCACAGTAAAAAATTTTTTTCCTAATATCTAACCGAAACCTACTCTCTTTCAGTGTAAAACCATTCCCCCTTCTCCTTTCACTACATGTCCTTGTAAATAGTCTCTCTCCAGTTTTCTTGTAGGCCTCCTTTAGGTACTGGAAGGCAGCAACTAGGTTACCCACAAAGCTTCTCTTCTCCAGGCTGAACAACCTCAATACTCTCAGCCTTTCCTCAGAGGAGAGATGCTCCAGCCCTCTGATGAACTTTGTGGCCCTCCTCTGGATTTGTCCTTCTAGTGCTGAGGACCTCAGCCAAGATGATTTTTAGAATGACATAAAAGTGTATAGTAATTATTCAGTTGGTAAGGAAAAAAACAGGGCTGAATAAAAAAAGTCCCACAGACTAGCAATTTAGGATTCAAACTAAACACTGCACCAAAACTAGAGAGTTCACATGAAAAAATCTAAGGGTTTCAAGTTCAACAACAGCATTCTCAAAAATCTAATCTGTTCCAGACACAATATTTTTTTACACAATTAAATAAAATAGCATTTCAGTGGAATTTTACTTCTTTACATTTCAGCAAACTGGTAGAACAATGCTCACATTACTTTTTGTAATGAGATTTTGGGTATGCACTGTGATGAAAAGTGTACAGGCTTTTTTACAGATTTCAAACCTGTGCTTTTGTTCCAGTTGTTGTCACTTCTACATATAATGCTACAGGGAACCAATGCTCTAATGATGACAACACCAGCAGTGCCTGGCCCCAGAACTCTAATTATTTGTACTCTGTGTGTCTTCATCTTCACACCTTACACACGGGTGTGCTCAGAAAAATCATAAATCTACAACACTTAAGTAACTTGCCACTAAAGCTTTAAGTCACATACCTGACTTTTGATCCAGTAAATATGCATTAGTACAATGGGTAAAGTTGCACCTACTAGTTATGTAAGTGAGAGGAATTTGCCACAGATAACTGCAAAGGAAAACAAATGTTAACTGACATATTATATACATACTATCAGTCTTGAAGGGCTTGTTTCCTTTTTTATATATAAAACTAGAACCACTCAATGCTGTGTGAAATAATAAAGTATAAATCTCACTCATATAATCAGAATACAATAAAAGAAAAAATGCACAGCATACACAGCAATTATTTTTTATTCCCACCATGTTGAGAAGAGGGCAAATTTCATAGAATACCTTGGGTTGCAAGTGACCTTTTAAGGTTGTCTGGTTCAGATATCCTGAGCAGGGACATCTTCAACTAGATCAGGTTGTTCAGAGCCCCGTCCAATGTGACCTTCATTGTTTCCACGGTTAGGGCATCAACAACACCAGTGTTTCACTCCTCTTACAGTAAAAATATTCTTCCTCATATCTAGGCTAAATCTACCCTCTACCCCTTGTCCTACTGCTACAGGCAGCTAAAAAGTTTGTGCCCATCTGTCCTTTAAGTACTGAAAGAATGTGGTGAGGTCTCCCTGGAGCCTTCTGTTTTCCGGGACGAACAGCTGAAATTCTCTGTCTGTCCTCAAAGACGAGGTGTTCCATCCATCTGATCATTTTTGTGTTCCTCCTCTGGACTCATTTCAACAGGTCCATATCTTTCCTTTGCTAAGGACCCCAGAGCTGGACCCCCTGTTCCAGGTGGGGTCTCAGCAGAGCAGAGTGGAAGGGCAGAATCCCTTCCCTTGTCCTGCTGGCCACACTGCTTTGGATGCAGCCCAGGATATGATTGGCTTTCTGGGCTGTGAGGGCACACTGCCAGCTTGAGCCAGTACCATCACTCCACCCAACTTCTTTGCAGGGTTGCTCTTCATCCCCCAGCCTGTACTGATACCAGGGGTTGCCCTGACCCAGATGCAGCACCTTGCACCTGCTAAGTTTGCCAGTGATACTAAACTGGGAGAAGTTGTTGACTCCCTCAAAGGCGGAGAGGCCCTGCAGAGAGACCTCAAAAAACTGGAGGGCTGGGAAGGCAAGAGCTGTATGAACCTTAACAAGGGAAAGTGCCAGACTGGGCAGCCGGAACAGGGTAACTCTGTGGATGTACAGACTGAGGAACAAAATGCTGGAGAGCAGGGAAGCCACAAAAGCAGTGGCTACAGTCACTTCACTTCTTCAGCCTGGAGAAGAAGAGACTGAGGGGAGACCTCACTGCAGTCTACAACTTCCTTATGAGAGGAAACAGGGTGGCAGGCACTGATCCCTGCTCTCCGGTGGCCAGTGACAGGACCTGAGGGAATGGCCTGAAGTTGTGTCAGGGGAGGTTTAGGTTTGATATGAGTAAAAGATTCTTCACCCAGAGGGTGGTTGGGCACTGGAACAGGCTCCCGAGGGAAGTGGTCATAGCACCAAGCCTGACAGAGTTCAAGAAGTGTTTGGACAACATGCTCAGGCACATGAGGTTTTACTGTGCAGGGCCAGGAGTTGGGCTTTGATGAAATTTCTGGGGCTCTTCCAACTCAGGAGATTCTGGGATTCTATGAAACCTCACAAGGTTCACATGGGCCCACTTTTCCAACTGGATGGCAACCCTTTCCTCATGCATGTCAACTGCACCACTCAGCTCAATGTCATCTGCAAATTTGCTGAGGGTGCACTTGATCCCACTGTGTACATCACTGATGATGAACTTAGAAGACGCTGGTCCCAATAAGGAGCCCTGATGGACATCACATTTCTCAGTACTTCTTTCTGAGGTCCAGTGTGCTAGGTAGCTTGTCCAAAATCATACAGACAGGAAATCTCTGGCTGTATCAGAAATTCATTCAGTATTATTTTCACCTCAGTCCAATGTTCTGTTTTCCTGAAATTTCACAAGTTTTAATTAAAAAAAACCCTGATTTTTTGAGTCTAAGACTCAAATTCCAAATCATGGTAATATAAAGCATAATTAATTGCATACCATAAAGACTTTCTCAGGTCTGCATTGCAAGCTGGAGGAACAAATGCTGAGGAGGCTCATAATGATGATAAGGTCTTGCTTATTTAGAGAAAACACTTTGAGTGGGATGAAAGAAGTTGCACATATTAATCTAATTTTGACAGGGACCCCTCCTGTGTGTGACTCACGTGGAACACTCTTCTTCAAAGCCTTTTCATGCATGGCCCAAATTGAGATCAACTAGAAACAGAAAAATTACTACACCTACCAATCCTTCCCCTTTTTCTCTTACCTTTCAACCACACATTTCTTTTCTGCTTCCACAAAACAAAACAAAAATAAAAAGCCCTGTAACTTCATACATTTCGAGAGATAAATGTCCTTCATAGGCCTAGTTTTCTGCCAGATGACATAAAGGACTCAGTTCCTGTTAGAACTTCAAACAACTAATAAAACCAGCAAAATCTCAAAAGGACGTTTAAATATTTTAGTTTGTTTGAAAACACTGCTGAGGTTCCTAATATAAGTTTTATTTGTAGTAAACTAAGTTTTTAAATTAGCAACTGCCACATCTTTTCTTCTTCAGTATTTGTGTATGTATTTCCCTTTAGGTTTTGGTGCAATGGATATTGCCTCTGTTATATATTCAGTCATTTGTTGTCATGTTGTATGGCCATCTTAAAATGTTGACACCAAGAAGGCTTTGATTCTAGCTTCTCTACCTTACTCTAACAAAGCCCATGATGTGTACTGAATTTTGGCAGGAAGAAGCAGAGGCTCTAAAGTAGGATATAAGCATCTGTGACTTCTGTCAGCTTCTGCAACCTGCTTTTTCTTCACATTCTCATTAATCACAGAAAAGTGTCTTAAATATAAAGAAACATTTACTAATGAGATCTGCCTTTTGGTATTAAAAACCAACTCATTTTGCCAAGCTTGAAATTTTCAGGAAAGGATGAATATAAGAAACTAAGATTATAAAGGATGTCACAGTGGAAATAGACATGGACCTTCAAGCAGATATTAGATGTATGAATTTCTGTGCCAAATTCTCTATCGCTACCTGCCTTCAAAATAAACATTAAACCCCTTGAATAAAGTTAGAAAGATGTACAAGATTTAAGACAGATATCTGCAGCTAGACTTTAATGGATAAAAGGTATTAAGAAGGTAATAACCTTGCATCTGATGTCCAATTTTCTGGTTCCACGCGAAACAAAAATTTCTCTTGTTGTACAGAAATAGTCTTTCCCTTTCGGACAACAGTGACTAAAGGAAATCCTTTATGCAGAATCCAAGTTTTCATCATTTTCTTTACATCCAGTGTTCCATTGGTAATCTGTAAGAACAACATAACAAGACAATAGCAAATGGAGAACACTTTACTTCCTTCTTAACTTACTAATTAAGTAGTAGCACGATTTTGCATCTGTAAACAATCACTTGGACAGTGATCTTGTAAATTTCATAAGCAGAAATTTAAGGGAGCAAGGGGTTTTTATTTTGAGGGAATTCTAACCAAGCAGTGGAAAGACAAATTGGAAATGTCAGGTAGGTTGACCTGATACATAATAAATGTCAAGAGAGAATGTTACAAAACAGAAAGTTACAGTAGGCTCCCAAGCTCCCCTTTACTCTTTCTCTTTCCTTATTGGTATGCTGATGTTTTATAAGTATTTCAGGTTGAAAAATCTTCTTTTAATTCTGAAATGAATATTAGAAATTGAAATAAAGTCATAATGCTTGTAACAGAAAAACCACACATGTTTTGTATCTTTCTTTTTTCTCCCCCCTCCTCCCTTTCCCCTCCCACTTACCAACCTTTGCATAGCTTAACCTTCAACCTCTTCTAATCTCCCAGGAACTGCTTGTATTAAAACATCCCCACATCCCCACTAAGTACAACTACTTTATACTGTCTACAGAACACTATCTCTTTATTAGCAGAGATCATCATATAACCTGAAAAAGATAGTATATCCCCCATCAGGAACACAAGGAAAGCAATATATTGATGCCCAAAAAGGCAGAACAAACTGTTTAGAGACAAAGTTTTAGTCAATAAACAGCAAGGTATTTATTAAGACAATGTTGGGGTAACTCTCCGATTAGTATCGGACAAAAGAGCTCCAGAATCTACAGTGAGAAGCTACAGTATTTATACATTTCTAGTGAGGGATTACAATATTTTTACCTACATATTCATGCACGATTATAATATTGCAATATCTAGTTATAATATTCATAGCAGGCGGAGTTGAGGCGGAGCTGTTCATTTTGAGGACTATTATGAGGGGAGATCCTGTTACTTCATCTAGTGGTGGTCGTATTTTTGCTCTTCATCCTCATGAACTTTTCAACTCGGTCTAATTTTGCTGATTCTTGCAGATTCTTGCAGTGGGTCTTGCCAAACATGGTGCTCTGGCTTTTTTCTTGGGATTAACCTGTTCGCTACATGGACCTTTAATTATGACTTCACTGGGAGTTAGATGTCTTCCATAAATTAGACCTTATCTCTTGGAAACTCCCCGGAAAGTTGGGTGCTTTTAGTAAAATCCCCTAGGTTCTGGCTTTTCTCTACTTCAATATCATTATTTAAGTTACATTTAACTTTTACCAACCTATGCTGTGTCTCTTTCTATTTTACCTTATCAGCATCTTAATGCCCACTGTTCTCTGTTCAAACCAAGAATAACATGTAGAGTTCACTGTCATGGGAAAATATTGTATTATTTATGTAAAGAATGACTATCAACTTTAAATAGGAGTTTCAATTCCAGGGAAACAATTCTCTGTCAAAAGCTTCACATTTATAAAATTTGAAGTCTACATGTTTTTTTTATTTTCTACATATACCCTCAAAACACTTGGCTAAATCATCTTCCTTTAACTTTTTATCACAAGTTTTGTTACTACCATGTTACACTAATGTTACTCACTGCTGGTTACCTAAAGACTGGCAGAAAGGTTTGTGCCTAATCTGCACAGAGATGAGTACATTTGAAATTTGCTCCACTGAAATGATTCTATTCCCATATAGAATCCTGGTCAATCACCTGAAATTAAACTAATTATTAGAAATTATAGGTTTATAGTTCATCTTAGCATGAATTCATTGGCAATAATTTATTGACATTTCTTCTTTGAACAGCAGCTCCTAACACCAATGAAAGCAACACAAGAAGCGCATTTCATCCTTCTAAGCAAGGTATACAGAAGCTTCCCTGCCATGTTGCAGATTTTTTTTAATAGGCATGCAGTTTCTTATCTTCACTCCAACTATGATTGATAGGGATCCAGTCTGTTGTATTTCCAGAGAGATGGTTAAGACTTAAGAAATGATTGTCTACTTTGCCATGCGAAAAATTAATGCAAATATTTTCTTCACTTTTATGGTTTGAATTTTCAAACACATTTAGCCTAGGCATAATTAATGGGAGAAAAAGGGAAAAAGAGCCAGCCAGTTTGCTGAACATCATAGATTTGTTTTCACTATTTCTATAAATATGGGAAACAACTGACAAGTATACCAACTATCTCAATAAGTGATAATACTAGTGATTTAATTGTCATAAGGAAGACTTCGTGATATAGTACACATCTAAAACAGAGAACAATCAAGAAGTCTACACAGAGTTATGGCCTCTTGAAACTCTGAAATACTTTTTTTCCTATTCCCTTCTTTTGACACAACTTTAAGCAGTCCTGGGCACTGGCTAGAGTCCAAGGGACCTAGCCAACTCAAAGATCAAATAGAAACACTTGGTTTTGTATGAGCTACTCACTTTCATCTAGTTCATATAATTCAGACATCTACTGGGGGAAAATATTACTAAGCAAAAACTTTCTATCTAGTTCCTAGAATGGATGAACTTTGTATACTAAGGACAGTGAAAATAATCAGACACACAGCCTGTCTAGATTTTACTGTTAATTAAGAGAGTCTGGCTCAGAGCCTGAATGTGAAAGACCATCAGACAGCGAGAGAAAAACTGTGAATTCAAGA
Source organism: Pithys albifrons albifrons (assembly GCF_047495875.1). Classification (NCBI taxonomy): domain Eukaryota; kingdom Metazoa; phylum Chordata; class Aves; order Passeriformes; family Thamnophilidae; genus Pithys; species Pithys albifrons. The sequence continues at coordinate 47,358,588 of NC_092497.1, forward strand.
TATAAAAAGAAAACATCTGGGCAGAAAGAATAACAAAACAAAGTAAAATGGACAGTATATTTCAGTAAATTCAGAGAGGCAATAGGTGCAAATTGGTGGAAAGTAGTGCAAAAAATTTGGCATCTTCTCAGGGAAGGCAAAGTAATAAAAGCCTAAATGTAAACTAACCCATTGCAATACCAGAGGGAATATGAAAGCTTGTAAAAGCATACGCTGTGTGAAAACACAAAATTAACAGCATTAATGCTCATATGCAAAAAAATCCACAAAATAAACCAGCCCCAGTCACAAAATGAGGTGCAGCCAGAAATGGACAGAGGCAAACATTGTAAGCAGCAGCAGAAAATAAATAAAGACCCAGTTGGTGGGCTCCTCCATACAAAATGGTAACTTCCATCAGATAATGCTGTTAAACACCAAATGTCAGCAAGAATATGGTAATTATTAAATGAGCATCAAATACAAAGGGTTGTTTCTTACTAAAATAGGAAATACCGAGTTCTGACACTAGGTGTTATTGTTTGTTGGATGTGATTCAGTTAGCAACACTAATACAGGTGGATGAAGCAATCCCAGAGTTGGTAACAATTACTTTTGACTCTTAAGATATGGTAACAGAGGTTCCAAAAGACTGGAAAAAGGGGTCTTCTGTATTCACAGAAAAGCTGAAGATGTCCCATGGGTAAAGAGTAGGGTGGTGGGAGTTGTAGTAGTGGTAGCAGTAGTAATAATAATAACAATGACGACAACAACAACAACTTTTCTGAGCAAGGGAGACAGACAAAGGAAGTAATCTAAAGATTTTAGGATGACTGTTTTCCTATGGTGTCCTAACATTTAAGTCCTGCGTCTAGTTACAGTTAACTCTTGCATTAATTAAATGTGAGTCATCTGTGTGGTGTCCCTAGACATTCTATGTGGATACAGCAATCTTCCTGTGGTATGTTCTCTACACACATATGACCGAAGATGGTTGATCAGAAGGCTCCACTTTGAAAGGCCGAAGAGAGCAAAGTGTTTTGCATTAGAAAACTCACTATGCCACCAGGAGAGTGTTCTGTCACAAGAGAGTCACAGACAGGTATCAGTAGCAGTCAATCACTAGCTGGCAAAGTAGTGACTGTTTGGACACACAAATTTACAGCCACTTGTGACAGCTGACAATAACTATGAGACAGATTTCAGTTCTGCAGAAATTCAAATATCATCAAGGAGATATCAAGAATCAAAACAACGTAAGTTAGTATCCTGCCTAGAACTCAGCTTCTGTTTACAAACAGAGAGGGACTGGTGGACGATGTAGTGGTTGGAGGCTGCCTGGGGCACAGCGACCATGAAATAGTAGAATTTTCAATCCTCAGGGATATAAGGAGAGCCACCATTAAAACATCTACTCTGGACTTCCGGAGGGCAGATTTTGGCCTATTCAAAAGCCTAATTCAGAGTATACCCTGGGAAACAACCCTTAAAGGTAACGGGGTCCAGGAGGGATGGACATGGTTCAAGCAGGAAATTTTGAGTGCACAGCAACAGGCTATACCAGTGTGCCGAAAGGCCAGCCGGAGGGGAAGACAGCCGGCTTGGTTAAATAGGGAGATTCCGAATGAAATCGGGGATAAAAAGAAAGTTTACAGACTATGGAAAAAAGGGCTGGCTACTTAGGAAGAATTCAGGAAGAGAGCTAGGTCATGCAGGAAAAAAAATAGGGAAAGAAAAGTGGAATTTGAAGTAAATTTGGCTAACTCAGTTAGGGATAACAAAAAGTCCTTCTATAAATACATTAATAACAAAAGGAGGGGCAAGGAAAACCTCCATTCTCTGTTGGACTTGGAGGGAAATAGAGTTAAGGAAGATGAGGAGAAGGCTGAGGTACTTAACACCTACTTTGCCTCAGTTTTTAGCAGTAAGACAAGTGGCCCTCAAGACAACTGGCCTCTGGAGCTGGTAGACACAGAGAGGGAGCTGAATAGCCCCCCTGTATTCCAGGAGGATATAGTTAGTGACTTATTGAGCCAGCTTGATCCTCACAAGTCTATGGGACCAGATGGGATCCATCCCAGGGTGATGAGGGAGCTGGCAGAAGAGCTTGCCAAGCTGCTGTCCATCATCTTCCAACAGTCCTGGCTCTCTGGGGAGGTCCCAGATGATTGGAAGTTGGCGAATGTCACCCCAATCCACAAAAAGGGCTGCAAGCAGGACCCTGGCAACTACAGGCCTGTCAGCCTGACCTCTGTGCCTGGCAGGGTTATGGAGCAGTTCATCCTGAGTGCAATCACACAGCACCTTCAGGATGGACAAGGGATTAGATCCAGCCAGCATGGGTTTAGGAGGGGCAGGTCCTGTCTGACCAACTTGATCTCTTTTTACAATCAGATGACCCACCTGGAGGATGAGGGGAAGGCTGTTGATGTTGTCTGTCTGGACTTCAGCAAGGCCTTTGACACTGTCTCCCATAATATACTCCTGAAAAAGCTGGTAGCCCATGGCTTGGACAAGTGTACCCTCTGCTGGGTTGAGAGCTGGCTGGAGGGTGGAGCCCAGAGAGTGCTGGTGAACGGAGCTGCATCCAGCTGGCGGCCAGTCACTAGTGGTGTTCCCCAGGGGTCTGTGTTGGGTCCAGTCCTGTTTAACATCTTTATTGATGATTTAAATGAGGGGATTGAGTCCATCATCAGCAAATTTGCTGATGACACCAAATTAGGAGGGAGTGTCGACCTGCTGGAAGGCAGGAGGGCTCTGCAGAGGGCTCTGGATAGACTTGAGAGATGGGCTGATTCCAATGGGATGAAGTTCAATAAGGCCAAGTGCCGGGTCCTGCACTTTGGCCACAACAACCCCATGCAGCGCTACAGACTGGGCACAGAGCGGCTAGAAAGCAGCCAGGGAGAAAGGGACCTGGGGGTAGTAATTGACAGGAAGCTCAACATGAGCCAACAGTGTGCCCAGGTGGCCAAGAAGGCCAATGGGATCCTGGTCTGGATCAAAAGTAGCTTGGCCACCAGGACCAGGGAAGTGATTCTTCCCCTGTACTCTGCGTTGGTGAGGCCACACCTTGAGTGTTGTGTTCAATTCTGGGCCCCTCAGTTCAGGAAAGAGATTGAGGGGCTGGAGTGGGGCCAGAGAAGAGCAACGAGGCTGGAGAAGGGACTGGAGCACAAGCCCTATGAGGAGAGGCTGAGGGAGCTGGGGTTGTTTAGCCTGGAGAAGAGGAGGCTCAGAGGTGACCTCATCACTGTCTAGAACTATCTGAAGGGAAGTTCTAGCCAGGTGGGGGTTGGTCTCTTCTCCCAGGCACTCAGCAATAGGACAAGGGGGCACGGGCTTAAGCTCTGCCAGGGGGAATTTAAGTTGGATATCAGAAAAAAATTCTTTCCAGAGAGAGTAATCAGGCATTGGAATGGGCTGCCCAGAGAGGTGGTGGATTCACCATCCCTGGAGGTTTTTAAACTGAGATTGGACATTTCACTGAGTGCCATGATCTGGTAAAAGGACTGGAGTTGGACCAAGGGTTGGACTCGATGATCTCGGAGGTCTTTTCCAACCCAATCGATTCTATGATTCTATGATTCTGTGAGGAAACCTCACATGTATTTCAGAGATTTTAATACACACTATGCAGTATACACAGACACAGGGAAATCTGTTCCCTTCCCTTATAAAGCTAGCTTGACAATCACTGGGGGTACTCAGCACCTCTTGCTTGTTGGGACCACTGTCTCTCTTGCACACATTCGCTTCACCTTGCACACTGATCCCGTTGCACTCTCTCACTCTCTTCCTCATGTCCTCTTCTCCCTTGAACTCTTTTGCCTACCACCTCCCTGGACAGACCATTCCAATGCTTAATCACCCTTTCAGTGAAAAAATTCTTCCAAATGTCTAACCTAAACCTCCCCTGCCACAACTTGAGGCTACATCCTCTTGTCCTGGGGCAAGAAACTGACCCCCACCTGGCCACAACCTTCTTTCAGCTAGCTGTAGAGAGTGACAAGGTCTCCACTGAGCCTCCTTTTCTCCAGGTTAAATAACTCCAGCTCCCTCAGCCACTGCTCATAGGGCTTACCTTCCAGAACGTTCACCAGCTCTGCTGCCCTTCTCTGGACTCGCTCCAGCACCTCAATGTCCTTTTGGAATTGAGGAGCCCAGAACTGAACCCAGAACTTGAGGTGTGGCCTCAGCAGTACTGAATACAGGGACATGACCCCTGCTCTGGTCCTGCTGGCCACACCATTGCTGATATAGGCAAGGATGTCACTGGCCTTCTTGGCCACCTGGGCACACTGATGGCTCCTGTTCAGCCAGCTGTTAGATCAGCACTGCAGGTCATATTCTGCTTCCAGCTACTCTTCCCCCAGACTGTACCACTGCACAGGTTTGTTGTGACCCAAGGGCAGGACTTGGCCTTGTTGAACCTCATAGTACTGGCCTTCGTCCATTGATCCTGTCCAGATCCCTCTGCAGAGCCTTCCTATCTTCCAGCAGAGCAACACTCCCAACCAACTTTGTGTAATCTGCAAATGCACTGAGGGTGCATTTGATTCCCTCATCCAGATCATCTGTAGAGATATTCAACAGGACTGACCCCAATACTGAGCCACAGGGATCAACATTAGTGACTGGATGCCAACTGGATGTGACACCATTCAAACCCTCTGGCCCAACCGTGCAGCCAAGTTTTAATCCACCAAAGCATGCACCGGCCTAAGCCATGCTGCCAGTTTCTCCAGGAGAATGCTGTGGGACACAGTATCAAAGACTTTGCTGAAGTCAAGGTAGCCTCCTCAGCCTTTCCCTCATCCAGTGGGCAGGTCACTTGGTCACAAAAGAAGTTCAAGCTGGTCAGGCAGGAACTGCCTTTCCTAGCCCCATGCTGGCTGGGCCTGATCTCTTGGTTGTCCTGTACATGAAGATCAATGGCACTCAAGATGATCTGTTCCATGACCTTCCCTGGCACTGAAATCAGGCTGATAAGCCTATAGTTCCCTTAGTTCCTTATTTCCCCTCTCCTTCCTGCTGTCTCTCTACCCCCAGTCCTCTGCCCTCCCTGACTCCCACAGCTTTGCTGATTCTCACCCTTGCTCTCTTCTGCCCTAACCCTTGCCTTCTTGATCCCTCCACACCCACTTCAAAATCAGACACAGCCTTATGCCTACCTTATAATTTGAGAGCTGCTGAACTAAACTGTCCCCTACAATCTCTTTTCCTAAAATTCAATCACCACTTGTTAAAACAGAAGCTATCACTGAAACAAAGTTTTACTAGTAGAGTGTTACCCAAGCCCTCTACAGAGGCTGGGTTCACTATTCCCTGAAAATGAATTTTGTCCTGCATTTGATTGCTTTCATTCTGGTCTTAACACACTGCCAATGTAACTCTAGAGAGGATATGTCCATGTTGATTGTCCACACATGTGGATATGCATAGTAGTACAAACCCACTCAAAATATTTTTTGGGACATGTTGTCCTAGCAGCTGCAGGAATCTCCAGATCTCTATGACAGAACTTTGTAACAGGATAAGCAAAAACTTCAGACTATTTACCTGCACTCTATCATCCTATTTCTTTCATAAACAAGGAAATAAAGAAAAAATTATGACACTCTTAAAGAAATTTAAAAAAAATTAAAAGAACAGTATGTCAAAGACAGATACCTGGTTCATGCTGTCCCACAAGTCATCACTCTGGGCAGTTCCATAATTGTGATTATGCAGGTATACCTCAATGCCAGCTTGGAAAACATCCTTAGTGAGATAATGTTTCAGCATCAAAAGAAGTGAAGCCCCCTTAAGGGAGAAAAAAAAAGAAAGTAAATTGGCAAATTAAAGTTATAAAACCATCTTAAAGCATATGCATATTATAGCTATGTCACAGTAGAAGAATAACTCAGAAGCTGTCAGATTTTATTCCAAACAACACCTTTGATTATTTACCTAACACTCTGTTCTATTCTTTTCTATTTTTATTTTGCTATTTTTTTAATACTTCATAAACTCCAAATATAGCTACAAAAAGGCTAATACAGTTTGAAAATTTTTCCCAACTGCTTTGGAAAAATAAAAAAGGCTTAAATTACAGTTATAAAACAGGCTAGTAGAATATGACATTTTTTTCAAATTAACATTATGTGAAAAACATTGCCTTCGTACTGATAAGTCTCTGCTGGCTGCCATTTTTCATTACCAATACTCATCTATATGGTACAGAACTGCACTTGTGAGACAGTGGTTTAACACTGATATGATTTGCAGTTACATCAAAAACCTAAAAATACAGGAAAAAGATGAGATAGACTTGGTAGGCTGGAATTGACTGCAGCAGGACAAGTGCATTTTGACAGTGTTAAACACAGACAATGTTTTGTTAAAAAAACCAAAAAAAACTAGTAGCTGAGTAGTTTCAGTATCAAAACAGCCATGAATGCTTCTATGTCCCCACCACTAATAAACTGCCTGAGGACCTGCATACAGTACAACTGAATGCAGACAAGAAGCCATACATCATGAATAGTTTAAAGGTGCACTTGTTATTTTTGGTACTGTTTGTGAGAAAGGATCAAGAAATCAAGAAGACGACTTTAAAGAGATCATGTATTGTTCTCATACTTGTTCCAAATTCAAGTTTTGGAATCTCACTAATGTCTTACCTGAAACTGAAGGCTGCCTGATTACTCATTATCACCAAACTGCAGGAATAGCCCTTACTGCAGTTTTTAATAATATGGTCATCATTTCCTCTCCTTCACACAACTATACTTACAGCTCTGTTACTTTGTTTTCCTTAATGTCAGAGCCTTTCAAACACCCTGTTGTTGCAGGTGGGCTTTGTCCCACCCATGGCTGCTAGGTTTACTGACAGTCTGCAGAACTGCCAGGCTAAAAACAATACTGTACAGTAACTCCTATTCCAGACAATACAATGTAGAGGCCACCACCAATCTGTGTCAGTTGACAGTACAGTAAAACAAATTAAGTTGCACAATTCCATAACACACCACCTTTAGCTGAGGGACTATGCTGTAAGTGTCTTCTTACTCAAATTGGGAAGAGCTCCAGCTAATCTATAGGCCAAGAGTAGGGGAATACAAAGACTGCATGCATGAATGAAAAGTTATGCAATGAAATCCTCTAAAACACAGAAAGCAGACATGAAAACATAATTTCTTACAATGCAAAGGCAAAACCTCTTGGTTAGTTCTTAAAGGTGTCAGATGGTACAATTCTATTTAGAATGTGCATATACTTAGTAGTAGCAATAAATAATAAAATAATTCTCCAAATATAATATTATACTAATTGACTAGAACTCCAATCCAATCACTTACGGAACATTTCCATTATAATTACATTGAGAAGTTCCAATTGGGCAACCAGGTAAACTGAAAATCACACATCTCTATTCTTATAGTTCAGAAAATAGACTCCAAAATAAACGGAAACACACCACTATTGTAGGTCTGTTTGGCGTCTCAGACTACTCAAGCATGCCAGATAACATGTGTTGATCAGTTAAGACTTGCAAAAAGAAATCAGAGAAGACAAACCAAGGCTACCATGGGAACTGCATTCCACCAAGCAGAGAAAGGTAGTATTTGACTATTTTCTAGCAAACATGAGCTGTTCCCATGGTTTCTAATGAGAGGGAAGTACAAGAGAATGATAGAAAAACATGCCAGTTAATCCAAAACATATAAAATGCTTTCCTCCAACCCTACCGAAATCAGGGGACACAGACCTAAAACCTGAGACAATGTGAAAAAAGTTTTGAAAATACAGATATTCCTTCTCTCATGCATTTTTAAGTGAGGCACTGTGAAGCTTTAGTACCATAAACCTCACACACGAGCCTCACTAGACATTAGAAATAATCGAGTTTCAGACAACCAGGATATACAGTAAAATAATGTTATACTTTAGAGGCAAGCCCCCAGTTCAGGAAGCCTCTAAAATAACGGGTTTTTTTTAAAGCAGTCAGAGTACAAGAAGGAGTGACTACTTCAACAACTGTTTTCTCATTACTCTTTTCTTAAGCACTTGTTACAGTCTGCTATCAGTAAAGGAATACATCTTTAACTAGATAAGTTGCTTCACATACTGGGTCCTCTGTTATATCTTCATGAGTACTACACTTTGTGCTGAAGCATTCATCAAGACCTTAAGTAAGAACACAAATGCACATATGGAATATTATCCTAATTAAAAGCTATGTAGATGCTCAGAAATATTACAGGGAAGAACCTCCAAACATTTGCCAATACATGCTTGCTTACTCATGATTCCACATTCATGTTTTCAATAGCTAATAAATCACTTACCAAATATTTCCAAATATTTTTATAGTTACCTTGATGTAAGAAAGTGTATCAAACATTTCTTCTATTTGCTCTGAAGATTGAACAGCAGAAGAGACTGGATGTGAGGAATTCAGTGAATCCTTCATCATAGCCTTGAAAATTAAATTATGGAAATCTTCATCCTAGAAGAGAAACATTTCTAAGTGTTTAGGGAGCTGGAAAGCAGAAAAGTAAAAGTTGGCTCTCCATTGCTCTCCCAGCAGCAAAAGAATTATCAGGGTAGCATTTATAATATCTGCTCTTCTCCTCCCATATTTTAGGAGTGCAATTTTGCTTTTCAGTTTGCATCATTATCCAAACTCTTAAGCTCCGGTGTCAGCTTAACATGTCATTGGCATTAGACAAAAACCCCTGTACCTTCTAAATAAGTGAGTGTTGAATTTCAGATTGGGCTCCCCTATGTTTTCACTTCACTTACATGACACAGAATACAAAAGCATAAGTTTAGTATGCTGTTATAGTTTCAAAATCTTTCATGGAGTTTTTTCTCTCCCTTACCAACACAGCGGTTTGGGAATTGAAGAGCCAGGACAGATGGCTTGCTGAAGCCCAGTCCCTCACTATCTGCTCTCAGAAACAGCTATCTAAAAGCCTAAAACAAAGGGATGACAGATAGCTTTGCATTCCAGCATCAGGGCTGGGGAAGGACTGAGAGAGGTGGGAGGGGAGAGTTTTTTCCTGGTGCTGGCCACACTTCTCTCCTTGGTCTGTGTGAGTGCTGGCCATCATTTGCTGGGCTGGTGGAAACATTGGGAGGGAGTCCCTTTTCTGGCTTGTCCCCTGACTCTGTGCCCTGTGCCATTCTTTGGAGGGAAGTCACCGCTTCTTGGATTCACTGCAGACTCTTTGAGGGGTCAACACCCTCTGCAGAGGAATTGCTGCCCCCTTCTCCCACCCCAGCCCTGCAATGCTTTTTGGGACAAGGGAGGGTAGGAGACGGTCTTTGCACTGCTCATGGGAAACCTTTTAGCCTGTCCATGGGGACGCCATTCCCACGGGAGTTTCAGAGCGAGCACCTATCCCTGTGCCCTGTCTTTGCCTCACTGGAGCCTGGGAGTGACTCATCGTGGCCGCTGCCTCCTGAGGTGCAGCATCGCCTCCTGCCATCTGTAAATAGAACTGCACTGAAGGGGCAGAGACAGGACTTGATTTGTTTGAAAGTTTTGATTAGGGTGTTGCTGTTCATCCTGTTCTTGTTTTGCTTATGTATATATATATTTATAGTAAAGAACAGTTATCCTTTTATGGTGATTTTTGGGAAGAGGCTTCCTTCCTAGTCCAGACAGACATCTCAAGTTTCTTTTAAAATGAGACATACGCTTTAAGCACAAACTCCAGGGAAATTACTTACTATAGTGATGGCTGTGAGGATGCAAACAGCACCTTATCTACTAAGTATCAAGGTCTCTTATTTCTTTTCTTCTAGAACTAAGATATTTTATTTTTACTTTGATACTAGAACAAGAAAACCACAAACACAGCAAAGAAGCTGATTGTATGGATATTTGTCCATTTCCTTTCATCAAGACAAGAAGACAATTCTCTATGAAGAAACTTACAACAACAAAAAAATATTAGAGAATTTAAAACCCTTGTGAAATACAATAGAGATAGCTGTTAAAGTTTAAAATTTTAAAGCTATTCTTCTAGAATGAAGAAGCTCTGGGTAATTTTTTTTTTACCAAAATACATTTTGGCACCATCAAGTGGTGAAACGAGATATTGATGAAGGCACTTGTCAGACACCTTTCAGAATGAAGTACACAGGTGTTAGATGTGTCCTTATTAAAACAGGATACTAGCTTTGTGTCCTGCCCTGGGCACATATGCACCCAAGAAGCAGAATGGCTATATAAACATAGTTTCAATAACAATGAAACTGAAGAACAAACCTAGGCCAAATTATAAACTTTTGAAACACCCAGTGCTGAGAAAGAATTCTACTGAATCAAGTTACCAACCCAAGTTTCTTAATACTAACAGAGCGATTTAAGAACTCAAAACTCACACTTATTCAGAATGCTGAGAAGAACACAATCCATCAAGCAGGAAACAGTCAGTACACATCAGGTGTTTAATCCCATGACTAATGCAAATCACATAAACACTCCTAAAAGTTGATTTCAGGACTCAGGTATGTACTTTCCTAGGAGATACTCCTAGCCAGAATGCAAAATTAGTCTCTCCACTACACCCTCTATTTAGTTCCACTAATCTTTTCTTCTCTGCCTGTCATTCTCAGTGGCAGTAATGTTTTACAGCAGTAGGTGGTATCACTTCCCTGGAGAAGAAAGGTCAAATTTGAATCCGTCATGTTTTCCAGAGTCTGAAAATATATGTCACTTACTATGTGAATTCAGAGTTTTTACATAATTACTACATTATTACATCAAAAAGGTTCTATCCTTTAGCCAAATATGTAAAGCAGAAGTGCCTGCTTTGTACTATTAAGTGTAATTCAATGCTATCAGAATCTTCTGTAGGAGACCATTTCATACTTTTATGCCAGGTCCGCTGATTTATGAAACCCAAGCTAATTCAGACACAAGCAAGTACCACAATGATAGAAACAGAGGAGTTACTCCAGGAACATTTAATAATCTAAAGCTTCCTAAGTCAGTTAGGAAAAGCAGAGGTAGACAAACTTAGTCAAAAACAGGTCTGAACTAGGTTATTGAAATTTTTAAGCTATAATGTGATATATAGACACCTACATCTTTTAACACCTGCTAGTTTGCACAGAATGCTTTAACCTACCCAAAACAGTAGGCTGCATGTATACTACTACCAAAATAAAACAAAAAATACTAAAAACTCCACAATGTGCCCTTCTCAAAGCCACATCCAATATAATGAAAGTGCCACAGCAGAAAGGTAGTATGATCCCCAGGGTGCTCAAAATGAATATAAGTTTGTAAGTATCAATCCCCTACAGGTAGCATTAAAAATAAATAGCAGTGAAGGTATGGGTAGTTACAGAAAGTACTTACTGAATGTAATTCTGGAAAAATCTCCTCCATGGCAAAGTATTCCATGAAAGTGGCAAATCCTTCACTCAGCCAGAGATCATTCCACCATTCCATAGTTACTAGATTGCCAAACCACTGTGAAAGACCAAAACCATAATTATTTTCTTAATTCTTAACCATCCTCTGCCTTATCTTGTGGTGAAATCAAGTTCAATCAAAACCACAGTAATGTTACTGCAGGAACAACTCCCAAACACATCACGATGGTGCACTGCCCTGCTGTTCTGTAGAAAACATACCTGCAGGTCTTCTGAACAGACACAGTGCACACCTCAGTCACCCTGAGGGGAGGGGTGAATTTAAGGTCAGAATTGGACTTAAAAAACAAACAGAAAAGGAGAAAACAATAGCATCCCCAGTCTAGTACCTGATGGGCAAGCTCATGTGCTATCACTGCAGTTATTAACTTTTTATCTCTTGCTGAAGAAGTATTATTGTCAAACAACAATGTTGCTTCTCGGAAGGTGATCAAGCCCCAGTTTTCCATTGCACCAGACTGAAAATCAGGAATTGCAACCAGATCTGGAAAATATTTGAAAGAAGCTTTTGAAAATTGCTACTTAAAGCAATCCTATCTTTTCAAGCTTACCTATTATATTACATATTCACTAAAAACCTCATTATATAAAACCCATGGTGTGAATATACATTCACATCTCAAGCAAGCCCACAGATTTATAACCATGTTTCTCTAGCAGTACTCTGACACAAACAACTTAAAGCACTACAGAGATCCTGTGTGAACAAAAGTAACAAGGAAATGGGGTGACCCCTACTGAAAGCCGTGTCTTAGAAGGTGGCATTTCACTATCTTTCCAGTCAAACTACTACATGCGAAGACGTCAGGCTGCATATCGTGCACTTTCAAACATGGTTCACAGACTGAGAATCACTATCCAAATTAAATTCATACAGAATTATTTCTTTGATGTTATTTATGTGCAAGTATAAATATAAGCTCACAAACACTTTCCAACTTGGGACTCACCTAACAGTTATATTCAGTCAAACATGTAATGACTTTTAAAAATTATTTTAATAATTTAGCAACTGTAACACTTCTTTTTCAATGAAAATTTCCATGCATTTTTCAGGTCAGAGCTGTTTCTTATGTTTAAAATAAAGTTGAATAGAACTTACCTAATTTTTCAAGAGGGTACTCCATTAAAAAGTACTTTTGATAAAATTCCAGAAGTTTCACTGTTGTGTCTAAGGCATACGCAGCTTGGTCCAGATGCTGTGGTATGGCATAGACAGATACCTAGCCCAAACAGAGGTGAGAAAAGATTCTGAAACAGCTACAAAAGATTTAGAATTGAAAGAGGAGCTGTCAGGAGTACCTGGAACAGGCAGAACAGTTTTGGGAGTACACACATAAATTACAAACACAATGTATGAAGTTGTCAATGAAAAACTAATTTTTCTTTCTAGAGCTTATTAACTAGTCAAAATACAGACACAGTATCTGAATCACCAATGTGTATGCAAGAACAATTCAAGGCTAACAACTTTCATGAACAAGTTCAAGAAAGGTCTATGTGACACCAATTTTTTATTTCCTCATGAGTTTTCAAATGACCCTCCCTGCACACCTCAGTTCTGCAAGTTTAGGCTATTGATAGGAGAAATAGAACTTCACTCCCAGCATCCTGGAATGCCCAAATAAGGAACAATATAATCTTAGTGAAGTCCTAGAGAATTAGATAAGGGAAGTAACTCAAACGAACAAGATGTAAACTAAGCTCTGTGCACCCAGGTAAGATAAAGAACAAACATTACAGTTTTTGGTGGTGAGGAACTATGATGCTGTGCCAGCTCAAGAACTGAGGCCAAGATGACAAAGAAAATCCAGAAGGATGAAAAAAGAACTTTCCAATAAGAGTGTGGCTATGTAAAGCAAACTATTGATATGAATTAAGTGAGAGTATCCAATGAATATGAAAACAGTACGTGTAATAAAATTCCCTGTCTGTCATTTGGCACATTCAATTAGAGGAGCTCTCCTCCAAACGTCCCCCAAGCTGAATAAAGAATGCCCTTTTTAACACCTACAAACTGATGTTAGGAAGTTTGTTTCTGCCACTTTTCGGTATCACTATCAGTATGATAACACCAGTGTATTGAACTGTATGGCCAGACTTCGCGAACAAAGATTTGGGAAGGGCTCTTCCCACGTGGGTGTGCCCTTCCAGCCTGCACAGTGGATTTTTTAGGTGAGGTACAGCGTGCGCAGAACTGGCTCCACTGTTTAACTCCTGAGGTTCATCTGCCACGGCCAAGTGAGCTTGGACAGTGACAGGGAAGTCCTCGGGACTGTCACAGCACCCGGTACTAACCGGGGCTGACCCTGCTCAGCATCTGAGACCTGATGGGATGGGATGGCAGGGAGACATTGAACTGCCAGAGGATGGTCCCCACTGAGACTCAAACTCAGGTCCTTGGGATTCAGAGTCCAGAGGGCTATCCTCCAAGAAACTGTCTCAGGAAATAATAATTGGCATAAAAGCTCATTCATTTCCCTTTCTAAGGTAGGGCTACATTAGAGATGAGGTGAGAAGCATTCGTAAAAGCTGAGAGGTTATTGTCTTCCTCTATTCTTGTTGAATTGTCTATATAAAAACCCCAATTGATTAGGTTACAGTTAGATTGAGGTTTAGGTTGCCCTTTCATACACAAATGTAAAAATATGTGGAGATGAATTTTCCAGTTTCAAAAAAAAAGTTCCTCTTACTATGCTACAAATTAGTAAACAAACAACATTTTGAATAGATGGATAACATGACCTTTTGATTTTTGAGTTTGAATAACAGACATATAATTAAGAATCTAGCCTAGTGTTCTTGGAGTACAGAAGTTTTATTAGCTGCATATTTTAAGCTCAAATGCAAAATATAAGAGATCCACAGGATCTTCTGGAGTTGAGAAAAACAACTTCATTTCAAGCTATTTTAGAGTGTTCATGACAATCAACTTATTCTGTGTTAAATGGTTAGCTCAAATTCTTTGAATTTCCTAGTCACAAATTGCTGGAAGCATTTTTAGTATGTATTTCATGGGAAATGTCATTATATGCTTCCTTTTTACTTACTGTCTTGGCCTACTAGACAGTGCTGGCAACAGAAAAATCCAGTAGCTAGATTCTGGCCTTACTTGGTATATTCATTGTTATTCTCCCTTCAAGCTGGCAAGTACTCTTAGTAAGTTAAAAATATTAATAAGTACAAATAATAACAAAAAAAACTTTTTTAAAAAGTAAGAAGTATTCTTAAAAAGCTAAGAAGTTTTCTGCCTCATAGAACTGGTTATATGGTTTCACTAGAATACAGTTCAAATACAGACCTGGATAGCAGCCACAAGGGGAAAAAAATTAAAAAGTCTGTTCCATTCAGCTGCATTTAGAAATACATGTGTAAATGAGAATCAAAGCCTATTGCCCAGTATCTTTACTTGTGTATCTAGGATTAAAGAAAGGGCTTCTTCTTCCTCAGTGCTAACAGCACTATTACCTCTAGCTCTTTCTAGGTACGTAATGACACTTCTGATATTTCACCACGGAGGGAAAGTTCCTGCTAGCGAGTCATGAAAGTTATTGCTTACATGAAACTTCTGCACTGTCTAAAATAAGATTAAGAACTATCTCCTAATATTACCATGTTTTTTCTTTCATTACTCTAATTGCACACATTGCAGAAACAGGCCATAGCACAAAGATCAAACAGGACCAACTGTTTGATTTTTGGAAGCTTTGGAAAAACAAAAACTCCACAATGAAGTAATTGCATTTAAGCAACTACATGCAGATTTAAAGTCAGCCTCAATTTGCTTTACTGCAGAGTGTAGGTTTTTGTAGTTAGGTTATCTTTGCAGGTAGAGAAAATATTTATGGCACTCCTTAAAACTTACATGTAGGTGTACCTGTAAACTGTAATGTTTCTTTACATCCTCAGAAACAACTCTTGGTTTGCATGACATTACTGCTCACAGATGAGGCAGTGAAACTAAGTTTTACGCTTCCAGCTCTGAAAGCTCTTAAAAATTCTACATTTTGTAAATTTCCCCTGTTAACAAAACCTGATGCTGAACTCCTTGCTGTAAAAATATTCACAGTCTCACAAAAGCCCTGAACTCAGTTCAACTTACAGTATATGGCTTTTGTTCCCTACCTATGATGAGTACAATAAAACAAAGAAAATACATAAATTTAAAAGAGAAAGAGTTTTTTTGTTTGTTTGGGGATCTTTTTGGTTTGTTTTGGTAGGCTTGTAGGGTGGGTGAAGCAGAAAAAGTGAAAAAAACCCCCACATACCAGACTCCCATTAGTATCCCTAGAGATGTTTTTCAGGTCTGCAACAACAAAAGCAACCAGATAGGTGCTCATCTTCAAACTCACAAAAAACTCATCTTGAACAATTCCACTTGTCACAGGTGTAGTGGCTTTCTGCAGGTGAAATGAAATATTATTAATGCAGACTAAAGAACAGTAAGAATTAATGTCAAATAATTCATGCTAGGAACAAATTACAGGCAAACTTACATAATATCTTTTTATTTTGGTTATATTTCAGTGGGATAGGTGATATTTACAACATTGTAACAAACTTAAGACCACATGAAACATTTAAGCCTACATAACCAAAAAAAATTATTTGCCATGCTTTATTATGAAGTATTACCAAACAACTACACTGTTGGAGAAACAATAATCTAATTTAATTCACACTTTAAGTCCCAATGTAATCCAAAGACAACATCAAGACTAGCATTAATTCACTGGAGCTTTAGGCTAGATCAGAGACACAGCTCAGCATAACCTAAAAAAAATATTTGTATTGCATGAGTTACGTATTTTTAACTAGCTAACCAGACATACTCATTATTTTAAAACAGAACAAAATACCCCTCACACTCATTCTTAAAAATCAGAAGAAATTGCATTTATAAAAACTGAGGAAAAACCTAAGATTCCAATTAGTCGAAAGCAAAAACATGCCCAGCTTAAACACACATTTCTGAAGTACTGTTACATAGTATATCTTAAATTACTTCTAGCACACAGGTTTTCAGTAATATTAGTCCTAGAAAAGCATGCTATATGCCTTAGAGTACTTTTCTATAAATTCTTTCACAAACATAAAACAGAAAATGAGTAAAGTAAAATTTTTAAAAGCACTGGAGCAGAATAGTAAAGGTCTGGAGACAGAGATGGCAGTTCATGATTTCTGAAACTGCATAAATTGTTTACAGAAACAAAAAAATCTGTAAAAAGCAGTGACAATAACCTTAGTTTTAGACAAGATCATTTGAAACCAAACAATTACGTAATATTTAACTGCTACTGAAAATTTAACTGTCTGCCTTAAAGAAAAATTGATTTTTAAGCCTGAAGATATAATCAATATCATCATCTAATCTGACCACTGCATACGAATAGAACGCCATTTTGAAATCCTCCAGTGAATTTCATACATTTATGCCTTTATTGCAGTTTTGGTGTCATAAGGAGGTGACAACCCGTTTAAGAAAATCTACTGTGGCTGCAGATTAACTGGTTCAAAAAATCAGTTATCCTCATTTAAAAAAAAAGAGAAACAATGAACCAACCCAACAAAACCACATAAGGTAACATCACCATAAGCGCAAAACACAGTTTATTTGTAGCCTTAGTGTGTCAGCCACTATATATATTGCCTTTCTAGCAATGCTATGTGCTGGTGACAAGGTCTGATTTGGGTATCTCTTGCTCATGTAGGAATGAGGAATTATCTCAGCAACATCCGCTTCACACATGCAGCAATGGTAACCACCATTTGCTTTCCACACTTGAAGAACTACAGGAGCTGTTGAAAGGTGCCTTAGCTGCTTGTCCAGCTCCTAGCAGAGGAGAGTGAGCGAGCACTCTTTCTTGTCACATAGAAGAGTGATCCACCAGAGTCTGTCCCTTCTTTCAGTGGACAAAAAGATAGCAAATAAAGAGCTCTTAGCCCTGGATGGAAACTAAAGAGCTGCAACTCTGTTAATTATTAAGAATCATCACAAATCCAGGAACATAAATGTTTGTACACTGTGAAAAAGATATTATTTCACAAAGTTGCTATTACTAGCTGGGTTTTAAAAAACAAGGTAGCTGCATCAGCACCTGAGCTTTAGCCAGCTTTCTGGAACAAACGCTGCACAGCGCACATGCATGTCCCATGAACATCAGGGGTGTAATTCTTCTCATTAGGGGTTAGGTCAATGTCAGTATTGAGGTTCTGTTGGATGATAAATGGTGGTAATGTTTTGATGAGAGAGGACCTAGTTCACACAGATTAGGTAATATTAGTCTTGCTGGTCTGTCTAAATAAATTAGGCTTCTGTGAAGGCTTGTCCAAAGGCTTAATGGCATATAACATCATCATAAAATTCAGATATGCTCTTACAAGATTTTGCCTGAAAAGGTCTAGTTGAAGGAATTTCGGATCCCTCAGTCACATTCTGGAGTTGACTCTGTCTGTATTCATACCTGACTTCCCCTCATTCAGGCACAGAAGCACAACCTTCAAGATGAGGCACACTTTTCACACAGACTGGTGCTAGTTACACAAACTACTGATAAGGATAGTCCAGTACTCTGCACATATGCCGTATCAACAGAAAACTTGAAAACAAATCTTAAGGGCAGTTAAGACCAATGCCACCAATAACAGAACTCCTGCAAAATAATGGTTCATTTACTTCAACAGGAATCCCTCAGCCATTCAGTTGTCTGACAGGAACATCCTACACTGCGCATTGCAATGAACAGTTGTTTTCTCTACCAAGTTCAAGCCTTTGAGAATGTAATAAAACAATTGTTTCTAAGTCATATAGCTAAGTCACAAAATCACAGAATATTCTGACTTGGAAGGGACCCACAAGGACCACTGAGTCTAACTCTCAAGTGAATAGCCCACACAGGGGACTAAACTCATGGCCTTGGCGTTATTAGTCAATCCCCTGGACATTAATGCAATAAGAAACAGTATCAAAAGCAGTTAAACAGATTACCTAAGCAGCAGCTTTATTAGAATTCCTCTACAAAAGCATGTACCTTTGGCATATTTGACAGAGTGGAAAGTTTCTCATCTCTTTTGATCTTGACTAAAAAAGTAGCTTTAAAAGCAGGTTCATCAAAGCACGGAAAAGCAGACCTTGCTGCCAGAGGTTCAAACTGAGTTGCTGCAAACCACCTAATGGAAAAAGTAGAGAAGAGCAAAATAAGAAATATGGAAAAGATAAATTTAAGTTTATGTAAGATAAAACAGTAATTTCTCTCCCAAACATTTTAAGAGCTTGTTACAGGAGTAGCATTTTGAATAGTAGATTACAAGGTAAGTCCAGCCACAATAGATGTTCTATAAACTTTTTTTTAAAACACAATGATATATTTTTTTGAGAAGTAATCTGCTTGGCTGACTTTTGCTTTCTGAACAAAGGAGAATACATCTGGAATAACACAATTAAAGAAGAATCATCAAAATATAAGCCAGCCAGAAAGAGGGAAAAAAACAGCGGTTGAAAAATGAAGTTAGTGAGCATGCCCACTAACAACAGCTTTGAAACCTCAGCAGGTTTCAAAGGAAGCTTTTTCATCTAATTGCCTTGCCATTTCCTGCAGATGTTCACACAGTTCATCTAACTGTAGGCCTGTTCCCTGTGCTGGCTAGTAGATGGATTCTGTTTAAGTTCATGCATGTCTTGTCTCTATCCAGCAACTAGTCATATCACAAGAAGACTTCTCAGATGTCTATGTTCCTTCTCCAGTGTTTTTATACTAACTAGCTGTAGAAATTATGGCTGTTGATAGAGAGCATCTGTGACTTTTGCAGCTGCAAGACAACAACAGGAGTTCAACAAGAAGTTTACTAATTGAAGTCTTGTATTAACTGGAGCTAGTAAGTGGTTCACATTGCTTTTTTTCTATTTTTCCTTTTTTTTTTTTTTTTGCTTACTCTACTACCAAACCACCCACAAGTTTTTAGTGGGTTTATTTATTCCGCACCATGACTCCAACATTTTTGGATGTACAACTTTCCTCAGAAGGAACTGCTGACAATTTATAAGATTAAACTCCATGCCTGCTTTCAACATCTTACTCTTCTCTTCCCCCTTAAAAGTTGCTGGATTTTCATCCCAAGATTTTACAGAAATAAAACACAGAATAAGGAACCATTCTGCATAAAATTATAAATAATGCCAAATTTATTTTTTGTTTTGCTTCTAGCAACAGTGAGTTATTTTGCCATTAGACGGTACAGGCACGGCAATGGAATTGATGACATCAGCAAAGAGTTATCTGAGAAGGATTTACTGAAAAGCATACATGTTAAAATGTACTACATTCTGTTCCTGAACAAAGGGGGACATTTGGACTGAAGTGGGACAAAAACTCAAGAACTTACTCACAGATTGTATTTTTCCTCTGTGAACTATCACACATTCTCTTTCTACTACACTAAATACAAGAAGAAAAGAAAGCTTCAGCTACTTCAGACTAGGAAAAAAACCACAGAGTTTCAAGGAGAGGCCAATAAATGTGATGTTACCCTTTTCACCTGGGACTTTGCCTGACCGCCATGACTTTTCAAATACAACTGAGGGTGGCTTGGCACCAACACCTGCCCGTTCCCTCAGAACTGTGCAATGAATCTCACTGGGCCCCACAGACTTGTGTGTGTTCTGGTTCCTTTAACAGTCTTGAAACTGATCTCCTCCTATAATGAGGGGATTTTGTTCTGCCAAACCCTGTTTCGAGACTCTGGGAAGAATTTCCAAAGAGAGAAACTAAAAATTAAACCAAAAGTCACACTACAACTATGTACAACCCTTACACTGCACTACATTTCACTGTAGGAGAGGTTGCCCTAAAGTTAATGAACTGAACCATGAAAGACATTTTTCAGGTAGATTAATCAGGCGATAAAAGACTGATTTTTCTCAATAGGCATAAGTTGTATAAAATGTCCAACAAAACCCCCAACCCCTTTTGTTATCAAAGCACAGTGTAGAAGTGACAGAAGAGAGAAACTGCATTTGTGGGCATACCTTTGCTTAGAATCCTCATCCTTGTAAGAAATTTTGTAAAAGCCATAATAGGTGTCTGATAAATTAGATGAATATTCTATGTTGACAGTATAATTCTGTCCTACGAGAAGAGCCTCTGGAGTCATGATTGCAATCTGGTCATGTAATGGATATTCCAGGAATTCAACTGGCTTTGCTTGATGGCCTTGTGTTGAAGTAACGGTTGCCTTGGTGATATTAAGTCCTGAGCTATGAAGTACAATCTTCTGAGTTACCTGGAGGATTTTGACCACTATGTTTACAGAGCCTGCAAATTTCAAAGTAGTTAGGTTTGGATGCAAGACAAGATCATAATGCAGTGGTACAACATCAGAAGGAAGTCTAATTTTTGCCCATGGAAATAGTTTTCCATTGGTTGCCAAAGGGTATATGAGTTCCATTGTATGATTTTTTTTATGGCAGCCTTCTTTGGTAAAGGTACACTTGGGAAGAAGATAAATCACTATTATTAATGAAACTGCGATCACAAAAACAACTGTGCAAACCACCATGGTCCTCACAGAGGTAACTGAGCATGATCCATTTGGATTTTGTCTATATACAGACATGTTATTCTGTGGACCCGAGCTTCTGTTCATGAAGGACATCCCCAGCAACTTTGCTGATGACTCATAATCCTCTTCATCATCCTCCATTTCATGCTCTCCAAGGCCCCGCACCAAGAGACGGGAACTCCTTGGTTCATATTCCACTTCATCAGGCTCCAGGGGATGTAAACAAGGCTCTTTTGCCAAGTCAACCACGTCAGGCTCCTCTTCAAACATACTGTTTTCAATCATATTCCTGGGTAACGGAATTTGATCTGAAAAAGAAATAACCATATAAATTACATCATAAACAAAAGTCTTGAGTATAACACCTCAAACATACTATACTGATTTACAGAATGGGAAACACTTTTACAGCACTTACCATCAAGATCTCTCAATTTTCCCTCCTAGGTTTGATTCCAGGAAATATTTCTGACTACTATAATTTTGCTTTCAGTATCTTGAAAAGGATGTCCCCCCTTGTGCATAATTGAAAATGTCTTGCACTGTTACTGGAGATCAGCTAAACCACTGCATAGCACTCCCAGTTCACTGATGTCACTCTCTTGGCTGCATTTCCTCTGCCCCAGTAACCTATTTTTGTATCTGACTAAATTATTTGTTGGATTTTTTTTTTATGTTGCAGGGTAAAGCCCAGCAACAAATATAGTTCTATAGGTGTTTTCAAACACAGTAGTTATTAAGTTCTTTGGCAGAGGAGAAAATCTCTGTGTGTTGGCAGCCACACAAATAAAATATCCATTTGATAATTTTAAACTTCATTTTTCACACACATCCCCCCAACAAAAAATAAAAATATTTCTCAATAAAAATAGCAGTATAAAAATTATAGTTCAAATTCACATCTTCATTGAAGACCCAGCTTGTACAATGCTTGAAACAATCCATGCAGATAAGAAGTCAAATCAGTGCCAGTCAAACTGCTTGTCTCCATAAAACTTGTCCCTAACACATCACAGAACACAAAAGAGGAACTGAAATTCATCCCGAATTTTAAAAGCATCATATGCTCTCATATTCTGCATGCAGTTATATTTTAATGAAGCTTCTGATCATATCTGTAACTGTCTATGCAAAAGTTATCTTTCAGCTAACCTGCTCAGTGGAAAGCAGAAAAAATTAAAAACACAGTTGGAGAGAATTTTCTAAGGAAAATGGGATATGGACATCCAAATGTAGCTAACTTAGAAGAAAGGAACTTTGTTTCATACTGTATTTAATCCAAAACACCATAAACAACATAGAAAAGATGTTGACTGGCTTTACCTATGACACTACAAAGTTGTCTAGAGAGCAAAACAATTCAAATGGAAAAGCTATCTACATAGTGATTTCTCTCCCAAAAGCTCAAGAAATCAAACTATCAACTTTTTAGGGCCTTGAAATTACAGTTAATGTGAATTGTTCTCCTGTTGCAGGTTCTGTCTAAGGAACTAGACAAAACCTTTGTTCAACTGCAAGGCTTCAGAAACTAAACTAATCTTTCAGACACGCAGGTCTACTGACAATGGAACAATCACATTACACCTCTATCTTTCACAGTCTGTGTTTTCAGAATGAGAAAGCTGAAGTTTTCTTTGGATCTAAACACACAGAAAAGTAGGTTGACTCTTATTAATTTCTGACAGGAATGTGCATTTTGCCAACCTATATATAATCTAGAATATTAGTGTTCCTAGAATACATAATTTATTTTATTTCATTTTGTATTTTATTAAAGTCAGATTTCTATATGGCTGAAATTCTTGAAGGTGAAAATAAAGCATCTTAAAGAAAAGATAGTAAGAATATTTTCAAACCAGATATACTACACTACTCAACATTTACTCATTACTTGTATCATGACTTCCTTTTTCAGGCCTCAGACTCAGAAACCTACAGAGTCAGTAGCTGTAACACTGACAAGGCCTTAAAATAAGAAAAAAAAGAAAATAAAAAATCCTATCCCACAAAATTTAGTAAGAGAAAGTTGCACTTGTCAACCTAAACAAGAGATATGGAGATGGATGAAAGCAGGGAGTTGCTGGAATTTGGATCTACCTGCTTATCCTTTGTACCATTGTAAACATGCTGCTCTAACTAGGAATAGCACTGCAGAGTCACAAGATACCTGAGGTTGGAAGTGACTTCAGAAGGTTATCTGCTCCAAGCACTAGGCAAAAGTGCTTCTAAAATTTTCTGTCCTTGTGGCATTTCTCTGTACAGCACTCATGTGCCAGCCTTCAGGCTGCAGCTGCAGTTCAGTGGTGCAGAGCTATGGTCTCTACACTGGAGCACTCCTATGTCAGACTGGAGGCCACACAAAATACAGAGGATAGAAAGCTAAGCTGAGTTAAAAATGAAAATACACAGTGGAGAAAAAAATGTGGAAAGGCAAAGTATTGTGCAACAGAATCTCTTTTAAAATTCGTCTACCCAGGAACAATTTATCAAGAATTCATTATACTACTTCTAGCAGAGATTTTTGATTACTCCCCTCAGCTGGTTGCTTTTGAAACATGCTGATTAGCTTCAATCAAATTTCAAAACAAAGTCAAGACCGAATTTCATCAAGTCCCAATTGCACCCCACCCCAAAACAACCACATGGACAACACCCAAATCGGTATCTGCAATGTAGAAAAGGCAGGTATTAAAACTCACATCTTAACCACTCCAAAAGGTAGCAGTCAATCAGTACACAGCTCCAAACACAGCCATGGCATGTGCTGCTGCATGGCCAGCAAAAGAGGTAGAAGACAGGGGAGGCACTGCAGAAGGAAGGAGGAGAAAGATAAAAAGCATAAATCTAGAAGAAGGTAGGTTTCTTCAGCTCTGCTCATCACAGAACAGTTCGCTTTTTGAAAAGCTTATTCTCTAGTAAGTTTCTTCTAAAGACAATTACCTTAATATTCTCAAAGTTGCATGCAAGCACTAGCAACTCTTTTAGTCAAAAACAATTATGCAAAATCTCAAACTGAAACCAAGATAGAAAAGTTAAACTACAAGTTAGTTTCAAGGTAATTCACAGTTTAAAAGCCTAAGAGACATTAATTTCTGGGAAACAAGAGTTACAGCCAATTTCTGTGGAAGTATTTGCAAAAATTGGAAGTAATCTGCAGATCAAAAGCATCACTACACTACTACTTTCCCCTGATAAGAACACTGGCAAAGTATCAAAAGGTTACTGGAGCTATTTATGCATTCAAAGAAGTACAGAAATGCTTTTACAATTTTCTTTAATCATAGAATACAGTTTTTGGAGATGAACCATGGCAAATTTGTTTAAAACTTTTACAGTCACATAAACCCTGAACCATTTGATTCCTGTGTGGTTCACTGGAAGTGGTAACATGGTAGTGTGAGTGAATCGAAGTTTTTTGACATTTCAGTTTTAATGCATGGGCTGACATAATAGAACCAAAAAGCCCACAGGAAGGGCAAAAAATAGAATTCTTAAACTGAAAAAAAGCCACGAGGAAAAAGCAGCTAGCACCACATTTCACTGTCATCTTTCATACCATGTATGGCCAAGAGGCAAATATTCCCATTGTAAAATGTAATAAATCCACATTAATTCAGATATTCAAGCAGATTATTTCAGATTCCAAATATAACACAGGAAAAATTTGTATAACTGCAAGACTAGGAAACTTTACCTATAAAGAAGCTGTATGGTTCCAGCGAACTACCACTGTCATGCCAAAGGCTGGAGGTGCACTAGAGACATTTGTGGTCATACTAGTCCACAATTACAAAGTACTCATCTGAGCTGCTGAAATGTGCTACAAAAAATATCTGTCATCAGGCATCATAATTTAAATATGAACCTTTGGTAAACATAAGCTTAGTGTGAGATTGAACAAGGAGGTAAAAAAAAAAGTCATGGGGTTGAACCTTATTGCTCCCTAAATAGCACTAATAAAATTCTACTAAATTTTTGAAGATTAAAACTTAAGCTTTTAGCTACAGCAGCTAAGAGCTTAAACAGGCCCAAATAAAAATGATTTTACACAAATCTACAAATTTTTATTCTGAAGTTACAGATTTTCAACATCTTCCCCAAATATACTATTATCACATCTAGCAGAGAACAATGTGAATACTCATATCTTAGAAAACAATCCTGAGAAGAGATGTGAAGTTAAACACTATGTGATAGACAAACTCAGAAAACCCATCCTCCTCATACTGAAAAGCAGAAGGAAGGCAGACATTTTCTCAAAACAGATCCTTCTGAAAAAGTGTCTTTCGAGCTGCTCCTGCAGCACAAATACATGAGCATCCCCACATATCTCTTGTTACAATATTCAAGGATTATAACAAGCTGGGTCTGTTGTTGTCTGTGAAGAGGATAGAATGCTTAGATGTGAACTTCAAACGCAGTTTGCACCAAACTATCACGCAACAAGATTTCTGTATGTACTGCATCCTTTGATAATGTGATCCCCATAGTCATATCTAGTTGGTAAACAGTGTCATGACTTAAGGACACAGAGGTGAGTGATTAATCAGATCAAGCTACATAGCTTGTCCTACAACACATATGTTTTTCACTCCTACAGCCTTTCCCAAATTAGTCTTTTAACTTATAAAGCAACTTTACTACAATACTCAAGTTCACTATGAAACATGATCCTGCAGGAACAATCAGTTGTTGCAATAAAACAGCCTGGCATTTGCTTCAAGTATTTATTTTGTCTGAAGAGCTCCATTCTCATTAATGAGGAGAATGGGAGCTTTTCCCTAAACTGTAAAAGCCTTCTGGCATGTGCAACAATGAAGTATCTTAAGATGTTTTGGTTTGGGAATCCATTACAAATATTCTCTAGAACAAAAAAAAATTATTCCCATATATTTCAGAGGCAGTATCTTCTTGTCATGCTATTGATACTTCCTTTTAATTCTAGAAGTATGTACTTTTCTGTTGCAAAGCAAAATAAGTAAACTTTTGTCAATCAGGATTAATGTCTGGGCATGATATCTCAGAACAGAACTCTTAACACTCAAAATTCTTTAATGAATCTAAGTGACCCATTCCCCAAGTTTATTTCTTTTTAAAACATATGAAGAAAATGCTCAAAGGTGTTTTTTCCCAGCTTTCTCTATTCTAATTAAGGGTTAAAATAACAAACAAACAAATCTTATTAGAATCAGATAGACTGTTGCCACTTTTTGAGACTGAAGTTCAGCACAATATCATCTTTAAATACTAAGTAAATATCACGCAATATTTTGACCAAAAAAGAAGTTAAAAGAATCACAGTAACACCTGACATTTTGTAGCAACCAAACTTCTGTTGCAGACAATAGGAAACTTCCTATCACCCTGGAATAACCTTGGAGCAAAGCAACCGTTGGGTAGCACATACCAGCAGATGTAGCAATACCCAAGACCAGACCAAACTGCACTGTATAAAGTGGTATGAAGTGTGCCAACTAGCAAGATTAAAAACTCCTTGCCACCAACAGTACTTCAGCTGCATGTAAATAATGGGAGAGAAGGCACAGAGTTACTCCTGCCCAAAACCAGACAACTGAGTCTTGTGGATCAGGAAAGAACACAGAAAAACTGTGAACTAAGTACTCTAAGTAGTTGTTTTCATACCAAGCAACTCACTGATATTATGTCAAACAATAATTCTGTCCAGTGATTTCAGGAAGAGCTATAGCTATTTAACAAATCCATTAGTTATTAAGAGTCATAATAGTGTTTTGCACACCTAACTTTTATGTCCAAATTTGAAAGCATTGGCCTTTTTTTCTTTTTTTTTTCTTTTTTTTTTTTTTTTTTTTTTTTTTGTAGCAGAAGCAGCTGCTGACAAAACAGCAAATTCCATAGATTTGCTCCTATTAAAGTCTGGTTGCTTTTGATTAAGGCCATCTAACAGTGCAAAAAGCAACTTTGAGGTGAATTTTTTCTCTTTCAAGACACATTTTACCTTCACGTACTTGTCTAAATGCCACCTCACACAGAATAAGTGGTGAAACACTTGAAAGATTTTGGCACAGATGGTAAATTCAGAATATGTAATTCCTAATATATGAACGAGCTTTCTACCAGGATGATACAATGAGTTTGGACAAACATTGCCACTGGGCACAAATACTGTGCCACACAGCCTAAAACCAGAAGAGCAAAGACTCAACTACTCCTTAAGAACTGGAAAATTAGTTCTACATTCTTAAGGTTTAGCAAACAGCATACAGACTTTTTTCCAGGACTCCAAGGAACGATTTGAAGCACTTACAAGCATTTGCAAATACACTGTGTATGGCACAATTCAAGGAGAGAGATGTATGCTTGCATGTACGTATGAGTCACCTATAAAAATAGTAAGACTGGTTAGAGTACATGGAACACAATCTCTCCTTTATTGGTCTTTGGGACTAGTAGAAAAGGAAAGGAATGTGACAGTGAAGGCCAAAGCACGTCACTGATATATGACCAAGGACACAACTGTACAAATGCTACTGCTCTTTAAGTTATTTAATCCTTGTCAGCAACTAACATTATGTCACATGGAAAAGACCATGAAGGAATTTTTCAGAAATAATGACACATGTGAAATCACTGCACTGTTTCATATCAAAAGCTTATATTATATTCAGTATAACAATGTTTCCAGAAAAAAAAGGTTGAAAATTAATTTACATTTTGCTTAATAAAATAAAAGTTTCTGATTGTATCTGAAAAAACCCAAATAATTGGAAGCACTACATAAATAAAAAAGAATCTATTAAAGCCATGACAAAGGTATAAAAATGTTTAGCTACATTTGCACGGTCTTTAAGAAGTAATGGGATCCATGCAGTTCACATGCAGATACAGCACTAGAAATTTTGCAATAAGTGTACCTGCTATAGAATCTCTTATAAAATCTGTTCTTTAAGGGAAAAGATGAACATGTCACTTACCTATATTTAAGAGAGGGGAAACCTAAAATATACCTACTTAGGTTTACACAGTGGAATCTCTCACACATACCTCACCTTACGTCATCAGTCCTCCCAAGGAAGAAAAAAAGCTATGGGAAAAGAGCGTAAGGAATATTCAGCAAGTTTTAAGAAATGTTAGGGGTTTGCTAAGGTTAAACCAACATATAAACAAATACTAGTTTCTGTTTAAAATAAATCAACATTTTAAATGTACAAACCACTAAAGCTTTCACTAGGAAAAAAAATCCCTCATACATTGAAGAGTCATCTAAAAATGTGTGTGAAGACACGTGAGGCACTAAGGATTTTGAAAGACTGTTAAAGGGCAATACTTTTTCTCCTGAACTGCCTGCCCCCCAATCTTCAACCTCAAATAAAAGGAGGGTAAAGAGAGAGAAATATTTAATACTCCAATTCTCTCTGAACTGTTCTGACTAAAATTCCAGAAGTGTTACTATGGAAAAGAAACATAGCATATGGTTTTCAATCAGCTTTTTCTAAGCTTTTTTTTTAATTTGGCACAAATTTCACATTTAATTAATCAAAGCCATAAATATATCCATTTATGCTGAGTTACTCAGTAAAAATATAATTTAATACAATTGTAAAAATCAAAACTATATACTCGGGTTCTACTCCTAATAATGGTAGCTTACCAATTCTGCTTAACAGGGAACAGATCAATCTCCACAATTCCAAACTGTCAAATATTGACATTATTATAGAAGACAGAAGAGAACATTCACTCTTATTTGTGCACCCTATGCTGGATTCATTGTTTGAGACTTGCTCCAAATCTTGACCTTATTCTCAGCCAAAGCTATTGTCATGGTTATTGTTTCTGCCTTGGCTGAGAATGAAGAAGAGAAACAGGCAGCCCAAAGGGGAGTACCAAAGCACAGATTCATTGTCACAGCAGTTGAAACTGGCAGACAGATGCCTTTTGAAGAAAATTTTTATTCTAAATACTACACTGGAAATCCAAAAGGTGACTGCACTTTCTCAAAATGCAATCACTTCCTCAGTAGAGACTGCAATTAAAATCACAGTTCAAAATGTCACTAGTTAGGGGTTTTATTACTGCAAATCAGCATACCCAGTAGAATAGATAAGTTCAATTTGCTATGCAAATTTTTTCCAACAGATGAGTAACCAAGTGACCTTGGCTTGCAAAGAAGTTTAACAGACAACTAAAGATCTAAATTGGTAGCCTTTGAAAATGCATCCTTAAAGCACTAATTGTGAACATTTTCTTAATATCTTTCTAAACCTAAAGATAAAATAAAGCTGAAAAGTTTAGTTGGTGCTGTTTATGAATTGCATAATCTATTAAGACAGGAGTTTCAAAAATCCAACAGAGATGGAAGCAACTCAAGTGCTACTATATCCAACTTAACCACTTCAGTAAACAAAATAACACAAAAAAGTTAAAACCCCAGATGTGCCAACTGAGAAACTTCCAATAGTGGAAGATAAAAAAATAAATATTTTAAGAATAAAATCCTCAAAAAATATGACTACTGAGGTACTGAGTGGCTTTGGGTTTTGTAGTTTAATTTCCTTTTTATTTAGGCATAATTCAAATTCATATCTATCCATTATGCCCTATTTATATGTTGTATCATGACATCTTTGCCACAGGATTTGAACACAGAGATGACATTATCTCTCCACTAGGCGATGTCTAATTTTTTCCCCACAGAATTCTTATAGAATACAAACAGCATTGATTGATCCCTGGCTGTATGTGCCAGTAACTGCTCAGTCTACAAGTGCTTAAGAGTAACAGAGCTCCTGCTGTCTAAAGCCTTGTTTAAGCACTTTACGCATGTTTGGATGCAGATTCAGAGCAGTTTTCTGTGTTACTGCAGTTTCAAAAGATGTTGATCAAATCAGAAATAACTTCAGTTCTGTAATAAAGCTTATGACAGATTGCCTGCTTTGGCAAATCATTTTCACTTCATGATCTGGACAAAATTATACAAGAGACACTTGAATAAACTGCCTAAAAGCAACTATATTTGTAGCCAACCTTTGCACCATAATTACCTGTTGGTGCAGTATCAGCAGTTGTGAGATAAAAGCCAAGCTTTCTGAACACTGAATATAGATACTAAGTCTACATTTAAAGTTAACTAGAGTAAACAGCTAAACAGATATGCAGAAGTGCTTGTCAGTTGTGCCTGAAGAACTACAAGCTTATGGTCAGTCCAAAAGAATGCAATGGAGCCTCTCAATCCACCTGAACGCTGAGTACACAGAAGCCTCATTACCTTCTTACACTTGAAAGGAGACCACCTCGAAAGTGACCTGTAAAGCAGAATTCCCTTCCATCTCAGCTGAATCAGAGAATTAATCAGTAGGAGTACAGTACTGACTGGAGCTATGCTGTCTAGTTCTTACTGTCACAGACAACCAAAAGAATTGATGGTCAATATAGACATTTTACACGCAATCTTATTTTTTAAAAAAGGTGAAATAGGAGAATCTGAAGCCAAGTTCCACAACTCCTTTATATTATCTTAGCACTACCTTCTATTAACCACTCACAACCTCAAGGAAAAAGTCTTCAGCATCCAACAACAACAAAAAGTGCGGTGGAAATTAAATACTCTGTAATGTCAGTAATGCAAACTACACTCTTCCATAGTTTATTTGATAGCAATATCCCATGCTCAGCATGACATTATTCCCAGAACTGTAAGTTCTACCTAGCAGTCATTCTTTAAGGATTAGATTTGCCATTTTTATCAACTGTTGATTGCTGTGACCTAGTGACCTAGTGCCTTAACTTTTCTTGATGAATTGTGTACATTAGGGTAGTCAAAATTATTGAACAGTGGTTGCTGCAGATTGATTTACTCAGGAAAAAAAAAAGTT
Organism: Pithys albifrons albifrons; assembly: GCF_047495875.1. NCBI lineage: Eukaryota > Metazoa > Chordata > Aves > Passeriformes > Thamnophilidae > Pithys > Pithys albifrons. Next base: position 47,389,418 of record NC_092497.1, read on the forward strand.
AGAAATCGGGCCATGAAAAAAGGCAGACATTTTATATATTTAGCAGAAAATGGTAGTAAGAACAGTTGATCAGACCTATGCTTATAAATAGCTAAGTGCTGTATGAGTCCATCTGAGAGATATTTATTTTTGAAAGAACATCATCTTCATTCATTGCTTGCTGATAAGCTCTTCTGGATAGAAGACGAGGAAGCGGCGTTCTATAAATCTGTTCCCAAGAGTGTTATAGTTTGGAAAAAAAATTCCTGGTGCAGACAACGAAAAATAAAATCGAAGGCTGTGATTCACAACAGCTGTTTTAAGTTAACTGCTCTCAAAGATAAACATCTCTCTCCTCTTTGGTAAAACAGAGGTTTAAAGGAGACAAGGGTGTTGCTTGATAGTTCAGCAATGACCTTTTCTGAGATGAATTATTTTGAAGCTAAGCAGTCCAAGTGAAAACAGCATCTCATTTGCATACCGCTCTGTGCAGCAGATAATTTTGATTGCCCTCAAAATTCTTCCAAAACAGTAATGCAGTGTCTTGTGTTTGTTGATCCTTCTTCCCTGTCCTATAGAGCCATCTTTTACCATGATATGTGAATTCCCATTAAGGTAAACCAACAAAAATACTCAGAAGATCATTTGTTATTGACTTCTCCATTTTTCAGCTTTTCTAGCTGTTCAATTTAAAACTTGAATGAAAATACCCAGGGCTTCTTCATAAAGGTTTCTATATTTATGTGTCCAAATACATCAAATATAGGTAATGAATGGGTTATTTAAAAAGAAACAAGCAAACAGAAGTCTGAAATCACTTTGTAGCTGAAAATCAAAAGCCACAGTTCAGAGGCTTGACAGGTAATTTTGTCATTAGCATGCCCATACCTAGCTCTCAGAGAATCTGAGTTACTGTGTGGGCTTAGGGTGAAAACATCTAAACAGCTGAAACTTACACAGTTACTGTCATGAAAATCTTTCTGGAAAAAAAATTGATGATCAGCAAGTGGTTTCTCTTCACAGGAATGAATACAAAGAGTAACTTTGGTTCAAATTATGGCCTCATCAACTCACAGAACCATTGCTGTTACATTCATGATGAAGGAACTTCAAGCAGTATATGCATTCAATGTTTTCTTTACAGAAACTGAATTCTTATTTGGCTAAATCTGGTTTGGGCTATTTCTTTTTCCTTTGCTCTGTTTACAGGTAAATTAGTCTAAATATTAAGGAGTATAAGTAATAGCAAGAAATTTAGAACGAAAATGCTGAGTTACTTAATTGTATGACAGCTCACATACAAGATAAAGAATTTCCATTTTTATATCAAATTCCAATTACACATTCTGGAGAAAAAAACATCAAAAAACAAAACCAAGCCACCACTAAGAAAGAAAGAATTTTTCCAATTTGCTTCACTTTTCTACTACAGCCTAAAAGGAGGTTGCAGTGAAGTGGGGTTGGTCTCTTCTCCCACAAATACAGGAGTCATTTAGCTTCTAACTTTTCCCCTCCCTAAATGCCAGCTCTCCCCTCTGTGTCACTGTATGTCTTGTCTTGTCACAGCTTGAACCTAAATGCCTCAAAATTTTGGAGGAAGCAGTAAAAGAAACTAAAGTGGAAAAAATACTTAACTAACACATACTAATTGAAAACATTCCTTTGCTATTCTAAAATACCACTCAATACAAACTATATCAGTTTTCTTTAATTTTGCCCACAGACAGTTGATTTACAGCATAGTCATTAAATAATCCCTGGTGCTGTTTTCATGCTCTCTGGGTCATAGAAATTCATTTGCGGAAAGAGTAGAAGGGTGCTGGCACAGGCTCTTGATGATCACATGCAAACCCTCTGAGTATACTGGGAAACCTATCCAAAACCCTAACTAAAACCTCATGCTTTCATGGGTTAGGTAGGCAGTAATATTTCTGGTTCTGTTCTCCCTCCCCCAGAGAAAAGGAAGTGTAAGGGGGAACTTCAAGCAAAAAGTTATATTTGTTCAGAATCTGCATGAAAGCAAATCACTCATCTGAAATGATTTCTGGCCCTGACACAGAAAAACTCTATGCAGATAAGCTGCTGCATGGATCCTACGGAACACAAGCATATCTCCTCCAATTCAAGACATACTCAAATCTCTGAGTACACAGATTTATGGACATTAAAAAATACTGACAATTTACTTATGAAATCTAAATTTTGAAAGATACTGTACTTTGTTAGTGAAACAGTATGTAAGTAAAACATAAAAGTAAAAAGTAAAACAAGAAAAAACTTTTATATTTTCAAAACTCTTGCTGCACAACTGCATATTGTTGAAGCTGTCATTTCAGTAACTACATCAACACAGTTATTTTACTACACTGTTTCTTTTTGCAGATAATTGTCAACAGGCACAACATACATTAAAAATTACAGAATTCAAGAAAACATTGATTCTTAAAATGATTGGCTTTTAATTTTAAAATCACAGAATCACAGAATATGCTGAGTTGGAAGGAATGAAGAAGAATCAAGTTCAACTCTTAGCCCAGCACAGGACATTTCATTTCCCAAGAGTCACACCATGTGCCCAAGAGTACCATCCAAACACTTCTTGAACTCTATCAGGTTTGGTGCTGTGACCACCTCCCTGGGGAGCCTCTTCCAGTGCCCATTCACCTCCTGAGTGAAGAACCTTTTTCTAATATCCAACCTAAATCTCCCCTCATACAATTTCAGGCCATTCCCTCAGGTCCTGTCACTGGTCACCACAGGGAAGAGATCAGTGCCTGCCTCTTCAATTCCCCTTGTGAGGATGTTGAAGGCCACTATGAGGTCTTCCCTCAGTCTCCTCCTCTCCAGGCTGAACAGACCAAGTGACCTCAGCTGCTCCTCATATGGCTTCCCCTCAAGGGCCTTCACCATCTTCATTGCCCTCCTCTGGAAACTCTCTAATGGTTTAGCATCTTTTTTTATTGTGGTGCCCAAAACTGCACACAATATCCAAGATGAGGCTGCCTCAGTGAAGAGCAGAGCAGGACAATCCCCTCCCTTGACTGGATTGTGATGCCGTGCATGATGCCCCCAGGACACGGTTGGCCCTCCTGGCTGCCAGGGCACTGCTGACTCATATACAACTTGCTGTCAACCAGGACCCCCAGTGTTGCCGACCATGCGCTAGTGAGACTGCACACACCAATATGATGTTCAAGCAAATCCCAAGTTTATTCAAAAACACAGGTAATATATGACTTCAAGTGACCCTGCCCTAGGTGCGAAGGTCTGTCTCCAATTGGTTGAGGCTGGAAACATGTCCTTTTAAGGTGAAAATGAAACTTGTAAGGTGGTCATTCAGACCCACCAAAATCAGGGCTGCAACACCCCAGGTGCCTTTCCACGACACTGCTCTCCAGCATCTCATTTCCCAGTCTCTCTGTACATTCAGGGTTGCCCCATTCCAGGAGCAGAATCTGGCACTTCCCCTTGTTGAACTTCACATGGTTGGTGACTGCCCAGTCCTCTAATTTGTCCAAGTCTCTCTGCAGGGCCTCCCTGCCTTCCAGGGAGTCAACAGCTCCTCCCAGTTTTGTGTCCTCTGCGAACTTGCTTAGTGTCCCTTCCAGTCCTGCATTCAAGTCATTTATGGAGACATTGAAGAGCACAGGGCCGAGGACAGAGCCTTGTGGAACCACACTAGTGACAGGTCACCACTCTGATGTTACCCCATTCACTGTTACCCTCTGTGCTCCACCTGTGAGCCAATTACTCACCCACTGCATGATGTTTTTATGCAGCTGAGTGCCGGACATTTTGTCCAGAAGGATCCTGTGGGAGGCAGTATAGAAAGCTTTACTGAAATCCAGAAAGATTACATCAACTGGCTTCCCCTGATAAACCAGGTGGGCTACCTTGTCATTGAAGCAAATCAGGTTGGATAAACACAACTTTCCTTTCATGAAGACATGCTGGCTGTGACCAATGACTGCATTGTCTTTCAGGTGATTTTCAATACTTCCCAGAATCATCTTCTCCATAACTTTAAAGTAAGACTGACAGGCCTGTGGTTTCATAGAATCATAGAATTGATTGGGTTGGAAAAGACCTCCGAGATCATCGAGTCCAACCCTTGGTCCAACTCCAGTCCATTTACCAGATCATGGCACTCAGTGCCATGTTCAATCTGCGTTTAAAAATCTTCAGGGATGGTGAATCCACCACCTCTCTGGGCAGCCCATTCCAATGCCTGATTACTCTCTCTGGAAAGGATTTCTTTCTAATATCCAACTTAAATTTTTGCTGGCAGAGCTTAAGCCCATGCCCCCTTGTCCTATTGCTGAGTGCCTGGGAGAAAAGACCAACCCCCACCTGGCTAGAACTTCCCTTCAGGTAGTTATAGACAGTGATGAGGTCACCTCTGAGCCTCCTCTTCTCCAGGCTGAACAACCCCAGCTCCCTCAGCCTCTCCTCATAGGGCTTGTGCTCCAGTTCCTTAACCAGCCTTGCAGCTCTTCTCTGGACCCGCTCCAGCACCTCAATATCCTTTCTGAACTGAGGGGCCCAGAACTGAACACAGTACTCAAGGTGTGGCCTCACCAATACAGGGTACAGGGGAAGGATCACTTCCCTGGTCCTGCTGGCCAAGCTATTTTTGATACAGGCCAGGATCCCATTGGCCTTCTTGGCCACCTGGGCACACTGTTGGCTCATGTTGAGCTTCCTGTCAATTACTACCCCAAGGTCCCTTTCTGCCTGGCTGCTTTCCAGCCACTCTGTGCCCAGTCTGTAGCGCTTCATGGGGTTGTTGTGGCCAAAGTGCAGGACCCAGCACTTGGCCTTATTGAACTTCATCCCATTGGAATCAGCCATCTCTCAAGTCTATCCAGTTCCATCTGCAGAGCCCTCCTGCCTTCCAGCAGGTCGACACTCCTTCCCAACCTGGTGTCATAAGCATATTTGCTGATGATGGACTCAATCCCCTCATCTAAATCATCAATAAAGATGTTAAACAGGACTGGACCCAACACAGACCCCTGGGGAACACCACTAGTGACCAGCCGCCAGCTGGATGCAGTGTTGCAGACCAGGCTCTAGTGAGACTGCACACACCAATATGATGTACAAGCAAGATCTAAAGTTTATTCAAAAATACCGGTATATATCACCTTAAGTGACCCCGCCCCAGGTGCGGAGGTCTGACTCCAATAGGTTGAGGCTGGAAACATGTCCTTTTAAGGTGAAAACAAAACTTATGGGGTTGTCCTTCAGACCACCAGAATTAGAGGCGGCAACATCTCCCCCTCTTGTTTCAAAGAACAAAGCAAAAATGCAAACAACATAATACACATAACAACACTGCAATCCCAAATCTTAGCTCCTTAGCTAACTTATCCAATGAGTAAATTGTTACCATTAGGATCATGCATATTGCAACTTGAAGAGAAAGGCTGAAAATTTTGAAAATTGAGAAAAAACATTTTGAAGATTTTACTTAACAGGGTATTTTTCGGGTTACACATCCCTATCTTCCCCTCTCCTTTCAAAATAGACCTTTGGAAGGAGGTACAGTAACCTTTGTAAATTAACACAAATTAATACCACTAAGACATGTATGCTTGGAATTTACAAACTTACAACTAGTGAAAAACAAGAAACTTTTTTCTCACATGTGAGGCTGTGGTCCTTTCTGTGCAGTCGTCACCGCATAGACCACTGTAAACAAAACTACAAATTTTATTAAATTTTGTGCAAAGTGTCTATGAATGCAGAGTGCGGAGTGACTTCAGTTAGATTTCAAGGTCAATTCTCAGAACTTCTGTGTGGCCACTACAGAGGTTTGAGAATAGCCTCGAGTCTCAGTAACTTTATACATTCTTGGTAAAGCAGTAATGCTGTGTGGAAACAAGTGTGAAATATAACTACTTACATTCTGCAGAAAATGTTCAGCAGCTGAGGGGACAGGAGTTTTTATCCCTACAGCCTGCTGGGCAACTTGGCAGTGCAATAAGCTTAAAACTGCACTTTAACTGAAAATTAACAGAATTTCAAAATATAGGCTAAACAACATGCTAACTTGAACTGGACTGTTGTTTGATTGGACAGTTAATGACTAGTCTTAGGCTCCTACTGCTTGTGGTTGTGGTTGCCATATGGGGAAGGCAGCCTGGCTCTAGTTTCTATGAGGTATCTGACTGGTTGCGCCCTATGGCTTGCAGCCCCTCTGGTTTTCTGGAGGCCCAGCTCCCCACCCCATGTTTGTTAGAGGAGTACCATCCTTTTTATATTTAGAATGACAATCCTGGGCCCTGTGGCCAAGCCTGTGACAACGGTTACATTCCCCAGTGAAGCTTTGAGTTCTGCTGTATTTTGGTTGTGCTGGACAAGATTTTGTTGCTAAACTCTAGGGTTTTTTCCTCCTTTTTTGGGTAGATTGTTTCCTAAGAGCTGTGGCTAGGGCAGAGGCATGTAGCTTTGGTTTTTCCTCCTCTTCTATCCAGGGCAATCTGGCACAGGCTTCAATTAACTGTACCAAAGTAGCTGTAGCAGGAAGGGAGGCAATCAATTGCTTACACTGAGCATTGGCATTATTAGTTACTAGATCTTTTAATAAAGCTGGTTTCATTTCAGGGGTAAGATCTGGAGCTATGTCTAGGGCTTCTTTTACTTTGTCTACAAATTCCATAAATGTTTGTCCAAGCTTTTGCATTATTTGAACATAAGGTAGAGAAGGTTTTTCTTTCTTAGGCAGATTAGAGAATGTGGTGAAAGCAATATTCTTTGACTGTTGCAAAATATGAATGTGTAATGCAGCTTGTGTTTGTGGGTCTTTATAAGCTCTTGATCTCATTAGCTGGTTTAAAGATGCTAATTTTAAGGGATGTCCAGTTTCTAAGTGTATATTTTTTGCCTGTTCTTCTCTTTTCATTTCTGTAGAAATATCATATAAGTAGTAGGAGGTAGAATAAACTCCATTAAAGCTTTTATATTAGCAGGAATCAAATTGTTATATTTCATAAAAGCAGAAATTTGGTTCTTAACCGAGGTATTATCATAACTATATTGCATTACTACAGATCGTATATTTTGCACAAGCTTCCAATCTAGTGCTTCCCATTTTGGACTCTGGGCAGTGGTAATCACTGGTGCACTTATTGGTAGCTGAATACCTAAATTTATTGCAGCTTTGGCTAAACCTTTATATCTCTGTTGGCTATTAAAACTAAGGTCACGAGGTGGCGCTGTGACTCCATCTACCAAATTTGGTACTTGGGTATCTGAAAGCTTTGAAATTCAGTTATTTGCATCGCGATTCCCAGCTCCCCCCACCCTGTCTCAAACAGAGGCTTCTTCTTGCGCCGCTGTTGCTGGGATGCAGCCGGTGGGTGTGGCTGTCGGTGATGAAGGCTGCAGGTACCAGGTTGCCAGTGCAGGGGAAGTCCCTACCGGCGCTGGGGATTCCGGTGCCGGTGGCTGCGGGCAGCGCGTGGCTATCGGGGAGGGGGTCCCCGCCGGCGCTGCAGAGCTTGGGTCCCGCGCGCCCGGCGCTGTGGGAACTCGCTCCCGGGACACATGCATTGTGGATGGCGCGCAGTGAAGGGGACACCCGGGGCGGCTCTGCTGGCTCCGCTCCACTGGGGTGGAGTCTCTCCCCGCTCCATGACGCAGTCAATGGGCGTATCCATCCACGCAGGAGGTGGTGGGTGTTGTGTAGTAACTGTGTTTGATTGACAGCTGGATCTGCTTCTGGCTTGAATCTCATCCCACCAGTCCGATGCAGGGCTGGTCCCTGTTTTGGTCTGCTGTGGGGGTTTCGCGGCCGACGCATGTGCTTTGATAGACGAGCAGTAAGGAGGGGGGTTGGGAAGTCTTGGAGCCGTGCTGTTGAATGCGCGCGCAGCTTCTTTGTTTGGCTCAGCTGAGTGGTGACTTTTCGCAGGCTTTGCGATCACGTGGTCTCTGTTTTCCTGGCCACGCGGTTTCTAGCCCCGCTGAAATGTCTCCCACAGCAGTTTTCAGCCGCAACGGAACGATTCTGGCGTACTCGTGGGGCGGCGGGGAGCGCGGCGGTGGGGCGACCCCAGCCCCGAGGTACCCGCAGGGCATTGGTGGCTGCGGCAGTGCTGAAGGTGGACGGACAGGGTGAAAGAAACTCTGCGGGGTTTGTCCCCCCCTCCACATGTCTCTCTTTGCTGAGGGCATTCCCCTCATCTTAACTATATTTCCCTCCAAGTCCAACAGAGAATGGAGGTTTTCCTTGCCCCTCCTTTTGTTATTAATGTATTTATAGAAGGACTTTTTGTTATCCCTAACTGAGTTAGCCAAATTTACTTCATATTCCACTTTTCTTTCCCTAAGTTTTTTTCCTGCATGACCTAGCTCTCTTCCTGAATTCTTCATAAGTAGCCAGCCCTTTTTTCCAGTCTGTAAACTTTCTTTATATCCCTGATTTCATTCGGAATCTCCCTATTTAACCAAGCCGGCCGTCTTCCCCTCCGGCTGGCCTTTCGGCACACTGGTATAGCCTGTTGCTGTGCACTCAAAATTTCTTGCTTGAACCATGTCCATCCCTCCTGGACCCCCTTGCCTTTAAGGGTTGTTTCCCAGGCTAAGCTCTGAATCAGTTTATTGAATAGGCCAAAATCTGCCCTCTGGAAGTCCAGTGTAGAGGTTTTAATGATGGTTCTCCTTACATCCCTGAGGATTGAAAATTCTATTATTTCATGGTCGCTGTGCCCCAGGCAGCCTCCAACCACTACATCATCCACCAGCCCCTCTCCTTTTGTAAACAGTAGGTCTAACGGGGCCTTACCCCTGGTAGGCTCATTTACCAGTTGATGAGGGAAATTGTCCTCTATACACTCCAGGAACCTCCTTGACTGCCTCTTCTCTGCAGTATGAAGCTCCCAGCAGATATCTGGCAAGTTAAAGTCACCCAGTCCTGCTTCTAGCTCATCTGGAAAATCTACATATTTTCCAACTTCCAGTCAGCTGCAACCTCTCCATATACCCAACACTGCCTAAAAATCATTGACAGATGTTCTACAATGACATCAGCCAGCTCTTTGAGGATTCTGGGACAAATCCCATCAGGCTCCATAGACTTACAGGGATTCAGATGGAGCAGCAGATCCCGCAGAATTTCAGGGTCAACTGGGAGTTGATCATTCTCACAGTCATGGTAGCTCCCGCTAAGCTTTGGCCACATGAATTTTCTCCACACAGCAGCAAGCAGCATCTCTGAATTCTTCCCATGTCACCTGACCTTGCATTCACTGGGCATAGCATACACCTTCCTTTTAGGCCTTATTTCCAAAATAAGATCCCTGCTCGGCCAAGCTGGCCTTCTGCCTCACCTGACTGACTTCAGAGATTTTGGAATTTTCTATTCCTGTGACATTAGGAGGTGATGCTTGAAAAGTGATCAGCACTGATGGACCCCAGCAGCTGCAAAAACCATTTTCCCAGGGAACCTTCCTTGTTACTTTCTGAGCAGCCTGAATTTTGCTCTCCTCATCTGGAGAATTGAGGTTTTGCTGCCACTTTTCCTCCTGTCAACTAAGATTTTAAACTCGATCACTTTGTGGTCACTGTGGTCAAGAGGCCACCAATCTCCACTTCACTCATGAGATTGATTCTGCTGACAAAGAGAAGATCAAGGAGGGCATCTTTCCAAGATGGCTGTCTTGGGACCTGTTCCATTAAGTTGTCATCCAGTTTTTTTAAGAATGCTCTGGTCTAAGTGGTACCAGCTATGTTATGCTCCCAGTGAATTTCTGACAAGCTGAAGACTCCCATAAGGACAAGGGCAGTTGATTTGGAAGTGTCCCTTAGTTACTCAAAGAACAATCTGTTGGCATCATCATCCTGGCTGGGAGGTCTATAGCAAACTGCCATGATAACATCCAGAATATTTGTTTGTCCCTTGATTCTCACCCAGAGGTTCTCAACTGTGCCTTTCCCAGCTCTGAGCTCCACATATTCTAACCCTTCAGTTACACACAGTGCTGTTCTTCTGTCTCTTCCCACTGCCTATCCCTCCTGAAGAGCCTGGAACTGCCCAGTAGGATGGTCCAATCACAGAACTCAGCCCAACAGGTTTCATTTGTCAATGATGTCAACCTCTGGGACTGGGCCAAAGCTTCCAGCTCCTCTTGTTCCTCGTGCTGCCTGCATTAGCATACAAACATTTCCAGCATGTTACACTGTAGCCAATGAAGCCCTCATGAAGCAGACTGATGCTCCCATTAGTGCTCCTGTCATCAAGTTTTGGCACAGCATCCCATCGCTCACCGCTGGTGGGTCTGGTTTTCTTTCAGCATGCTCCAAAAACAAAGGTACTTACTTGTTTAGGATTGTTATGCCTTGTCGTATCAGTTTAGTTTTTCCTTCTATAATGTAAATTACTTCCTGCAGTGTTACACTTTGGGCTCTCTCCAACTCATTCATGAAAAAGCTCTGTGTTTGGAAGGGATGGAGAAGAGCTTATCTTGTCTTTTTCTACAAGCTTGTTCAGCAAACAAAGCCTATGTTCACAAACATGTTAGTTATGCTAAGATTCTGAGTAAATGTTTCCTTCTTCACTGTTGTGTCTCTCTAACAGTTTCATGCATTTTAAATTCCTTCAGACCAGGAACATAACCTAATTCTATATACAGAAATTATTTACTGTTACTAAAGCAGAAGGCTTCATAATGTCATTCATATAATTTCAAATTAGCATCTACCTACAGTAAGAAAACATACAGATATAATCTTCACTCAGATAAGAAACAAGGACGTAACCAGCCACTGGAATTTCAGGGAAATCAGTAAGTCCTACTGGAAAGCACTTTGCCTTCATTTCATCATGGTTTTACCTAGCATCTTGAGCTGGAGCTTTGTTTTGCTTGTGTGTATGCAGCTTTTGCTTTCCTTATCCAACAGTCTTTATTTCAACCCATGAGTCTTCCAGCTTTTATCTTTCTGATTCCCTCCCCCATCCTGCTGGGTCAGAGTAAGCAAGTGGCTGCATGTGGATTAGCTGTGATTTTACCCACAAGAAGAAAGTTTAAGCAGAAATTTTACTGCTATAGTGTATAGGGGCAATATATAGTCACTTACAGGAAAGCACAAACCTTTAAATTTAGAAATAAAATCTTTCATGCTTGTAGTTATTTTAAATGTGTTAAATCTTACTTTTAGAACCTTTACTGAAGAAAAATACCACTACAAAAACCTAAGTTAGGCTGCTAAAAGATAGATGTCACCAGTTTCTCCCTAAAATTGTTGAATTCAAAGGAAAAAAATAAATAGTCCAATATAAAAAAAAACCAAGAAGTATTAGTTAACAAAAATCTAAATCATCCATGTGGTTTTCTGCTTTTTAGAAACAGAACAGAAGCAATAGACAGACTAACAGCATGTCCTTAACTTCCATGATGCTGCAAGATTACATAGGCACATTTTTAATAAATCAAACCCAGACACCTATGCCTATATATTTTTCTATGCTGAATGCAATAATTTAAAAAGAAAAAGAAACATGAAATCCACTTATGACTCCTTTTCCAGTCCTTAAAATACTACTTTACAAAAAAAAAAGAAAAAAAGGCACACATTGACTCCAATAAAACAAAACAGTCTGTTGCTTTTTGTAGTGTCAATATCTACATGAAAGCAGATATGATGACTCTGTACAATTTTCCTACACACTCATATCAAAAGGCAGACAGTATATAAAGTCTGCTCATAACTAGAAGTACATCCTACTGACAACTACCACTTTGTAAGGGTTTGACTTCAAAAGAAAAATCAGGCTAAGACAAAATCTAATCTAACTTGTAGAGGTTTACAAGAATTTGTATAGTAAAGCACATGTCACTGCTTCCACAATTAAGTCAATTGGGATCGACACAAAAGCATAGTAAATAGATGCTGGATTGGAAAATTAAAAGCCCTTTTTTCACAAAAAATGTAACTTGAAAATTAATAGGTTTTCCTGTACTGCAAAGGAGGATCAGTGTTCCTATCCACACCAAAATAAACATGAGAACTTGCATTGTAAGTGCATTCCAATGTCACTTACTCCTTCAAGCTATACTGACAAGTCTACTTTTGCTGTTTCTTTTTTTGTGTATGTTTTTTAAATGAATATAAGATCAAACACTGCAATGACAAGCTTTGGCATTTACACTGGAGCAAAATTCTGCCAATTCACTGTATCATGGAAACGAAAACAATATGTGATTATGTATTTTAAGACCCTCTTCTACCTGAAGTTACCACAGGAAACATTAACTAAGAGTGTAATATCAAGTAAGTCATTGTTTATTGGTCTTGGGTGCTTCTAAAAAGTTTTCTGAAAGTCTCTTCCTGATTTTCAAGTAAAGTACAATTGCATTTTCTTTGGCACAACCTCAGGCTGAAGAACTACATGGATCAATTACATTTCAACATTTACCAATTAAATTCATATGTAGATAGCCAGTCTACTAATGAGACACCTTGTCAAATCTTCACTTTCATGTCATCAACAAAAAGAAAATATCATGGAAGGGGGAAAAGAGTATGGATCATTTATTGAACACTCCAGCTATTCAACTGGCAAAAAAAATAAGTTACTTTTGTAATAATTATTTATCTGGAGGTCAATGAAGATAAGTGAAGAATTTAAGGCTACTCAATCCAAGTTTAGGTTGGATTTTGATAGCCAACAGAAATATTTCATATCCATTCACAGCCTACCATCTATATATTTATAAATTTCAGTCTCATACCAGTTAGGTTTTCAAAGAGAAAAGGCAGAGGAAGTGGAGGGAAGGAAAGAGTAGGTTGTTTGAAAAGACACTTTACTCTTTGGGCACTATGGACAAATAAATCCTTCCACAACCCCAGCAACATTAAGCCAGTGCTCAATCCTCAGCCACTGGTTAGACAACATATAGGACAGGAAAGAAGCTTCTGACATTTAATTACACAATGTGGGCTTTTAGTTTCCTGTTTCCAGTCTTACCAAGGCTATGTTTTGCAATTAAAATCACATAAAATGTTTAACCACAGGGGTCTAATGAAAAGGCCCTAGGCCATGGAGATATGCAGGAAGTTGTGTCTCAACTTTCTTGAGCTACTCAACTCCCATAATCAGAACTGCTAGCTACCCTCTTCAAAACATCTGTCCATCAATTTCATAGCTATTAAACACCAAGTTCATCACAGCTGATGATACAAAAGATTTCTCTGCTGGTGTCAGTCATTCTAATGAAAAATTTTTTGAGAGCTTTGTGAAACATGTAACAGACTGTCTGGTATAAAATGTGATAGACTGCAATACAACCTCGTGCTTGCTTAGTCTTTTTTTTCTTTTTCTTTACACAATAAATTTATAGAATCATGCCCTCTTGTCCTACAAAAACAACACAATGCGCCTCCCAGATTGCTACTGTTGCTCAATTCACACTTGACAACTCCAACAGTATGAAACCATTTCTATGTCACAAGCACAATTATATGTTCACTGCTTCATAAGAGGTATTTCAGCTCACAGAAGCAACAATGTCTAAAGGTTATTGCCTATGAAATGCAATTTTATAAATTTGTATCATCTTAACAGAGCAACAATACATCTATCTAAATTTTTGTCAGTCTTATGATATAACGAGACAAAGGATATTGATAGGGAAAGAAGTGGCAGTATGTCTGCATGGTAGCTCAAGAAACACTAAGATCTAAATTACCCAAAGCCCCTATCCAGCTTTGAAGTTATCTTCATTACAACCACCACCATGGGGGTGTGGGTCTCTCAAATATCAGACTGTTCTCAGAAGATCCCTTGAAACCCAAACCATTCTATGATTCACACTTAGGCATATTCACTTGTGCCAAAAGAGACACCAAGGCATCATTAGTATCTCCATCAATGATAAAAAGCATAAATTTTGACAACAAAACTGACATTCTGCACAGTCCCACTTCCTAAAAACCTACTCTTTGTCATTCTGGTATAATGGTTTACAGCTCAGAAGTAACAAGGCCTCTAAAGTACATTGAAGCTCTTTAGACTCCCACTAACACAATCTGCTGTTTCCAAAAATACTGTTTTTCTTGCACAGAATAGAGTTACAAGTGGTTCTATTGATGTGTTCTATTCATTGTTACTGAGAAGAAATTATCAGGTTTTTTACAAAAAGAAAGGTTTAAATAAAAAGCAGTATCATGCCCTAAAGCAGTGGGTAAATCAGGACATTCTTAGTTTTGAACACAACTGGTTCTCCATAAAAGTCAATGGCACTGTGATGGAAGAACTCCAGTGTTTACAGAATCTATTCTTTCAACGTCAGAGCGACTACAGCTGAGTAGAAGTTCTCTGCACTAGCTTTGCTTACTAAAGTGCAGTTGAAAACAGATGTCTTAGATTTTTAGCTACCGTCTTACAAAAAAAAAATTAATCTGTTGTTTAGGACTGAAAAACAAACAAGAATCCTTCTGTTCCATACACAACAGTATACAACAGTGACAGTCAAGATTTTGCCTGTTGCCCCCAACAGACTTAGGCTATGCACAAAGAATGTGCTTTTGCCATCTCCAATACATTTATCCATGGAACAAAACTAACGCAAAGAAGAAAAACATTTTGAAAATGACAGGAACTGGCTAACTTGATTTATTTCTACTTTCAAAACATACAAACAAAAAAGACCAACAAAAAGCAAACAAAACCCCCCATTTCTTTCCCTGATAGACTCTTTTTATTTTGTTCATTGGTTTACTCATGTAATTAATATCAAAGGTTCCATTTGCTGAGTATAAAAAGGATAAAAATAAATCAAGGATGTCAGTGAATGTGAATGTTATTTGTATTTCAGCAGATCATCACAAGTTATCCCTTCTGCAGTTGCATGTTCATGCATGTCACCTATCTTAAGTGAGAAACATGTCAGAGCTCACTTCTGTCTTTAACTTTCAACTCTAATAGAGAAGATCCATGTTTGATGCATTAAAAAGGAAATGATGAAATGGTCTTTCAGAAACCCATACAATCTAAAAAAAGTCAAAATGCTTGCAAAATAATTTGTAATAATGTCCAAAATTGTGATGTCCAAAATGACATGACCTACTTCCTTTATTCCACCTTTTTGTTTGGTTTGGTTTTTTTCTAGTTTCTTTTTATTTTAGTGAAGCTGTTGAGGTAACAAATGACTAGTTAAAATTAATAAATCCTGCTCATTCATTTGCAGTTTCCTATTCAGAGGAATTTGACATCATACAACTTAGGGGGGGAAATTATGTACAACAATAAGGAAGGCTGACAAGCACTTTTAATTCAACTTTGATTATTCATTTTTGGGAAAGATCTCAAATTATGAATAGTCATGTAAAATAGAGGAATTCCTCTCAAAAGAAAAAAAATCTTACCAGCAACCATTTATAAAACATTTTCTAATTCATACACTCATAACATGTCAGGGGAAGTTCAGACTGGACATTAGAAGTTTCTTCATTGAGAGGGTGGCTGCTCACTAGAACAGGGAAGTAGTTACAGCAACAAGCAGACAGAGATCAAGGGAAGTCGAGATGATATTCTCAGTCATATGGTTTAGTTTTAGGTAGTCCTGTGAGGAGCAGGCATTCAGACTCTATGATCCTTACAGGTCCCTTCCAACTCAAGATATTCTATGATTAACTCAGCTGTTCCAGACCCTAAAAATAAATCTTCAATCAAGTGTTCTTCCATATTATCTTCAACTAAACTCCAAGGTAGTAGGGAAGAGTACAGGGGTGAGGGGTTAAGTCAGAAAAGAAATCTTAAATATTTTTATTTTGGTTATGACGCCAAACAGGTTTCTGATTTTTCATTTTTATAGATTTTAGAAGTATTTGTAACTGTAGCAAATGTAGTGTTCGTATTTGTGACAGCTTAAGTTCAATGTTTATATATCCTAACCCCTACCACAGATTAGTATCTCAAATTCTTTTAGCTGTTTAGGCTCTCTTCAAGGTACAAGAGCTGATAACTACCAGAAAGGCCTGCAGAACAAGACCAAACATAAACCAACAACCTGAGTCTAAGAACACTGGAGAAACTTCAAAGCCTGAGGAAGAAGAGAATGAAGAACAGAGGGTCCCCGTGACCCCAGCCCCAAAATCCTGGGGGATGGCACAGGTGTGGGACTGGGGCTGGACTGAGAGATGTGTAAACTGGGGATTGGGTGGGCAATATTATAAAAACATGGAAATCAGTGTTCTAGGAAGAGGAGGGTGCATGGAGATGTCATCATGTATTCCTAAAAGCCCTAAGCCTGGACATTAAAGAATGTACCTTTTTATCTCAGCCCACATTAACTTAACAGAGTCCTGTTTTGGGGGCACTCACGGCATCAGGTATCTGAGCACTTCCACTGGAGAAACTATTCAAACAATAGTTCAGCACACTCACTAGCATTTCAAGGAAAGGATAAGTGTTTCTTAGACTTTCAAAACACACTATGGGAGTGTTTTTTTCTTCTATTTAAGGAAAAGAAAAAAACCCTCATGAAATACTGATGTAGAAAACCAGTGATCTTCCACATCCACTTTAGTGCAATTGCTGCCTTAAAATGACTGCTTAAAGATACATATCCATTCTGATACAGCTCTATGTATAAAGTGAAACAAGAAATTGTCTTATTGCCAGTCTGACAACTGGGCATGATAGTTCTGAATCCATCTGAAATACTTTAGGAAAATCTTAAGATCCAATCTGTTTCCTTTGTTTTACAAGAGCAAAAGCCCCCATGAACTCAGAGAGCTACAGATACAGTCTTGTAAGTTTCCTGTGATAGACATTTTTTCCTCTGAATTTATACAGTACTTTTCAGAGGAAAGCAACATACAGGCTCACAAACAGAACTCATTACTACTGTGTAAGACAAAACAAACACCATTTATGTTTACTTGAAAGCTTCCAGACTACCAGCCATGAAAATGAAAATTGTATTCAAAAGCCAATAATGTAAGCATCCTCTTCACTTCAGATTTCAGCAGCTGCTACTGAGCACTAAATATGTCTCAAGATCTTCATAAATAAGCAGCAACATCTCTGCTCAAATATTTGCATATTCTCTAGTGTCCATTCCAGCAGAGCCAGCTTTCAGGAAGAAATTTATTGACCAGCTTCAACTACAAATATTCTTCCAAACAGTCTCACCATCATCTCCAGGCTTTTCTCCTCAGGGAACAAAATCAGGAAGCTCTGTGAATGAACATTACTTTTCGGTAGCTTTAAGCTACATGTGCAAGCCCACAAGGACATTTCTTTCAGTTGAATGGAGCAGAATTTTATGTTTTCTTGCACAACACAGTAAGAGTATTATGTCAAATAGACTTCTAAAGCAACATGATGGCTGTCTCTTTTAAAGGGAACAGACTTAGCGAGATGACTTTTAAAAAGTTCTCCCCAAAACTGCATTACTATTAAAGACAAGGTCTTTTTACCATGCATATAGAAATGCAGATTACAACTCTGTGACTGAAATAAGCTGTTGTGGAAATACCTCTTACTAAGGCCAGCATTAACCACAGATTCAAAACATGAACTGCTTGTGCAAACTGTAATCTGAACAGGAAAAAAAATTTAAAAAAAAGGAGGGAAAAGTTTTATCTTGCTAGTTAAGCCTTCAAAATAGGCCCAAAGCTCATAATCCTTACATTTTAACAGCAACCTCAAATGATAGGGGATTTTTAGCGTATTTGAGAAAGAGAAAACAAAAGGCAATGATAATATATTTACAGAATCATAGAATGGTTTGAGGGTAGGAAAGGACTTTAAAATCATCTAGTTTCAACTCCCCTGCCATGACACACAAAATTTACTTTTTACTGCATGGAAGTTTCTATACTCTGAATTGCCAGGCCTCTGAGGAGTTGAATTGCAGCAAACTCTACCTGGTATTTTTAGTGATGGCTATTCAATATGCAAGTTATTTACAGACCAGACCCCACCTGTAACAAAAGTGTTATGTTTTCAACAGGAAGGCTGTTGTTTTACCCAGTGTCTAGTCCTAATTCCATATTTGGCCATGGGCTTGAATCGAACCAAACATGCTTTAGTTTCAGTTTGATCTGAGAGCTTCGTTTCCTCCTCTGTCCTGCACGGGTAGGAGGTGCTGGCAGTCGAGGCAGCAGCAGCAGCACGGCCTTTACATGGCTCCATTTCAGTCGCAAGCGCAGGATGCACTGACACTGTTGTATCATGATGTCAACAAACACTCTTGTGTGCTTATCTCAAAGCACATGCAACCACGTCGGTATTTCAAGCACTTCTGTCAATGTAAGCGCAGTTCTGCAAGCTTTCTGGCTTTCCAGAACACCCTGAAACATTATTTCATACACCCTGGGTACTTCTGTATTTTGTTTCTCCTTTTGCTCGGTGGGAGGGAACGCTCTGGTGAGAGCGCCCTGATCAGAAAATCGCCATGAACGGCGGGTCTGGCTCCTCCTTCCCACCAGACTCACGAAGGCTTTGGCACTCCGGACGCCTATAAGGTTCCTCCATCGGTGCCAGACAAGCGAGAGCACACCGTGGTGCAGCAGCCACCGGCGATTTGGTGTCGGCAGGGCCAGGGCAGCGCACCGAGAAGCGCTACAGCGCCGTAAAATACGGGGAGCTTCCTCTCACCACTCTCGCCAAACACATCTATGACTAATTAACCAAATCTAAACCCGCCCTGAGGCAATTTCCAGTGGGGGCAGCGCGACTGGGAAGCCTCTCCCGTCGGTCTGGCCAAGCGCCTTCCCCAGGGGGCTCCGCGGGCACTCACCGCCGGGAAAGGGCTCCATCCTGCTCCCGCAGTCCGCGTTCAGCCCCGGACAGGCTCGCAGCGACGCGGGGGCGCTGCCACAGCTCTTCCTCCGCCTCCCGCCTCATGCTCCGGGCGGGCGCAGTGCTGCCCACCGCCGGCACCGCCCGCCGGGGCGGGCCCGCTCCGCGTCTCCGGCTGAGCGGGGAACGCGTCCCGCCCGTTCCTGGCCGGGCCCCCACTGACTCGGCGCCGCTGCAGCGCCTCCGGCGCGCGATGCCGCGCCGGGCGCTCGGGTGGTGCTACGCACACCGAGGAGCCGCAGCAGAGCGAGGGGCGGCCGCGCACGGCAGGGATGTCCCTCTGCGCGGGGGCCCCGCAGGGTGTGGAGGTGCAGGGAAAGCTTTGCCTGCATCTCACAATTTAATTTTGATGTTAAAAAAAAAATAAATCCCATATTGTCAGATGCCGTTCTTCTGTGCAAGATGCAAGAATCAAAACTCACGACGAAATATGTGAAATGCTACCAAATTAAGCTAAAGAGAGACTGGATCGTGTTCCAGGAACCAAATGGAAGAGATCAAACCAAGGAATTTTACAAAACCGGACTTGATATTTGTGAAAGAAAACCACATGGGCTGCTGTGGAAAGAGTAGAGAAATACAATCATCTTCAAGAACAAATTCAAGAACAAACAAATGCTATGAATGTATGGGTTTTCCCCTTGGCACACGTGGGAAATGGTATCATGGCAATTACAAACTTTTGAAGGTTCTGGGTCTGTCCAGGTTAAGGCAAGAGGACTGCCCATGTGCTGGCTTACACAGTACTTTTTACTTCTGTGGACCTTGTGTACGTGTTTGCTAGTAAAGCATGTACTGTTGTGTCATCTTAACCTATGTAATATGTAATGTCTATGTAGTATCTTGTAGTATTGTATTTATTGTAATTTGTATTAATATCTATAATTAAGTACTCATAGGCGACAGTAGCACCTGCTACCACCCCTTAGCTCCTCAGAGGAGTCAGAAGGAGTGACAAAAGCTTGTGCATATGGGCAAACACAAGCAAAGAGCCATAAGATTGAAGGTGAATAATATGAACATAAAGCCACTGCGATCCAGTTGACATCAAGGATGGATTGTAGGTAGAGATGATAAAGGAACCACAGCATGACATGTCACATACCATTGATTTGGGGAAAAATTTACCAATTTTGATCAAGGTGGATGGGCCACCTAACCTGGAAAAGGAACATATATAAATTATATGCATTTGATAAATAGCCTCATTACTGACTTACCTGCTCCCCAGCTCCCCAGGCACTATGCTTCTCCTATCATGTGACTGACGGAATAGCTTTTTTTCTTCTTTAATACCAGAGATTTTTAACCACTGATTTTTGGGAAAGGAGAAAATGGGAATTGATTAATCCCAAAGAACATGAAATCTAATGGCCCTACATTTATTTAAACAAAAATAAAAATCTAAGTTTAATTGTACTTTTAGAGAGGGAGGAGATGAGGGCCAGGGATCCACAGGAGCCCAGGCCCTACTGCAGCCCTGTACGTGTTCTCCCTGTTTCATATACCTAGAAGTGCACTTTTTCACACCTAAGTCTGTTTTCACATGCACTAGGTTAGAGTCATGTTTCCCACAAAGTCCTTGGAGTTTAATACTGGCCCTAATGCTGGACACAGAGCTTTATGAGTTTTCATGACCATTTACAAATTCTTAGACATCCCTTAGCATACCACAACAGCCCATCTTCAAAATAAATACTTATATGAAATTATTAAATCAGCAAAGCATTTCTTCTAATAGGATGACTTGTTATGAGAGCTTCCTTTTCTAAGCATTGACCCTGTCTGGCTTGTCTTTAAATATATTAAAGAAATATTAACAACTATTCAGCCAACTGTGCAGAATGTTATACAGAGGCCACAGAGAGATCTTAAGGGTGGGCTTTGAGTTCCTCACCTCTTCCTTTCAGCATTCTTCAATTTTACTAACTGAAAATCCTTAAATAGCATGATACATCTCTGAAGCAGAAAAGCTAAAATAAGATCATTCTGGATTACATGTGCAGTGATTTCCATATCCAGATTTTCCTATTAATGTCAAGTTTTAAGATAATGGGAATTATTCATACAGAAGAAGTCAAGTAAAGAGCTCATTTCACAGTAGTACCTGTTTGGATCTGTCCAATAGTAGAAGAATATGGGTTTCATTTTAATTTTGCATAACAAACAAGAGGTTACAATTGAGCAAAAGTATCCAACTTAGAGAGCTAACAGAATACTCTACTTTTAATGCACCATGTGTAAAAAAGAAGCAAAAAAATCCCTGTAGTATAATTAATATATCTATATTACAATCAGTCATAATCGTTTTGTTGTTTTTTGCCTCCCATAGAAGATGCTGACTCATTTGTGACCTGCCAGTAACTGAACAGATTATTTAACTTCTCTGTATCTCTCTGTTCTTCTCAAAACAACGACCAGGTAAACTTAAGTGACCACAGGTCAGATAGATATTACGAGCAAAGTATAAAATATTTACAATAAAATAGAAACTGTAAGCATTTTCCCCATAATGTTAACTAAAAACTTCAAAATAATAATTCTGAACTATCAGAAACACTTTCTACTCATGTATTTTTGTATGCACAAAGATTCTAATACCATCGGTGGTATCTATATATTTCTAAAGAAAGATACATGTAGAAGTCTTTCCTAACTAACCTGGCTTATGAAGTCTCAATATACTTACACTGGTTTAAAGATCCTTTAAGTAAAAAGCTCATTCATAAGTATTCTGCTGCAAAGTGGGAAAAAATACCTCCAAAAAACCAGAGAAGTAGTACCTCATTTATCTTCTCCTCAGATGTCTCGTCTTGGTTATTTCTGAATTCTTCATTTATCTTTTGTTTTGCAGCTGAATAAAGTAAACAAAAAAACTAAAGCATGAAAAAAAATTGTATCTTGTGTTTGTCGTTGCCTCAAAGCTCAGTGATGCCGACGGGATTTTTGATTTTTTGATTTTCACATTTTGTAGATTTAAGGAACACAGTAACTGTACAAATGTAGATTTAATGTGCTAATATTCTGGCAGCCTAAGTTCATTGTTTATACATCCTAACCCCTACCACAGAACAGGAGCTCAAATTCTTTTAGATATTTAGACTCTCTTCAAGGTAACGAGCTGAATGCTATCAGAAGGCCCGCAGAACAAGACATAAACATAAGCAAACAATCTTGGGACTCAGAACATTGGAAGAACTCCAGAAGCCTGAGGAAGAGGAGTCGATGAAGACAGAGGGTCTTGCTGATCCCAGACCCAAATCCTGGGGGTTGGAACAGGGGTGGGACTGGGGCTGGACTGAGAAATGTGTAAAGTAATGATTGGATGGATCATATTATAAAACCCATGGAAACTAAGGCTTGGGGAGCACATGCATGTCATCATGTATTCCTGTGGGCCGCAGGCCTGATATTAAAGGACTTATTATCTTATCCTAGACTGACTTGGGTCAGAGTCCTGCTTTGTTGGGAGGGGCTCTCACGGCATCATCAGAATCCTGTCCTTCATCACAACTTCCCGGGACACTCTGCTTGAAGTATTTCAATGTGAGATTTCCATGCAATTCATGTGATCTCGTGATTTAAATTGACTTGTATAGGAATAAAGTAAGATTTCCTATCGAGCACTTTGAATTATATACAGAATCACCTGCCCGCCCGCCGCAGCGCTAGGAGGGGGCGGGGACACACGACCATCCAAAAAGCAAAATAAGAAACAAAATCCCCACCCCAAAAAAAAGGAAAAATCAACACCTCTTTTTTTTTTTTTTCGCCCATCAAAAAATGTGTTGCTTGCTCCTGTTCGCCCGAGCGTCAGGCGCGATCCTCGCGGAGCATCACCCGACGCCACCGCGGCACCGCCCGCTCCCGGAGCCTCCCCCGCCCCGCCCCGCCCCGGCCCTGCCACTCCCGGGCACCTTTCTCGGCCCTCGCTCTGCGCCGCCCGGCCGCGGGGTCGGCAACGGAACCAGCGGCGGCCGCAGGCGGCGGCAGCGCAGCCTCCCCATCCCTCTCCCTGGCCCCGGGGCAAAGCCGCGGCCACAGTGCAGCCCAGCCCAGCGGCAGGTACAGGGAAGGGCGGCGGGAGCGGGTCCCCGCACCCCCGCCCCGCCACTCACCGCTGCCCACGGCGGCGCCCGCTCCATTGTCTGCCCGCCGCGCCCCGGCACCTCTGTCTCCCGCTGCCGGGCGCCCGCGACCCCTCCCCGCCGGGCCGGGGGCGGAGGAGGAGGCAGCCGAGATCCACGGAGGAGGCCGCTACCGCCCGGCAGTCACATGCAGCGGGCGGGCGCGGCGCGAGCTCCGGGTGGCTCCCCGGGAGCCCGGCCGGCGGCTTCCGAGGCGAGCTCGAGGGTGAGGATGACGACCTCGGCGGCGCAGGGAGGGAATCCCCGGCCCGGCCCGGCCCGCTCCGCTCCCCGCTGCCAGCTGTGCTGGGCGCGCCGGCGAGGGGAAGGGACAAGGCGCGGCTGCCGCTGCCCGTCAGCGCCATCGCGGTGCCGTCGCTCCTCCGCCGCGGCGGCCGCGCGTTCAAACACCGCCCGAGGCGCACCGCAGGGCACCCCATCGCGGAGGCTACACGGACCCTACCGACTTCCAAAATGTGCTGCCATCACCAAGGCACGGGGGACTAGCGCACAGCAGGTCACCAAAGCTGGTGTGGTTGTGGTCGGACCTCTAGGAAAAGAGAAGAGGGTCTGGCTTCTGATGTCCCTCTGCTGGCATCAGCAAACACACTCTGCGTGTCAGTAAAGTTTCCCCGTCCTGCATCCGTGTTCTCCCTGGCAGTCACTTCACTCTATGACACGGAGGTGATGGCTCGCCATGGGTGCTCAACACCTGTTGCACACTTGCTGGTTCAAATTGGTGCCTCTGCGACTCTTAAAGAGAGCTATTGCCTCTCCATTCCACCGGGTCAGTCTTTTCAAAGTAAAAAAGAGGGGGAAAATGCAAAAGGTGGCAAGCACTACTCAAGTATGAAACATGATGAACGTGCAAGATCACATATGGCTGGCAGCTCTGCCCAGTGACACTGTAATGCTGTCGAGTTGTGGCTCTCCACATAAAAACAGGCTGCCATCTCACCTGTGCTCTACTTGTCCCGGTTTTGCCCATCATCCGTGGTTCAGTGGCATGAGTTAAAACAGGAAATGTAGCAGTGCTAATGCATTACTAGTAACCTGAATTTGGATAATATCACAGGAAAGGTGACTGGAGACAACAGTTAGGGGAGTGGAAAATTGCCTGGTCTATCCCTAAATCCACAAACTTGTATAAAATAGTGTGAAAATTTTATCATGCATGTAAAAAAAAATTAAAATATTTTGATCTCTGTTTTTAGCCTATATATGACTGACATTTACACTTAACTAGCAATATAGATTTTTTTGACTGACATTTGTTTTTTACTATATTTCCAGACTGTTTTTTTTTTACAGTTTTGGACATTTTTATAAAAGGGGTTTGTGTCCACTTGGGGACCAGATGGGCTTATGTCTCATTTGCCTTCAGATGTCTCTACATCAGGCATGCCCTGCCACTGATCTCCCATTGTAGAGACAGTCACTTAAAACCAGTGTCAACTCAGTGCTCTGCTGGTGGTGTTTCTGCTCCATGTGTTTAGATGATGAACGCCCTTATTTAGAATCATAGAATCAATAAGGCTGGAGGAGACCTTTAAGATCATCCAGTCCAACCATCAACCCAGCACTACCCCTTAGCCCTTAAACCATGTCACCCAGCAGCAGATTCAAATGGCTTTTAAATACCTCTGGGGATGGTGAGTCCAGCATCTCACTGAGAAATCTATACCGATTCCTGACCACCCTACCAGTGATTTTTTTTTCTAATATCTAATCTGAATCTCCCCTGTCTTAGCTTAAGACCATTTCCTCTACTGCTCTCACTGCAGGTGTGGCAGAGAAGATCAGCCCCTACCTCACTGCAACCTCCTTTTAGGTAGCTGTAGAGAGCAATGTGGTCATCACTGAGCCTCTTCTTTCTGCAGACTAAACAAACGTCAGCTCCCACAGCCATTCCTCATAATGCATGTTTCCTAGACCCTTATCAAGTCTTTTTGCCCTTCTCTGGACACGCTTCTGCACCTTAATGCCCTTTTTAAAGTTAGAGGCCCGGAACTGAACACAGCACACAAGATGCAGCTCCACCAGTGCTGAGTACAGGGGGATGATTGCTGCCCTGGTCCTCCTGGCCTCAGCTATTCTTGGTACAAGCCAAGATGCCATTGGCCTTCTTGGCCATCTGGGTACACTACTGGCTCATTTTTAGCTGGCTGTCCAACTGCACCCCCAAACCCTTTTCTGCAGAACAGCTCTCAAGCTACTCCTCCCCAGAGAGAAAGTATTACTATCCCCACTTTCAAGATGAGAAATTGCAGCATTATTGGGCAGTATAGCTTGCCTCAGGTCATGCATGTATTACGTGGTAAAACAGAAACTTTTAGTTTGAGTGTGGATCAAGTCAGTCTAAACCCCAAGTTCATTTTCTTTTTCAAGCTCTCTTTTTCAGGACTCCATTCCTGAAAAATTATTGGGAGAAGGAGCAAAGCAATACTGAAGAGGACATGCTACAAGAAATTCTGTTGAACTTGAGAAAAAAAATAAGGTGTAGTTAAATTGGAATGTTGAGAGTAGGCATATTTACACAGAAAGCATCAGCAGAAATATCACCCTGGTTTTGTAAGTGTATGAAGCAATAAGGCAAACACTGTGCAATGTGTCGCTTCATATTTTTAAGATGCAAGAAGTTCCTGGTTTTATTGGTTAAATTTCATGCAGGAATAGGTGAATTGGAGAAACATCTTTAGCCAAAGCAGCTAACACAGTAACAATATCCTGAAGGACTGTCTGCTTTAGGAGTACCATTATAGTCTAACGAGTTGTGACATTTTCATCAGGCACTGTGGTAACAAATGGTATGAACTGCTCCCCACAGAAATTCCTCTCAAGGAACAAAGTGCCTGCATCCCCAGTCTGCGTAAGATGGTTTCAGTACAACTGCAGAGTTCCAGGCGTCCCCACTGTCATATGTGTCAATAGACACCAGGATGCCCATTGTGTAGCCAGTAGCATAAACCTCTCAGAAGCCAACGTCTTCAAACCAGGTCCAGCAGCCAAGTCAGAAGATTCATCTATATTGTGAAAGCACGTGCTAAACACTTGTCAGAAGACAGTCATGTGCCAGGCTGCTTCTGGCAGCAATGGTACATATTCAGCTGCCATTGTTACTAATAAAGTAATGATCACGTTGAGATGATGTGTGTGAGAACAAACTGTGTATAGAGCCAGCCATGCTTGCAAATAAACTCAATTAGGCCTTCAATAGATTGAGCTGAGTGGGACAATGTGCTCTGACCAACAGTTTGTATTCTGCTTTATTATAGTTAGGTCCTCAAAAGCACAGTCATGGTGCCTTTACCACTTTCCAAGCGTCTCTCTTGTGTCCTGAGTAAATACAGACCATTCTCCTGATTTCCTTCCCCAGTGAGAGTCATTAGAATGTACTGCCCAGGGAGGTGGTGGGTTCACCATCTCTGGAGGTGTTCAAGAAAAAAACTAGGCACGGACTTAGTGCCGTGCTCGAGTTGACAAGGTGGTGACCAGTCAAAGGTTGGACTCGATGATCTCAAAAGTCCAGCCAAAATGATTCCGTGATTCTGTGATTCATGATGGCAGCCTAGGCAAATGTGTTTTGTTTTGCAGTTGCCACAGGCGAGGAACTAGGAATACAATCCATTCACGTGGTTCACCTAACAAGACTCAATGTGTTATGCTTTGCTCATGCAGTCAGTTGCAAGGGTCTGCTCATGATCACTCCAGAAGGTGAGTCCAGTCATAGCCACCAGCTTAAGAGACCAGTCCAGTGAGTGGGAGGTGGTGGGGGCAAAGAAGAAAGGCTAATTTCTTGCTAATTTCTTGCTTGTCTTCTTTTATGCTAAAAGAAGAAGCTGCTGGGGATATTTGCTTTCCAGTGTTTCCTGAACAAGCCAAAGTAAGGAAAAACTTGTTTTTTGTTTTTTTTTGTGTTTGTTTTCTTCTTTCCCAGAAGAGGCAGAATTTTCACCTAGAAGTCCCAGTAAAGTCTCTGCAACTGCATGCAATTTGGATATGTCTCTCTATGTGGCTTGATAACTGTCCATGTGGAAGCTGATGCACCATGCCCTCTCCCTTAAGGCTTTATAGATATGATATGTCTTTTTCTGAATTAGAACCAGAGAACTGAAACACAATCTGAGGTGCTCTTTCGCCAAGTATCTGAAGTGGATTTACCACTCACCAAAGAGGTGTAGAGAGAATGGAAAAGAATGGGTGTTCTCTTGACTCAGTGAGTTCTCACTCAACATGTAAAGACCTGAATCTGGCAAAGTAGCTCAGAGATTTTCTGCATAATAAAAACAAGATTCTTAAACAAAAGAAGCTCACCAAGTGAAAATCCAATGGGATTTTTTCAGATGATAGTACAGTTTCTATCAGAAAGGAGCTTTGCTAAATATCTGCAGTGTTATAATTGTTTCATTGTGAGCCTGCAATGAAATACCTGCATGATACCTTCATTTATTGTTCTTTTATTCTGACAGAAATGAAACTAGACAAACAATAGCATTTTTTACACTTGCAAGAACCCCACTGATCACTAGGTTTCTAATATATTTTCTGTAGGTTCCCTTAGTTTTTATTCTGGTTTTGAAAATTCATAATTATTTGACATGCATCTTTATTTCCTCTCTCAACCTCTGGCTATATGGTCTGTTTAGGTTTCATATTTCTGTGATGTTTGTGCGCTGTTTGCACATTGCCCAGTATTAAGCAACTCCCCTTTTTTTGGCTTCTCTGCTTACTATTGTGATACAAATACTAAATAATTCCACACTTTTAAAATTCATTATTATTTCAGAAGCTCTAGGGTCTTACTTTGGTTTTCTGTTTATGAAAATACAGTTTTATTGGTTTTGCAAGAGACTGGGGACATTTCATTAAGCACAGTAAAAATCAGGCTTTGCACTTTACAGTCTTTGGAACATGGTACTATGAAAACAGGCAGAATGGTCTGGGAATAGGAAGAAACACCTGGAATCTTTTATGACATCTAATTGTTCTTACCATTGCTGTTAATATTTCTAGGTCCTTTTTTAAAGGCACTGAGAGTTTTATAGACTTATCTCACTAGTGCTGCTAGCTAGGTTTAAATATTTTCCTGGGAAGCTTTTATTTGTCTGGGGAAAACTCCTCTGAAGTCAACAGGAGCTTTGGGTAAATGGCTTACTAGGCCTCTGAACCACTTACCTTCATTCTTCTCTAGCACCCAGCCAGCACTTTGAAAGCTGATATGGTGCCTTTCTATTGCTTTTTGAGTTAATTTTCTTATTACATTTTTTCTTTTTTAATTGCCATTTCCACGACACATTTAAACTCATAGTTTTTTTGAATGCTACCATAGCAGTCCTGTTCTGAACTGCAAACGAGGTGTACTTATATTCTATCTGCTGTCCCTGCAATAGAACCAATTTAGCATAACTGAGGATTAATGACAGGATGGCAAGTCTTCATCTAGTAACAATACAAATCTCAAATTCTTTTTCTTACTTTAAGCTGTTCAAGCCCATTTTGCCACTATCACCAGTGATGCCGTGAATGACCCTTCCCCCCAAAACCAGGACTTCGAGCCACGTTAGTGTAGGGTAAGATAAAAAGTAAAGGTCCTGTAATAACACAGGGCCTACAGCCCACAGGAATACAGGATGACATGCATGTGTCCCAGTTCTTGTTTCTATGGCTTTTATAATAAGATCCCTCCAATCATTGCTTTACACAATTCTCAGTCCAGCCCCAGTCCCACCCCTGGTCCAACCCCCTGGAATTGGGTCTGGGGTCGTGAAGATACTCTGTCTTCATCAACTCTTCTTCCTCAGGCACACAAAGGTCTCTTGGAGTTCATCCAGTTCTGGCTTTTGGGTCACTCTGACCTATGTTTATGTTTCATTCTGTAGGCCTTCTGATATCCTTCAGCTCTTTACCTTGGAAAGGAGTCTAAACAAGATTAATTAACTAAAGGAATTTGAGCTCCCTGTTCTGGGACAGGGGTAGTGATAGAAAGGCATTAAACTTAAACTGTTAGAAATATTAACCCTCTAAAAATCTACAACTATTGTGTTCCTAAAATCTACAAAATGTGAAAATCAGAACAAAAACCCCTTTGGCATCACCAGAATAAAAGGAACACTGAAAGAAAACCAGTATTCCTAATACTTTCAGAATAATTCTATTTCTGACTTCAAAAAATACAGTAAGATGCTGTATCCAGTGTCAGGGATATTTTTTGCTTCTAAGGTGAATTGTGTCTTAAATGTTCTCTGGTTCCTAAACATAAGGAATTGTCTCTATCTGATGCTGACCTTAAAACCTGAATTTCTTAGTGAAAGACATGTCACTGTCTTCAGTGAGACCAGTTTTTCACTTTGTGAATAAGTTCAGCTTCCTAACACAGTGCTGTGTGTGTTTGGGCATTTTTCTTTCTATATCGGGGGCTTTGGCATTCAGCCCCATCTTTACCAAATACAGTGTATTTTTTTCTTTGATTTGTTTTGGTTTTGTCCTACAGTTTATTGTAGCTAGTTAAATTTAACTATTTAATTTTAAGCAAGTGTTCATTCTGTTCATAGTCCTATACAGCTGAGGGATAGGTAGTACTGAAAGCCTGTTTGCAAGTGTATTTGGTTGTGCCATCAACTACTCCATTAAGATATTAAATCCTTCCTTGTTTCTGTAACTGGCAGTAAGTTATCTAAGTCAGTAACTCATATATTGTTGGTATTTTTAATCTCTTGACAACCTGCTAGATTAATTTGGAATTGCTTTCAGTCCTAGGCCACCACAAATTGATTTTTTTTTTTTAACGTTTATCTTCAAGAGCATCTGAACAGTGACTGTATGCTCTGAAACATGCTCTTTGCACTCACAGCTGGGATTTCGGAGAGTGTTGAGTACAGGTGTTTATTTTGTGTCCATACAACTGGTCAAAAGAGGTGGGGCTGGCAAGAGAATTAGTTGATGTGTTAGGAAAAACATGCTCAGCTTTTTCTAGAACAGGAATCCAAGTTGCCTCAAAAATTAAACTCAGATGTTATTCATGCCCCAGAAGATGAGTGTGTGAGGTTACAGATGTTTTTTATCACCATGCCATCAGCCTCACTGATTCATTCTTGGGAAAGGTGAAGTTTTGCATGTCCAGCTTCACCGCCAGACAGAGAGAATTTGCTATTACAGGGTCTGCTCAGGCCCGCACCAGAACACCTGCCTGTGGTTCGACACAAGAAATGACTTAGTCACAGGTTTGTGGCAACTGAGCAATTTATTAACATGGCAGACAACTTTTATAAGGTGTAGGTGGGTCGAGGGTGCAGGATGGGTGGAACATGGAAATGAAGGAGTTGGGACAACCATATACAGAAAAGTAGTGCAATGCACCAAATATGAACCAATGGGAAGGCGAGAAGGTAAGCAATAGGGAAACACAGGCAAGGTTCTGGAACTGTCATAACTGGGGAATATGAAAATAAGATAAAGGACCATAAAATCCAAAATTTTTCTATAACAAGAACTGTAATAACATTAAACAATAGTCTCTTTGGTAATAGTGTCATGGGTTATAGTGTTTGGGTAATAGCGTCCATGGGTTCTGAATGTTCAATGCACTGTCAATAGTTGTCTCCTCCAACATCTGCTTTTTTTATTACTGAACTGAACAAGCCCAGTGATGTAGCAAACAACATTGACAAAGGTGTAGGAGAATGTTTTAGTGAAGCGGAAATGGATGTTAACATCCATTCTGAATGCTAGTCTCACATTTGCAAAGGGAAGAGATGTCTCGATCTGTGCCAAAACTACAAAACGACAAATGTATGCATGTATTTTGAAATATGACTAAGATGGACTATCAATAAGAAAACAGTATGAAGTTTCATGAATGCTGTAACCCATATATTCTAGTTCTTAAGAGTGTCTATCCAGTGATTGATTGATTCCCTGGTGTCTCATTAAAAGTCATATGACTAAAGTTTTCCTTGCAGTGGAGACAACCACAGAGTCTGTACTGTGTGATTTCTCCACAGCCTATAGTATCTCATGGACAGTATTTCTCTTATCTCTTGGGCTACCTCTTTTGCACAAACTTGTAGGGACTTACAAAGCTGGAACTTTACAACACAGATAAATTCAATTAAGGTACGAAGACGCTTACTTATGCAGCCACCAAAAAAACCCCACAAAAATCAACCACACACCTAAAAATCAACCAATGAAAAAACCCCACAAAAAACAACAACAAAGACAAACTCCTCCAAACCAAAAATACCACCAAAAAGAAAACCCAACCAAAAAGCTCTAGCATAACACTGAGGAAGAGAGCAAATAGAATGACAGGAAAATAGCTGTAGAGAAATCTCAGATTTTCACATTTTTATGTTTGGGAGAATTGGCCTAGAAAATGGGTCTACCCAATTATCCAACAAACATGATGAAAATCATACCATAGGCATAGGCATAGGCAGCCAGCATAGATTTTTTCCAGCTTTATGCCTTTAACAATATGTGATGACAGTAAGATCTGCCAGCTAATTGCACTGTATACCAAATATTTTTTTAAACTCTATTTCCACACTGTGTTGAGTGATTGCCTTTTCTCCCCTATGGCACAAAATTGAGAAGGCAGCATTTAATTATTTTCTCTCCCTTTACTAGCCTGTAGTTAATTTATTTCCTTTCCTCAGGAAACCATGCAAAACATGGGAAGCTTTCCTCAGATATAAATGAGCTCTCTGGAGCAATATTTCTGTCTAACATATCAGAGCATCAGGATATTTAACCTCAATTAAATACAATCCTACTATTTTGAAAGAGTAGGACAAAAATATATATACAAATATATTTCTAAAATAAGGGGATTTAAGGCCTTGGAAATTCTGCTGATAAAAATATTCACCTGTCCAAATTAATTCATAAGTTGCAAATTAAAACATAATCAATTATGGCTTTCTGAGGAGTGTCAGAAGAAGTGGGTTTCAGAAATATGAACCTTCAGTGGGAGCAGCTGACTGCTGTGCCTTCAGAGTTTTATTTGGCAGCCAGCAGCAGGTGCAGTGCAGTAGGCTGGTACTGGTGTAATGTGGATGAGATGGCCAGAGATTCCTTTCTACTGAAGTGGCATTTGTATCAGATCTCCATTCAGTGAGACAAAACTTTAAATACTCTCTATTATGATAACAAGCACTGTGAATGGCACTGAAAGTAGTTTAAACTGACATTTATTGCTCTGTGTTGTGTTGCACATATTCTGAAATTTCCTTTTTTTGTGGGACATCAACAATAGCATAGCAGGAGGTGATTGCAGTCCCCTTGCAATCACTCAAAGAAATCTTAGGCCATTCAGAATTCACTGATTGTACCCAAGTCTTACCTCCATTTTGTAATGGAACTGTGTAAAGAAAAGCAATGAAACAACCACACTAATTAATACAAGAAAGTGAAAAACTTCAGGAATGTACACCTGATTTTCACCTTTAAATAGAAGCATTCACATCCTGCTAATTGGCAATTTTAGTAGAGTGTGATGGGCTCTGAGTAACTCCAGAGAAAAAACAGGCACTGCATGATAAGACTGGGTGGACAAACTTAAAAACAATCTAGCCCTCAAATGGAGAGTAAATGTAATTCAGGTTCCAAATTAGAAGCCCGATCTGGGACATGCTCTGGGTATTGAACCCCCATCGAAATTTACAGCAACTTTAGCAACATCTCTTATTAAAAAGCAATATGACCTCTATCATGTCTGAGTAGATTTCAGCTATTTATTACAGTACATTTAATTCTGTAAACAAAGGACTCTAGTGTAGGTACCATTCACAAGCAAAGCCAGAATTCTACCAGAACAGGTTCAGCAGTTTTAACAGGCTAAACAATTGCTAAATAATACAAATGAAAAATTAATTAATTAAATAAATAATACTTTCCCAACATCCCTAAAATAGTCCAAGCAAACTGTTGATGTATTGGTTTCAACTTTGAAAATCTCTGACAGAGACTGATTACAGTATGTATAAGTAAACAACAAAAAAAAAAAAAAAAACAAAACCAAGAGCAAACATACAAAAGCAGTTTAAAAAAAAATTACAGTGAAAATGTGTAGGACAGCGGCAGGGAAAAACTATATAAAATGTCCTACCCATTTATACATTTAGGAAAACATTCCAAGGATTTTTGTGCTGAATACCTCACTGAAACTGTGAAGGGTCTTTTCCACAAACAACCCATAGCTGAGCTGTACATGTCAATGATACCTTAATAGGACTGTGCCCTGGAGGATATAAGGATGTATAATTCTGCAAAGTCAGTATGTACTTAAGTGCTTTGTGTCCACCGTGTGATTGCTTCCCTTTTGGTTTCCATATTTTTAGCCCTGTTGGTCCAAATATACATTTGGAAACAGGTTAACCATCACTTGTTTCACTAAGACCATAGGAAGCCTGCATGTCTGACAAAACCAGAACCAGCTGAGACGTCCCAGTTATTAACACAATCCATTGCTCTATCCAGGGAGCAGGGAATTCAAAATATGGAAGGGTATCACACAGGGTGTTGTTATTGGCTTTATTGGGTAGAGGAGAGTGGGTAGGATACCAAAAGCAAGGAGTTGTGTGTGGAGGACTAGGAATGGCACTCTGTTTCATGATCCCCCCCAGTGCTTACAGTTTTATCAGCATCTGGTTAAATATAGTAGTTGGATTTTAAGTAGCGCCCATGGCACTTCAAGTGTTGATAGTCAGATCTGGGCTTAAAACAAAATGTTGCTGTAAAAGTTAGTACAGTTTACCCATGCAACGTGGGATCATGCTTAAAAACTATTTAAATCCTCTCAAGTACTAAGCTTTTCTTTAAAGGTATTTTTTAACCTGTATTCTACCAGTACTAGAGCAACATCAGCAATGTGGAAAACAAGTGGAAACAACAGCAAAGACATGCTGCTGGCAACTAATGCTGCTCAGACCTGTTCCACATAGCTGCCAGACCTTTCCCTGTAACATTACACCAGCAGATTCACACCACTCAGGAAAGGTTGAAAATTTTTGATGAAAAACATTTTTAGCCTCTAGCAAAAGTTTACAGATTGGTAGTGTAAGATACTTTACAGGGGCAAAATGAGTTTAATATCTCAGCATATGACAATGGGTGCTTAAACAAAAAAATGTACTAACTCAAACTCATTTGGGTCATAGAACAGATTTAGAGTGATCTTGAAAGTAATTTCCCCAAACAATTCCAGATCTGGAAAAATTGTGAGATTTTCTGGTAGGTGAAATTCTTTATCTCCCATGCCACTTCCTCAAGAATGAAGATGTACTTATAACCTGATGAAAGAATAGGAAATATTAATGCAAGAATGTATCCTCGAGGCCTATTTCTGTTCCCAGTGAAATCAATTTAACAATTCCCATTGACTTCAATGGAAACTGGATTAAGCCTAGTTAGTTTTAAAGGAAGTATAATAGGAAAATAGATGTCTACCTTGGGCAAAAAAAGTATGGGGGACTTTCAAAGTATCAAATTAGGGACATGGAGTTGTGTTCCATTTATTATGCCCAGATAATCCAGTGTGGGAGCAGAACAACTAAATAAGCTCTGGTCTTCCTTTAAAGATTTCCTACTGCCAAATGAGACACATAGCACAAACACATACACGCACACACAGTCCCAACCACAAGCACTCTCTTGAATCTAAAAAGTTCCTCTCTGCCTTCACAATACTCCCCTTGCATTGAACAGTTCTTCCACACAGAGATTTATAACCCAGGAACAGGACAGATTCTGTTTCAGAAAGTGCCTCAGTTATGCTGAGAATTTCATGTTTACCTGTCCCCAACAATTACAAACATTTCACCATCGTTATTATTTGGTTGTGACTATTTTTCCAGTGTCTTAATTTAGGAATGCACTTATGTCAGGATGGAGTTGGGAGATAGACAGGGATATGAGAACACACCGTATCTGCATCTTGTTCCTGGCTGTCCCTTGGTTGTTATACAGAGCTAGCCAGGATCAGCAGCCCACGGGGGACTTGCAATGTGCTCCAGCAGGTCCTGTGTTCTGCAGGTTGATGGGCCAGAACGTGGGACGTGTCACAAAGTGCGCTTATCCCACAGTGAAGACACAGTCTATTTATCCCATAATAATGCTAGGGAAAAAACCTCACAAATGTAACCTTTCGGCTCAAATTTTGTAACTGTCTGAACATTTTCTCATCTTTTCTGTCCATTTGGAGTTCACCCCTATATGACCACTGCATATACAATTTTTACAAGCACAACAAACTGAATCTACAGAAGTAGGAAATGGCCATGTATTCATTCACTTCCCAAGGTGGTCAACTGCTTCGAAAACAGGGAGCAGAAGCAGACTGAAAATATAGTGGAAACTCATGACATTAAATATGATTGCTTTGAGTTTTGTTGTTGTTTACTGTTTCCTTTGGGCCAGCTTCCAAATGCCTCATTATGTCATATTTAAAATGAAAACAAGAAAGTTCTCACACATATAAAAATCACAGAATCAATTAGGTTGGAAAAGATGTCTCACATCAAGTCCAGCATATGTCCAACCACCATATCAAGACCATGGCATTAAGTGACACTTCCAATCTTTCCTTAAACATCTTCAGGGGTGGTTACTCCACCACCTCACTGGCAGTCTATTCCAATGGACATTCCACTTTTTCTGTTAGGAAATTCTTCCTAAAGTCCAACCTAACCCTCACCTCACATAAGACTATGTCTTCTTGTCCCATTGCTGGTTGCCTTGGGGAAGAGACTAATCCCTACCCAGCTACAACATCCTTTCACATTGCAGAGGCTGATAAATAGATCCTGCTTTGAGGAGCTCACACACAGTATAAAGAAGAAAATTAAGAAACAATAATGGAGGAGGTGGTGAGAATTCTTAAAGGACCTACTGGGTGACCTGGTGTCATGGTTTAAGCCTAGATGGAAATTAAGCATCACACAGCTGTTCGCTCACTTGCCCATCAAGGGAATTATGAACAGAATCAGAGGGTGTAGAGATAGAAAATTCATGAATTAAGATAAAGACAGTTAATTAAGGAATGCAAAAGCCATGCATACAAGTAAAGAAAAAAGAATTAATTTACTGCTTCCAATGGGCAGTCAGCCATCTCCAGAACAGCAGAGCCCCACCATGTGTAATGGTTACTGGGGAAGACAAACAACATCATCCAAATGTCCCCTCCTTTCTCCTTCTTTTCCCCACTTCATATACTGAGCATGATATAGTATGGTATGGAATATCCCTTTGGTCAATTTGGGTCACCTGTCCCACCTCTGTCTCCTAACCTCCCACATATCCCCAAATTCCTCACCAGCATGGCAGTACAAAAAGCGGAAAATACCTTGGCCTTCAGCACAAATCCAAAACACAGATCCATACCAAGAAAATTAACTCTACCCCAGCCCAAACCAGCACACCTTAGTACCAGTCTGACAGTTCCAGGCTACCCACAAAAAGACAAATCTTTCCACCCAGGTTTTTATCAAAATGGTCCATTTCAACTCAATTTGATGCTGAAAAAAATGCCTTTGCTGGTGCTCAATTCATGCTGAACTATAATCCAAAAGAAAGAAAAAAATAAAATTGGGCCACAGGCATATTTTCTGGCAGGTTCTTTTTTGGGTGTTTTTTTCTAATTGTCTCTTTTGCTTATAATAATTTTTCTTTTCAATTACTGCGGATTCAGAAATTTCCAATTAATTCACATCTACATTTGTCTTCCAAAACCTCCACAATGCGTGTAGTGTAAACATTGGGTCCTCTGCATTGAGTGTTTTGCTCTACTGCACTGCTGCTGCTACACGGTTACTTCCTCATGTAGCAACGTTCTGAACGATTCCAGATTTAGAGTAAGCACATCACACAGCAAACTGTAGCAACACACGGGCAGAACTTGGCCAGAGCGTTAGACTGTCTTTATTCTAAACAGCCCTGACGTAATGTGTACTCTATTATAATGCCTAAGTATGGATTTGCATATGTAACTTTGTCATCAGAGTTTGAAAGGAACTTGTAATCTGGCTCAGAACTCAGCATCATTGGCTTCCCAGCCTATATTCGGGACATCACTACAGTCCCACTCTGCAGATAGGATATTTATCTATTTTCTATTTTCACATTTGAAAAAGACAACTAGAGCTGGATCCTCATTGAGCAACACTAAAAAGAAAACTGCATTTGTGTATACTTGTTTAAGTTTCAGATAAACTTACTGTGACACAGAGATCTCAAAACATAGAAATGCCCTAATATTAACTTATGCCACCTGAATTCACTGATGTATAAAAGAAGATGTAAATTGAACAGCTGTGCATAGAATATTTCACTTCAATATTGTTCAAAAAAATTAGACTGTTGGACCCTGGCCATACAAGGACTGTTTGACTGTTGTACTTATATTCTCTACAGAGAATGAATAAATATTTAGATCAAATACACATGCATGCACAGTTGACAGAGAATGAACCAGTTCCATGAGGCTCCAACAACCATCAACTTCTGTAAGGGCATAAAGGATGGAGAAGTGCCTTCAATCTGAGTCAGTGATGTGTACTAGCAAGAGCACATTTACAAATAACAGTGTATAACTATAAACTAATCCTGAATTAATCTTTGAAACTGCCTGTAACAGAGCAAGTGGTTCATCAAAAAGATCCCCATTTTTCTTCTTTATTCCCTTTTGTGTCAGTGGTTCTGCTGCAATTTGTATTGTATTTTTGAGTCATTGCCAATGCTGCTATCTGGAGAAAAACAATGGAAGCAACTTTAGCTATTTCTGTCTTCATATGGCCACACTATGATAACACTGCAAGGCTGTTAATTCTGCAAGCAGACTTTTTCTCATTTCTTGCTTCTATTATCCCAGGAAAATAACTATTGCAGAAAATGTTGTGCATAGCTATGTAATTTCCAACACCACCACAGCTCAACACCACCACACCAACAGTCACATGAAAAGTTTCTTCGCTTGTGGTTTCCTCAAACACCATGTAAAAGACCACCATCTACTGTTGAGATCACTGAAGTCTTTTAGTATGTATTTTGAATGCTAACAGGCAATATTAATTTTCATCAGCACTGAAAGAGTGAAGACTTGCCAGGCCTCAGTTGTATGAAATCCACCTGAAGGATAAAATCACTACAGCTATGCCCACAGCCTAAAGCAGGGGTCTGTAAGAGGTGAATTCCCCCCAATTCTAACATGCCATGGGATGTATACCTTAATGGTTATGTAATCTGCTGGTCTTGCCAGACCTGTTCAATCATTTCTGCTTAAAAGTTAGCCACTTTGCTTGAGACAATGCTCTGTTTTGTTTTCTCTTTACAGTTCCAACTACCTTCTGTCTTCTCTCTCTTGCATGCCCCTCTCTTATGATCCCTGTGGGGAGAAAGTGTCAATGTAGTCAGGTTGCAAAGGAAAGGGAACCAGACATTGAATATACCTAGTCCTTAGGGAAGTAAATGCCACCAGGGGCCCTGAACAGGACATTCCCTGCAGACTGAGACATTGTAGTGGAGCCACTAGACCACAACAAACAGCAGGAACTGCAGCTGTTTCCTTCTATCTCCCATCACTTGCCTACTGCCTCCCAGCTGCAGTGCAGGGAGCATCAGTGCAATTGGAAGAGAGTTACTGAGTGCTGTATTTGCTGCTGGCCCAGGGCAGCTAGAGACAACGGTTTTAAAGAAAGGAGTACTTACCACACTGACATGCTGTGTGAGGAAGAGACTGGATTAAAGTGCTAGTTTCCTGGTGTACTCAGTCAGTGAAGCCATACCAGAACAGAAATGCAATTTTGACATCTTTGAGGCTTATTAAAAATAAACAGGATCAGTGGGTCCCGGAAGAGAGCTGAGATGTGTTACTGGACTATGTCAATCCTGTGTGACATATTTAGATCCTACTATGGTGACTGTTACTGATTTCACACAGAGAAGATTCAATGTAGTTGTGTTGGGATTTCATATGCTCTTAGATCTAAAGTGTGAGTGTATTGAACTTGTTTCTGTACTTAGCGTGTTGTAGCTTCAAGGACTAGTTAATGAGGTCAGCAGCTCCAGCCACCCTCTCAACAGATGTGTGTAATCGGCCAATTAGAGCAGGCATTGTCATGCAAACAGCATTGTTAACCAATTATCAGTGCCAAGGTGGCGGAGCTGCGGAGGAATTCAGCTTTTGAAGTGTGTAAGAGTTTTGTGAGCGGATGAATAAAGTTGCCTGTTGCAGTAACTTCTGTGAAGTCGTCTCAGCAGGTCACAAACCCGTCTCCCTCGGTTACAACTGGCACCCGAAAACAAGTTGCTAGCTGTTCGCAAAATCTGGCTGGACCAGACGTGCGATTTCAGTCCACGGAATCTGAAGAATTCAGACGTGTGGACCCTGCCCGCAGAATCCGGTTACTGGGACGTGCAGGACGTTGCCCGCAAGATCCAGCTCGTCTGGATATGTGAATGCCCTTGCAAGAGGAAGTAGTGGGAGAAAAGGTCGAGCAAGCCAAAGGTTTTGTCGACAACCCGGGCATGGAGGGCTGTAAACGAGTGAAAAATGGAGAAGGATGCAGCCCAGCAATTGTTCTTAGAGTTTCTCGCTGTGCGAGGCGTTGCTGTGTCCACGAAAAAGCTGTTATGTTTGCTCGCGTGGGCTAAGAAAGCAGGACTCTTTAAACTGTCATTGCAACTTTTTGATGTGTTGGAGTGGCAAGAAGTAGGTGATAAGCTCCGTGAAAAAGCAATAGATGGAGGCAAAGAGGCGAAAGAACTAGGACCAGCCTGGCAAGAAGTTATGAGCCACCTTAAGCAGTACCAGGCTGAGAAGAAAGTGGCTATGGCAGCTCAACATATGCTAGATGACAATGAGGACCGGTGTGGCCACTCTGGACTTTTCAAGATGGCTCCTGTAGCCCCTGGCGTGGAAGTAGCAGTCCTTCAGATCACTGGTGAGGTGCAAGAGGCTGCCGCAGCTGCCGAAGCCTCAAATTCCGCTACGTCAACTGCCGATGCTAGGGACGCTGACTGCCGCCTGAAAACGCCGAGGTCGACCCTGCTTCCGCCCAGTGGCTCCAGCGACTCTGATTCCAATGACGATATCGACCGCAGGCGCCGAGATCGGGGCTCTCGGATCCCCTCTGCTCCGCGCTATCGGCCGCTGCCGTGGCCTCCACCACTCCCTCCCCCCGCCGGCATCACAGATAACCTGAGGGCTCTTGACTTCGGGAATGACATAATGATAGAGTCGGGTGGGGGGTTACTACTGCGTCCTAAGAATGGGGGAAATTGGTCCGGTATAATACAGGATGCCTTGCTGGAGGGTGATTGGGCGGCGGTAGGGGCTTTGGGGTCTCATTGTGGTTTTCCCGTACTGCAAACTACCAACCCGCAGGGCCAGGCCGTAGGAACTCACAAGCCTTATGAATGGAAGCTGTTACAGCAGCTACGAGCTACGGTTACTCAATACCAGCTGCATAGTGAACCGGTAAAGCAAATGCTGGGGTATGTCTTTAGCGCAGAGCTTTTGTGTCCAAATGACTGCATGGCCTTGGCAAAATTGCTATGCACACCATCTCAATATGTGCAGTGGGAAAGGTTATGGGAGGAGGAATGTAGAAAGGTTGTGAACACACCAGTGCCGCAGGGACATGCATTGCATGGGTTACAGCTCGATATGCTAATGGAGCAAGGCCCGTACGCAGCAACTCCCAGACAGCTCCAGTTTCCTGCTGAGTTCCATAGAGCGTCTGCAGAAGCAGCTCATAAGGCGTTGTTGCGTATCCCAACAGAGAAAAAGGGGCCAAACTGGGCGAATGTGCGTCAGGGTGAGCAAGAGACTTATGAGACCTTTATTAATCGCTTAGTCAGTGCTTTGGAATCTGACGCGGATTTGCAAGAAGGTATGAGGGAGAATCTCCTTAAGACCTTCACCTTTGAACATGCAAATG
This sequence comes from Pithys albifrons albifrons, assembly GCF_047495875.1. Classification (NCBI taxonomy): domain Eukaryota; kingdom Metazoa; phylum Chordata; class Aves; order Passeriformes; family Thamnophilidae; genus Pithys; species Pithys albifrons. Next base: position 47,430,277 of record NC_092497.1, read on the forward strand.
GCAAAACTAGACTGCTCTTAAGCACTTTGCCTAAGGAGGCCTCGCTGGTGGATATGCTGGACCGTGTTTCCAGAGCTCAGGCACAACAACAAAATGTATTTTTAGCTGAGGCTGTGGGGGAGGCTATGAAGGAGCAGAATAAGTCTATCACAAATACGCTTCAACAGCTCCCCATGCTCATGGCAGTTGTAACACGGCCGCATCCCAGAAAGGGGGATGGGCGTCGCAATGGCAACTGGGAGTGTTTTCGTTGCGGCAAGCCAGGGCATGTTCGTAAACAATGCATGGCTGGACCAGTGTGGTGCACCCTGTGTCAAAGTAGGAGTCATGTCGGCGAAGCGTGTAGAAGGTCGGGAAATGGGATAGCGAGCGTGAATGGGGTCGCGCGGGGACAACAGTAACTCCCAATGTTGTGAATGGGGCGCTCCCGCCACTGCCGGGAGCCTCGAGATTGACCTGGCAACAACAGTAGATGTTGTCTTGACTGACACGTCTCCCCAAAAGATTTCTACTGGGTGGCAGAAACCGAGAGACTCCTTTGGGGAGTTGTTGGGTCGATCATCGGCAGGGCTTAAAGGATTAGTGGTGCTGCCAGGCTTGATTGACGCTGATTACACGGGGGAGGTTAAAATAGTAGCACACACCTTGCAACCCTCCATGGTCATCCCAGCGGGAAGCTGCATAGCCCAAGTCGTGCCGCTGACTAACCTGCTACAAACAATGTCCTTAGGGAAAAGTGTGAGTAACATTCGAGGTGATCGTGGTTTCGGTTCTTCAGGGCCAGTGGCGTGTTTGTCGCTGCAGCTAAAATCGCAACCCATTTTGAAAGTCATTCTCTCCTATAACGGAGAGCGGTACCCTATTCAGCTGCTGCTAGACACGGGGGCAGATGTCACAATGGTTAGCCAAACCTTGTGGCCGCCGCATTGGCCATTACAGGTGGCCATGGAAGGGGTTACTGGCCTCGGGGGCATAACCACGGCAAGGACATCCCTCGGTCCTGCACAGATCGCTACCGAGGAATCAGTGCCTTCCGTAGTTGTCTATGTCTGTCCCCTTCCCCCCGGACTCCCAGGGCTTCTTGGCAGAGATGCGATGGCACAAATGGGAGTAACCCTGTCTACCGTAGGAACGGTTTTTTCACAACGGCCATTGGAAAGCCGCCACCACCCCGGCCACTCGTCTGGCTGACCAATGAGGCTGTCTGGGTGGAGCAATGGCCGTTGACAAAAGAGCGGCTGGAAATTGCTCATCAACTCATATCAGAACAAGTTGAACAAGGCCATTTAAAGGAGTCTGTTAGTCCATGGAACACCCTGATATTTGTCGTGCCAAAGAAGTCAGGGAAGTGGCGTTTGCTTCACGACTTGCGAAAGGTTAATGAGCAGATGCAGCCTATGGGGGCAGTGCAGTCAGGTCTACCAAACCTAGCTATGTTGCCTGAAAATTGGCCACTGCTGATTATTGATCTTAAGGATTGCTTTTTCACAATCCGTTTACACCCTAATGATACTCAGAGGTTTGCATTCACCCTGCCTTCGCTTAATAGGGCAGAACCGGCGAAACGGTTTGAATGGACCGTCCTGCCCCAAGGCATGAAGAACACCCCCACCTTGTGTCAGCTCTATGTAGCAGCTGCACTAGCTCCACTAAGGCAAACATGGCCACATGTATTAATTTACCAGTACCTAGACGATGTGGTTTTCTGTCAACAACAGTCCTTTACTTCTGAACAAACTCAGCAAATCCTTGACACCCTCTCTGCCTTTGGACTTCAAATAGCACAGGAAAAGCTCCAGATTAGCCAGCCTTGGAAGTATTTAGGGTGGGCTATCTCAGATTCAGTGATCCGTCCCCAAAAACTGACCATATCAACAGAGGTTGTTACCCTGCATGATGCTCAGAAACTATTAGGGGATCTGCAATGGGTACGGCCAGTGGTAGGCTTACGGAATTAAGACCTTGCACCTCTGTTGCCGCTGCTGAAGGGTACAGACCCTACCCAGCCTGTCTGTGTCTCTGATGCACAACGTATGGCCCTCCAAAACATCGTAGACAAAGTTAATAATAGATGGGCACACCGCAGAATTCTCAATTTTCCATTTTTGGTCTTTGTTCTCCTGTCGGCCCCATTCGTGAATGCAGTGATTGCTCAATGGCAAAAGAAAAAGAGGGGAAAACAGAAGGAGAGAATGTGTTTGATAGAGTGGGTATTTGGTCCAGTTATGCCCAAGAAAAGCATTGTACCACTCATTGAGAGCATGGCAAACCTCATTATGAAGGCTAGAACGAGAACAGTTGCCATTTCAGGGGCAGAACCAGAGTATGTCCATCTGCCCATGACACCAACAGAACTTGAATGCGCCTTGAATAACTCAGAGGTGCTTCAACGAAGCTTGCTAGGATGGTCAGGATAACCACAGAATTTCCTACAGGGAAACTTGGGGCCTTGTTAACCACGCAGAGATGGTCAGGCATTCCCTTGTGCTCTAGAATACCGCTGGTGGATGCTGTCACTGTGTTTACTGATGCAGGGAAGTTATTGAAAACTGCTGCCATTGTGTGGAAAACAGATAATCAGTGGCAAAAGAAGGTGCTAAAGGGAACTGCTGAGGATAGTTGCAGACACTAGAAATTACCGCGGTATGTTGGGCATTTAATCACTGGATGATGAGTTCATTGAATGTAGTAACAGATTCATTGTACGTTGCAGGTGTGGCCCAGCGCATTGAGGATGCAGCAATAAGAAAAACTGGTAGGCCGCGATTAGTGCGATTGTTCCAACAGCTCCAGCAAGCTATTCAACAGCGCAGCTTGCCGTATTGTGTAATTCACATATGGAGCCATTAGTGGAGTTTGGGTCTGGGACAGGGCAATGCAAAGGCAGATGCACTAGTCTCTGCAGCAATAACGATCCACTGTCCACTTAACAAATTCGAATCTGCCAGGATGGCGCATAATCAATTTCACCAAAATGCTAAAGGTCTGATGAGGGACTTTGAGCTCTCTCAGGCAGAGGCCTCTGGAATTGTGAGAACTTGCCCTCAATGCAGCCACCATGGGCCTGGAATTGGCATGGGAGTAAATCCATGCGGGTTAAAAGCCCTAGAAATATGGCAAATGGACGTCACACACGTACCTAGTTTTGGGAGGCTTAAGTACGTCCATGTCACAGTTGACACTTACTCGCGGTTTGTATGGGCCACTGCACAAACAGGAGAAAGGGCTTTGCATGTTAAACGGCACCTGACGCAGTGTGTGGCAGTCATGGGGGTTCCAGAAACCATCAAAACAGATAATGGGCCTGCATATGCCAGTCAAAGTGTGAAAAAGTGGTTTCAACATTGGGGAATTAAACATGTAACAGGGATTCCACACTCCCCTACCAGACAAGCTGTAGTTGAACGAACCAATAAAACCTTAAAGGAATACTTGGATAAATTTAAGGATGAATTAGATATTCAGGAGAAGCTAAACAAGGCACTCTTTGTAATGAATCATTTATGTATTTTTGGGGATAATGCAGAACCTGCAGCTCTATTACATGGTAGAGCTCTGCCCAAAATACAGCCCAACTGTACTGTCAAGGTTACTTATAGGGATCCTAAAACAGGTGAATGGAAAGGCCCTGCTGAAGTAATATTCTTTGGGAGAGGCTATAATTGTGTTTTAACACCAACAGGACCTCAATGGATTCTGGCAAAGTGGACCAAGGCAGCCACCAAACAACAAGATAAAGACACACCAGATGACGACAATCAGCGTGGCAACAATATTACCTTTCGAGATCAACCTGTTGGACTCTGCCAATTGTTTGGGTCTGCTTAGGTCATATAAGTTGTCACCTGTAATAACAATAGAACTGTGTATGTTTGGTAGTTCTGCTATTATGAGTGAAGTTAGCCTTACTCTGCTGCCAACTCAGGATATTTGGTTTGTCTTTGCCAACGTAACCAGACAGCAAGAGACTTGTATTAGCTAATCTCAAATAAGAAATCCTTTGATCACATGGTTAAGTAGTATTTTAAGTCTTCTTAACTCTAATCAGTGCCTTACTACTCTTACTATGCCGGCATTTATCTGTTTTAGTGACTAGTGTGGATAAGGTTTCTCTTTTAAGTTTTTAGTTTACTTTCTTAAGATTAATAAGATAGCATTGTAATTTGGTTAAGTCTTAATGATGTTATTGCTGTGTGTGTTTATATTATACTCTTATGATGTGAAGTTAGGTATGTTAAGTAAGCCATTCTGCAGACAATTAATCAAACATGGATAGTTCAAAAAAAAATAAACGGGGGAATTGTTGGGATTTCATATGCTCTTAGATCTAAAGTGTGAGTTGTGTATTGAACTTGTTTCTGTACTTAGCGTGTTGTAGCTTCAAGGACTAGTTAATGAGGTCAGCAGCTCCAGCCACCCTCTCAACAGATGTGTGTAATCGGCCAATTAGAGCAGGCATTGTCATGTAAACAGCATTGTTAACCAATTATCAGTGCCAAGGTGGCGGAGCTGCGGAGGAATTCAGTTATTGAAGTGTATAAGAGTTTTGTGAGCGGATGAATAAAGTTGCCTGTTGCAGTAACTTCTGTGAAGTCGTCTCAGCAGGTCACAAACCCGTCTCCCTCGGTTACATAGTTGTACCTGGTTCCAATTAAAACAGAAGTAAACAGAGCATTTTGATGAATTCCACATGAAGCAAGTAAGCATCTGAAAAAAAATGGAAGTGATTAGGGCTTACTCTAATTAAACTCCTCATACATTCACTCTAGGCAAGTTAGATCACTTGCAACTAAGCAGCAAGCCTCTGTTTTTTAGAAAATGCTTCAGTAAGTCACCTAATAATCACAAGTTAAAACACAAATCATAAACTTATAAACCACATGATCTAAACCAACAGCCTTAGATTAGGTTGTCACCGGGTTGTGCTGTTATCTGAGAACTAAACTCCTAACATTCCTGCTTATTTCAAGGTGTGTGGGAGAAGAAAAACACTACATATGCTCTCCCATCAGTAAAACAAAAAAATTCGTTCAGATAAACTTTAAGAACTCCTTGAAGAATCACAGTATATTAGTGTACAATTAACCACTTCAGAAATCATGCTTCTGGTGAAAAGCACAAATTTAATGGCAAGTGCCACAACATGTTTTTTCATGACTTCGAAGCAGCCTATGATTGACAATAAACTTATAAATAAATATTATCAGGATTAAGAGCTGCATTTAATTTTTATTGAGCTTTGACAAACACTGCTAGGAAACTCTGTCTCACAGCTGTCATAATCAGAAACATTCCACGGAAGAAGTGCATGATGATACCACACACTCAATAAAATCCGTGAGTTGATTTCAGTCTCCATTTTCCTGGTAACAATATTTAACTGTTTTCAAAATCTAGCATTAAAACAGGGATTCACTATTGATTTTCAGGGATCTCATTACAGGATATTAACTTGCTGGGGAGAGGGGCATATTTTCCTCAGGATTCTTGTTTTTTTGTTGGTTTATCTAAGTAAGGAGTGTTGTCTTGTAGCAGATCTTTCCTGGGTATGAGCACTGTAATGGAAAAAAAAAACTCAGTAAGATTATAATCTTATGGAAAATACTATTTCGCAGTTGTTTTTACATAAACAAACAAAAAATCAGGATCTTATGAGGATCATGAGGACCTGAAGTTCAGGTTTATGATGGGATCTGAACTAGGATTTGAACTTCTGGTAAGTGTACAAGTGGCATCATGATTTCTACCTCAGAAAAAGTTATGCTAAGATTTTTACCTTCACTTGGTCACACTAAAGCCTTCCCATTTTTCCTTTTAAGAGCACTGAAAATTGTAATAGCAGTAAGAAACCACAAAAAAAGACAAAGTCTTGCAGTAACTTTCAGCAGGAAAGTGAATGGTGATTTTATGAAGCCTGAGCCATGCTTACTTCAACAGTTTCAAAAATTAGTACTGAATTTGACTTAGCCTGCTCCCCCAGCTCCTGGAATCTGATCTGTAATATTTATCTTGTCACACCTGTTTTAAAGGCCAACAGAAAAAGAAAGCATCTCATAAAAGTTATTGCCAGTATGTTGTCACAAAACTGACTATACTGTCCCAGAAATACACTGTATTAGGGTTTGCCTAATTATGCACCATTTTAACCACTTCCTGACGCCTGAGTTTTTGCCATTGAGCTTTTCAGAAATCAGCTCGTCTTTACTTCATGAAGGAGTTGTATCATGTCAGATTTGCTCCAGCAGAAAAAACTAAATTACAAGCACATGAAGTCACAATGCTGTACTTTGACTAAGCCAGACAGTAGGACTGTGAAGAAACAGTAAACCTGTAAAACCGTGTGTTTCGTGCATGCAATGAGTAACAAGCTGTCCAAAGTGCACTGTTATCCCTTATCTTACAAGAAAGAAAACTTATTTTCTCAAATGTATGGGTTTTTTGCATCTAAGTACTGATACTGATGCATTAAATATATTTCTAAGAGCTCATTTCAAAATCTTTGCACAGAAACTTTGTACCTTTAAAATCTCCACCTGTCCTAGGCAGTGACATTACTCAACAGCTTACATTAAGGGTTTGGACAGAGAATAACAGATAGACTATTTGTCTCACTATTCCTTTACTTATTTTCAGTCTGTATTTATTTACACAACTACAACATTTTTATATATTAGCATGTAGATTTACTCACCTATTTTGTCAGAATCTGTGTGAACTGCCTGAATAACAGAAGTTCTGAGAATCACTTCAACATCTGAAGCTATTTTCAGAAGCTGGCAAATGGAAGCACAAAAAACACAACAGAGTAATTATATTATATTAAATTATATGTGCTTATTCCTGAGGATATTTTCCATACTAGACAACTATTCAAATAATAAAGTCAGTCAGTTCTATCATTAGGTTAGTTATATACTATCTATATGTAGCTTTCGCCTTGGGGATCCTGGAATAACTTACGGGTTGATACATAAACTACTCTGTAATACAGAAGAGAGAAGGAAACTTCAGCTCAGTAACATACAGCAGTATATACGTCTATACACCCAATTAAACCTCAAATGAATAAGGTAAAATGCGACTATAGAACTTATTAAGTAGTTTCCAATGATCAAAGACATTTGTGAATGCCCCAATAACATTTGCCCTAGTGAAAAGGCAATCGCATTCTTTAAACACTATTGCTCTTGAAGTAAAGAGACAAAAACAACAGCAAAACATGACAAGAATTAAGAACAGAGATTTCACGGAAAAGCAGTACAAGAACAAGGCACTACCTAAGACTGGCAAAGGCATTAGCATTTGGCAAAAAGCCTACATTTCCTTCCCTCACTAAGATGATAAGCTGAAGTGCCCTTGCTAGGTTTTTTTCTGAGCCATTAAGAGAAGCCTAATGCTTGTTTTCAAGATACTTGTGCCAGAAAGACATGAAATTGCACAAGTGAGACACTTCAGGAGACATGCTTACACTTGAAAGTACTGTGTACCAACAGAAGTGGATCTTTGCAAAGGTTAGAGCTCAAGACTTGATATCTACACTGCATCTCTCCTCATACCTTTGCCCTGTAAGAGTTTGGAGAAGGTATCCTTCAGTTCTCCCTACTGAAAACCCATTAGCAGCCAGGCTGCATGATCCTGAACCACACCTTCCCCTTCAGTTTGATCTCAAAGGAATTCTGCCATTTGCTCTGACACAGCAATTCAAATCACAGGAAGTGAAGACAACCAAGATAACTTCCAAAGTGCCCTTTCGATCTGAACTGAAACCACTGCATCGGATTCAACTGCCATCTCTCACATTCTCATACTATAATACAGTTACTTTCATCTCTGTAAGATCACTGCGTACTTGATAGGTACAAGTATGTACAGATAAAAGTACTTGATGTCATATTAGAATACACTGCAGCTTTCTACTCAGGCAAAGTAATCCATGTTTGAATCATGAATACTAGTGTTTTCAGCTGCTGTCCAAAGCAGAACAATAACAGTACTATGTTCATGCAAGCAAGGGGCCAAACGTGTACAAGCCCTGTATATAATTTGATTTAGTTCTTTGGCAACACAGTCTATTCATACACATACATGTCATAGAACCATAGAATTGATTGTGTTGGAAAAGATCTCCGAGATTGTCGAGTCCAACCCTTGGTCCAACTCCAGTCCCTTTACCAGATCATGGCACTCAGTTCCACAGCCAATCTCAGTTTAAAAACCTCCAGGGATGGTGAATCCACCACCTCTCTGGGCAGCCCATTTCAATGCCTGATTACTCTCTCTATAAAGGATTTTTTTCTGATATACAACTGAAATTTCCCCTGGCAGAGCTTGAGCCTATGCCCCCTTGTCCTATTGCTGAGTGCCTGGGAGAAGAGACCAGCCCCCACCTGGCTAGAACTTCCCTTCAGGTAGTTCTAGACAGTGATGAGGTCACCTCTGAGCCTCCTCTTCTCCAGGCTAAACAACCCCAGCTTCCTCAGCCTCTCTCCACAGGACTTGTGCTCCATTCCCTTCACCAGCCTTGCTGCTCTTCTCTGGACCTGCTCCAGCACCTCAATATATTTCCTGAACTAAGGGGCCCAGAATTGAACACAACACTCAAGGTGCGGCCTCACCAATGCAGAGTACAGGGGAAGGATCACTTCCCTGGTCCTGCTGGCCAAGCTGCTTTTGATACAGGCCAGGATCCCATTGGCCTTCTTGGCCACCTGGGCACACTGTTGGCTCATGTTGAGCTTCCTCTCAATTAGTACCCCCAGGTCCCTTTCTGCCTGGCTGCTCTCCAGCCACTCTGTGCCCAGCCTGTAGTGCTGCATGGGGTTGTTGTGGCCAAAGTGCAGGACCAGAAGTCCAGTGTAGAGGTTTTAATGATGGCTCTCCTTACATCCCTGAGGATTGAAAATTCTATTATTTCATGGTCGCTGTGCCCCGGATGGCATCCAACCACTACATCATCCACCAGCCCCTCTCTGTTTGTAAACAGTAGATCTAGTGGGGCCTTACCCCTGGTAGGCTCATTTACTAGTTGATGAAGGAAATTGTCCTCCTTGACTGCCTCTTCTCTGCAGTATGAAGCTCCCAGGAGATATCTGGCAGGTTAAAGTCACCCACAAGAACAAGGGCTGGAGATTTTGAGACATCTGCCAGCTGCTTGTAGAATAATTCATCTCCTTCATCATCCTGGTTGGGCGGTCTGTAACAGACACCCACAAGAATGTCAGCCTTGTTGGCCTTCCCCCTGATTCTGGTTCACAGGCACTCAACCTTGTCACTGCTGACCTCAACTTCAACAGAGTCAAGAGACTCTCTAACATATAAAGCCACCCCTCCAGCTCTCCTACCCTGCCTGTCTTTTCTGAATATATATATATACACACACACACAACGATATATCTACGTCTATATAATAAATACAACAGCTTCTGTGATGCTCTCGGAGTGTGTAGTTGGAATGAAAATCTGGCATTTCTTCCACTGACACATTTAATCAATTATCAAGTAACCCACATTAAAAAGTTAACGTGTATTTTGTAGGTTGTCAATCCTAACAAATCCAGATTTAAAAATTACAGCAAGTATTCTTCCTGAACATCTATTAAAAAAACCCCGAATCACATAACTGAGCTGATCAGACACTGGGAAAACAAACACAGAGTATTACTATAGGGAGCTGATAACAAACAGAAATGAACGAAGTCCTAACTAAATGGTTCAAACTATTTATGTTACTGTCCAGTGGCCAGTAAGAGAAAGAACTTTACATTTCCTTCTGCAATGGAGGAATAGAACCACTTTCTTCCAACCTGTGACTGATGACAATATAAATACAGTGTGCTAAAAGGCTGAATGACAAAGACCAAGTTATTTACTGTGTATGAATATTACGGACTAATATAATGCAAAATACAGAAGTTTCATTTCCGGTCTCAGTAAGTTTTAGAAAAATGAGTCAGTAAAAAATGTAAAGGTTACAATTGAGCAAAAATATCCAACTTGGAGAGCTAACAGAATACTCTACTTTTAATGCACCATGTATAAAAAAGAAGCAAAAAAATCCCTGTAGTATAATTAATATATCTATATTACAATCAGTCATAATCGTTTAGTTGTTTTTTGCCTCCCATAGAAGATGCTGACTCATTTGTGATCTGCCAGTAACCGAACAGATTATTTAACTTCTCTGTATCTCTCTGTTCTTGTCTACAAAACAACGACCAGGTAAACTTAAGTGACCACAGGTCAGATAGATATTACGAGCAAAGTATAAAATATTTACAATAAAATAGAAACTGTAAACATTTTTTCCCATAATGTTAATTAAAAACTTCAATATAATAATTCTGAACTATCAGAAACACTTTCTACTCATGTATTTTTGTATGCACAAAGATTCTTATTAATACCATCAGAGGTATCTATATATTTCTAAAGAAAGATGCATGTAGAAGTCTTTCCTAACTAACCTGGCTTATGAAGTCTCAATATACTTACACTGGTTTAAAGATCCTTTAAGTAAAAAGCTCATTCATAAGTATTCTGCTGCAAAGTGGGAAAAAATACCTCCAAAAAACCAGAGAAGTAGTACCTCATTTATCTTCTCCTCAGATGTCTCGTCTTGGTTATTTCTGAATTCTTCATTTATCTTTTGTCTTGCAGCTGAATAAAGTAAACAAAAAAACTAAAGCATGAAAAAAATTGTATCTTGTGTTTGTCATTGCCTCAAAGCTCAGAATCCTAAGCCCTTTATCACGCCTTCCCGGGACACTCTGCCTGAAGTATTTCAATGTGAGATTTCCATGCAATTCATGTGATGTCGTATTTTAAATTGACTAGTATAGGAATAAAGTAAGATTTCCTATCGAGCACTTTGAATTATATACAGAAGCTTGTTTATTAAAAAAGCAGCACTTATCCTTTGAGGACAACTCAGATAGAGACAACTAATTCAAATGCTTAGTACAGTTAAACATGCTTTTGTTGGACTGGAGAGCGGAAGTTAAAAAAGAAAAGAGAAAATAAAACCTCCCAGGAAGATTGGCAGTGTTCAAAAAAGGAGATGTTTCCCTTATAAAATATGGTTTGAGTGCTTGAATCTAACAAACATGTTTTTGTTTCAAATTAAAGGACGTCTGGTTACTTATTACAAGTTTTCCCAATGATTACTTAGAAATATGAAAGACAATAATTTTAAGAAAGATTATGTTAAGAACTCTCTTTCTGTGTACTCAGAGAAGAAAGTTCCACAGAAATAGAGGTAAGCACAGACCAAACAAGTAACTCACCTTCAAGTGCTCTGTTATCATTTTTAAAAACTTCTTGCCGTGTTCTGTGTAACAACTTAAAAACCTTCAACACCTGCCAATATAACATCAATAGAATTAACTTATTTGCTAGCCAGGCTCTGTTGAAATTAACATCTTACAACTACAAAAGTTTCAGTTGAAATTTCATGTTCTTCGCATTTAGTGCTGAATTTGATAGACTCAAACCAATATCCAAGATACTTTGCTTCAATTATCAATTAAAAAACTTGCAGCGAAACTAAAAGTTATGTAATCAAAATCCCAGACAGTTCCAGACATTTCAAATTAATCTAAAATGCTAGCATTAAATGGCTAATTAATTATTTGGCACAATGCCAATATAATCCTGGAAATACACAGATGCACACATACTTATTGTGGTAACATCAAATAAACCAACAGAATTGGAATCACTCTGAATGTTAAGTCACTTGAAGGTACTACCAAGGGTATATTAGCGGTTATTCTCCAATTATTGAAAAAAGCAGGAATAGAAATGTTAAAAGTACTCTCACACTTGCAAACCAATTTGAGAAAAGTGAATTTCAAAAGCATCTGAAACTGTATATTAACTAATTCAACACTTATTTTTAATGTCACTGTGCAATACTTGAGCATAATCTTCTACAGGTGGTATGGCAACACAACAAACACAAAGCAAAGTCCTCCCCTCAAATATAAATGCCAGGTCAGCCAATAAAAACTTCAGGAAAATCAAACATGCAAAAAATTAGGACTTACAAAGTAAAGAAGACACACCTCAATATATATGAAAAGCAAACCCTTGAGAATCACAGCTCACAGGCATGTGGTTTTGGCTGTTCATTCATGAAAATGAATTACAGAAATCCCCAAGTCCTTATGAGACTTTCTGGGTTTTTGTCAGGAACTGGAAAAAAATCTCTGACAAGAACCAAAAAAACCCTTGATAACAAGAGCTGTTTTGCAGCTCTTTCCACTACTTTGAGTGTTTTGGCTTCTCTAGAAGGCACAATTTCAAGTACCTCATAATAACCTTAAATTGCTTTCTCACAATTAGTATTCCTAAAATTTTTCAGAAGGATACAAAGAAAACACAGAGCTGTAACTGTGAAAAGACTACCTTCTTTATCAATGTATCTGTATCTGCACTGGAGATACAAACAAGACTGTCCCCTAAAAGTAAAACAAAAACATCCTGGCAGGACCCTGACAAAAGTGTTGCCTCTGCTTTAGGTCTGCCAATGACAGAAATCTTCTCTAAAAGCTACTGTTTTCAACAGATGTCAACAAATGTTTAGATTTTCAAACTAAGTTCTCATCCTCTACTCAGCTGGTCACTTGGCCACACCTTGAGACAATTCATCCAGAAATGCACACACAGTAACACAGCTTTCAGGAAGACAAAGAAGACATAAGCCAGTAAGAACATGCAAGTTTCCAGTTCAATGTGAATTTTGTAGTGCTACCAACAGACAACTTTGAATCTCATCTCACCATGTGGATTAGATCAGATCATTAACTTTTACTTGTAACATATGACTCAGCGTGCTGTTGAGTGTATGTAAGTGCATTACAGATCTTTCTGGAAAGAGGGCAAATTAGTGCATTCTCAATTGCAAAAGGGTCTCATGAATGTTCAAGTAAAAAAACCGCTTGTCACTTCTGCAAGAATTAGTGAGCCTTCACAATCTGTTAACTCAATCTGAGCAGAGACATTAAATAATGAACATGGAGCCTGCAAACTCTTTTTCAGCTTCTGTGTGCTTAATAATTAGCAATGGAACAGAACCATGTTGCCTTTAATTATGACATTCCCTAGATGGGTTAATCTGTGGGAAGCAAACTCACGGAATTAAACATCAGCAAAAAGAATTCTTGCTTTTTAGATGTATTTTAACAGATTTAACTAAATTATTTCAGGACATTCTGAAATATTTCTACCCCACAATTCACCATCTTCACAAATCTTAAATTAATATTACCAATGGTCTTGTGTAAAAGACACACATGGTGAAACTTGAAGTATTTTATAGTTAATTCAAACTCTTTGATGAGCAATTTTCAGGCACCTGCCTACCCTCACAGCAGTTTACGGCTTCCTCACAAGGGGAAGAAGAGAAGCAGAGATCAACCTCTTCTCTTGTGACCAGTGACAGGGTCCAAGGGAATGGCCTAAAGTTGTGTCATGGGAGATTTAGGCTGGATATCAGGAAAAGGTTCTTTCTGCAGAGGATGGTTGGGCACTGGTGCAGGCTCCCAGGGAAGTGGTCACAGCATGAAGCCTGGTGCAGTTCAAGCATTTGGATGATACTCTCGGGCACTCTTGGTCCCATGCAGGGCTAAGGGCTGGACTCTGGCGACCCTTGTGGATCTGTTCAAACTCTCCATCTGACTCTACTGCTGCAAACTCCTCCTGGGCAGTATTCCCTACACCAGCCACAGAGCTGTTGCATCAGATGGCCTTGATCGATACATTAATGCAGACTCCTTTGACCCCTACAGTCACCTACTTATACACAGAACTCCACAAATACCTCGGTGTATTAGCACTCCCAACACCAGCTTCGGAATACTGCTGGAAAACGTGCTCTTGAGCCCGACAATACACCATAATACGAAAGACTTAAATAACTCTTAACTATTTGCTTTCCTTCATCATACCTTCACGAGTCATGCTTTTCATGCATTGTAACCTCTGCTTGTCACATCTCACTTCCTTTTCCCACAACGGCCTTTGCTTTCTTTATCTGGTTCTGTGCCCTCCTTGTCCTGAAAGTCTATGTGTTTTGGACCTTACAGAGCCAAAGGCTGCACCCTCCCCTCCCGCCTGCGGCGCAGCTCCCGTGAGTGTGCTGTGCGCGTATGTCACTCGCCTGCCCGCGGCTCCCCATAGCCGCGCCGTCCGGCAGCGCGCCCGGCACCGCCTCCGGGAAGTGACGGCCAGGAAGTGACGACCTGGAATGCTGCACCGGCCCCTCCTTCCGGTACTGCCTGTCCGCCGGCCCCGCCCGGCGCCACTCGCGGTCGCCGCTGTTCCGGGCAGCGTCTGCGTCGCCGCCCCGCCCGCTCCATCCATCCCGGCGCTCCGTGTGCCTCCTGCGGGACAGCGCCCGCTTCATCCATCCCGTCGCTCCCCGTGCCTCCCGCGGAACAGCGCCCGCTCCATCTATGCCGGCACGCCCCGTGTCTGCCGCGGGACAGCGCCCGCTCCATCTATCCCGGCACGCCCCGTGCCTGCCGCGGGACAGCGCCCGCTCCATCCCGCCGGGATGCTCCGCGCGGCCACCCCCGTCCCGCTGCCTCCGCTGCTGTGGCCATCGCAGGCCTTCCCAGACTCACAGAATGGTTCGTGTTGGAAGGGACCATATCCCTGCTCAGGCAGGGTCATCCCAGAGCACATGTCGCAGGATTGCATCCAGACGGTTCTGGAATATCTCCATTGAGGGAAACTCCACAACGCCTCTGGGCAAATCTGTTCCAGCGCTTGGTCACCTGCACAGTAAAGAAGTTCTTCCTCATGTTCAGGTGGAACTTCCTGTGCAACAGTTTCTGCCTGTTGTTTCTTTGTCTAGTGCTTGGCACCACCACAAAGAGCCTGGCTCCATCCTCTTTGCACACCCTTTAGATATTTACACACATTAATGAGGTCCCCTCTCAGCTCTCTCTTCTCAAGGCTGAATAGATGCAACTCCCTCAGCCTTTCCTTGTGAGAGAGATGCCCCAGTCTACCATTCTTCCTTACTGCCCTCTGCTCAACCCACTCTAGGAGTTCCACATCCCTCTTGTCCTCATGAGCCCAGAACGGGACACAGCACTCCAGATGTGCCCCACCAGGGCTGAGTAGAAGGGCAGGATCCCTTGCCATGACCTGCTGGCAATGCTTTTCCTAATGCATCCTGGGATACCACTGGCATTCTTAGCCATTCCAACAATGCCAACGCTTGGTATGATGAAGCTTGGTGGGAGGCTCCCAACACCTGCAGGAAGGCCTGTAGGGAGTCCCTAATGAGGAGGCAGTGCTGCCCACAGGCTCCTTGGCCCACGTGGGCTGTGAGGGCTGCCATGTGGCACAGGAACGCTGCCGGCTGAGGTGAGCCATGGTGAGGACAATGAGCTGCTCCTTGTCCTGCTCTCCCTGCCTAGGGTCTGCAGAGCACAGCCCAGGCAGCCTGGCTGTGCATGGCACAAAGACCAGCGTGTTCTGCCCTGTTCTTCTGAACAAAAATGTAATTGTTTCAAATGGGTAATTGGACAGCCAATTTTGTAAGTTCCTGTGCGACACCTGGAACGTCCAATAAATGGAGATAATTGCTCTTGCTTCAAGTAAGTTTTTATTTTGCCAGACTGTTTCCATGCTCTTGCAGTTAGAACAGCCAGTTCAGAATCTTTACTTACTTGGGGTGTCTTCCCCTTTCCCAGACTACTTTTTCACTTTTATAGGAGAAAAATTGTGGTTACAGTTGCCTGTTTCTGTGCTTATCAGTGGTATCTCAGGATGTCTCTGGTTTCTAGGCACGCAGCTGTACATAGAAGAAAGCAGCTGCACTTTTCAAGGACGCTTTTGGTTCCCAGGATCACAGCTCCCAAGCTGGCAGGCTTTTTCTCTGCTACTCTTTTCCAATAGACATTTTGCTCTGCTCAGTAATTTTCCCTTTCTAGTCGGGTCACTTTCTCCACTGCTCACATCAAGCTCCCCACAGCTCTGCCTTGCCACAGCCTGATGGACCAGCCCAGCCTTGGCTGGGGCATACCATGGCCAGGTTAGGTACTTTTATAAAACTCAGTTTCCATTCAAACAAGTTTAAGCTTCAATAACACATCACCCAGCATTAGCTAAAGGCAGCATGAGGATTTTCTGTGTAATCTGCTTTACTGCTCACTAGACCTCTAGCTTCAGTAAGAGTCTACTTAATTGCTTCATTGCAAGTACATTGAAAGATAATTGAAATAGAGGAACACTAAACTATTAATAATTTTAATATATTTATTATCTACTTAATTGTAAGCAATTATTAAATACTTTGGACTATGTATCCCATAATGAAACTTGATCTGTTAGTATGAGAAGTGATGTTTATTCTTAAATTTATTTCCGGAAATAATTATTGCAACTGTGAATGAGTAAATTAAACCCTTTGAAAATAATTTATTAAAAATAATATAAAATTTGCCATTTACAGAGTGAAATGAAAATGTATGTTGGAGTCAACTATGTGAATAAAATGTTTTTTGCTTTTTCAGAGAAACTTCTAAAATTGTCTCTTTTCATCTTCTCTTGACATAGAAATATGCTTTCTGGACTGACTCCACCACAGCCCAAGGAACAAGTAAAAGTAGATTAGCAGGTGCAAATAAATCCTGAGTAAGTATTTGTATATTAAACTCTGGAATCTGTCAGATCTTCTATTCTTTCACAAAATATTTTTAATTCCTGAGAAAATAAGGGAATAAAATTAATCATGTATTTGTACTGAACAACCATGATTAGGCAACAATAAAAATCAAAGAAATTTGACTTGGAAGCACCAATTCTATCCTTGTTTTAGTTGCCATAAAGCTCCAATACCATCTGTAGGACACATGCATGTCAGAGTAACAAAACTGAGAACCATCAACTGAGGAACAGAATATCATCCCAAAGTTTAATGTGCTTCATCATAGCTTTTTTTAACGGTATCTGAAGATAAACAAATTCAGAGTTTTTGTCAGCAATATATGACAAATTCTGCTCTTTTTGTAACATGTTCAGATAATCAAATGTGGAAGCATATTAGGATTAAACCACTTATCAATATTTATTCCCTGCCTCTCCATCAGTTCATCCTTCAGGTTGTAATGATACCAGGGCTGACCTGATTATGTAGCAGCACCTGGCCCTTCGTGTTGTTAAACCACATGAAAAGGAAGCCTTTTGTTACTCTTTTTCTCTCCCCCCCCCCGCTTTTCCATTTCTCCTATTTCGTGTCTGGTGTCATATATAAAAAAAGTATTTACGACTAGATGTGTAGCTGTGTAACACTGTATTGTCCTCCGTGGCCATACTGGTTAGTCATATTGATTATTCTGTTTCATGGTCAGGACATTACTCATGTGCAGAAGGGCTGCAGGAGCCACCCCGATTCCAGCCACACCCGACGCCTGCAAGCTTGCATGGAAAAGGTAACGAGAGCCTTGCCCGGAGCAGTCTGCAAGGCGAAGTCCCAAGAAGTGACACAGATATTTGGGCAGGACTTGATAAGGCTGCATTTCTGGCTACAACAGCCCCTCCTGGGGCGGCACTAACTCCGCAGAGGACGCTTCACTACCTTGATCCCTCCGCCAAGACCAGCCCCTGGCGGATTCCTGCGCGGCTCGGGGTTAGCGCGGGCGCGCCAGCGCGGTGGGCGGTGCCAAAGGGAAGAAGGACAGGCGAAGCCACCAATCGACAGGCTGGCACGGCCCGTCGCCATCTGCTGGTCCAATCAGCGCCGCCGCGGGCGTGGCCGCTGGAACGGGGCGTGGAGGCGGGCGGGTGACGCGCGGGAGCGACCGCCATGGCTGACGAGATCAGCAAGGCGCAGGCGGCGCGCCCTGGCGGGGACACCATCTTCGGGAAGATCATCCGCAAGGAGATTCCCGCCAACATCATCTACGAGGACGAGCAGGTGCGAGGGGTGCAGACGCGGCCGCCCGCGGCTCGCAGAGGCCGGGGGATGCCGTTGAGGTACTCAGGAGCGCGGCGCGGCGCTGCGGGCCAGGCCATCGTGCACCGTCCCTGGAACTCCATCGGGCTCCCTGCCAAGGGACGAGAGCTCGCACAGCTGGCATAGGAGAGTAGCCGTCACACCTTAACTGCAAGCGGTCTCTTTGCAGGGTCCGAAAAGTGCAGCCTATCTGGGTGCTTTTGCAGGTCCCTCATAGCCTTATAGAGGTAATGCAGCTCTACTTGCCAGGCCTTGGCTGTGAACTTCCGAGAGAGATTGTTAAAGGGAAAATTTAAAGAGAATTAAAACTTTTCGAGCTCTTATTAAGTAATAGTGGTCATCCTGCAGGCAGCAAATACCGCTTTCAGTGGTGCGGTGGATCTCGTAGCACTGAGCGATGCTGGTGCACCACAGCATGTTAGAGGCTAAATTGAATAATTAGCTCATGAAAAAATGCGGTCATTATCTCCAAGATGTAAGCGAACTAGCGTTCAAGCTCCCTTGCCGTCCCCCCGCTCCCAAATACGGGAGCTCCCATTAAGTAAGGGATTATTTTCAGTGTAGAATACGCTCGCTAGGAATGTCAGATTTATGTGTTTAAAAAGTGTCCATAGCTTGAAACAGTGTTTTCATAATAGATACAGAGATGTTGAGTTGCCATCTGCTCTCAAGAATGTTAGGCGTGTTACCTGCTTTCTGAAAATCACGCTTATGTTAATACACTGTGTTTATGTGAGGGTGTGCATTCTTTTCTTTCCCCGGTCAAAGCTACCTGAGGTTTTTCTTCAGCTGCAGAGGCTACAGCACAGTAACCAGAGCACCCTCTGTTTGGGAACCAGGCCATTGACTTCGCTGAGTGATTTATAGCACATAGTCACTGTTGGTAGCCATTAGTGCAGAATATTTTCTGAAACAGCAATTACCTTCAGTGTCTTGGTTGATTTTTACCTTAAATTTCACAGAAATGTAGAATTTCTTTCAGAGTGTAGTTGACTAGTGAGTGATCTTTTAATTAGTTTTGTTGGCTCCATCAAGGTCTGTCTAGAGGTGACTGGAAATATTGCAATGAGAAGGGTAAAGAAGGCTTTTAATCATTAATTAACATGCAGAGAAAAGGAAATACTAAAAAGTACAAAGTCTCTGTGGAATTTTGCCTTATCACTGTTGTTCCAGTCGAAACTAAACTTTCTGAAGTTTACACTGGTTTACTATGGACTTGCTGTGCTTTTTAATCTTGATGCTACTTATGCTTTTTGTTCCATAAAAAATTTTTTACTACTGGTCGTCTGCTCTTTAAATTTTTTGACTCAGTTTGACCATTTGGATTCTGCCTCTCTGTGGGCCACATTTAATAGAAAAAGTGCTTACAAAATTATCAGCTGGAAGTAAGATTTTTTTTTAATTGGGTGCAACTTACTTTTATTCTTTGATTATTTGCTTACTGTCCTCTGACTGGGAGAAATGAGCAGCTCATCAGATTCAAAACTGGGCATTATCTTCTTAAAATACCTTAACACTACAGAACAGATGTATAGAAAAACCAAAAGATTGTTACCGCAAGTTAAGTTTGGGCTTTTCAGCACCTTTTCTACTCTTGGCAAAGGCCACAGTTCTTCTTGGAATTAAAAAGCAGTTCATTCAGTTTACTAATTCACAAGTAAAACTATCCAGGAAATAAATATTTTGAAGAATCTCACTATGTGATTGTACATATGAACTCTCTGTGACATAACCAGTAACTGCCAGGTGTGTTGCTGTTAAATGTGAAGGGTAAGTCAGAGATGTCCTTGGACTGATGATGGCAGAGCACATGCTGGACATCTCCAAATTGTCCTGGTTGGCCGTTTGTACAGAGGCATAGCTTCCTTTTATCTTTCTTGGCTTTCTCTTTTATTTCTCTTACCTACTGGCAATTCATAATTTGACATTTATTTGATATCGTTAGATGCTGCATTCAGTTTTTGATTAGTAGTAATTTTGGTATTTGCACAACTTCAGTTGAGAGTCAACTACTCGCTACTGCTGGTTGTTCATATTTTAAAAGTGATGCCTTTCCCTCAGCGTAGGAATGTCTGAAATAGAGCCAGTCTTAATGCATTACTGTGAAATATTTTTTTCTGAAATAGCTGGTGCTTTGAGAAGTGTAATACGGCCTCAATCACATAACTTCAAGTTCTTTGGAATTTCCTTGCTGCCTTTGGACCAAGTCAATATTCAGACATAACTGGAAGATTATTAGCAACTCTTTGCCATTTGTTTTCTTAAACATGGTGTTAATAAAAAATCGAAATGAGCATAAATGTACTTTTTGTAGGCGCACATGCCAACAGCTCCATTAGTTGTTTATGCTTCTGTTGAAGTAATAAATCATGAACCTGATTGCATTTAACTTTGCTGAGAAGACTATAGCTTTTAAATGGAGTAGCAATTTCTTTTTTGTTTTCATGCCAACAGGTCTTGGTAAGTAGTGTTTTGTTTTTAGAAATTAGATGCCAAATAATAAATCATTCAAGAAAAATAATCTGCTTATGTTTGGGTTATCTGATAATCTGCATATGTACGTATTTAGCAATTGGTTTAATGAGGTGAATTATATATTAACTGTTTGCTGTTTCTCTAGTGCCTCGCATTCCATGATATCTCACCTCAAGCTCCAACACATTTCCTAGTGATTCCTAAGAAGCCAATTGTCAGGTTGTCTGAAGCAGAAGATTCTGATGAATCTGTAAGTACTCTAGAAGCTTTCTCTACACCATGCCTCTAATTACTTCATAATGTAGTAGCCTCTCTTTCTTTTCCTCTTGACATGTCAGAGACAGTTTTCTGATACTGTAATCCTTCTTCCTTAACTTAAAATGATAATAGAGTTAGGGTTTTCTTGAAAAATTCATCTTAGAAAGCAAAATATATTTCTCTGTGTGGATTTGCCATGGAAAATGAATTGGTATTTATTATATTAGGTTATAGTCTTGATGTCTGTTTTCATGGTTTACAGGCAGTAGTACTTCCTCTAATATGGGCTTTGGGGTTTTTAGCAGGTCAGAGGTGAAGAAAGGGAAAGTTAGCTGAATATTTCATTTGTAACTATAAACATCAAGCTAAAGATTTTGTAAGCCTTTACATGGTAAGATAAAGCTTCTTTTCTATCAGAATTATATGTGTTGTCTGAAATAGTAATAGGGGCTTAAACCATGAAATAAATTTGGCTTCTGTGACACTTCTGTAGTCTGTCACAGCCTAGCTTGAAAAAAATCTGTAGCTATATTTCCCCCCTGTATTGTGCCTACTCAGTCTTTATAGTTTTTCTTAGAAAATGTCAGTTGCAGTCAGATAACAATTTGAAGGGCAATGACTGAGTTTCTGAGAATTAGCTTATTGGCTTACTGATTCTCTGCTCTCATTCCTTCCCTTCTTGCCCTGTTTCCCTTTTTGTGTGTTTTCTGGTTTTTGTTTTTTCTTTTTTTTTTCTTTCTCCTCCAGCTTCTTGGGCATTTAATGATTGTTGGCAAGAAGTGTGCTGCTAACCTGGGCCTGACCAATGGATACCGGATGGTTGTGAACGAAGGGCCTGAGGGTGGGCAGTCTGTCTATCACGTACATCTCCATGTGCTGGGTGGCCGTCAGTTGGGCTGGCCTCCTGGCTAAGGGTTTTACACCATAAGAGTTAACTGCATGTGTACAAGTCACCACCAAATAGACTTCATATGTTGTCCATCAATCTAGCCACTGTTAGCGTATTGTTTTTTTTAATGTGTGTCTACAGAGAGTAATAAATGCTCTGAACGACATTCGCACAATAAAGATGAAGCATGTGGGAATTGTCTCTGTCTGGTGTGCCTTACTTATGGAAACAGTTCTGCAGGTTAAAAGGATGTTCTCTGGAATTTAAGTAGGTTTTGGTCTGCTAACAAATCTTCTGTAGGCAGTAATTTGCCATGGCATTTGAAACCTGAAGGTGCAACTGAACTGTTCAGCAAACTTTCATGTCTCTTGGGAAGAAAACCTGCAGGGTTTTTTGATATGGTATGTAAATATTCATAAAGCCAGTGTAGGCTGCCATGGAAATTGTTTTTTTAAAGTGAAATTTGAACACCCTGTGCAAGACTTGTGTTGGGACAGTGCAGTGTGTTGGGAACATACACCTCCTGTTGGAGCTCTCTGTCATTAGCATTATAACACTCATTTTTTCCAATGAGAAGGGGCAAAACATAGTCTCAATGGCAGCTGTGATAGTTCTATAGTGCATGGGTACTTAATATTGTGATTTTGATCAAATTGAGGACTTGAAAATACTGAACTCTTGTAAGATGCTCAAGGCATTTCATCTTGGCATATAAGCAGCATGATGTAGTGTGTATATGCCTTTTAGAGTCCAGATATTAGTGAGCAGATTTTGGCCTTAAGTGAATAGTAGTTTCTCTGTGTTGCTGCATACAGTTAGTTTTTCATGCAACACTGTTATCATATCTCCCAAGACAATAAATTTTCTTGAAGTTAGGGTTACCCCTGTGTCTGCCAGTGTAAATACAATAAACACCTGTTCTTTCTGATAAAGTCACAAGTAACCAGTTTTTATGATTAAAGATACTTGAAAGCCACTAGGCAGATGCCTTGAGAAAAACTGGAAAATAGAGTTATTTGTGAACACCAAAGGTCTTAAAGAAATGTGTGAGTGTAGAGGATGGACAGGTAAAGGCTATGAGTTGGGTTTTCTGTTCAGATCAAACTTGCAAGTTTGGTAAAGCCATTTGAATTCATTCTACTTGAAAGAATTCTGTAAGTACTTTTGAATGTCCTGGCCCTTCAGGGTTTTTACCCTAGGATGTGACTTAAACTGGAAGATCAGCTAGTGCTTCTGAAGGTGGCTGGTCTATAGCTGAGTTAGGAATAAAAAGGTGGTTCTCTAGGGGCAGCCTGACAGTGTAACTCCTGTATCACGTACACAGAAGAAGAAAACTACCCCATACCCAGAGGTATGACATCCCTGGGCAGATAGCTGAGTGTGTATCACAAGAATGACTCGATTCTGTGGCTGGATGATGACTTCCCTACAGCTCCTGTGTCTTGTGATTTCTGAGGCCACATAATGAAGGGAGATATGTTAACTTCATCACAAGGAGGCAGCAAACTTCATCACAGTAAACACCAAGGAGGTGGATGTGAGAAAGTGGGTTATTCTACATACCCTTTGAGTCTACATTATGGATGGACCTAAAGCATGCACTGGAAGATGTCTTGATCTTTTTTGCTCCGCAGGTAATCAAATGTAGGTAGATGATAAAAGCCTGTGAGCAACCCAGGGACTTCACCTTTATTTATTCTTCATGGTCAGAAGGTGGAAACAATTCACGTGAATTAAATACAAGCTGATGTACAGTCTGAATTTGAATTGCTGTAGTGTAATACCACTGTTCTGTCACTCCAAGTCAGCGACAACATGAATGTCTGGGAGATAAACTGCACCGTGACATCTGTGTCAGTTTCTAAAATGTCAGATACTGAGTTTGAACTGGCATTTCCTGGGCATGAACTTTTGCATTCTCTTAGGTATTGAGCTGCCCAGTCCCTTTAAGCCAAGCTGACCACGTGTCCCCATGCAGTTCTTGTTTCAGTGCCTAACCACCCGCTGGGTACAGAACCTTTTTCCAATATCCAATCTAAACCTCTCCTGACACAACTTAAGGCCCTTTCCTTGGGTTTTGTCACTGGTCATCCCAGAGAGGCGATCGATGCCTGCCCTTCCTCTTCCCCTCACAGGGAAGTTGTAACCGCAATGAGGTCTCCCCTCAGTCTCTTCTTCTCCAGGCTGAACAGACCAACTGACCTCAGGCACTTATACAGCTTTCCCTCTAGACCTGTTCACCAGCTTCATAGCCCTCCTCTGGATACTTTCTAGTAGCTGAATATCTTTCTTACATTTTGGTGCCCAAAACTGCACACAATATCCAAGGTGAGGCCGCCCCACTGCAGAGCAGAGCAGAGCAGGACAATCCCCTCCTTTGACTGACTGGTGATGCTTTGCCTGATGCCCCCCAGGACATGGTTGGCCCTCCTGGCTGCCAGGGCACTGCTGACTCACATTCAACTTGCTGTCAACCAGGACCCCCAGATCCTTTTCTGCAGCACTGTTCTGCCTCTCATTCCCTAGTCTGCCAGACATCCAAGGTGACCCTACCCCAGGTGCAGAATCCATGATTTTGTCTTGTTGAACTTAATAGAGTTGGTGATTGCCCCCTCTAGTTTTTTGAGGTCACTCGACAAGACCTCTGCCTTCGACAGAGTTGACAGCTCCTCCCAATTTAGTGTCACTGGCAAAATTGCTTAATACTATTTCGAGTCCTGTGTCCAAGTTGTTTATGAAGATGTTGAAGAGAAGTGGGCCTGCTGAATTTTGTCAGTGTAAAAACTCTGTTTTTGTGAGGAAGATGGTGAATTCTCTAGAAACGTGATAAAATATCATGCTCCTGTTTGAAAGACGGAAACTACATATGGAAAATCCCCACCCTACTATCACATAGTGGAGAACGGGTAGCCTTCTGCCTTGTTCAGAGCTCTAAGGGACCTTGGAGTTGTATCCTCTGGCAAAACAGAAACAGCTCTGTCATTTCATTCATGAAATACTAATTTTTCCTCTCGAAGAGTAGCCAGTCCTGTTTTACATAAGCAACTGGTATGATCAGTGGTTTAGACCATGTCAGCTAGCATTTGAAGCATCTAGTTGGACCCACTGTGCTTTAGTCTCTTACAGAATCATTTACCCTTGCAGAGTGGGGATACTGCTTTTTATCCCTATGCCTCTGTTTTACTGTCATAGTAAGATCTGAACTACAATGTGTGGCATTGGTGGAATAACAATTCCAGAGGCTTAATTTCAGGAAGGAAATGGATAAAAGGAAAAGAGGTGAAGAGGAAAACAAAATTCTAGCATTGTTCTCTCTGGGTTGTTTTCTGAGTACTCAGGTGTAGAACTCTGGAGTTGAAGTTGTTTAGCTCCCAACAGTGGTTGCTCCTCTGTGGTTCAGCTCCATACTGGGGCTCTGCCTCTATCAGATAACCCAGTGCAAACCAACGGAGGCTCCATGCCTTTATTCACATCACAGCTTGTCTGCCTGTCCGTGACATTTCTGTACTCTGGCACAGAGGTGAGGTTCCAGCAAGCTGTGGTGACAAACCTAACATCACAGTATTTACACAGGTCTTCCTTCCTGTAGTCATTGATTGGAATGCATTCAGTGATTAGGTTGCAAGTTACACTACTGCTTATTAATTATATTAGTTCTTCATTATAATAATTTCTGGAGAAGTATTTAACTTGATTTAATTTTTAGTTCAAAAGCTTTATGCCATAAATTTTATCTGAAGCTTAGTTTAGTTAGAACACTTGGGTTGATGCTTGATGGAATTAATCAGCTTGTCACTGCCTTTTTTGCAGTTAGAAAAACCTCATTTAATTCTTAATATTGTGGAGTATGTAGCAGCACAGTAGCACCCACAAAAATGCTTCTGTTTTTATTCACAGTAGAGCAAACATGCATTTGCTTTTCCAGCTGTGACATGTAAACATCTCAGTTTTGAATCAGATGTGAAATAAGTGGGAGTCATGGTACAGTTCACTTTCTGCTCTGAGGCACCTCTCTGGATTTCATCTGTCTCCCTGGAGATTCCAGTTATCATTAAGTCATGGGCTAGCCTAGGGCCTTCCTCTGTTATTTCTGCACACACAGAATGGTATTGCAGGTTCATGACCAAGCAAGATGCATCATGACTGTAGTCCAGTGATTAGAATGCTTATTCAGTGAAGCTGAGCTTAGAGGAGTGTGGTAAACACTATTACTCTGGTCTCAGAATTTATGTTGAACACTAACATGAAGACCAGACTAATGTAACCATTTTGCAGAGGAAGCTGGAAACAAAAGGGTAGAATTATATTCCTGTATTTTAGACTCAAGTCCTCTGTCCTGTAGTAAAGGCACATGGGATAGAATATGCCAACTCCTTTAAATTTAACAGATAGGATGCAGGGGTAGATATTTTGCAATAATTAGCATTTTCCTTTAAACAGCATTTCAATTAAAAGAAGAAAAAACCTTCTGACTGCATTATATGTGTCCTGATCTTGCTGGGGCAGCAGTGTGTGCTGTCTGACTGGGTGTGTAGTTATGCTGTGATCAAGCTTTGCTGCAGTTCCCTCTTTGAAAAAATGTGGGTCAACATGGAGCTTTTTGGAGACACCAGGTAAAACAAATGGCTTCCTTGCACATTTAAACACTTGTGGGACAAGAATGGAGTTCTGTCTGGGATTTTTCAACATTGGTGAGTTACACGTCTCTCATCTTTGCTTTATCTTCAGACTTGAATGAAAGGCCATGTGCATATTTATGAAATTCTTTCAGACCTTTACACAGGTACATTTACCCTGGTAGTAGTTTAGTTTAGATTGTGTTTATGATTAGTGGTAGCACTTTTTTATCAGAATGTTAAGAAAGGTTTTCCTAGGTTTATCTGATGTATTACTGTGGGAAAAGCGAAAGAACAATAAGCCTTGTGGCAGAACAATAAGCCTTGTCTTTGGAAGAATGGACTTAAACTTCCTGAGCTTATAGATTAGATACCATGGGATGCAGCCATGGAGAGGTCTGAAACAGCTTTTTGGTTGTCAAAAATAGCTTCCTTCAGGCATAGGAACAGTGTGTTTTGAAGTTCACAGACTGAGGAGGTATGGCAGGAGGTCCGCATGGCTGAATGGGCAGCTCTGACTGAACTCAAGTCACTTGTACATCAATGGAAGTGAGTATGAGCTACATGAAAGAAATAAACATTTCTCAAATGAAAGAGAAGAGCCAAACTCATCTGGAACTGAAATTTGTGGGGAATGACAAGGGCATTAAGAAGGGCTGTTATAGCTGCCTAAGCAGCAAGAGCAGCCTGAAGAACATGTAGACCTGGGGAAAAAATAAGGTGGTGGGCCCAGTCACACAGGAAGTACAAAAGGCAACAGCACTTTTTGCTCTTTACTGACAAGGTCTGCTGTCAGTTTGCCTAAGCCTGTGTACACAGAGGCCAAGTGTGGGCCACGGTAAAGGAAGATTGAGTTAAAGATTTCTTAAGCAATCTATACTTACACAGAAGTTCATGGGACTAAGTGGGATGCTCCAATGCTGCATGTCATAATGAAACATCTCTCTGTGACATTCAAACAGGCATGATGCCTGGGTGAAGAACTTTATGACTGCAAGAAAGCAAGCATCACAGCTATCCTAAAGAAAGATAAGGTGGATTTGGGGAATTTCAAGCCTAATCAAAGTCACCAGGGAGATCACTGGAGCCAGTCTTCCTGAAATAGTTTCCAGAGCCATCAGCAAAAGGTGATAGTGAAAAGCAAGCACAGAATTACCTGGTCAAATTGTGCCTGACCAACTTGATTGCTTTATACAATGATGTGATTAACAGTGTGGGCATGTAGAAAGCAAAACATTTGACACAGCCTCTTTGTAGCTGAAGGATTGGTAGAATTCCATGTGAGTGCAAAACTGGCTGGACTGATAGGTTTGAAGAGTAGGAATTCAGATAGTGGCTGTAGGCATTACATTCCTCGGGGTTTTGTATTGCTGACATTTACTGACTTCATCAATCACCTAGAAAATGGGATGGAGCACAGCCTTTGGAAGTCCACAGATGACATCACATTGGGGTGGGGAATGGTTGATAGGCTGGAGGTCAGGACTGATATTCAAAAGCACAACGGGTTGAAAAAGCAGACCGATGTCGACCTTTTGAAGTCCAACAGAAGTGCTGAGTCCTGCACTTGGAAGGGACCAGTCTTATGCAGCAGATACAATGGGGATTGACTGGCTAGAAAGCTGCTTTGTAAAGCAAGATCTGGGAATTTGGGTGAAGAAGAAGTTGAACAGAAATCAGCAGCATGTCCTTGCAGCAGTGAAGGCTAAGCCCACCCTGTCCAGCATTAAGAACAGCTTGATTGAGGGAATTCATTAATCTCTTCAATTCAGCACTCATGAGATGGTGCCGGGAGTGCTGTGTGCAGCTTGGTCTCATTAGTAAAGAAAAGATGCAGACATACTGGAAAGGCTCCAAGGGTAAGCCATTGAGATGGTTGCTGAAGCCCATGGTATTCAGAGTCTCAGAAACTGGGTTGTTCTGTCTTGGAGAAGGAGTGACTTGGAGGGAGCTTACTCTTTTCAGTTTTTCAATGGGTGATTGTAGAGAGTACAGGCTTCAGAAGGTGCAGAGGAAAAGGGTAAGAATCAATGGACTGATGTTGCATTAGGTGAAATTCTGAATAGGAATATTAGGAAAGATTTCAGTGAGGAAGGTTAAATACTGGAGAATGTTGCTTAGAGGGGCTGTGGAGACTGGAGATGCTCAGTGCTTGACAAGATTGTAAGGAATGTGGATCTTACTTCAAAGCTGGCTCTAGTCTGAGTGGGAAAGTGGACTAGACAATCTTGAAAGGTCCCTTCCAATATTGTTGTGTGGTTTCATTAGTGACAACATAAACATTTTCTAAGAATGTTCAAAATAAAGTGATGGAAACCCTCAAAAAGTCAAAGTTGCAGAATTGAAATAAAACTCATGAAAGAGAAGAGCTGGTTGTATCTGAAATCCTGTGATTTTGAAATTTAAATGCAAATACATATTTGCATCTATCAGACTTTATAGGTTTGTATAGGATTTATGACATCTCTTCTTATTTCTTGAAGCTATGAGAAATACCATATTAAGCTGCTCATTGTTAGCCACAATTAATTAGAAATCCGTGTCTGGAAACAATGAAAATGTGGAACACATTTCTTTCAAATCCAGAAAAAAAACTCACAAAAGAACCCCCAAAGAAATGGAACAAACAATTAGTGTGGTGATGCTGTTATGAACAGACTGAATATTTTGTAATGAAAAATTCATGATTGTTTCTTGTTTTACAGGATGAAAATTGCAAGAGAAGTGTGGATAATGTCTCCTACCCCCATTGCATTCCCTGATGAATGGCAACTGTTTTGGGATGTTAGTCAGCCACTGTTAATTCCCATATGAACTCAGACAATAGTGCAGTTTACAGTCTTGTTACCAGGAAATTTTTTCTTGTTTTCTCATCTGATAGACCTTGATATGGCAAAACCAAGCTGAGACTGAAAATGTTGTTTGGTTCAGATAGTTGGTGATGGTGATTGAAAAAGACAAATCAAAATGGTCCAATGTGTTGCCTACAGCTATGTGAGCTGGTGCCCATCTCAGGTGCTTGATTGGTTTAAAATATATGTGTATGTAGTGCAAGTTACTTGGTGTAAAAAGGAGAGCAGAATGTAATGTATTTGAGTTCATCTTTGCCTTTATAAGGTTGTGTCTGGACCTTTGACGTCTGTACAGCAATCCCAGCTGACTGTTGTTTGGATAGGAGGCCAGATCTGCACTGCCTGCCAGATTGCTCTCATTGAAGAGGACCCCAACCTTTCTGCTGACAAGTCAGGTTGTATTTTCTGGCTAACAAGAGAAACAGATCTTGAAAGAAAGGCTTTTGGTCAGATTTATGTTTTTGAGTTTTAAGATGTTGTGCCTAGTGTTCTTGGTTGTTTGGGTTTTTTTATCCCAACGTGTGTTGTCTTATATAGCTGCATGGATTTCAATATTTATATCTGTCTTGGGTTGAGCTGGCAAAACGCCAGCTGTCCAAGACAGAGTGAAAGGGTTTTTCTCCCTCCCAACTAGCTAAGGGAAAAAGAAGAGGGAGAGGGAAAAAAACCCCCTCAAAACTAACTACATGTATTTATACAGACAAGAGAGAATTAAGAAGAAACTACAATATAACACACACTTACACAAGTTATGTATAACAAGAAATAACTTCCCACTCCCCAGTTAATACAAAGCCCATTACTCTAGATTAATAAGCACTCTAAAATACACCTTGCAAGAAACAGAAAGGCTAACAACAAAATATTTCTACTTCCCTGAACTCAAACAAAACGCAAGCAGCAGTAGCCAGAGCAAGGCCTAGCATAGTAAGAGTTGCTGCCAGACGTCCTCCTCTTAATGCAGCCATGATAGAACTGAACTAACACCTCCCACTGCTGCCCCATATCTTAAGTTTGTGTCATCTAGTATGAAATACTTCCTTGGTTACCCAGTCAGGTGATAGCTGTCTCCCAATCCACATAGATTCTCTGAGCCTGCTAATTTGAGGCCTAGCTAAAACCACTACAACTTCCACCCCTTATTTCATACTAAGTGACGTCAACCTTGTATTTTAGAAGTTTACATCTATTTATTCTTGTGCTTAAACAGTCTTTGTTCTTTCTAGGGCTGTCTTCTACCCCTCTGTATTGTAGGCAATAGTCCATTAGGATGGGGTAGGTACTTCAGGTAGGAAAAAACAGTTCATCATTGGACACTAACACCAGTTCAGCTCAGGTCTTCTTCATCTGATGGTTCATGTCCTGCAACACAGAAGTCAAAATGCAAGTTACCTTTTTTTTTCAAAGTTAAATATCTTTGAGGCACACATTGGGATTATCCCACCCTCTTTTCAGGGGTCACCATCTCCACACTGGGGTTACTATCTCCACACTAGGGTCTCCATCACCTTCTCAGGGGTCTCTATCCTTTTCTCAGGGGTCTCTATCCCCTTCTTAGGGGTCTCTATCCCCACACTGGGGTCACTATCTCTTTCTCAGGGGTTTCACAATAGCGGATAACGTGGGAAATAATGTCCATGGTTAAATCTACTCCTTGGCCTCGTTCACCGACAGGTGGCCTGAGGCATCCTGGGCCTATTGAGCCAGGAACAACTCTCCCTTATGCTAGTCCAGGTGTGATGTTCCTCAGCTCAGCCTTTGGGCACATGAGCATCCACATGATGAATCTCCACAGAATATACTTAAGCAGCAGTGTCCTGCCACACACTAACAGCCCACATGGGCCTCTCTATGCTTCAATTAATTTTCTTCCATCGGTCCAGCCACCCTCAGAGAGGCACTGGCTGTCATCTACAAGTCAGTGTAGAGATACAGCCTTGGCTAGTTTTCTGGTTCAGCAATGTCCAGTAGACTTGGTTATTCTCCTCCTCTTCTCGGTGGAGGCCGGGCGGCTTAATTGCTGTTCTTGGCTCTGTTCTGGGATCTCTGCTTCAACATGTGGACAGCTTTTTTACCAGCTTTCTTACGTTTTGATTTCCATACTTGGACTTCAAGCACAGAAGTAGATGCACTGTCCCACCTCCTCATGTCTTTCCCCTGGTCACACAGGAAGGACAACAGTTCACCATGTGACTCACGCTTGGGGTTTGCTCTTTGTTGAGGTGAGGCAGGAGAGAAGGACAGCTTGCTTTGGCTGTAAGGCTTCCCCTTGCAGTGGCTACAGTCACAGCAGGTATGAGTTGAGCTGTCTGAGGTCACAGAAATAGTCAGTACAAGGAATAAAACGAGTGTCCAGTAGCAAGAGGACATCTTTATCTTATTTGTTCTAGAAGTACCATAACAAAGCAGAAGTCAAGGAATGTTTCTATAACAATGCTCCCGGGAACCTTGCTAACCTTCTGGGACACTTGCCAGCGTCCTTCGTTTCCCGGCCAATGCACCATTTATCTGTCTTGGGTTGAGCTGGCAAAATGCCAACTGTCCAATACAGAGTGAAAGGGTTCTTTCCCCCCCCCCAACCAGCTAAGAGAAAAAGAAGAGGGAGAGGGAAAAAAAAACCCTCAAAGCAAGTTTATGCTGAAAGTAACTACATGTATTTATACAGACAAGAGAGAATTAAGAAGAAACTACAATATAACACACACTTACACAAGTTATGTATAACAAGAAATAACTTCCCACTCCCCGGTTAATACAAAGCCCATTACTCTAGATTAATAAGCACTCTAAAATGCACCTTGCAAGAAACAGAAAGGCTAACAACAAAATATTTCTACTTCCCTGAACTCAAACAAAATGCAAGCAGCAGCAGCCGGAGCAAGGCCTAGCATAGTAAGAGGAGCTGCCAGATGTCCTCCTCTTAATGCAGCCATGATAGAACTGAACTAACACCTCCCACTGCTGCCCCATATCTTAAGTTTGTGTCATCTAGTATGAAATACTTCCTTGGTTACCCAGTCAGGTGATAGCTGTCTCCCAATCCACATAGATTCTCTGAGCCTGCTAATTTGAAGCCTAGCTAAAACCACTACAATAGCTTATCAAAATGGTAGATTTTTTTTTGGAAAAAATTTAAGTGAATATGTACACTATAAGTGAATGTGGTTTAAAGAGGAGATTCTTATGTAGTTTTGTTTCACAATATATTAATAGTAAACTTTTATAAAATATGTCAGTACATATACTTAATTTCACTGTTAAAAATAAAGTGGACTAATTTGATGTTGTATTAATAAGCTGTCTGGGAGTGGTTACAGCCAGACAAAAAGCTGTTCTGTAGGTATTGCAGTCTGAAACTCCAATTCCCAAACTGGTTGTATCTTAGTTCTTTTGTGTCTTCTTACATATAACATACTTAGAAAAGCTAGCTCCTGTTTAGGAAAAAATGAAAACAAATGAGTACACATGGCGTACTTGCCAATATTGGAAATCCTGCTGCAAAGACTTATGAAGTTAATTTAGTTAGTTGGTAGCACCATGTAATCAAACAGGAGAAAATATCCTCTGTCCTCTAGATTTTTCTGTCTTCTTAAATGATAATTCAGAAAGAGTAATGAATTAGAAAATGACAGTATTTGAGGGCACAAATGTTTGAAAGTTCTTCACTACTCTGAAAGAACTGATCTGCAGCAGTTCTAGATATTTGTGGCCAGCCATTAGAATTCTTCCTCTTTACTGTCCCTAACAAAATAAGTTATAGATGGCTAGTACTACATTTTTCTATCTCATTGTGATCAGTCTGAACTTTCTTGCAGTTCCCATTTAAAAAACATTGGGATGTATTTAAATAAAATAACTCCAAATTCGTCTTTCGCAAGGAAATATTTTATTGTTATTTATCTTAGACTGCTAACGTGTATGAAATGTACTGCATCTGATGTGTTTCAAAGTCAGGTTAAATGATGTTTAAAAAATTGAATAAATTTAAAAAATTCATTACATTGTAAATGGAACAATGGATAATGAAACAAAATGAGTAAGAAATTTAATTATGGAGTGTGAGAGAAAAGAAGAGGGTGAATCTTAAAGACAGGTAACAGAATGATGGGATACTGAGAGATAGGAATTTAAATAAATATGACGTACTGAATATGACTTCCAGTCCAGATGCCTGGTAGTGCAGTATGATTTTTAGGTACATTTTATTGCAGTGTTTTTCAAATGCTCTTAACAACATTTTGACTTTGAAATTTACACTGGTTTCAGTGGGAACCACATTCAGCCCTCACTGAGTACTTCTAAAAATTCCTTATGTCCTGTCTGGCTACACCAGGACATATTAAAATATTAAGTTATTGTGGTAGTGAAAAACACTGTTGCCCACTGAAAGACATTCTAATTCTGGTGTGTGTTCTGTAATTGAAAAAATATGTACTTTGTAAGTGGGTATAATGAAAAATGACACACCCAAGTATCCAAGTGAAGTGTTCTTGTCTCTTTCTTATGAGTCAGCATGCCGGCTTTTCAATGACAGAACCTTCTATCCCTAAAATTTCTGAACAAATTTCCCTACCTGTATTTCCCAGGCATGGCCACATGGGAGCAGCATAAGACTTGTTAAATTCAGCCTCTGGTGGTTCGACAGTGGCCTCGGGCATCTTGGCTTTTCGATGGGACAGTGTGTGAATGTTAATCTGCAAAGTTGTAAACAAAAAAGTGATTCAGGTTTTAAAATGGTTTCTTCTCATGCACAGAATTTCTTGTTTGCAGAACAGCATTCAGCAGTTCAACGTGGTTAGTACAGTTAGGTAGCCAGAGTTTTAGCTTTTAATTAGCTGGATACAATCTTAAGAGCTGCAGTGTGTTAGTTTAGAAAAAAATCTTGCTAGTGTCCCTCTGAGAATTTCTTGCATACACTCATGTTAATATGAACACAATGTCTTCTGGAGAGTCCTTTCCAAGAGTGATCAATGCAAATACTACGAAGATGACACATATTTAATGTTTTGAACGTGGCATGTGTAAAACGTTATCTTCACATCTAATATATTGTCACTGCAGGTGCACAGAACAAAGGTGGTTACATAACTCTTTCCAATAGCAATCCCACCCTTGATGTCTCATTATTCAGACAAGTCCTGGGTTGTTACAGTGTATCATTACATTTCAAGGACTGTATAAGAACCTTTAGCAGGAAAGGGGCCTTAAAAATCTCTGAGTAAAAACTAGAAATGGCTTAACAAGCACTGAACTGTAACTATGTAACAATATAATCATTTTTTCAGAAATGCTTTGGATTTATGCACAATATTGTAAAAGTCTCTTCTAAATAATGCTGTCAGTCACTTAACATTGATTGAGAAAACATTTTTTTCACATTACTCTTCAGGTGGAGAGTTGCATTTCAGACAGGAGGAGCATTAAGGTACAAAATCAGGGACCAAATGCCACGTTGTCAATGATATTCTGACTCTCACTGTCTCTTTTATTTTTGTGGGGTTTGGGGGGTTCTTTTTGTAATTTTTTTCCTCTGTAAGTGGGCTTCTTATATCTGATTGACTAGCTCCTTCCATAAATTTTAATTTAACCTACAGGTGGTGCCATGAATGCCTGAGAAACTTACTGAAGCAGGAACAAATCCTATGTATTTCATGGACAAACACTGCAATTAACCCAGAGAAGAAATAATTTGACTTATGGTATCTGCTAAGCATTGGTGATTGTATGTAAAGATGTTGGGTTTCAAGAATTGAACAAGAAGAAAAGCCATCTTTAGAAATCTGCTTTATGAAAGCAGTTGTAATTTTGAAAGAATGAGAGAGTGTAAACAAATATTATAGTCTAAAGCAGGGTTAGGAATATGAATATAGAATGAGATGAGAGTTTGACTGGAATTTCTGTTATTTTGCCGTATTACTAGCGTTTAGTAACTGGCAAATAAGCAGTGACTGTTTTATCCCCTAAGAAGTCCCATTGTCTTGGGGGACTATGACTTCTAAAGTTACACTACAACTAACTTTCTAGGATGTAAATGATAAAATAAATTGTTCACTGAACTGTTTGGGGCAAGTTCTGGGCCTTCTGTGTATAGGAGAACCATCTGCCTGAATCAGATCCCATCTGACCCAGCAGCATAAGAGCTTTTTGTGACTTTTAGTCATGATCACTTGCTACCTGCCTACCTGTTGGCTGAACAGTCAATTTTTCAGAACTGTCAGTCTGCTCTTCTCCTTCACTTTTTGTTTGCATTGAGATTTGCAGCTCACAAGATGAGGTCCTTATATGTTGTTAGCAAGAGCATAATAAGCATATGTAGTGCTGAATTAATTATTGCACATTAAGGGAAAAAATAGAAGTGCTATCTATAGGTCAGCTGCAGACCTGTGTCAGAGTAGGAAGCACAGTAAAAACGGTCTTGTAATTCTGAAAGTTGTAGAAATAAGTAATGAAAAATAATGAGAAGTTTTTATTTCAACTACACTGCTTCATCACCTGTTGCAGCCCCTGATTTTGGTGGGTCTGAAGGACCACCTTACAAGTTTCGTTTTCACCTTAAAAGGACATGTTTCCAGCCTCAACCAATTGGAGTCAGACCACTGTACCTGGGGCGGGGTCACTTAAGGTGATATATATCTGTGTTTTTGAATAAACTTTGGATTTGCTTGAACATTATATTAGTGTGTGCAGTCTCACTAGAGCCTGGTCGACAACAATTGGTGGACCTCAATGTGATTTGAGAACATGGAAGCCACCTGCAGACCTGCCTAGAACCTTAAGAAGTGGCCCCCGAGAGCTGCTGTGGCCCAATTTTTTTTGGGTGCTTTGTGAAGAAGCCTCTGAGAGCTTCTGTCTCCCGTAGACTTGGGAGTTTTTTG
Organism: Pithys albifrons albifrons; assembly: GCF_047495875.1. Lineage (NCBI taxonomy): Eukaryota > Metazoa > Chordata > Aves > Passeriformes > Thamnophilidae > Pithys > Pithys albifrons. The sequence continues at coordinate 47,466,210 of NC_092497.1, forward strand.
TAGTGGCCTTAAGAGCTGCTGGAAGAACGTGGACTGAAGGATCCACGACCTTCAAACCGGTGAGTTAAAGAAACATGGGAAATTCCAATTCGACTAAAACGAACTTATTGCTTGATAAATTTGAAAAATTAACTCAAGTTACAAAAACAAACATTGAAAGACAAGCATTACAAAAATTTTGGACTGGTGCTTTAGTCGAGGGCACTTAACAGATGCCAATTCCATGCTTTCCATAGAATTATGGGAAAATATTGGGCTAGATTTGTGGAATTTAGCGCAAACTGCACCCGAAGAATTTTTGCCGCTTATTCCGTCATATGCAGCTATGAGAAAGATGCTTCTTCAAGTGGAGCGAGCCCGAGAAAACCTCGAACTACCTGAGAGAAGGGGAAAAAAGCCTGCTTCTGCAGGGTGGCTTTTCCTCTAAGCACCCTTCTGCACCGCTGTGGGCACCGCTGCTCGCGGAAACGCCGCTGCGGTACCCTTCTCCGCCCGTGCCGCCTGTCAGACCCCCGCCACGGTACCCACACGCGGCACCGGCCGCCTCCCCTCTGGAAAGCCCGGCAAGACCGCAGCAACCATGGAATCAAGGCTTTTCCACGCCGTTCGTTGCTGCAAAAAGCCAAGAAGTCGTCTTTGCACCGCCTTATAACTACCAAGAAACAGCCTATGCACAGCAAATGAGCCCAGAGCCCACCTTTTACCTGCCTGTACCACCGGCTGCTGCTGTAGGAGCAGCCAGACCTCAACAGCAACCCTGGAACCCCACGAGACACGCGGCAGAAAACATCCAGCCATTCCAAACCATGAGTGACTTTTATTTATATACTGAATCCGAGCAAACGCGATGGGGAGTGCCCTCAGCTGAGAGAGAGATGAGGGAAAGCAGCTTTACTCCTGTTCATCCACCTTCAGCGCCACCGCCGGCGGCGGCGGCAATGCCCTGTGGGTACCTTGGGGCTGGGGTCGCCCCGCTGCCGTGCTCCCTGCCGCCCCGCGGGTACGCCGGAGTCGCTCCATTGTAGCTGGAAACTGCCACGGAAGACATTTCAGCGGGGCTGGAAACTGCGTGGCCAGAAAATCAGAGACCACGTGATTGCAAAGCCCGCAAAAAGTCACCACGCGGCTGAGCCAAACAAAGAGGCTGCGCGCGCATTCAGCAATGAGGTGCAAGGACCGCCCAACCCCCCTCCCTGCTGCTTGCCAATCACAGCACATGCGCCAGGTGCGAGTCCCCTGCAGCCTGCAGGGGTCGGGGTACGGGAGGAATTAGCCCGCCCCTGGGGCGGATCAGTTCCCGTGCCACCCCCACCACCTCCTGCATGGATGGATACGCCCATCGACTGCGTCATGGAGAGGGGAGAGACTCTTCCCCTGTGGAGCGGAGCCAGTGGAGCTCCCCCTGGGCATTCCCTTCACTGTGTGCCATCCACAGTGCATGCGTCCCGGGAGCGAGTTCCCACAGTGCCGGGCGTGCAGGACACAAGCTCTGCAGCACCAGCGGGGACCCCCTCCTCAATAGCCGTGCGCTACCCACAGCCACTGACACCGGCACCGGAACCCCCAGCGCTGGCAGGGACCTTCCCCGCGCCAGAAAACTGGTACCTGCAGTCTTCATCACCGACAGCCACACCCACCGGCTGCATCCCGGCACCAACGGCGCAGGAAAAAGCCTCTGTTTGGAACAGGGTGGGGGAAGCCGGGCATCGCGATGCAACAGCGCCACTTCGCGACCTCACATTTAATACCCAGCAAAGGTATAAATAGTTAGTATCCTTAGCTGCTGATGTAGGTACACCTTCACCTTCCCTGCAACCCCTGGTTTCTGTGCCTGTGATTAACATTACACAAGGCTCAAAATGGGAGCCACCTGATTGGAAAATTGCACAAAAAATACACAGTATAGTCTTTCAATACGACTATGACAATGCCTTGGTAAAAAATCAAATCACAGCCTTTATAAAATACAATAACCTAATCCCAGCAGAAACTAAGGCTTTAATGAAGTTTATTCTACCTCCTACTGCTTATATGTTATTTCTACAAAATGGAAAGAGCAGCTAATGGAGGAAAAGGCAAAAAATATACAATTAAAAACTGGACATCCCTTAAGATTAGCATCTTTAGACCAGCTAATGGGATCAGGAGCTTATGAAGACCCACGAACACAAGCTGCATTACATTTTCATATTTTGCAACAGTCAAAGAATATTGCTTTGACCTCATTCTCTAATCTACCTAAGAAGGGAAAACCTTCTCTACCTTATGTGCAAATAATGCAGAAACCTGGACAAACATTTATGGAATTTGTAGACAAAGTAAAAGAAGCCCTGGACATGGCTCCAAATCTCACCTCTGAAATGAAACCAGTATTATTAAAAGATCTGGTAATTAATAATGCCAATCCTCAATGCAAACAGCTCATAGCCTCTCTACCAGCCACAGCTACTTTGGTACAGTTAATTGAAGCCTGTGCCAGATTGCCCTGGATAGAAGAGAAGGAAAAAGCAAAGCTACATGCCTCTGCTCTAGCCACAGCTCTTAGCAGACAATCTACCCAAAAAAGGAGGAAAAGACCCTGGAGTTTAACAACAAAATCTTGTCCAGCACAACGAAAATATAGCAGAACTCACAGCTTCACTGGAGAATGTAACCATTGTCACAGGCTTGGTCACAAGGCCCAGGATTGTCATTCTAAATATAAAAAGGATGGTACTCCTCTAACAAACATGAGGTAGGGAGCTAGGCCTCCAGAAAACCAGAGGGGCTGCAGGCCATGGGGTGCAGCCAGTCAAATACCTCATGGAAACTGGAGCCAGGCTGCCTTCCCCATATGGCAACCACAACCACAAGCAGTGGTAGCCTAAGACTAGTCATTAACTGTCCAATCAAACAAGAACAGTCCAGTTCAAGTTAGCATGTTGTTTAGCCTGTATCATACTTGTTCAAGGTAATGCATTCATTGATCAGGCTGTTTCTGCTGCTGCAGTCACAACACTGACTCCTTTTGAACAAGCTACCCGGTCACATTCCTTTTTCCACCAATCAGCTAAAGCCATACAAAATGAATTTTCTCTGTCACGATCACAAGCCAGGGCTATTATTGCTTCCTGCCCTGACTGTGCCAAAATAGCACCCATTCAGTCTGGAGGAGTTAACCCACGAGGGTTGGAAGCTCAGAAAATTTGGCAAACTGATGTCACTGAAATTGTATCTTTTGGACATTTAAAGTACGTTCATGTATCAGTTGACACTTGCTCTAAGGCCATGTGGGCCACAGCAGATGTTTCCACTGTTGCCAAAGCATGCATCGAACATTGGCTCAGTGCTTTTGCTGCATTGGGTAAGCCTGACATTATCAAAACAGATAATGCTCCAGCATATAAAGGCAAAATATGTGTCACCTTTTTTAATCAATGGCAGATTAATCATGTCACTGGCATCCCCCATAACTCTGGCGGACAAGCAATCATTGAACGCCACCACCAAGATTTAAAATGCATGGTGTCAGTTTTAAAAAGAGAGGGGGAAATGGAGATGCGTAGCCCACAAAATGTGCTGATGAAAGCTTGTTATGTTCTAAATTGGTTAAACCCAAGGGAGACTAATGATCCCCCAATTTTTTCACACTTCTCAGAAAATTTGCGCAATTTCTCAGCCTCAGATGTTCAAGTTGCAGTGTATCAACCTGCCTTGAACATATGGAAAGGTCCGTTTCAGCTAATAACGTGGGGCCGTGGATACGCTTGTGTATCTTCGGATCAAGGCAGTGAGTGGATACCAGCAAAATGGGTAAATCCCTGGATCCGAAAAGACCCAGCCAAATCTGCAGGGAACAACATGCCTGTTAACCCTACAGATGGCACAGGATCCACAGCTCACTTAACAAGTAGTGCTGACACATGAATCTGTGACTGGTTAAAAAGTCTAACTTCTGACTGAAAGTTTAATTTCACTGTTCAAATAAGTTCACAAAGTGCCTGAAGTAACTGAATCTCAAGGCTTTTCTCAGTCTACGATGGCCACGTAGAACTGAGAATTGCTCTTGTGAAGTGGCATAGGGAATTAGCTCAGCTGGACTGAAGCTAACCCTTGAAGTCACTGCACTCAGACACTATTAAAATTGTTGTTCTGTTTACCATGGTCTGTGTGGTGACAACCACACAGAAGGACCATAAAGTCTCACGTGAGAAAAGTTTTCTTGTTTTGCACTGATTGTAATTTATGACAAATTACTGTGTTAGTTCTGTATTATGTTTGCATTTTTGCTTTGTTCTTTGAAACAAAAGGGGGAGATGTTGCAGCCCCTGATTTTGGTGGGCCTGAAGGACCACCTTACAAGTTTCGTTTTCACCTTAAAAGGACATGTTTCCAGCCTCAACCAATTGGAGTCACACCACTGTACCTGGGTCGGGGTCACTTAAGGTGATATATACCTGTGTTTTTGAATAAACGTTGGATTTGCTTAAACATCATATTGGTGTGTGCAGTCTCACTAGAGTATGGTCAGCAACAAACACCTATAAATATCCTCAGACTGTAAGAAAAAGATAGTTTTCTTTGTGCTTTTCCTGTCTTCCTAGTTGCTGCATATGTGTGTGTGTGTCTGTACATTGCTGCTGTTAAAACAGTGAAACCAAAATCAGAAGATTTATTCATTAACCTGTTGAGACGTTTAACACAATGTGCTTCTCACATCTGGCTTTAGGCTGCCAATGATTTGAAAAGGTAAAAATGAAGTAGAGAAGGATATATTTTCTGAATCTTATTATCCAGTTCAAAATACCTCAGGAATACTACTCTCAAGATGTAGATTGTTTTAATGAATCTTAGTATGTAATTCCAAATCTCTCAGCAGTATTTCTTTCAGGAGTATTTCTTTGAAGATCCTTTCTTTTAAGGAGTTTGTTACCGAAAAAGGACAGAAATGGTAGTGAAAAGTGATAGGTATAGATTGAATCTATAAAATCAGGAATAACTTCTTGAGTGGCATCCCTCCCTCACTGTGTGAATCTATTGACTCCTTGCAATTTGTTCAGGTACCTGATTTGCAGAATTCTTCAGGCCTTGCTGTTTGCTTTGTATTTGTGTCCTGCACTTGAAAAAGCCCATAACAGTTTGAAAGAAAATGCACTGCTTTTAAATACCCTAATTAATTCACTGGACAAGATCTTCCATTCTCTGTAGTGCAGGTGCTTTCAGAATGTCACAAATGGTAGATGACTAGCAGGGAAAACTTAGGTGAAAATGAGAGCTGGTTGGGAAAAATATTTTCCAAGTAACTTCTGTAATCCTTGTAAACCATTAAAAGTTGCTGCTGCTGAAGCTCACATCTGACTATACTTGTATTTACTGCTTGTACATGATTGGTGTGGTATGAACTGAAGGTGAAATCTTAATTATACATGGGCCTGAAAGTAAGATCTTACATTTTTAATTTTAAACATCTGCTTGAAAAATAGCCTCTGTCTCTTTATGAAGTCATATGGTTAAAAACTGAGAAAAGCTGTGGGGAGATTTTAGTATATAATTAAAACAGCTGTTATGAGTGAAAAACAGACCAGCTTTTGTTCTCAGAAGTTCTCTTCATGTTTGGTGTAACAGTTGTAGAAGTGTTTGTGCAAGTGTGCTCTACTGTATGTTTTTTTGCATTAACAACTTATTGCACATGGTAGGAAGCTCAACCAGAGGATATGCATTACGGAACCTGTTGCTCACCAGTGCAGAGAAACTTACTGGGGGGAGTCTAGGCTGGCAGTAGCCTGAGCTGCAGTGATCGTCGTGTGGTGGAATTTGTGTTCTCAAGGTGTATCTGCCAGATGAAAAGTACAGTCAAGACTCTTAGGAGAAGGACTAAACCTAAACCTTAGGAAAGTGAACTTTTTGTTATTTAAGGAACTAGTGTCTGGGACACCCTGAGAAACTTCTGTCAGGGATAAAGGAGCAGAAGAGAGCTGACACAAATTATTGCCATTTTTCTTAAGGCACAGAAACTCTTGATTCCCATGTGCAAGAAATCAGTCAGGGAAGGTGGGAACACCATCATGTCTGAGGAAGAGCCTTCTGATTAGGCTGAAAGATGAAGGAAATACATAGGCAGTGGAAGCAGGCACTTGCATCCCGGGAATAATAGAGGGATATGTGTTGAGTGTAAAGACAGGTGGGATCAGGAAAGCTAAGTCACTGCTGAAGCTAAATTTTACAAGGGATGTGAGAAATAATGGGAGCTTCCATTATATTATATTATTCAGAAAAGAAAGACAAAAGAAATTGTATATTCGACACCTCCACACACCCCTTATCAATGAGACAACTGACATGGAGACACCAAGGCATTAAAGAACGGCATTGCCTGAGTTTTCACTGATAATTGCTCTTCCTGCTGCTATCAAGTTCCTGCATGTCAAGGGAGGAACTGGAGGGATGAAGTCTCACATACTGTGAGAGGTCAGGCTCAAGACCATCTGAGGAAACTAAAACTATACAAGCTTATAGGACTGAATGAGATGCATCCTAGAATCTTGAGGGAACTACCAGATGCAGGCACTAATCCAGTAACTCAATGTCCAAATAGAAGCAAGTACTGAGTCATGTCCCTCAGGGATCCATACTGGGACAAATAGTGCTCAATATCTTTATTAAAATACACAGTAAGATTGAATGCACCATCAGGAAGTTTGTAGATACACCAAGCTGGCAACAGGCCAGGTGCAAGGTTCTATACTTGGTACAGGGCTGTCACCAGTATCAGTAGAGGTTGAGAGGTGAATGGTTTGACAACAGTCCTGAAGAGAAAGATTTGGTAACACTGGTAGATGAAAAATTAGGTATGAGCTAGCAATTTGCACTTGTAGAGTAGAAAGTTAACATATCCTGGCCTGTGTCAAAATGAGTGTGACCAGCAGGTTCAGGAAGTGATTCTTGCCCTCTGCTCTCATGTAACCCCACCTATGTCCAGCTCTGGTGTTCCCAGTACAAAAAAGACATGGTCCAGTTGAAGGCCACAAAAATGATCAGATGTGCTGGAGTACCTCTCCAGTGAAGAAAGGCTGTGAGAATTGGGGTTATTCAGGACTCTAAAAGAGAAGACTCCAGAGATATTTTACAGCAGTTTTTCAATATATAAAGGCGACAACCTAGCAGAAAGACAAAGACTTTCTGAAATTGAAAAAAGGTAAATTTAGATGGAAATAAGGAAGACAATTTTTATGATGAGGGTGGTAAGACACTGGAACAGGTTGCCCAGAGAAGTGGAATCCCCATCCCTAGAAGTCTTTAGGGTCAGATTAGAAGGGGCTTCAACAACCTGATCTGGTGAAAGAAGTCCTTGCCTAAGACTGGGAAGTTGGACTAAATGATATATTAGGGTCCCTTCTAATGCTACCTAGACTATGATTCTGTGTTATTTGCTGGGAGCAACTCAAGTTTTTACCTGTACTTTGTGATGCCCACCTGAAAAGGTATAGTATTATACTTGATTTTTCTGATTATGCAGACTGGTGATTGGGCTTTGGTAGATAATTACATCTCTTTTCACAGGATGAATTAGATGCTTGCTTGATTTTATATCACCTTTACACCAAAGATTGGCCTTCTATGAGTACTTAAGAGAATAGCGTTTAATTCTTGAATTAATAATATATGTAGAAAGTCAACCTGACAGAATAGAGCATGAGTCAGAATTAGCAAAAGTGTTAACAGTCATATTCCCACTATTTTGCTCAGTACGTCTGGGCTGTGATTTCCTTTGCTGTAGCAGTGTAAACTCTTACGTTTTCTCAGCTTCGTAGTAGCACTAGGCAGGAAGTCAATGTGTCTGTGACTGTGGCTGATGAACATACTTTGTAAAGAACTGCTCAATGAACTGCAAATGTAAAATGTTTGTATTTCCTTCCTTAGGTTTCTACTGTAGATTGGTGTTGGGCTGAGCTGGCAAAATGCCAGCTGCCCAATATAGAGAGAAAGGGTCCCCACCCCCACCAAGGGAAAAGGAGGCAGAGAAAAAACTCCAAACCTGAAGTAGCAAACTTCTTATATTATACAAAAGAAAGACAATGCAAACTGCAGAAAAAACCCCAAACATTCCACTGGCTAACTCTGACACTTTTGACTACTGTTATAGAGACATCATTGTTCATCTGCAGCTCCATTTATTTTTCTATTTTCACAGAGAAGAGATAGGAATAGGAGATTGAAAGTGAAAAATTAATTTGGTAGCAGTCATTTCTAATTTGTCTAGAACCTCTAAATGCATTATGAAGGCACCGAATCCCTAGAGAAATACAATGCAGCCTTGAGATATCCGACAATCTAGGAAAGAGGAGAATCATGAGAGGCAGTGCTTCTGTATGCTGGCCTAAAGAAGGATTGTTCAAGGTTCTGGCTTCTCGTGAAAAAAATCAGTAGAAAGCCAAGAACTATTTTCTGTCTTTGTGGAACATGTGAGTTACAATACTGTTTTTGAAAAGCACTGACTTCATCTGTGCTATAGCAGTTTCAAGTATTCATAGCTAAAACTTAAAGACACCAGACTTCTTTTCTTTCCCCAGGGTTGCTGACCTGAGCCAGACTGCTACCACTCCTTGCCATTCTTTTAGATACAGTCTGAATCAAACAGGAGCTTGAACTGTACTAAGGCTAACTGTCTTATAGGAAACTGGTTTTGGAGTAGCTCACCTGATTAAAATTAATTTAAAATGGAAGCGTTGAGTAAACTTTTGTCACTGTGAATTTCAGGTGTCCTAGTTTAAAGGAAACCAAAGTGTGTATTTAAACTAGAGAAGGGAACTTCTTCTGAGGAACCAACATACACCCCTTTTAAATTTAAGGGAAAAGAAAACTTTAATTAGGAAATGTGTAGAAGAGGATAACAGTTCTTAACTCACTCTATCTATCTATCTATCTATCTATCTATCTATCTATCTATCTATCTATCTATCTATCTATCTATCTATCTATCTATCTATCTATCTATCTATCTATCATCTATCTATCTATCTAATCTATCTCACTATAAAACAGACCAAAGCCAAGCCACCTCTTCGGTAGCAAGAAGCAACCTCAAAACAAGCGTCTGTCAGTGCAATTATATTTAGGGACAGCAGGTGGCAGTGTCGCAACTCGGCTGGCTCCAATGTCTGTTTCCAGTCTTTGTTTTCAGTGAGGCAGAGACAAAACCCCCCTAAACCAAACAGGAAGAAGTTGCTGGCTTTGTGACTCATATGGTAATAGCAGTCACGCGGGGGCAGGGTGGAATCTGTTCTCGGGAGGGTGGCAGAGTAGGCTCTCTCTCCTTCTCATTTTGTCCAAAGAAGGCGGTGCTGGGAGCTGGGGGCGAGTGGGGTGGTGATTCTCAGCAACGCTTTGCAGCTGAAATCGGTCTTCAGGAAGTCCACAGCAAATCAAAAAGGCTCCATCTCCCTCCAAAGCCCAGAGGTGCACGGAGAAGTTTGAGGGAGAAAGTGGGAAGGACCAAGCTAGAAAAGAGGAGCTCCCTCTGAGATGTGCTCACCAGCTCAGTAAATGGTAGCTTCAAGTCACTGCAGCCACCAGAAATGAACTGAAGACAGTACACAGGGAAACCTCCCCCTCCCAGGTGCTGGGGGTCTGTTCCTCACCTCCACCCCACCATTAAGTTGGAACCTAGAGTCATCAAGCACTCCTTTGTTCTTGGTCCTGGCACTGCGACTCCCCAAACCTTTGTGTTGAAAGGGAGAGAAAAATTCCTTCCCCGCTCCCCCCCTCTTTTTTTAATTTGAACCTTTAACATCAGGAATCAGTTTTTCATTAGGCCGTCTTTGAATAGTCTTTGGATTCAGCATGTCTTTTAAAATTCTTATTTTCTTATCCTCATTTGAGGTAATTTTGGTACCAAGCTATTAGCTAATTCATAACTTTTTTATTCGGATGCAGCAGAGTGCTTCTGTGGGAAAACAGGATTCATTCTTCCTGTACCCTCTTGCCAGCATTCATGAGGTTACATTTGTAGGAGTATTACAAGAAATGGGTACTTATATGGGTAAGAAGTGATTGGAGCTTAGAAAAATTCTTTGTAAGATATTCAGAATGTAGATCTGCTAATAAATAAAAATAACCAACACCCTCATAAAACCAGATAATGACAGGGAAATGAGATCAGAAAGGAGACAGAATTACCTTAATAACAGCTTTTTCTTGCTTCTAAGTGCAATAACAAGATTTTTAATAGGGTTAAGCGCATTTTGCCTATTACAGCTATTGCTACTTTTTCTATAAAACAGCAGATTGCTCTTGTAAATAGGACTTTTACACATACATGAAAGCTATGGGTTATTTTCTATTTATTTTATGCTGCTTTTATTGTGAGTGTTAATGCATCATATCCACCAAAGTATCAGTTCTTAATATGAAAGCTAGGTGTGTAACTTAATATTAGGTGCTTCATTGCTACTATTTGCTAATAATTGAATTAGTTGGAGGTATTTCAAAGATGCTAGCCAGAATGCTGATCTTAACTGAAAGGTTTTGGTTAGCTATATATAAAGAGTATATTAGTATAGGCTTCCCTACACTGTTTCCCAAATTACCTGAATATTAGAGTGATTAGTTAATAAATGCTTCCTTTCTTGACCTGTCTGCCGTCACTGGTGATGTATCAGTGATGAAATTTGCCAGTCTGTTTGCTCTGGGTGAATTATTTTTGGCCATCTGTTGAGGGATGTAGTCAGTAAAAGGTATGGAGAGAAAGAGTAAGTTCCTCTTGGCTTCAATGTACTGATTTCAAGGTGCAGGGCAACATGAAGAAACCTGTGTCAGACTGTCAAAAGTCCTGGTAAGGCAGTTTATGGGGGTACCACATTTGTCAATATTTGGGATGAGCCAGAGGTGGGCTTGGAAGCTGAGATGGTATGTCACAAGCAGCCTCTGCTCTGATCAGACAACCAGCAGTCAGAGCAGCTTGGTGGTACTGCTCTCAATTTGAGAACAAGGATTGTCTAATTTATGAGCAATCCTTGTTAATCCCTGGTGAACAGCGGAGAATCAGAAGGTTGAAAAATTCTCTCAAGTGATTTTAACATCCTTTCCCAGTGTATTTTGTTACTTTTGGTCAGATTCTCTATTATGTCTAATAAAGGAACTGTACTGCACCTTGCTTGCTTTCTAAGGCTGCCCTGTATCTTCCTGTGTTATCACCATTTGTTTTGACAACAGTTCTCTCATAGCATTTAAATGAAGTTCAGGGATAAGAAGGAAAGAGACTGTGAGATATTCCAGTAAGACTAATGGCAACTGCATTTTCTAATTTGGGTATTAATTTATTCCCTTGTTATGCTGTCAGAAATAAAGAATTCCATAATTGAGGGAAATATTCCTTCTTACAATCTCTGTGATAGACCATGATTGGTGCTTTTCTACAGACACAAATGAAAGTGCTAAACGAGAGTGATGAATAAAACATTAAAAGTAAGGTTTACTGTATGATTCTGATATGAAAATTTGTTAACAGTATTTCCTGAAAATTAATTAATACACAGGAAGCACAGCTGATTCCTGATTGCTAAGACATAGGACAATCAGCAAGGTGGAAGCAAACAAAATAATTAGGCAAGCTTCAGTGTTACAGGAATGAGACTAACATTTGTTATCAGTATTTCAGCTATACTCCTACCATCCTGTGACTGAAATTCACTGTTAAACTAAAGCTGGTCCCATCCCTCTGACGCTCTGTTTTGACGGGTGTGCATCTGGCCTTGGACAGTTCCTAGCGTAAAGGCTCCATGGATCATGGTGTCTGTTTGTACTGAGCCCACTGTAATGAACTGCCTTGGTTTTGTGATCCAGTGCTGTGAGAAATTATATTGGAATTCTCCAAATATTATTTTGGTATTGTTTCCTTCTGGTTAAGCTGTTGAAGCAGTCCATCTGGCTTGTGATGTAGGATTGCAAGAATCGTGTTTGTTATGCTAGATAGACTGGATTCTCTGACTGTTGTTTTGTTGGCTCTGAATGATGGTCTCTTTTTAAAGCTGTGTATCATTCTGCAATATCAGAAAGACAGTCAGCCTCCACTGACAGAAGGTCGCCTCACATCCTAGCTTTCCTCTAAGGAAAGTCTTGCATTCTTTCCAAACAAGTGATAACCCTTCACTCAAGTTCCATGATTGGTTTGTGCCATTAAACAGAGTATTTGTAAAATGGTTAGGATAGGTAGATGGATAAAATCCAATTTATAAATAATTTGGTCATATAAGCATCTTGCAAATGTTATCATGACTCACCTATTAGACCTTCCTTTCAGTGTGCAGTCTACAACTTCCTCATGAGGGGAAGTCCTCTTCTCTGTGGTGACCAGTGCTAGGACCTGAGGGAATAGTGGCCTGAAGTTGTGTCAGTGGAGGTTTAGGTTGGGTATTAGAAAAATGTTCTGTACCCAGTGGGTGACTGAGCACTGGAACAGGTTCCCCAGGGAGGTGGTCAGAGCACGAAGCCTGACAGAATTCAAGAAGCGTTTGGATGATACTCTCAGGCACGTGGTGTGACTCTTTGGTCCTGTGGAAGGCCAGGAGTTGGACTTGATGTCACTTGTGGATCCCTTCCAACCTGTCATATTCTGTGCTTATTATAAATGAGAATTTAGCTGCATTATATTTTTCGTACCTCTGTTTTACTTCTGTGGAAACAGTCTTTTCACTCTCCATTGACACCAAATTAAGAACTAAACTTCTTTTTCATATTGTTGTTGATATTTTTTGACACCATGTTGATCCAACATACAGTAACACGTTTAAAATCACTTCGAAACCTCTTAAAATGGAAACTCTAAAATGGGAATGAGAGTAGACTTTGTTATTAAGATCTGAATGTGTCTCCTGTACTTATGCATAAACTGAGTTCTGAATGTAGGCTGATCAAGTTTTTTCTAACTAAGAATTTGGTGTTTCATGAGAAGTTTTATGATATCCAGTTAACATAAAATTTAAATTAGTCTTGTAAGCAAGAGAATTATACAAAAGAGTGTAAAGGAATGTGGAATGATTGTTTTGAGGGGTGATTCATCATAACATGAACCTGGTTCCTCTCAAACTACTGAGATTTTAAGGTACATCTTTAATATCCCACAGCTTCTTCACACACAGAGAAATGAATTGTTTCTGAGAACACAGTCACTTGAGGAGTCACTTTTTGTCTTACTCTTCCACACCTATTCAGTGAGCTTACCTCTGCTCTGTGATCCTCCAGTCAAATGTAGGGGTATGGCATATTTTTGAGAAACATCAGTCAGAAATGTGGGGAATTCAGGGAAGAAGTGATGTTCATCCTTACTGTGACATAGTGTTCTGACACAGGAAATGATGTGGTAAAGACTGGCTGTTAAGGAGTGGTAGAGTAATGGACTCTCTGTGCTTTGTTTTCATTGCTGTCTCATTGAAGACAATGAAACTGCAGCTTGTGTTTTAAATGTTCCCAAAGATAAATAATTAACAGAGAGCCAAAACAATGTTCTGTCAAATCTTTTATGAAAGTTCAAGAAAGATGTCAGTATCTTCATATTATAGTGAATTAAATGAGTCTTAGGAAACTCAATGGAACACACTTGAGAATTCAGTTTGTAATACTACAGTTGTTGTGAGCATTCTTTTTGCTTCCTAATTTTAAGTCCTACAGTCAAAGATATTTCTTTCAGGTATTTTCCAAGACATCACTGTTTGTGTTACTTTAACACTCATTTCTTTGTGGATCTCTCTTTCCACTGGTTTTTTCAGTGTGTAACTTAGTGTCTTAGAGTAGCACTAATGAATGGATGCCTTTTAAGCAGTAAGATCATGCAGAAGAAAGTAAGGGGTGTTGCGTGGTGTTTGTTTGTTTTTTTTTTCTTTTCTTAAAAAAACAAAAGGTGTAATTAATTCCTAGACACGGGGATGGCTGTTCTGACTTTGACTCAGATTTTCTATGTTGCTTTGGGAAAGCCACAGGACCTCTAGAGGTGCAGCTATGGGATTTGTTGGTTGAAAACAAGATAAATGTTCTTAACTACTATATATATAGATATAGATATATAACGATGACTCAGAGGGTTTTTGATTTTTTCTGATTTTCTAATTTTTATAGATTTTAGAAGTAATTGTAGTGAAAATGCAGACTTTAATGTGTTAGTATTAAGTTCAATGTTTATGTATTCTAACCCCTATTCCATATCAATCCCTAAAATTCCATTAGTTATTTAGACTTCTTTTTAATGTAAAAGGTTGAATAATATCTTAAGTACTGTGCTACGAGACATAAACAGTGGCATAGTGACCTCGAAACCAGAATACTGGAAAACCTTCAAGGGTCTGACGTGTGCTGAGGAAGACAAAGATGATGAAAAGAGGGTATCACTCTCCTGCAGACTCAATTCATGACAGGGTTTGCAGGGGGCGGGACAGGGCTGGACTGAGGAGATGTGTGAATAGGGTATTGGGTGGACAATATTATAAAAACCATGAAAAATCAGTGTTCAGCACAAGGGTCAATATGTATTTCTATAGGCCCTAGGCCTGACAGTAAAGGACTTTCAATTTTATTTTATCCCACACTAACTTGGCTTGGAGTCCTGCTTTCTGGGGTCTCTCAAGGCACCACTGTAAACAGACCAAAGGAACCTACTCCCCCGCCATACTAGGACGACTCCCCTCAAAAATTTCTTCCTGGTGCATTATATTTTTGGACAGCAGGTGGCAGTGTCACACCTTGGCTGGCTGCGAGATAAGCTCTCAGTCCTTTCCCAGCGAGGCAGAGGCAAGGGGGCTAACATAACTTACACGGGGGCAGGATGGAATTCTTTCCATGGGGAAGAGCAGACTCTTCTTGTCCTTTGTTCAAAAAAGACAAGAACACTGGAAGTTAGGTGGTGGTGGTTACCAGTGATCCTGGTGCAGCTGGAGTGGGTTCTCAGGAAAAGGAAAGTTTGCAATGTATCCAGAAAAGCAGGCACAACCCTTCCCTCTCACTCTCTCTCTCTCTCAAGCTCAGGGTGCCTGGAGAGTGTGTGTGTGTGGGTGTAAAAGCAGGGAGAACCCAGCTGGAAAGGAGCTCTCTCCAAGACGCTTTCACCAGCTCAGCAAAATGGTGGCTTGTAGTCCCAGATCAACCGATACCAGCACAGGAAAAAAACCCTCTCCCCCTCCGAGGTGCTAGAAATAGTCCCTGAACGACCACTTCCTGGCCACTGCCTTTCTTTGTTTGAACCTTGAACAGATCTATGTAAACTCTTGAACTCTGCTTTCGATTGAGGACAACTGACTGGCATCCGTGTGCAGGTCCTGACCCAACCAAGTGTGCACTTCCTAAGTCAAGGGTAGCCTTTAGGTGAAATGCACTTAAAATGGAACATGTGCCTTTCTAGACTGAAGTTTTAAGTGCCAGAGTAATTTTGCCTCAGAAAGCCTTTTTCTTAAAATGATAATTTTACTTTGCAGATGAGATCTCTAGGAACTTCTGAGTAAATTGATAGTGCAGATTTCTTTGGTTAGCTCCATCCTTGTGAACATTTTTGCTTGCATTTTGGTAATGTGAAAGAATGTGTCACTTAGCCTTTTTTCCTGTTTTTGCCTCAGAGAACAATAATGTCATATACTGTACAATTTGAGGTTATGTCTTGCCTGTCAGAATTTGTTCTTGATCACTAGTTTGCCTGATTAAGGTGGGGTCAAACCACAAGTAAATGAAAAATGTCTCATCTGCTAACCTCAGTAAGGAAGTTAATATTCAATAGTAAAGCAGGGTGTTAAATCAAGCTGTATTCTAAATATTTTTGTAGCTCCTTGGGGCTAATTTCTGGACAAAGACAAACCTTTTTTCACAGTGTGTTACATAAAAGAATAATTTTCTCACAGAAACATCGTTGCTCTTGTGCCTTCAGCTATTTGAAATGATCAGGGCATGTTTCTTAGTTGTCCATCTTGGTTAACAACAGAGACAGATACAGAAAGTAAAACTTTTAGGGGCTGGGAAGGAAGAAATGAAATTTTGATATTTCTTAAAGGGCATAATGCTGGAGACATACTTGTGGTTGCTGTACTTAATCACTGAAGGCAAGAATCTCTGGATATGTGTAAGGAAGCCCTAATTCTTCTTTCTGGCTTTTGGGCATCCTTATTTCATGGGACAGAGTGCAGAAATAATCTGATCTGAACTGATGTCTCCACACCTATCCAAAAATTTGACCTTTAGAAAAGTATTTTTGAATGGACAAGGTTAACAAAGCAAAGTTTGAAGAGAGCGATTGATTCTTTGATTTCCGATTGAGAAATAATGTCTAGTCACTTGAAGTGACAACCTCATGTTGTCTTTGAAATATAATAATAAAGGCACAAGACAAAGGTCTTTTATTAGGATTTTGTTCTCAGAGCTGTTGATGGACACATCTTACATGAATTCGTAAAGTGAGGGAAATAAATATTTGAGTTATATGTAGAAGGAACAATGCACCGTGTGATGGAGCTAATAGTGCTTTCACGTGCACCACAGCTGCATTTGTAGACAAATAGTCACCTGCAAATTTTAATTACAGTTTTTCCATGTCTTGTGATATACTATATTGTTAATATTCTTGACATCCAACTATAAAAAATAAGGCTGTAAAAGTCACAGTAATTTATGCAGCTCTGCAGGGTGTTCCTAGAACTGTATCATTCTCTATAATTTATCTAAGAAGATATAGATTCAACCCAATTCTTCATAACTTCTTCTGGGACCAGATCAATATGAGACAGGGAATTGCCTTTCCCACAGAGGGAATTTGGCAGGGAAAAAACTGCAGTGGATCTGCCTGCTTTCTATTGAATTCTGACTCCTCTGTGCTGAAAGAAATGCAAAATGAGGGAGAATAAAATGCTTGCTACCTGTTCTCTCTGCCCTCATGGAAAAGGCAAGACTATTTGTGGGCAAAGATGAAAGGGTAGTGATTTTACGAGGAGTATTGATCTGAGGTTTGTTTTTCTTGCCATGTCTGTATGGTGATGCTGGCTTGTAGCTTAGGTTGGAGTGCCCTCCTCATCCAGGATGCTCATGTGCTGGCATATGTACTAATTAACCTGCAGCCATCAAGTCACATTGGAGGGCACTTCAAGTAAGAAACTCAATAGTTCCATGCTCTTGGACGGCTAATAGGACAACTTCTGTGGATGTTACAACAAATAAGTATTAATTACAGATGTCCAGCAGACATCAAACAGAAATAAACAGTAACAGAAAAAAATAACTGTTCTGATGATCTATGTGTTGTGCCTGTTTTTTACTCACAAGTACAGATTTGTATATGTACACACTTCATTATTGTTATGAAAAAATGGGAATAAAACCCACTTGACCTCAGTGCTCTGAAACATCTTACTTAAATATGAACCAGGCTGCATGTCCTTGCTTTATTTTCAGATAGACAATTTATTATCTCATTGATAGTTTTCTACTTCTCATTACTATAAATGATTTCTTTGAATATTTAAGTAGCTTTTCAGAGTGTGTCTCTGTTTAACCCCAGCCAGCAACCAAGCACCAACAGGATGGGGGAGAGAATTAGATGGGTGAAAGGTAGAAAACTCCTGAGTCGAGATAAAGACAGTTTAATGGGGAAAGCAAAAACTGCACGCAAGAATAGCAAAACAAGGAATTAATTCACAGTTTCCCATGGTCAGGCAAGTGTTCAGCTATCTCTAGGACAGCAGAGCCCCATCACATGTGATGGTTACTGGGGAAGACAAATGACATCACTCTGAACATCTCCCCTTTACTCCTTTTTTTTCTCACTTTATGTTCTTGGCATGATGTCAGTATGGTATGGAATATCCCTTTGGTCAGTTTGTGTCACCTGCCCCATCTGTATCTGCTCCCAGCCTCCCATGCAGCTCCAGTCTCCTCACCAACAGGGCTGTACAAAAAGCAGAAAAGGCCTTGGCTCCTTGTAAGCCTTGCTCAGCACCAACAAAAAGATCTCTCTACTAACAACTCTGTGTTCAGCATAAATCCAAAACACAGCCCCATACTAGACACTGTTAAGAAAGTTGCCTCAGCCAAAACCAGCACAGTGTCTTCTATTCAATAATCTTGACGAATATTTTTTGAAACTGCATTAGTTAACCTTTTTTTAAGAGGTTGTCTAGGTATCCTGAATGAATCTTAGAACTCAATGTGTAAGATTCCATCCTTCTTGAGATTTTTCGCTTCTAGTGCCATTTCTTCAGCCAAGAAGCCAGTAAAACTTTTCAGGATACTTTTATAGTTTCAAGTATTGCAGTTGCCTGTTATTCAGTGCTTGTATACTCTGTTCCTGAAAGTGATCCATGCCTATGAAAAAGTTAAGAAAGGTAGAGAGGAATGTGGTGATACTTACTCAATATGCATCTCATGTAGAAGTATGAATTTGGTCTTTTTGACTTTAAATTCCCCACCCCCCCATGGATTTGTCTAATTTCTTTTTGAATTTTATTATGCATCAGTTGTCCACAACAGTTTGCTGCAGTGAATTCCTGAGAGAGGAATGAGGCCATGCAACTTGTCACAGACACAGGGATTTGCAGTCATGAATCCCAAATGGAAGACAATACTTTGCTCTGGTTTACGGTTAGACCTTTAACATTTCTTTCCAAGTGGGATTATAGTCTCATTCCTTTCCTGGCACTTCCTCCTAACACATTTAAGCAACAGATTGAATCAATATATTGATTTCAATAAAGAGCATTTTTTGGGCTATAAATTCTCCCTATATATGACATAAAAGGAACATAAAGGAAGCTGAGTAGCAGCCATCTATGAGCTGGATATTCAAATACCTAAATTCCACTTGCAAATCTAGGCCATAAATTTAAATTAAGACATTTCGTCTTACAGAACTTAATGTCTCTTAAGAGATATTGTAGATCTTCATAATTGCACTTAAATTAAGCAAGGCATTTATCTCCCCAGTACTCTTTTCCTCCTATTTTCTAGGAGATTATTTTCCCCTTGAACTCGTATTATCTATCTCTGTGTATTGAAAATGTCAGTTTGTTGTTTAGTATTTAAGAAAAATAACATAGCATATTTCTTTTCTACTTTCTAGTTGAGAGCATCTCATAAAACTACTAATTTCATCCTGAGTCCAGATTGCGAATAGTGTGTCCAGTTCAGATAAAAAGGAACTTTTGAACAACATAAAAATAAGAAGTCAGCAATGATGAATAAAGGCACAGAGTTGCTGCTATACAAGAAGAAAGTAAAAATCTGTTAGAAGTAAGACAGAGGTTAGTAAAATAATGAGTTACTATAAAAAAGGAGAATGTTCTCCATTCCACATAGCAAAAATCCTTAAGGGCATCAAATTAAACTACAAAGTGTCAGATTTTAAAAGTTGGTGGTTTTTAATTGTTTCTTAGAGGAATTTACACATACCTAACAGACTTTTATCTTTGTGTTTTGTCTTTGGACAGGTTAAGAAACAAATTAAAGCCTTATAAGTTGGCATAGCACTACTTCTGATCACATAGACTTTTGCTGTCAAAAATTGCAAAAGGGTGAAGCAACAATTAAGTAAGGCTTTGTAAGCATTTAAGTGCAGTAGCCAAACAGTTGAAGCAGGTTTTTGAAAGGTTCTGAAACCTCTTACATTTGTTTGAGTTTAGCTTTTCGTCACCTAGATAAAGGACATTAAATACTCAACTGAATTCTTATTGGAAGAGGAAACTGAAAAAGGACTGAAAAGGAGATCTCTGCATCTGAAAGCACTAAATCTATTGCGAAGATTCCTGAAAGTTCCTGAGAGCATTAGCATTTCTAATAACTAGAATTAATATTCATGGATTTCAGCTGATATTTTCCAGTGCTCACATTCCAAAATTAACCAACTTTGGAGATTTAAAACTTTTTTTTGTTTCCAAAGAGGACGTAATATCTCAAAAACAATTTCACAGACAGATTTAAATCTATTCATAGATGGCTATGGATCAGTTTAGTTTTCTCTGTTTTATGTATTTCTTTTGCATCTGCAAAGAAGATGCTGGTCTGCTACAAAGGGACTTGATTTTTAATGATCTTAAAATATATTATAATTGTAAACAAACAGCTGTATGTTTCAGAAATCTGTAATTAGCTAAAGCTTTACTGTGCTTAACAGGTGCATGTTTGTCTAGTCCAAGGAAAGGTGCTCTTTCCCTCTTGTCTTCCACAAAAATGTGCATATACTGGAGAAAACAGTGACAACATCTGCTGCTTCAGCTAGATACAAAGTGTGAAAGAAGTATGAACCGAGGAGTCTGCTTTTCTGTTGGGTTGATTACATCTTCCCATAGTTCAGAAGTCCTTTAAGAGCCTTTAGAAAAGTCTGCGCCATCTGGCTTTCTCACACCCTGAAAAAAATAATTTACTTTTGTTTGGGCTAGTAGAAGAAGAAAGCTGACAGCGTGCATGTGCCTTAAAGACTTGTGGCTGACTCTGGGATTGAGTGTAAATTTGTGGGGACTAGAGCCATGGTGAAATACTAAAAAACAATATTATTTCAAGTGTACTGAGAGATTTCTGTAAAATAAACTTGTCTTTTCTTAGGTATGTAGATGTGCCACAGAAGTGTGTATAGTAGGTGAAAAAAAACTTAGTTGGAAGGCTCTACATTTTGACACCACTCTGTAGATGTAAGGTCATATGAAGTGCAACATTTATTTAGGGTGTCTTTGATCTCGTTAATGCTGGGGGTTTTTCGTAGCCAAAGACATAGTATCTTTTAATATATTTTTCAGTTGCATTTAGTTTTTAAACACTGTCTTTCCTCTGGCCTATGTATACCTAATCTTGAGGTTTAAAATTTGCAAAGCAGGAAATTTTACCTGCTGAAAGAATCCTGTATGTAATGGTGAACACAGTGTAACTAACATATAATTATATATGCATACAACAGCTTTGATGGCAAACCTTTCATTGATTTTCATGTTAGTGTGCAAACGCCCTTTGTGATGACCTCAGTAGTGGAATGTTTTTATGTTGAGTTGGGATCAAAACCCAGTTGTTGATCGTGAATATCAATTGAGATAATAAAACCAAATGCCTTTAAAAATAACTTTAGGTAAAACATGAAATTATTTTAAACTTCTATTTTGTGTTTACTCTTCTTGCTTTTGAATGGTAGTGACTTCTCCACTATTGTCTGTGAAACCTGGGATAAGGCTAGAAGTTAAAAGGTGTGTCTGGACCAATACATGAATGTCAGCCATTGAGGCATAAATCTAAGAATAATTGGTAGTTCTTTTTCTTAGTAACACAGAAATTTGTATGCACCCTGTGGTACAGAATCAACTTCCCTACTGATTTTACTTATAGTTCCAATTTCTCCTCCTTCTGTAGAGTTCAGTGACATTTTTGATCTACATCAGAACTTCTGCAGATCTCGTGAATGCTTTCATAGGGCGGTTTGGTCAAAACCCATCTGTCTTCCAAGAGCTGCTTGGATTCTTGTTTGTTAAGGGATTACTTTGTTTTCTAGGCACTAAAGTGATAAAACCAGGAGCTGTGAATGAGTTCAGCAACAAAGAAAACCTGCGTGAGTTTTTATCAGTGAAACTGTGGTTATGCTTGTAAACATTTTTTTAGCTAATTTTGTAAAGCTAAGTATAATAATGACTGTAAACCAACACCTATCTGGTAGCTAATGATGTCTTTTTGCCTTAATGCTAGGGGATTTTTTAATTGGTATGTTATCTTGGCAGACTGGAAACAAATCTTGCTGAAGTTTACCTGGAGTTATAAACAGATGGCAAGCTTTTGGTGTCTTTAGGCTAATATTTTAATGCTACTCTAATGCTGAGGTCACTGGATCAATGCAATGTTGGGCAGTAAAACAACAGACCATACAGACACTTCAATGGATATTTAATATTTGGCTATATCTAAGTATTAATTTTAGTAATTTCTTTAAGTTCTGGCATAAGAGACATAGACTTGACCTTTGCCTTAAGGTTCTTTTTTTCTAGAAGGACAATGGCCAAATGAATGCAAACCAAGAGATATAAAGGGTAATGACTTAGGGCATTTAAAATGTATTTTAGAATAAGTGTCATACTGTTACTTTTTTCTTTGAAAAACTCTAAATTTTCCTTTGCACTAAAGAGTAATATTTCATAGACATAAATTAAATCCATGAAATATATTTCTAAGGTAATGTGCATTATTAAATATGGTTTTCTCTTGTTGCTTTTCACAATAGTTTTTCTATGTATGTTGGAAAAACAAGTGCGTAAATTTGCTTTTGCTAAGATTGCATTTTCTAGAACAAAGTTTAGTAGGATAATTGGGTGGATAACATTGATTTATTGTATAAGCAAATATGAAACAACAGTTATTTTTGACACAGATACGTTGTTGTGGAAGAACTAGCTGGAGGGCAAATCTGCAAGCATTAAGCTAATTTGTGACATTTCCAATATCTTTAAAACATATGGGAATAGGAAAGCATACACTTCCTCATTGGTTTTAGGTCAAAGTTTTTACATATATCAGGCCCAAACTGAAATTTCACTGGGAGATCCAGTTAAGTCAGCTAAATATGATTTATTGCATTTCTTACAAAGTCTTTCAATGAGACAGAAGAATTCACATGGTTGTGAATTAGTTTACTATGTAAGCTCTTGTTTCTTTGGCCTTTAATGAAAGTTGAAATATCTCCTTTGTAAATTTAGATTCTTTCACATTATACAGGAATGTGCTGAAGACTGGAATCACATTCATGAAGTAATTATGAAAACCTCTGGGTAGAAAGAAATGTGTAATCTTTAATTTATACTTTTTGATTTTAGTTATCTTTTTATATGGACTGCAAGGTGCTTCTAAGCAAGCTTTAGTAAGTGTGGATCATATTATTTTATTCACCTTATTTTTTCCTTCAGGTGTGCAGTAGCTCGTGTGATTGTGACAACTATTCAGAAAGAGCACTGTTAGATTAGTATTGACATGCTGAAGTCATGTATTACTTTAGTCTCTTCTCAAAATTAAAAATCTTACTGTCTTCTTTTCCATCAAGTGCCTCCATCTATTTGTTGGGTTTTACATTTATTAACAAGGAAAAGCAGTACAATCATGTGATCTGCCAACTCTTTATAGATTAGTAACAAATGTTTGGCTAACACTTAGTGGTCTACAGAGAAGGACTGACTTGCCTCAAAATATTTTCTTCCAAAGCAAAAAACCCCTGAAAATTCCTAAACTAAAATGTGTCCGACAAGGAAAAAGATTGGAGTTCAAGGCAATTATTTACCTTTTTTCCTGTGGACTTGATAAAAAAGCCTTTAGAAATGGCCCATTGACAATTAGTTGTTGTTTAAAACTACTGTATTCCAAATAAATTGTAGAGGTTTATTAGTGGAAAGGGAATTAATGAAAGAGATTAATAAAAAGCAGATAAATGTGGTATCTGTGTTGTCTTGGTCAACTTTGAGGGTCATACTCTCATGTGGGTCTGATTAGAGGAAGAAAACAATCTTGAAGAAAGTTTGGTAGCATAAAAATTCAGGTTCAATCCAAAATCAATGTCTATGATCTCTCCACTGCAGCCAAAATCTGCATAGTTGACCTCCCTTTCTGCTGAAGTGGAAAAGTTCCATTGCATCACCAACAGTACGGACTTTTCTCCCTTTGCTGATGAGGTACCTGGTTGAG
Organism: Pithys albifrons albifrons; assembly: GCF_047495875.1. NCBI lineage: Eukaryota > Metazoa > Chordata > Aves > Passeriformes > Thamnophilidae > Pithys > Pithys albifrons. The sequence goes on from NC_092497.1 coordinate 47,489,844, forward strand.
CACTTTCTTCCAATAAAAATGTATGTGTAATCCAGTTTTTTAATGGTATGAATTTTTTTCTAAGCCTATAGCTATGAACTAAAGCTTTTGGTTTTGTTTGGGTTTTTTTAAAACAGCTTTTAAAAAGCGTGGTGCTTGAGCCCTGTCAAATAATGTAACCCTTTAAGCACTATGATAATGTCAGCCATAAACCATAATTTTGATGAACAGAACTCTTCCCTATACAATCGTAAAATTAAACTTTAAAGTTATTCAGAAGAATACTAATTTCTGAATGGAACAGAAGGAGACAAGCCTATGCTTTCCCCTCAGAAAGCCCTATATTGGTGTGGATAATACATTTTTATGATTACTTCCTATTTGTAATATAAAGATAATTGCAATTCACAATGATTTCCTAGTCATACTGTGACAGTCCAGTTGATGATATCTTTGTAATTTAATGCTTACTGAAGCTAAGCAGTGTCAGGCCTGGTTAGTACTTGGATGTGAGACCTCCTGGGAATACTGGGGGCTGTAGGTTCTACTCCCGAGGACTTCACTGTCACTGTCCAAGCTCACTCGGCCGTGGCAGGTGAACCTTAGGAGTTAAAGAGTGGGGCCAGTTCTGTGCACGCTGTGCCTCGCCTGAAAAATCCACTGTGCAGGCTGGAAGGGCATGTGGGGAGAGCCCTTCCCAAATCTTTGTTCATGAAGCTGAGCCATACATACATACAACGCTTACTGATGATTACTGCAGTGACTTAGAAAATGCAGAGCCTAGAGTTTGCCCATCAGGTTTTCCACTGCAAACACAAAGATATATCTGTGAATGCATGAGTAAGCTTTTGCCATTTTACCTGCTTAGGAGGTTAAGTAGCTAAAACATTTGTGTGTTATCAATCCCTTTCTAGCTACCTATGCAAAGCATAGCACTGTGAGGGCTGCTGTGAGGAAAATTAACTCCATCTCAACCAGGCCCAACACAATATGTTGAGTAGAAAAAGGAAATATGTCTTTGTATTATTTTTTCCTTTGTTTCTGACAGGCAAGGTTTTCAAGTGTTTTGTTTATTATAAAATAAAGAAGCCTTATCAATCTATCCTTCATCTGTATGCTCAAGAATAAGGTTTTTGCAGTGAAAGACATTGTGAGAGTCCCCATGTGTACAGAATTCCTGATCAGAATGAATGATCGTGTCCAACTTGCATATTACAATTGCTTTATAACTGTCATTTGAAAGCCTCATAGAAATATTACTATATGTTCTATTTTTTCAGTTTGCACGGTTTCCTCTTACCAAATCTGACCAAAGCAAACAGAAAGTCTTACTTTTTAAATAGCTGTATTTTCAGTGGTGTAATACTGAAATGAGAAAGGTTGTGTGCTTTTTATATTTTACACAGCAATGATGTACCAAATCCCTATATTGTGTTTCTTTCCCTTTTCTTACCACATAGTGTCAATTTTTGAATAATGGGGCAAGTAGAACCATACTTTCTTGAAATCTTGAAATTAAAGAACAAAGAAATTGTTTTTGCAGCATTTTCTGAAATGTCACATTTTCTATAACTTGACTCTTGAGGTGCTCTGTTGACTGGCTCAGCAAAGAGATTCTCTTCTGTACCTGTGCTTCCTTTGAAATTGCTCATTCACCACAGAATTTTAATGCAAAATGCAGCTGAAATTCAACATCTAATTGTGGGGAGAAGCAAGTCTCCACTAACTTGTGTATGACAAAATTTGAGAATCTATGACTTAAGAACAAAAAAAAAATTAGTCAGTCATGCACCAAACATTACTGTTTCAGTTTTCTCATACCAGTCCTAACTCAATACTCCAGACAGCCTCCTCACCCTCTTATGGAGCTCAATATCTTAGCATAGTAAGTTAAGACCTATCTGTTTCTATCATTTTTCACATGCCCTCCTTTGCAAAGCACCTCTGTGCTTACTGACCACGTATATCCCAGAACTGGGAAGCACAGAGTCTGATACTCATTCCTGCAAGTGTAGTCATATCAAGGAGAGACTGAATCAACCTCTGTACCAAACATGACAAAAGCCAACTCCCAATATAGGTGAACATGCACTTAACAGGAGATGGAAGGCAGCTATAAATATCCCTCCCCTTATCTTTCAGGTGAGATGTGTGACTTTCAAGCCAGGGAGCTTCCTGAGCTGGAAATGAACTTGGAGCATAACAACTTCCTCACTATTTCCCACCCAGACTACTTTTCCTTTAACACTTTCTCCTAACAGTGCTTCCATATGCATTTTTTTCACACGTTTCTAAAGAAGATGTTACAGGGCATTAGAGTGTGAACTTGGGAAATGCAGTGGAGAATATGTAGGGGTTTGAGCGTCTGATATAGCATTGATTCAAGAAAGAGAGTAAGTTCTGACTGCAGATGTTAGTGATTTTTCAAGGCAGTAATTCCCTATGCAATTAAAATTTCTGTAATCTGGAAATAGGGCTCAAGACTTTCTACAAAACTACTGTATCATGAAAACCATCTCTAGGATTCTCTTGGTAGTGATTGGGATAGAACTGCTGCTGGCACTTTTAAATTGATGCTTCTTGAGCTTATGCTGCTACTGACAGAATAGTGAGCTGTGATCATGATGATACATAAATGAGAGTAAGTTGCTTTTATGGTTTTGTGCTGAAGTAATTGATCAGGCCAGTTATTTTTGACTGATTTAGAATGCAGAGTTGTCTCAGAGGTCTCTCTTCAATGCAAGATCCTGAAAGAATAAAAAGAAATACACTTTACTGCTGAAATAACTTCAAAGTATCATCTTCTTCCTGTAAACTAAACATACTTTTTTCCCTAGAAGAGACTTTAGCAAACGTACAGAAAATGTCATATTTTTAAGTATTGAGCAAGCTCAGACAACTACAGCAAGGAAATGCCTCAAGAGAGGGCAAAGAAAGTCAGTGGCTGATGTTGCAGAGGTCCCAAAGAGCAGAGGCAGGGAGAATATGGTCCTGTACGCGGCAGTTGTGAAAGTACTCTTGCAGAACGGATGTTTGCTTCTTTGGATGACAGATGAAGCATTCAAGAAGATGCTGTATAGCATGGAGCTAAACTTTCAGAAAGATAATTCTGCCTTTTGAATTGCTACAAAACTGAAATAGGGTCATATTTCTGCAGCATCTTTATGAAGATAAAGTTCCCTCTGTCCACTGCTGTTACTGAAGTAAAACTTGTGTGCTGCTCAGAGTTTCCTGGTTTTGATGAATAGAACTCCACTATACTTCCCTATTAACTAGAAGGGGGATATCAACATTGTTGTCCTTAGTGGGACATTTTCTGGTTGTCTGTGGAGGACTAATTTGATCATTCTATTTTTTTGCTTTCTGGCTGCCAAGTACCCACAGGAGTTAACAGTACTTAAATACTCTTCTAACACCCCTTTCCTACATACAAGGCTGCATTTGCTTGGGTGGTGATTGTGTGTGGGGATTGTCCATTTCTGAAAAGAATAAGTCACCAGGGAATCTCTCCCTTAGAAGCTGCTTCTCTTCACTAACACAAGGACCTTTAAACAAATGGATGTAGGTTTTCCCCCTTGACAGCCATAAACTGGATTGCTTCAGACAAATGTGACTGGGAAAATGGGTAAAAAGAGCTGATTTTTTTGTTTTGGTTTGGTTTGGTTTTTTTTGTTGGTTTTGTTTTGTTTTGTTTTTAAAGCATAGCTTTGCTGTTCCTATATAAAAAGAACCAGAATGGACTTTTTGTGTTTTTTTTTTAATTCTTTTCGAGTGCCATGGTAGATCTTATTTCAATTAAATTCCTGGTATTTAGAAGGTTTTACAATCACAGTTGCATCTTTTTTCTCTCTCTTGCTAGATCTCTAATAGTGGAGCTACAGAGAGCATCCTGATTTCAGTCCTTCCCCTGGCATGCAATAATCAATATTAGTAAACTGTAGCTGTAGTCTGCACGATCTGTATTGAGGAATATAAAGGGGTTACAGCTACAAAATGCAATTTTACAGAACTTCTAAACAGTGACTTAAAAACTCAGATACTCTGCCTGCCTTCTGTCCCAGAAGAGCAAAATCTCTGACACACCTATGACAAGTTTCATGAATACAGTTAGAAAGACTAGTTACTTAAAATATTCACAGACTGCTGTTAGGTAGTTACACTGTTCTGGCTTTATTATGTAAGACATGATTAAGTGCACTTCAAACTATTTAAAACAAATTCAGCAAAGAATGAAGACATATATTCATTGATGTGCTGCCACACAAACAGGCATGCAATTTCCAAATATCCCTACAGATGGCTTTTGGAGCAGGTTGCAGCAGTTTCCTTTGGGAGTCTGTAAACTGCCCCTTGATAATGATGAGATCAACTCAGGTTGACTAAGCTAAGCTCAGGTGCTCAGGTATTGAAATAGATGCATGACAGAGTTTACAAACTTTATGTAGCTTGGTGGTGCAAAAGGAGATGAAGGCTAGTGCTGCAGATAGTGTGATGCTGTTGGTCTGGTCCAATGAAGGAAACAGACAGTTTACCACCATTGAGTAAATCTTTGACCCCAATGGAGTTCACAGATCTTTCTGTGGCCAGAACATCCCCGCATTTTTTTGCAAAACATGTATTAATATCTACACAGTTGTTAATCAGTAAGTAATTTGATTGGAGAATTGTACTCTTCCTTCCTTTGGTAGTATTTATTTCTGAGTTTGTCCTGAAATGTTTTGGGTATATTTGAATTTTTTCCTTGGATAGAGTTGGTGATAAGCTTCTGAAGTGTTTTGGAATTGACAAAGGCATCACAAGAGCATAAAAGAATAATGTAATTATAATAGCATGTTGGGGAAGAATTAATTAGGATAAGAAGTAGCAGTTTTTCTTTTGCTATTTCTGAAGTATTGCAGTTAAGAACTTACTCTGTAGAAAGAATGTCTAAGGAATGAAAACCATAACAGAAATGGCTGCCCATGTGCATTCCTGCTGGTGTAATTCCTCTGACAGCTATAGTGTGCAAATACTGCACAGGCTGTAATTCTCTATATGGCTGGACTAGCCTGGTGATGGTCTGAATCTTGATCTTAGGCACAACATTCATTTCAGGTTTATGAATAAGATGACTATGAGCATGTTAGCCTTGGCAAGGTATTCTTTCTGCAATGGGACTACATTATAGTAACAAAACAAACTGTTGCTATAAGAATTGAGGAGTTTTCATTAAGAGAAAATGTCTGTCTCTGAAGGCTTTACAAGGGTACCATAAATTTCTGTACATTTTAAGCATATGTGTTGTAAACAAATACAATAAAATGTATTTATTTAGAAATATGAAGGTGTCAGTTCTTAACTGACTCCTGCTGCTGTAATTTTTCTCTGAATCTGACAGATACATGCTGAGGCACCGCTGCATCAAATTTCAAATCAATCTCACTTTAGGTTTCATCTGACAAATAGTCACATTAATACTGCGAATGCCTAAATACTCTCAGGGAATCTGTTAGGACTGTAGACACTGCTAACATGAGTAACCGTGTACTTACTCATTTTTCTCTGCTGGGCACTTATTTGCTGAATGTAGGTAGCATTAATACCTGATCTAAAGAGCAGCTGGTTAGAAAATTTAAAATCACATTGAATGGCAGAGGAAGGGTGGAAAGGCCATTGTTGCCTTTTGTCTTTCTCTCCTCTACAAGCAGCACTCAGGGCAGTCAATATGCTCTCACTCATTAGATGGGCTACAGCTATATAGTTGGTCTGTTCTCTCTTTCATTCCACTTTGACCTTTCTGGACTGATTACAGGCTTCTCAGCAATGTAAATGTGAACTTGGAGAAACCAAGACCTAACAACAAAAATGCTGTCTCAAAACAAGTGTCTGGAACAAATGGCCAGCTGAGAGCTCCGAAACTGGGCTTCCTGCTTCTGCTGCCACTGAGGAGGATGTGAAATGCAGCTCGTGCTTCTAAGAGAGACTATGATCTCATCCACCTTGATCCTTCTCATGGATGTAGAGGCAGCAGCAGCAGCTCTAACTAAGCCTTCCTTATTTAGCTGTGCACGTAGAAGGCAAAGAATGGGGTGAAGTGCATTTCATGTTGTCTAGTTAAACCCGATAAGACAAAAAATCTAGCTGGCGGAAGTAGGTAAAGAAGTTTAAATAAGTTTTAATTTGCCTGTGCCTAAGGGTATTTTGGAGCTCTACTGCAGCTTAGCAAATACAGAAACAGGCTCTTTCAAGTTGTTGGCATCCTCTTTTACAAATCTCTGAAGTGTCCCCAAACTTAGTAATGACTAAGATAAGTTTTTTGTTTTTCTGACTCCAGTGTCAAGTAGCACATTTAGGACTTTCAAAGGTTAATATAGAACTGTTGATGTTCTGCATAATAAAATAATAATGCAGGTGGTTGATTGTATATTAAGCCAGAAACTCCGGCTCTGCAGCAGCAGACACCTGTATGTAGGCAGAGTTGTCAAAGAACTGCAAAAAGCAGATTTTGATATGGGCACATAAATACCCTGTTTGGAGCACATATTGAAGTATCATAAATATTAAATGATAGTGTTCAGTGGTCTATTTTATGGAAGGTTGTCTCGGTTTGAGATAAGCAACTGCCAACCCCCCAAGCACAGACAGAAAAGCCTCCCTCCTAACACCAGGGAAAGGGAGGAAAAGAGAGGGGAAAGAAAAAAAACACTTCAAACCACGTTTATACTAAAACTACATATATTTTTCACAGAAAGGAAGAGACAATTAGATGAGAGGACAAATATACACTCACACAAGTCTGCAACAACAAATTTCCCACTTCAACTTCTTAACGAACACACAGATTCTACTGTCTTAACTACACATTACTTAAGAAAATACTTATTCCCCAGGGAGACAAACTCAAGCAGAAAGGAGAGACCCAGAACAACATATTTTACTTTCCTGAGATACCCTGTGAGCCAGTGGTGGGCCTGGTCCTCTCCATCCCCCTTGGGACAGCATCATGCGTCCTCCCAAGAGGAGGGCTGAGAAGCGACTGCCTTAACCACTCCCACACTGGTTCCTACTTCCCTGGAGATGATGTCATAATGTGGTATGGAATACAAAATTACTGGCTAGAAGAGGTCAGCTGTTAGCTCAGCCCAGCTCAAGTCAGCTGACAGCTTCAGCCTAGTCCGAACTCCAGAGCCCAAATTTAGGCCCACCTAGGTGAACCCATAACAAAGGTGGATTCAGTTAAAGGATAATGAGCAAGGACTTAATCTTAAAAACATGCTCTTTTTCAGTCAAAAGTAGCAGTGCGTGATGGCTTTGATCTCTTTGCTGTGACTGTGGAGCACTGGACTGTGCAGCTTGAAGGCTGAGGTGTGCTCTTGTGGTAATATCAGCAGGTAGAGCTGCCAGCTGCTGCTGCTGGCCTGCCACACCCACCAAACTTGCATTCAGCACTCTTACATCATGTGCTTCACATTCCCCTTGTTCATATAAACTCTCATCCTGCACAAATTTCCTTCCCATCTGGATACATAAACAGATGCAGAACAGTGACATCTTCTTTTCTGCTTTTGCTCTTAACAGCACCTTTGGGAATACCAGATATAGACATCAACATTTTCTCAGGATGATTCTCATACCTTTGGCTTCTTCCTGTAATTCTTAGGTACTTTAAGATACTGAGGCACAGGTTACACACTTACACTGTAATTGCTTTAGATGCTAACTTCCTTTTGAATTCTATATTGTTCACGTTTTTAGGAAGATATTGTTTTTAAGAAGATGGTTGTACTATTGAGAAGTTCCCTTTTATTCTAAAGAAGATTTGGGGATTTTTTCGCAAGTTTGCTCTTTTCATAGAAGACTTTCATTGATAAGAAAATTATTCTTGGGAAGACATAAGTTGTTAAGATAGATTTTCATTAGGTAGATAGTTGTTTTATTAGGTAGATAGTTGTTTTTATTAAGAAGATACTTCTTTTTAGTAAGTAACAAGAATGTTCTTGTTACTAAGAAGATGATTGTTGTTACGAAGAAGACTTAGTTTTTAAATGATGATTCTTGTTTTCATAAAGAAGAATGCCCTTTTTACTAAGAAGATTTTTCTAAAGTCAATAAAGTCTTTCCATTTGTCATACCTGTTGTGTGGTTGTCCTTCTGTGCATCCATTTCCCAGGGCCCTGTGGTCACACAGGCCCTTCCAATGTGCACTGGCAGCCCAGGCAGGCCTGGGGAAGATGCCGGCACTGGGCACTGCTGGTGTCCCTGGGGTGGGCCCGAGCAGTGTCCCCAAGGGCAAAGCTGTGCCCAGCATGGAGGTGGCTCTGCCAGGAGTGGCCCCTGCGCTGCTACCCCCAGAGCAGGCAGCAAACCTCCTGCTGCCCTTGCTGCTGCAGCCAAAGGCACTGCTGAGCCCAGAGCAGGGCTCAGCTCATAGGGATGCAAAATCCCTATGCATGGCCCAAAGGCCATGGCTGCCTTGGGAATGGCTGGGCATGGCACCCAGGGAGAAGCTTTACAAGCTGCAGGGACTGATGTTGAAGGCTTTGGGGCTCCAAGCTCTCTGTGTTTTGCTTGCCATTCTCCTGGCACTGTCCTGGGCCGTGGCAGAGCCCAAAGGCAGGCGAGGTCATCCCTGCCCTGCCTGGATTGCTGCTGCTGGCAGCGGGCCCTGTCCCATGTCCCCACTCAGCATGACAGTGGGGTGGGCAGCGCAGGCTGTGCTGGGCAGGGTCGGGGACTTGGGGCTGAGGGTGCTGGTGCCAGGGTGCCATGGGTTGCATGGGTGCAGGTGCCTGGGGGTGGGTGCAGGGGGTGGGAGCCGTGATGGCTGCAGAGAGTGCCGGGAGATGCCATGCTGGGAGAGGCAAAGCTGTGGCATCCCGGGTCTGTGGCTGCACAGATAGTAGATGGAGAGCCTCAGGACACTGATGAGCCTCAACCCATACTGCTCCTTAGTTAGAAATAAAGGAAAGAAACATTAGGAAGGTTGAACTAATTGGAAAAGCAATCTTTCTTTGTGGATGAAGATCGTTGGGGGAAACAAAGTAATGCAGGAGCCCCCAGATGCATTGCAAGGAGCAAAGGATAGGAAGAGGAAATGCTGGCTCTCCCTAGCTGTGCCCGCCCTGTGTTTGCTGACAGGCCAGGGCTGGGCACAGCAGCTGCCCGTGCTGGGCACAGCAGCCCTGGGTGCTGCCAGGACCGGCCGTGGGCGGCCAGGCCACATGGCAGCAGCGCTGCCTCGGCCGCTGCAGCATGGCGGCACTGACCAGCACCTGCGGCACTTCTTGTCTCCTCAGGCTTCTCCTGCCGGGCCTGAAGGGTGTCCTCAGCATCGCTGCCCTGCCGGGCAGGGCATGCAAGGGCTTTGGTTTGGCTGCCTTAGAAACCTCAGGGTCCTTCTGCAGAGACACAAACTTAGCAAGGAGAGCTGAGCTCCTGCGACAAGTCCAGAGCTAGATCAATTTGGACATCAGGCTTTAATTTTGATCAGAGTTGAATTTTAATGAATTTACCTGTGTTTTCCTGGTTTGCTTTGGTTTAGCTTGACAAAATGCCAACTGCCCAGTAGTCTGTCAGAGTACCCCCACTTGGTAGGTTAAGGGAGCGAGGAGAAAAAAAGATGAAAAAGATGAAGAAAGAAGTGAAACTCCAAATGGGAATATTCTTTGCTTCTGAAAAAGAGTGACAAGTAGAAACAGATCATGATATAAAGTATATCTGCAAAGGTAGAGAAAACAACACCACCACCAACAAGCATGTGAAGAGAGCACGAGGGGCATGGCTTGGACATGGAGGAGGTGGATGCAGGTTTGATTTGCTTTGGGAAGGTGTTGGTTTGCACTCAGGGTGGTGAGGCCCTGGCAGGGGCTGTGCAGAGAGGCTGTGGATGCCCATCCCTGGCAGCATTCAAGGCCAGCTTTCAATTGTGCAACCAGGTCTGCTGGAAGCTTGGTCTGATTGGAGCACCATGATTTTTAAAGACCCTGCCAAAGCAAAAAGCACTCCAGGATACCATTATTCCCTCATCCCCATGGCCCACTGTGAAGTGGCCCCACAGCTCCTGTGACATTGCAGCTCCCAGAGCTGTGTCCGTGTTCCATGGGGCAGTGCCAGTGGCCGGCAACGAGCACAACGCAGCCATTCGCTACTGCCAGTGCACCCTGTTGAAGCTGCCAGTGCTCCCTGTTCCCTTTTAGGAGCCCAGCCTGCACCTTCTGCCCCTGGAGCGTCCTCACCTGTCGTGCGCTTCATCCATCAGTCCTGAAGCTGCCTGGAGTGTGTGTGTTACCATGAGGTCCAGCAGGATGTGCAGCCTCCTCCCAAAGAAGGTAGAGTGCCATTGGATGGCAGTGGCAGCCCTCCAGTGCCCAGGACAGCTGGAGCTCTTTGGGGCTGGTGTGGGACAGGGAGCCCTCTCTGAGCTTGTGCTCCTGCTGCAGTCCGAGAGAGACAGTGTGGAAGACATGGAGTGGGACATGAGGCAGATCCTGGACGTGGAGATGGAAGAACTTGATGAGGAGATGGATATTGATCTGCCAGAGGAGGAAGAGATGGAAGTGGAGGAGGAATGCGATAGAGAGCAACCAATGATCCTGGAATGAGGACACGACCAGCAGCAGCACAGGCAGGTGCTCCCCATCCCTGCCCCAGGGACAGTGGGTCAGCTGGCGTCTGGCTGGGCTGTGCTGGATGTCCCCTCTCAGGGACACGATGGCCGTGCCCTGTATTGTGGAACCACAACTCCCACCCATGCCTTTCCTGCCCTGCTTTGGGCCAAAAAAGCCCCATGCCACTGCCGGGGTCCGGCTCCCATGCCCAGCCGGGCTCAGACCTGGCCGCACAGTCCTGCTGTGCCCAGTGTGTGCCTGCCTGGGGGCACATGGCAGACCCAGCAGGGCCCCACTGCACTGACCGTGCCCTGTCTTTCCTTCCAGGGCTGGTGGACACTTGGCCATGCAGGTGGCGCTTTGTACATTTGTTGAAGAAGTTAGGGGTTTTTTGTATATATGTTCCATATGAGATAATACCTCCATCTGCTTTCTGAATAGGTATTTTACTGTTAGAGGTGAAACAGACTTTCTAGGTAAAATTCTGCTATCCACTGAAAAGATAACTTCACTCTATTAACAGCCATATTTTTCCAGCTGAAATCTCCCCATGTAGTTATAGGATGCAAAAGAAGAAAATTTTGCTGATCCAGGAGAAGTACTGAGAATACCATTTGGAAAAATCACAGAAGTTTTAACCAGGATGCTCTAATACTTAATGCTAACTCTTTGTGAAATGCTCTTCGTTTAATGAACAGCATATTTTTCTGTAGAATTATTGAAACAGCAAAGTGCATGGGCCTGAGCCTCTAAGGCTTTTAGTCATTTTGATTTAAAGGGTTACACAGACCATTGAGAGCTCTCAGGCTAGAGGCATTCTCTTCCAATATACATTTCCTTGCACCTGATGATAATGTTGTGTACACTACAAGAAATGGCAACAAAAGAAATTAGTGTATAGCTTATCCAGTCTGTCTTTGCATTTTCTCGCCATTTAGGCAGTACACATGATACCTTTAATGTGCTAATTTTACTTATTACATCCTGAAAAATTTCAGTCTTTCAGATTACAAATTATGTAAGTCATAGATAAGCAGGTGTCCTGTTTTATTCTGGAGTGGGCCTGCATTTTCCCTAGTCTTCCTTTTATCACTTGTCATATATTGATGTAGCTATAGATTCTTGATACCTGTGGCCAGGTTTAAGTCCTTCTTGGGGCTTAACATTTCTAACCTGATCCCTTGCTGTTCAGACAATCTCCCTTTACTCCTTCCAGGATATCTGTTCTTGTTTCCAACCTCTGTGTTCTTCTTTTTTGTGTTTGAAATTGTCCCACATCCATTTGTTTAGCCATCCAGGCCTCGAAGAGTTTTTGCCTGATTTCCTCTTGTCAGGATGCTTTCTTGACCTTGAAAGACGAGGTCCTTGAATACCAACCAGCTTTCTTGGGTCCTTCTTCTCCCTAGGGCTTTATCCCACAGTACTCTACCAAGCAGATTCCTGAAGAAATCAAAATCTGCTCTCCTGAACTCTGGAGTATGGAGCATGCTGTGCACTGTTTTCACTGCACTAAGGATCTTGAACTCCACAGCTTCAAGGTCACTGTAGCCAAGGCTGTGCTTGGCCTTCACACTTCACTCCTTTTGGTGAAGATAAGGTCTAGCATGGCACCTGTCCCTTTTGTCTCTGCTATCCCAAAGGAAGAGAAGGAATTTGTCATCAATGTATTTCAGGAACTTCCTGGTTTATTTATGCTCTTCTGTGTTGTCCCTCCAGCAGATAACAGAGTGGTTGAAGTTCAACATGGGGATCACTTGGAGAACACTTGAGAGCCCTGCAGACAACAAGATCAGTGAAGAAGGAGGGGTAGGAAGTGCACCAGGTGCCAGAGCAGAGATTCCCTTGCAGGCCATGGTGAAGACCTTGTTAAGTCAGACTGTACTCCTGGAGCCTGCAGAGGCCCATGGTGGGGCAGAGATACTTCTGCAGCCCTTGGAGAACCCCACACTAGAGTAGGAGGATGTCCAAAGGAAGCTGTGACCATGTGGAAAGCCTGTGCTGGAGCACATTCCCACCAGAGAAGATAGGCCAATGCTGGAGCAGGTTTGTGGTCAGGACTTGGGACCCTGTAGGGGACCCATGCTGATGCAGCTTGTGAAGAACTGCAGCCAGTGAGAAGGGCTCATGTTGAACAAGTTCATGGAGGACTGCCTTCCTTGGGAGGGACCCAAGGACAGAGCAAAGGAAGAGTGTGATGACTCTTCCCCCTGAGGAGGAAGAAGCAGCAGAGACAAAGTGTGATGAACTGACCACAACCCTCACTGCTTGTTCACCTGTGCCACTGTGTGTAGGAAGGTGGAGAAAATCATGTCTTAAGTTGAGCCCAGGAAAAAGGGAGGGGTGGGGGGCAGGTGTTTTAAGATATGGTTGTATTTCTCATTAACCTTCTCTGATTTGATACACAATAAATAGACTAATTTTCCCAAAATCGAGCCTGTTTTGCCATGATAGTAACTGGCAAGTGATCCCTATCCAGCTGAGGAGGAAAAGGTTCAAGTGGCTTTGATCACATCTGGCAACAAGCTAGGGTCAACCCTCCACACACATGGCAACACAGTGCTAAAACAGACAACTTACTACTAGTTTTAATAGGCAAATCAGGTGCTGGAGAGAAGCAAGTAGCTCAAAGAACTGGATAACAATGGCATTTTAAATTTGCAACATCACTTACATTCCAGAGGATCTCAAAAACTATACCAACTTATGCAGCACTTTATTTATTACAGAAGTGAAAGTATCAGCAGATTGTAAAAGGCCCACTGATACAGTGGAGAGGTTTCTGCTTCCAGGAGCAAGGCTAGGAAAGTGGCCAGTGGAGCTCCCTAGGATCAGACCCCTTAGAAGCGAGGTCGGCTCCTCCTGCCCCCGGCCCGGCGACCACCCCAAGCGAAATAAGTTCACACCAGCTGGCAGTCCACGAGGAAAAGCCAAGTTTAATGCTGCACACTAGCTTATAAGGAGAGCATGGGAATTCCCGGATGTAGGTGGGGAAGAGGGGCGGAGATGAGGCGGAGACAGGGCAGAGTAACACAGTTCATTGGGTACATGCAAACAAAGGGAAAAGGGAAGGAGGGAGGGGAGGAGCGGCAAAAGGACCAATAGGAGAATGAGATGGGCGGGGAAATTCTACCATTGGGCTTCCGGCACTCCGAGGCAGGGACAGCCTTCCCCTGGGCTCCAGTGGCGCCTTGTGGGTGGCCCCGCCGGCAACTGCCCTCATGGCCGGGGCGGGTCAGGACAGGGGGCCGCGACCTGGAGGGTTTTGTGGGAAGAGGAAACTTGGATAAGGAACGAGGAAGGGAAAGTGACTAGGGTAGACATATTGGGGTGTATAACATTCAAATTGGGGAAACATCAATATAGGGTGTGAACTTATTAGAGTCCTTATAAATCTCTCACAGAGCTTCCATATTTGGGGAGCCGGGTTCCTGGACTTCGGCGTCCTTGTCTATCCATCTCTTGTAGTATTTTTGCCACTGTATAAACCCCGGATCTCCTCCTACAGGAAAGCACCTCGAAGGAAGCCTAACGTACTGTTCATAATTAGCAACAAAGACAACAGAAGCATAAGCTATTTCTGTGTGTTTTGTAAATATTGGCATGCCTACTTCTGAATAGCTGTAGTTGCACACTGTAAATATAGTAAACTCCTCTTCATCATGAAATACATAATGAGTAAAGACACTTAATTAGTATATCTCCCTCAGAAATTATTTACCTAATGAGATGCAATTGCAGTGAATGCTGTTCAGTCAGAACATTATTAGCATATATTCTATACCATAGTATATCCTCAGTCATTCCCAGGGACATTCCGTGGAGGTTAACCAGATGTTAAAGTCATTGCAAAATTTTAACTTTCCACCAACTGATACTCACGTCACCAAAAAAAGACAGTTTATGTGAACAGAATGTGATTTCCATTCTTGCCTTTCTATTCATGTACAGGGTTTTCTGTCAACTTTCTCACTAATTATAAAATCAGAGACTCAAAAACTGAATGCTAGGAAGTATTTGTTATTTCTTCCATTTGGGCAAACACTCTAAATTTCACAGGCAATTACAGCACTAATTTGCACAGTCATAGAAATTGAACATGCATTCCAAGTCTTCACAGATGATTATTCTCAAAATATCTTATAAAAGCCATTTAATTAGGACTCCAGGATATCTAATTAGATTTCCCAATTACCAAAATACAAATGTACGCTAAAGCAGCTGTAAGTCTGGAAGGAAAAATAAAGATCAACAGGCATGTTGCCTTGTTCTCTCTCTGCCGGCAGCTCCCTAGGAAGAGCTGACAGGTGAGTGATGCCACTGTTCACTTAGACAACTGTGAAATGAGTCAAGGTGATGGGATCACCAGTTCTTCCAGTAAGAGAACAGAGGCAAACCAGGAAACCATTCCGAAGCAACAGTGCCAGCCGAAGGTGACCTGTTTTCTCATGAACTAGTAGTAGTTTAGGGAATGAAGACAAATTCCAAAATGCATTTTAATTCACAGTTCTGCATTTAGAGACAAACTTAGTCCATTTCTGTATTTTTACCAGTAGAATAAACACTCCTAAGAAACTTCACTGAATGAGCTGCTGAGATAAACCCGAACTCACTCACTCCCTGTTCTACACCAAACAGTGAGATCAAATAGTTTTTCAAAGGCTAGATGGAGTTGCTAGAGCCAAAATGACCCTTATCTAGCACTGGGACCCATACAGCTGTGTCTATGCTTGGAGTGCCTCTGCACTTTATGTAGTTGTTTGGTCCTCTAAAGCCCAAATCTTCATTCACATTGTCATGGTCAGAGAGGGCAAATAGCGCAGAAAATCCTTGGCAGATGCAACTGACTTTACCAAGCTAAATCCTTTGACAGAGAGCATCAAGGGCACTGCATAGCACATTGCTCCATGGACCACATGCAGGGCTGTTTCACAGCTGGAGCAGGCAGTACATCTGTGGGCACACAGAAGCATGTTTGAGAGCCATCCCTGTTCCTTAGTGTCACAAAATTCTTCTTTCAGTATTTAAAGGTAATCAGTCCATAGGATGTTGTAGGGTGATAGCCCTGATATGAGTTGAGGGAAATGCCTCGACCCCCTGGAGGGATGCTTGCAGGAATGATTAGCTCCCTGAAAGTGCTTATTGATGGTGTTACCTATAGGGGGAGCCCCTTATACTGAGCTGGGCTGTGGACTGACGGTCAGAAGAGCTCAAGCACAACAGTCATCAGGAGGCTTGATCAGAAGGCTCAGAACTTAGGGAGTTTATTCAAGATAGAGTAACAGACAGCTCTTCACAGCACATAATGAAAGTTAGATCCTATTAGTTCCTATTACATCACCTCACATCCTAGTAGATCTAGATCTAACTAACTCTCACGCAGTAATATCCACACCTTTTATGCACTCTCACATCCTACATGCTATCAAATAATTGGTTAACCAATTCACCTTGCATACACCACAGCCTCTCACTGGTCTCTTAGCCACCACACATACTCCAGGTAGCTCTGCTCTCTTTAAGGTGGAACCTCCAAACAGCTTTCCTTAAGGGATGCACTTGCACTCACCCCTACAGTTACCAAAGAATGGAGTGCTGTGGAAATGACATGGCCTTTCTTCACTGCACCCTGTGGCACCCTGCAGAGACCCCTCTGACCCAGAGATCTGGAGAGTCACCCCTCAGGCATCTGTCTATTACCCCCAAAATACTGACTATAATCACTCAACTTACCTAATGGAAAAAAAAAAGATATAAAAAAAGATTGGGCATGAGAAAAAACTGCGGATTAAACTTCCACCACCTCTGGGAGGGCAACCTACAAGCTATCCTGTCTCCCCCCACCCCATCGGACATTGAAAGGGTGAGTAACCAATTCTTACTCTGTTTTCCTGTATTTTACTAATTATAATTTGCTATAACTCACCAGGTGTATATGTGTTAGTGGGAAGCGGGTATATTCTTTCTGTTGCTTTTGCTTTGGGTTACTGTGTTTAAATGTGGGGTTGGCTGTTGTGTTTCTGGTTAGTAATCCTCTGTTAAGTTTGTCATGGGAACGGTATACTGCTGGAGTTGCCTGTAGAATGTGTTTTGTGCCAGTTTCTTTTGGTTTTTTTGTCATCATTTAAATACAATCCTGCAGCGAAATGTTATCACCAACTAAGCAACACTTATAGTCATTGTCACATACTTGTATTAATAAAAGCTATGTTGGGAGCTGTTCTTGCTATTAAGTGTGGTCCATAAACTGAGTATCAAAGACCTTTCCAGGTGGTTGCTGTCCTGTGTTGTCTCTTCAGGTGAGATGCAGACAGGCTGATCTGGGTTATATAAAGCTTTGGTGTTCTGGGACACATAGTTAATAAGTTCTTCCTGGCTAAATTGTGGTCCTCATAGGAAGGTCAAACACCTTTCCAGCCTGTGTTCTGTCCATGAGTCAATAGGCAGTGCTGGGTTCATAAAGTTTTGATTGTTCCGAGGGCGCTTATAGCTACTAATTTTACATTAATATTGGAGTGAGGCAAGAAATCTTTGTATTTCTACCCCTCTCCCTTTCACGTGATAGATGTCACTGTCTTACCATCAGCACTTCTCAGATCACTCTATTCACTTCATGGACAAACATATGAAGTTCGTATCTGTGTCACATGCTCCTTACAGTCTCACCTGGTGCTTGTCCATCTCCATCATCCTAAGTCCATTAGCCAGTACTACTGGTAGACAGGACACTCTCATGTGTGATGGCTTCTTGGGCTGAGGGCTGGCTTGCACTGTATGTTCTAGATGAAAGCAGACAGAGAGGGAAGAAGGGAGGCACAGGCTTGGCATTGCCTTGGCATGGAGAATCTCATAATCACCACCATATACCAAGATCAGGGCTGGCTGAATCCTTGCCTAGTCCAATTCGTTGCTGAAGCAAAGTCACCCATTCTTGTTCTGGGACATCTCCAAAGTGTTCATACAGCAGTCAAGAAGAGACTTCTATAACAAATATGTCTGTGGGAAGGAGACTAAAATTCTCTTTATCTTCAAAATAATTTGGATAATTTTCTCTCTTGGATCAGGATGTCCTAGGTACACATAATGATGGCACCCTGTATTTAGCACAGGCCTTGTCACTAATGGACTTCATAAAAGAGAAACAATAATATACTTTATTGATATAAAAATATGAGTTAACAAACTGTAATAGTAAAGGAAAAGGTGGTTTAACAACATTGAATGGCAAGGCATACTTGACTATTTACTGCGTAGAGGACAGGGTCAGACAAAACTCTCTGGGAGAACCTTCTATTGAGTCAAGAGGTTCAGAAAGGGTCCCATTGCATTCTGAACTCTTTTCTGATGGGAGTTTTGGTGTCGCTGAATCCAGACTTAGTGTTAGACTTGGTCAAAGGTTTATGTCTAAAAGATTATCTGTGCACAACCAATTCTTTATATCATTTAGCTAAGATTTCAAAGTTAAGCATGCTGTTATGACTCACCAAAAATCTGCCACAGTGATGAATATTTCAGCTATGTGGAGTAACCTTGAGAGGTGTCCCTACTCAAGGGGAAATCCTGGCATGCAGCTTGTTACCATGTAGGAAACCCCAATGGGCCCTGGGTTGTCCACTGTTTGTGGAGTAAGATGATTCACTTACAGTTATATTTCCATACCAAACAGTTGCCAGGGTCACCATTCCTTAGCTACCATATTCTCATCCATTCTCCAAAGTCCAGGGCAGCCATCACAGCCCCCACCAGTGGTTATGGTTTAAGTGGAGAGAGGCACAACACACAGGTTTATGTATGAGGAAAGACCATCCCAGACCTATATTGAAATATTTCAAAAAGCCAGACCTCACGTGAGTTCAGCTCTAAGCAAATGAAAACTGAGGACTGACTTGTGCTGTGCCCACTGGGGTTGCTTTGTGTCACCCAGGAAAAACAGCTGCATGGACAGACGGCTCCAAGATTACTATTTTAGGGCCCAAACTGGATTTCATACTAAGATGGGAGACAGTCTTTTCTACCCATTGTGACTTCTACATGATGGCAGGACTCTAAGATATCCTCTTCTTTGCTCCCATTCCCCACATGGGGGAAAATAAAATTAATTTTTGTCCTGCAAACTAACAGCATTTTTTTTCTGGCACAGGTTAGGTGTATATCACTTTGACATTATTTTACCTATTGCCACACCAACAATACCCAAGGGGCTTTATCCTTACAGTTCCAGTGCAGTGACCTACGCCATCTTCCCCAGGGATGTCAGGTCCACTTCTAACTCCTCACTCTTGCTACAAGGTGTGGTAAGATTTGTTGCACAAATCAGTCTGCCCCACACAGGTAGGCCAAAAGCAGGCAATCTGGGACAGAACAAGTGTTAGAGATGCTTTGCCAAGGGCCCAGAGGACAGATATTATCCATTTACCTATTACTGTGCAGTGTGTCACAAGGTGTGTCTGGAGTAACCTTCAGAGTATGGATATAAACAAGATTTTCTACTGAGCTGATCCTTTGGAAGCAACCTAAAAGATCTGCAGGAATGTAGATGTTAATGCTGCAAAAATTTTCAGCATCCTTTAAACCTTGCAGCCCATTAACAACCACAACACCCAACAGACCTTCCAGTTCCTTTATTTTCCTGCAATCTAAATTGAGAGTCTTTTAAGTAGATGAATTCTACTAGCTGGTAACATCAAACAGATGGAGAAGCATTATGCAAAAGCCCATCAAAGTACAGAAGAGGCATAGTAAAGATGGAGTAGGCCTGTATTAGAAGAACTATTGCCACAGTTCTCTGTCTCTCAAACAGTTTTAAGTATCAGGAGGAGTCACAAAATGTATAAATAGCTTCAGCTTTTCTATATTGGGATGCTCATGCCGCTGGAGATCTTCAGGCTGACCCTGTCTTCCCTTCTCCAGTGACTTTCTCCACAGAAATTACTTTGAGAGTCTTTTTAATTTGACTGTGCCACAAAAAGGGTGTCAGAAAGCAAAGACTGGGAAGAATTTCAGAAGTGTTTAGATTTCTCAACTGACAGTTTTTCAAGAGTGCATGGGAGCACACTTGCTGGAGGATGAGAAAAGAAAAAGCAAAATGGAGAGAAAGAGAACAAGTGTATTACACCACACTTCTGGTCTTATCCTACTCTGTTGTCTGCCAAGCAAGAAAAGTGCACAGTAAGGAAATCTTGCTCAAGTAATACCCAAATTTAAAGTTCAAACTCTCATAGGCAAAGAAACTGACAGCTGTTGGTATTACAAAGTAAAAAACACACACAATTATTTTCAATTTGGAGATACTTGCAGTCCACAGGATTGCAACAAGATTGACAATTCTTCAAGGGAAAAAACCACCTGAAAACATTTATTTAGTACAAATGTCCCAGTATCATTTGCTTTAATAAAACCCTAGTAATATATCTGCAGTAATACATTTTCTACCAATGATTTTTCTAATGAGAAAGTAGCATAAACCACTTGAAGCAGGTATAAACTTTGTGTCAGGTGCAGAAGTTTTTCTTTTCCTTGGCTCCACAAAGTGTAAGAACAGTCCTAGGTACAACACTGGGCTCCTTTGCCCTGAGTTGTTCTTACAGGAATCATGATGCTTACAGAATTGCTGGTCTTCTTAGCATCTGGCATACACTATTAAATCTCCTGATGGAAGCCAAGGGGCTAAAACAAAAATATTAGAAATGCTTACTCATTTAGCCCTGATGTAACATTGTAATATTCTAGAATTCCATTTAAAACTATTTTATCATGAACTTATAAAGATGCTCTGGTTTTCTGGGGACTAGTTAATGAGTTTTCATCCTTCAGAGGTATCATTTAGATTTGGGTTTCTAATGAACTTGAAAAGGTACAGAATTTTGCATCATTTGAGTCTAAGACCTCAGCTGGCAAATCCAGTGTGATTATGATGACCTCTGGAGTAATTCAGTGGTTAAGGAATAATAAAGGCTGAATGAAAAAACATGCAACATATTGTGGTCATGCCAAATGGGCAGAAACAAAAAAGAAAAAAACACCCTAGCTTTAACAGTTTTCTCATGTCCAATTACTGTTTTCTCCTCAATATGTAGAAGAACAGTTCTAAGTAGAGGCCTCCAAAGCCAAGGGAATTGTGAAAGTTATGTCTGCATCACACCATGGAGGAAAGCATAGATGAAAGAGTAAGTAAAAACCACACTGGCTTCAGAAGCCAGTACAGGATACCTTCTGTAGCACGACTTTTTACCACAAGCTGCAAGAGCCACTAGCTTGGGCACAGTGCCAGGCTAATGCAGACTAATAAGAACAAGGTTCTACATCCAAGACATTATATTTCAGGAACAAGGCACTACATCGTAACAGTACAGTGCTGCACTTTGTTATCTTTAGGTGCACCTGAGATCTTTACACCTCTATACCCAACAAAGGAGTTTGCTGCTACAGGAAAAAAAAAAAAGGGAGGCTTCACACAGTGCATGCAGTTCATTGAATGTTTTTATTATGAAATATTGTGCTGGAACAGATGGAGTCTTACAAAGGTGAAAATGTACATTACCCTGAGAAAAAGATGTCCTCATTTTCCAGCTCCATCCAGGATTGTCTTCTCTTGTGGATTCAGTGAAGAGACTCTGCTGCAAAGGAAAGACCAATCATTGTGGGAGATAAGGCACACTTAAAATGTAAAGTGAGCAGGAGGGGCAGTCAACTACCTGCTGAGCCACACCTGGAAAGCCTTCATCTAAGATAAAGGTAAAAACCAGTACTCAGCCAGGCTTCCTTCAAAGTAGCACTGTGATCCACTCAACATGCTCATTCTAAAAGAAACCTGCCAACAACAAGGACCCCAGCTTCTAACAGAAATGGAAGCAGTATCAAGCAGAGGGAGTTCTAATAAGAATCCATGAATTTGGGAACTTTGTTTAGAGATGCATTAGTGAACAGATTCTTATTCAGAAGGTGTAGGAAAGAACATTCTCTTGAGCCTTCTGTAGGGCATCTGTGGTAAGTAGGACGTCATTGTAGGTGTAATTTGTTTTCTACAGCACTATAGCTTGCTGTCTTTACAGCTCAAGGAGAATAAATAAGTGTTGCATATATATATATGCATATAAGTAGGTATGTACACATATATATTTATAAACTGATATATGTGTGCATATACATATATAAAACACTTAATAGATTAATGCAGTCTTGGACACAGAAAACCTAACATGTCTGTAGGCATATACCTGGGTTGTAACTCTTCATAGCACCATAGTGTTATTCAGCTGGTGTAGTTTTAAAATTTCAAGTCTATAGATCTGTATGTGAAAAATATGCACAGGTTTAAAAAAAATTACAGCGTCCTCTCTTTTTTTTTCTTTTTTTTTTTTTTTTTTAATAAATTGGGTTTGGAGGTGAAATCCTTGCACAGGCAAAAGGAAAAGATTATCATATAAATGTTGCTCTCCTCATATAGCAGATTCAGCTACTCAAAGCTCTAAAAAACTGCACAAAATTGTCTTTTTTTTTCTTAATCAAACATGAAATAGAACAGAAGGAAATTTCAAAAATTCTTAACACTTATGTATGCCAAAAAGGTGCATGGCACAGTCCCAAAGGAAAAAATAGATCTTCAATATGCAAAAATCTTGACTTCTGCTATGACATTGTTTTGGAGAACTGGAATTACAAATTCTGAAATGATGATTTTTTTCTGTTAGAAAGCCGAAATATAACATGGAACAACCTTCAGGTCTTTTAGAGCCCTTTTCTTCAAAGTAACTCTGTAGGAGCCAAAGCATCTGTTTCAAGAGTCACAGAAATTGAAAATGCTCCCACTATATTTCATGTTAGTGTGAAACCGTCATAAGGAATCTGCCACTTCTGCAGGACACACAATATGTGCAGGAAAGTATCAGATAGTGTATGTAGATTTCAGCAGTAGATTTCATAAAGTCATGATACAGTTTTGCTTCAGTATTCATTCATATGACATACCCTAGAGCTAAGACAGGAATTTGAAGCAGAATTGGATTTGAATCAAATCTTTCACAGAGCTGAGACTCATCTTTGGTCAGAACAGAGAATGGCAGTTTTCAGTATCTCCATACAGCCAGTTTCATTGAGGCAATGGTAAATCATCAACTCATTGTGAAGAGACTGGAGAGCTCCAGGGGAAGACTGGGTGATTTCAGGTACAAAGAATGTCAACCATTCAGTCAACCATTCAGCTGGTCCACAAGGCTGCTAAATATCACAGCTGAGTCGTCTGTGTAGGGAAAAATAAACGCTCCCCCACCTCGCAGGGTTTGATTCTATCCTTACCTTGTTTAACACCCAGCTTGTTGCCTGAGGTGTCAGATGCACGGGCCTTCAGCCCCTGGCCTGGGCGGCCACTTTGCACACTTTAGCTAAGCACAATGCAGATTGAGCCATGAGCACCAATAGTCCAGTCTCTCACAGCACTTGGGCAGTCACTGCAGGTGGTCGAATGTTTGAGTGATTAATCACTAACAGTTCAATCTCTTTAAAGAAGGCAAAACACCAATAAGCCAAAAAGGCATATTTGGAAAAAAAAAAGAAAAGAAGAAAAGAAAAGAAAAGAAAAGAAAAGAAAAGAAAAGAAAAGAAAAGAAAAGAAAAGAAAAGAAAAGAAAAGAAAAGAAAAAAGAAAAGGTGGATACCAGAGTTTTTGTGTAACCCAGACCTATGCACCTGTATATATGAAAGGAACTTGACTGAAATGATGTTCTCAATATGAGAACATCACAGGGTAGTGCCGAAGTTGGTAGGAGGCTTCCTATGATATCTTGACTTGGATATCTCTCTGCAATCCTAACACATGTTTTGTTAGAGAACAAACTACTAAATTTAGAAGTTATACCTACAGTATCATTTTGGAAAAACCTATGTTTTATAAAATAAAAGTTAAGCATGGTTTGGTAGTTGACTAATTATCTGAAACATCAGCACTCAATCTGGTTAGGAAAAAATAGCAAAGGATTAAGGTTTTCTGTTGTTCAAATTAACTCGAAAATACATACATATACACAATTATGTACTGGAGAAAGCTTACTGAGACACAGCAGATAAAAGAAACCTATTTTTGAAAAACAAGGTATTCAAGATACAACTAACATGCCAGTAGAGTGCAGCTATTCAGAATAAACCAGATCTTTACACAAACTCAGCTCAAGTGCCAAAGCAATATCCACCTTTACTTTACCTCTAACGTACTTGTGTTTCCCATCATGAAGCTATAATTCCTTTTTTGTATGAACTGCAAATCTCTGCTTAATATACCAGGAGAATGTTCTGCAAAACCTACCTCCCACACCTGACACTTAGGCTACAGTTTTAACGTGAACACTTCCCCACTTCTCTAGTCTGTGCGTAAGCAAGGAATGATTTAATCTCTTCTCACATTCATTGCTTTCCAAAGTCTATCTCACACCAGCTATCACATTACACACAAAAGCTTTTTATATCATATTCATGATATGCCAAATAATAAACTGAACTCAAAATATCTGTTCATGCAACAGCTCATTCATACCAGAATGTCATACCTATCTAACTCTCCTTAAGTGTCTTGGAGTTTCCCTAGAATTAGAGAGAATAACAGCAGATCCCAAAGTGCTACCATAGTTTTTATCTGCAGTCCTGAAGGACTCTGTTACCTTAGATACTCACTTTTCAGATCATGATCCTGTCTATAGTACTGTTGGAGGAGGTTGATTATCTTTCTATTCTATGCCTTTGGAGGTAGCTTCTAATTGACTTGCCTAACAGAAATTTCCATACAGCTTCCAATGACAATTATCCAGAGCAAATGAGCAGATCAGAACCTCTACAGACACACAAAATCAATCTGACAGTCACAAGCCTCTCTTCTCTGGCTGTGGTTGCTGCTGCACAGTTCCACTCCCCCTCTCCCCCCCCTTCCTTCTTAAATACATTGTCCTGGGGCTGATATCACCATTGCTGGTGGCTCAGCCTTGGCCAGTGGTGAGTCTGTCTTGAGGCCAGGTGGTACTGGCTCTGTTGGACACAGACGAAGTTTCTGGCAGCTTCTTACAGAACTCATCTCTGTAGCCATCCTGCTACAAAAACTTTGTCAGCCAGCCAGACCTGATGATGGCAGATGCATCTCTCCAGGTTACAGGTTGCCAGGTGTGCCTGATGCCTCTGCATGAGGCTGGGGCAAACAAAGTTATCTTGCAGGTGTGCCACGGTTGAAGATCTGTGTCATCTGCTGAAGGAGCTATGGGAAGAAGTCAACTGGCTGTGCAGTATGTGAATGCTTCACAGAGTGAACCAACAATAGACAGAGTGATTATTTTCATAGACACTACAGACTCAAGACTCTTGAAGTCATGAGCCTCCATTCTAGTGGAGAAGCAGGTGGACTCAGAACTCTGCCTGTAATTAGTCAAAGGACTGTGAGTCAAGGGTCTGTTAAAGCTGAAGGCTGCAAGTGGGTCCCTGCACATACCAGCAGGAAGGATCCTCCTTCTCCAAATCTGACAGGTAGGACTGATACCTTCTACAACAGCTATGAAGCTCTGGGACTAAATGGCCAGACAACTGATGAGGTGGATGAAGGTCCTTCTGGGGTAGTGGGGCCTCCTAAAATAACACCATCTGTGACCTGCATCCTCTGTTAACAGTAGAAGAAGGATAGTAGTAATAGGAGACTCCCTTCTAAGGGGAATGCAGGGCCCGATATGCAGACCCAACCCAATTCACAGGGAAGTCTGCTGTCTCCCAGGGGCTTGGGTAAGGTACATTTCTGGAAAACTCTCTGGTCTAATGAGGCCCTCTGGTTACAATCCACTGTTGGTTGCTCAAACTTGCAGTGATGAAATAACCAAGAGAAGTCTGAAGTCAATCAAAGGAGACTTCAGGGCCCTGGGACAATTGGTAGAGAGATCAGGAGCACAAACAGTGATTTCCTCAATTCTTCTGGTAACAATCATCATCAGTCATTGAGTGGCCCTGAGGCTGGTGTAAATAGAAAAATTTGAAGGTTTTTGACATGGAATGATCTACTCAACACCTGGTCTACTGATGCCTGACAGGATGCACCTTTCTCAGCGAGGAAAAGATGTTCTAGCATAGGAGGTAGTAAGGCTCATTGGCAGAGCTTTTAAGTAGCTTGAAAGGGGCAAGGGGACAAAACCAGGCTTGTCAGTGATGAGTGATAGGTTGGTGTGTCAAAACTTGAAGAAACAAGCACTACTGGGATGCCCCAATCTGCTTCATGAGGAGTTGGCTACAATGAACCATACCTAAAATGTTTCTTTACCAATGCATGCAGCATGAGGAACAACCAAAAGTATCTCAAAGCTTTGGCCCAGTCCAGAGATTTGACATTGGCATAAGTGAAACTTGGTGGGATAAGTCCTGTGACTGGAATGCCCTGTTGGATGGTTCTAGGCTCTTCGGGAGCCGTTGTCTTTATGTGGGATTTCAACTTGCCAGAAATTAACTGGGAGCATCACACGGCTGGTACAACCTGTGCCTGAAGATTCCTAAAAATTGTAGATGACAACTTGATGGAACAAGTTCTAAGGCAACTGCCTCTGAAAGCTGCTCTGCTTGATCTGCTGTTTGTCAACAGAGCAGATCTCAAGAGCAAAGTGGAGATTGGTGGCCTCTTGGCCACAGTGACCATGAAGTGATCGAGTTTAAAATCTCTGTTGACAGGAGGAAAAGTGCCAGCAAAACCTCAGTTGTGTACATGAGGAGAGCCCACTTCAGGCTGCTCAGGGAAGTAGTAAGCAAGGTCTCAGGGGAAAATGTTTTTGCAGGTGCTGGAGTCCATCAGTGCCTGTCACTTCAAACCTCACTCCCTAAAGGCACAGGAGCAGGCAACTCCCATATGTCTGAAGTCGAGGAGGTAAAGCAGAAGGCTGGTTTGGCTGAGGAGGGATCTTCTCTTGGAGATAAGGCAAAAAAGTGGAGGCAAGCTTAAGTGACATGGGAAAAATTCAGACATGCTGCTTGCCACTGTAGGGAGAAAATTTATGCAGCCAAAGCTCAGTGAAGTTGCAGCTGGCCAGAAATGTGGAGGACAATAAAATGAGTTTTTACACATATATAATGGCAAGAGGTAATATGGAAATATCATCAGCCCATTACAGGATGAGGGTGGTCACCTCACAGAGACAGAAAAGGGCAGAGGTGTTGAACACTTTCTTTGCCTCTGTCTTCCACATGGATGATGGACCAAGGAAGTCTCAGTGCCCTGAGCTGGAGAACCATCACTGAGAATGATTAGGTCCCAGTCAACCCTGAAACTGTGTGGGATCTGCTGCTTGTAGTGGTCTGACTTGGCAAAATGTCAAGTACCAACTACAGAGGCAGAGACACCCCCCCCCCCCCGCCCCCACCCCATTCCTGAGGGAAAGGCAGGAAAAAAACTAGAACTAAAACTCAAATGGCAAGGTTTTTATATTTACACAGAAGAGAGAAAATTAAAAGCTAAATGCAATGTAAAACATACATACAAAGGTAGGAAGAAACAATAACTCTACACCAAGTCGCTCCCTGAATAACACAGATTCCACCACACAGACCCACATAAGCACCCCAGAAGCCTCTTGATGAGAAACATTCAGCAAGAGAGGAAAAAAACTAACAACAAAAATGTTTGCTTCTCCGAACCAAGATAGCTGTGAAGTAGTGGTGAGCCGCAGTGAGGCCTGCTGTCCCAGAACAACACACATGTCCTTCCCAGTCAAGTAGCCATGAGGGAAAAGGCAGAGGCACTTCCCTCACTTGCTTGATTTGATGTCAGATGATATGAAATAACTCTTTGGTTGCCTAAGTCAGGTGACACTTTTCTCTCGTAATCTACGTAGCACTTACCAAGGCCTAATAAACTGAGGCCTACTCAGACGAAGACCTAACTAAAACTACCACACTGCTCCAGCTGGATCCCTACAAATCTATGGGGCCTGAAAGGAATTATCTCAGAATCCTTGGAGAGCTGGTTGATGTAATCACAAAAGTTCTTTTGGTGATTTTTGAGCAGTCTGGGGAATCCAGAAAGGTTCCAGTTGACTGAAAGCTGGGAAGCATTGTCCCAGTTTTGGAGAAGGACAAGAAGGAGGATCTTAGAAACTACAGGCCTGTCAGTCTCACTTCAGAGTCTGGGATAGTTATGGAAAAGATTATTCTGGGAGTTATTTAAAAACACCTGAAAGACAACGCAGTCATTGGTCACAGCCAGCACAGCTTCATGAGAGGAAAGTCCTCCATATCAGACATGATTTCCTTTTATGACAAGGTAACCTAACCCACCGAGCTGATCAAGGGAAGGCAGTTGATGTAATCCTTAGGGATTTCAGTAAAGATTTTGATACTGTCTCTCACAGGATCCTTCTGGACAAAATGTCCAGCCCAGAGCTGGATAAACACATCGTGCAGTGGGTGAGCAATTGGTTAACAGGTCAAGCACAGGGCGTGACAGTGAAAGGGGTGACATCAGATGGGACCTGTCACTAGTGGGATTCCACAGGGCTCCATCTTAGGCCCTGTGCTCTTCAATGTCTCCATAAATTACTTGGATGCAGAACTGAAAGGGATAATAAGCAAGCCTGCAGATTACACAAAACTGGGAGGAGCTGTTGACTCCCTCAAAAGCAGAAAGGTCCTGCAGGGAGACCTTGACAAATTGGAGTGCTGGGCAATCACTAACCATATCAACAGGGGAAAGTGCTAAATTCTGCTCCTGGGATGGGGTAACTCTGGATATTTGTACAACCTGGGGAATGAGATGATGGAGAGCAGTGCCACAGAAAGGGCCCTGGGGGTCCTGGTTGACGGCAAGTTGAATGTGAGTTAGCAGTGCCCTGGCAGCCAGGAGGGCCAACCGTGTCCTGGAGAACATCAGGCACAGCATCACCAGTCACTCGAGGGAGGGGATTGTCCTGCTCTGCTCTGCACTGGGGCAGCCTCACCTGGAGTAATGTGTGCAGTTTTGGGTGCCACAATATAAGAAATACATTAAGCTATTAGAGACTGTCCAAAGGAGGGCAATGAGATAATGAAGGGCCTTGAGGGGAAGCTGTATGAGGAGCAGCTGAGGTGACTTGGTCTGTTCAGCCTGGGGAAGAGGAGACCAGGGGCGAAGTCTTTGACTTCCTTAAGAGGAGAAGAGGAGAGACAGGCACTTATGTCTTTTCGCTGGTGACAGAAACAGAGGAAATGGCCTAAAGTTGTGTCAGTGAAGGTTTAGATCGGATATTAGGAATATGTTCTGTACCCAGAGAGTGGTTGGGCACTGAACAGGCTCCCCAGGGAAGTGGTCACAACGCAAAGCCTGACAGAGTTCAAGAAGTATTTGTTTGAAACAATCAGGCATATGGTGTGAATCTTGGGGATGGTCCTATGAAAGGCCAGGAGTTGGACTCAGTGATCTTTGGGGGTCCCTTCCAACTCAGCATATTCTGTGATTCTGTGAACACCAACAGACCATGTAAAGCACTTTAACGCAAGACTATTACAATCAGCTGGAACATTTAGGCTTAGGAAAGATGTTTTTATATATATCTTATGGCAACTTATTCACTGCCTGCATTATGAGGATTTTATGTCTTCTCGAGCAGTGATCATTTTATTAATTTCTTGATTGCATTTTCCTAGAAGCACACAAAGTATTACTAGTCCATGTGTAGCTCATATAACTTTATTAAATGAAAGCCTTTATACACGCACAGCTTTACTTCCAGCACATTGGATTTCCATACTGCACACATGAATCTATCAAGATGAAAATGATTTTATGGGTTTCATTTGTGCCTGGGTAAACACCAGATCAATTTAAGTAACTCCTGATATCTAAGCTGTTTTTCAAGGCTGTGAAGCTGACACTATGTGAGGTTTCTGAGAAGGCAGAGATACTTCAGTAACATCCCTACAGATGTATCATTGAGACATTCATTCCCCAAGGAAATTGGACTCTTTGCTTCTCCAGGCTAGATGTCAAGGAAAGGCTAAAGAATGAACATCCCTAAGAGTAAACCTGGTCAAAGCATCATGTACTTTAGCTATTTTTTTCAGCTAAGCTGCACACTGAACACCTGAATTGTTGCTATTATTGTCATAAGCCTAGCTTCTTGCCACCCTGACACCTGATCCCATCAGATCTTGGAAGCTAAGCAGTGTCAGGCCAGGTTAGAACTTGGATGGGACACCTCCTGGGAATACCAGGGGCTGTAGGTTCTAGTCCTGAGGACTTCACTGTCACTGTCCAAGCTCACTCAGCCATGGTAGATGAACCTTAGGACTTAAACGGTGGGGCCAGTACTGCACATGCTGTGCCTCACCAAAAAATCCACTGTGCTGGCTGGAAGGGCACATCCACGTGGGGAGAGCCCTTCCCAAATCTTTGCGAAGCCTAGCCATGATGATGATGATCTTCTTGCCACTAAATTGTAGTACTTAAGGTTCTTGCCACAGCATTCTCAAGTTACTTAAGAGCTCAGCAAAGCCTGTTTTGAAGCATTCCTTCCAGAACTTCAGAGTGTTTTCTGCTTATGTCAATGATCTGAGGCAATTTTTCATCTAAGGCCATATAACATCAATTGTATAGACAAACTGATACAGAATCAGATCCATAAGGTCTGTTTCTGCATATTCTCAACCTTATCTGAGTTGATTAACCTTTCTTAGACTTTTCCTCCAGTTTTATAGTGGAGATAGCAGCATTGAAGCTGTTTATAGATGATTAATATTTTGAAAATGCTCCTCAGATGCAAAAGTTATATGGTAATTTTTTTCTTCTTTGTTAATCTTCCAACTTTCAGAGAGTATTTTTTTCTTTAAAGTGTATCAGAAAGTTTTTAGTGGCCTACTTAGTAAAGTGAAAAAGTCTGACTTCATGCTAAATGCAACTCTTACTACCAACTTCCTTCTCTTACTTTATAGTTTTGGTTAGTTCAAACATGAAGAATATAGAAATATTACCTTCTTGAATTAATATTTTCATTCTTCATAGCCAGAAAATATGACTTGATGAGCTGCAGAGGAAATTGTTGCTGTTCTTAATCTGTGACACAAACTAAGACCAGATAATGATTTTTTAATCAGGATATGGTCTTCAGGATGTGTTGCTATAATCACTTACATATGGCCACTTCTTAAAAATATAATCAATGAGTCTGAAGCCTTTCCTCCTCCCTCACTTACACTTAACACTATAAATGGAAAATCTCTACCTTGTTTTTTTTTCTATTTTTGCATTTTACCTTTCTATATTAGTAATGCACAGTTCAAGTGACATATGTAAGACAGAAATGCTGTTTCTTGTTTTAGCTAATAGTGATGAAAGATTTAATTTTAAAATAAAAATATGCTAAAATGGGAACATCAGAGTTAATCCCCCTTCTAAATTTTAGTTGAATTGAAGGAGTCAAATCTCTTGTTGCATAGTCACTTGTATGCTTTATTTCTACTTCTGCCTCTGCTCAGCGGGCCCTCTTTTTCCAGTTACGACACTAACATAATACCTTACAATGGCAGCATGTCTGCAAGGCTTCATTGCTCAGGAAAGTGTGCCTTTTTTAGATTTATGAGGCTCCAACCAACATCAGGGCCCCTTGTGATAGAAGAAACACAGTTGGAACCTAGGTTTCAGAAGTGTGCACTGAACAAACAAGGAGGAGTGTGGTTCAAACCAGGAAGCATACCAAGGTGCAGGGCAGTTCAGGGACTTGCTGAAACTCACACAGGAATTGAGCTGAGCTGGGCAGAACAGAGCTCAGATTTTCACAGTGCTAAACCACAAGTTTTACTGCAAAACTTCAAAGTACCATTGTAAAGTTTTGATTCTGCTGAAGCCAAACACAAATCCTGATGATGATTAGGCTTTCAACCTAGGCCTGAATACCAGCCAATATAAAATCCAATGGTACATCTGAGGCCTGCTTCCTCTTTTATATCCCTTAAAATATCTCTGTGGTGGCGCAGATGGTTTTGTAAGGCTAATGAAAACACAACATTGCAGAGTCCTGAGACTTTTCATGTGACTTCTCATCTGATCTTTAGTCTTCTGTGCTTTTTGCTGTTGGTAATGCGGAAATATTAATGCTTGTAAGAGAAGGATTAAATTTCTTGCAATTAGAAAAGAAAATTCAGATTTCATTTTTTTTGTAAAGTGAGACCAAAGATAGACTACAGAGAGAGCTTCACAATTTAAAAGTAGGGTAAGGACAGCTAAGTTGTTAGATGAAGTGGTCCAAAGAAATGTGCAGTCAGATATCTCTATGATGCGTGGTTGAGAAAAACTAGAGCTGAAGCATAATCCATTAGACAGTTTTAATACTGTTTTTTTTCTTTAGTCATTGGCTCACAGTTTAAATTCAAAGGTATCATCATTATGTATTTACTTTTTCCAAGTACTTTTGATGTTTGTTTTTAAGGTGAGGCTAAGTCTAATAAAAGTGTTAATGAGCAACAGATTATATTTCCTTAAAATTTATAAATATTTTAAGTTTGTCTCATCTTCTGCATGTCTTATGTAGTCATACAGCATAGTTTTCTAGGGAAAAAAATACATTGTATTCAAAGGAAAAAAAAGAAGATTCATACCGTATTACAGAGGCTCTGAACCATTTGTTGTTAGACAGAATGACAGCATACACAGAGGGAAATAAATGGAAATAGCTCATGAACATACTATCTCCCAAACCCTGCTACTCACAAGTGTGCTGTCCTCCTTCAGACTGTTAAGGCCACATTAAAGATCCCAGTTACTCTTCAGGACTGAGATGGAATCTGAGGAAGTATGTCCTATTCAACATTTCAAAACATTTCTCCATGCTGCCCAGTCTTCAGCTGCCATCCATCATCCACCAGAAAGTTCTCAGTATCTCCAGCTGTGTCTTGCTTCCCTTTCTGCATTTAGTTTAGCCAGAACCATTCTGGCTGTGTTTTCAGAGTTGTAGGTATAAAGCATTGCAGCAAACTTTCAAACAGAAAGATCACTTACTTGTTGTTGCCTCATGGAGCTGCAAACGTTTCCTCTCAACTGTTTAGATGAGTGAGGAAACCTCTTGTTCTCTTCCATCTGGCCAGAGGAGCACTTAATGGGGAACATGCTTTATGAAGACTCAGGGTGGGTGTTTGGCAGAGTATCCTCTGAGGAGATTCTGTTGTACAAATATTAAACCAAAAGCTTTTTCCAAGGGCCAACTCCGAATTCTGTACTGTCAAGAGCAAAATTCACTTCCCTGTTTGCCTTCCTTCACAAGAAGTTTTTGGACTATTTATCTGACAATTACAGCCAAATAATAGTACTGTTAGAAACAATCCTAATGGCATTAAATAGAATAACAATCATAGTAGTTACAGTAAAAATCACAGGTAATGTTATCGAGACAGAAAATGCCAATCATTTTTCTATGCCTTGAGGATACAAGAAAACCCATGTGACTTCTAGATGTTCTAAAGACCTATGGCATTAAAAAACCCCACAAAATAAGAAGAGGGAATGAAGTACTTTAGGATCTAATACTTATAAGGAGTATTTATGCAGATGGAAACCTTCTGACCTTTTAGCAAATGACACTCAGGTATATTACATAGAAGCTACCTAGTGTGGGTGAGGCTAGCCCTGTTCTGACTAATATGTATTCCCAGAAGCCATAATTTAGCCACAGCAATAGGAAAAAAAAGTACATGAAGGAATTAGAGGAATAATGTATTAGGAATTGATCACAAAACACCTATGGTTTGTTTGCTTTTAAATCTACATTTTCAGAATGAAAAATATGCTGTGAATTGAATGAGGCAGTACTCAGGAGGGAACCCTTACTTCTCCAGCCTGGCAGGAATTTTCAGTCTCATTTACTCGACTCCAAGGCTCTATATGTAATTTTTTCCTCAGCCTGAATGTAAAAATGGCAAAGTGAGTATTGAAAATAAATAACCAAAAAAAGATATGAAATTAATTTTACAAGTATATATGAGGATATATAATTTAAATATCTTTCTTTTTAAAGTATAATCTTCTTTCTCCATATTATTCTCTAAACAGAATATTTTCTTTGTCACCGTGAGAATCCTTTTGGTTTGTACAGTCTTCCTGAGTCAGTGGCTGGAGGAGGAAGATAGTTAGTACTTCTTATTTTATCAGTCCTGATCTTATTTGGCTGCTTGAGGGCAAGGGAGCATAGGGATGGCTGAAATGCAGCATCCGCCCTAAGGCTGTAGCTGGAGAATGATAATCTAATTTGTATTGACTCTAGTTATGACAGTCAAAATCATTATGCAAAGAACAGCAAACATGGCTCTTTATACATTGTAGCCAACAGGCCAGATTACAGTGGGAGGCCCCAAAGAAAAGTTATGCAATGGGTACTCTAATCTGTTTGCTTTCCTAGCCACAGAAACTACAGAATGACTGAATTGTGATCCATTCCAGAACTAAAAATTGTGCAGACAAAAATAAGCCTATCACCAACTGTATGTCATTCTGTGTTACAGTGGTTTTTGTCCAGATGATTTCAATTCAGGGTTTAAGCTTTAACAGAGTATTTCTTGTCTTACATAAGTTTGTGCCAGCTCCCAGTTTCAGTGGGAGATTTACTTAGTCTATCAGACCTATAAACAGCTGTTCTGTCTACCGCAATGACTACTTGCCTTGTTCCTCCCTTACTAGAGATGAATCAGAATCAAAAGTTGCTGTCAATTACGTTCTTTGATTTTTTCTTTATTGCCCTTATTTTTTCTATTTTAAAAAATAATTTTACAAAAGTTATTAAAAAATAGGTTAAGCATCAGACATACTGGTGTATTCATTTATGGCTGATCAATAGCTGTTAATGAATGACAGTAAACAGATTATCATAGTAAGTATCTGCAAAATAAGTATTGATCCATGACCATCTTCTGAAAAATAATAATACCTGTGTTTGCCTCTATAAAGAATTATCAATATTTAATCCAGAAGATACAGCTCTGTAGGCTCTTGCAAACTCAATAACTCTTCATATCATCAAAATTAGCAGTGTTGATATTTTCCAGTTGTTTTAAATTTAAGGAATAAGCAGTGCTGTTGATTTTTGTTATCCAGTGGAGGACACTACCTATATAGCTTCATAGGGATCTCTGTATACCTTAAAATTAATTGTCATTGACCTTACTGCAGTGCCTGGCTGCAGTACCCTTTTATTTTACATACATGTAGAAAAAGTATTCCAAAGTATATGTGTAATCCTCATTAATGAAAAGAAAAAGAGAAACAGTGTTGTGAAAGGTATTTATCAGGATCATTTGGTTGTTGTCAGAATCAGGAACAGAGCTCTGATCTCCTCAGTTCTTGCCAAGGTGACTTAGTTGACATACTATAAATGATTTATTGGATGCTTGAGATTTCTTTTCACAATTTTCATTCAGCATGTCACTGTTAAAGAAAAGGTAAAAGATTTTGTTTGGTAGCTCGTGTCAGTAATGCCTTCTCTATACCTTGAACTTTGTCATGACATGACACTGGATATGAAGAACACTGCTGCAAATTATCTTGATACAGGTGTAAATAATAATCTGTTTCAGGAAGGATTTATGCATTAAAATGATCAAAATTCTATGTTTTCCATACAAGTGGCTTTTTTGGGGGGG
This sequence comes from Pithys albifrons albifrons, assembly GCF_047495875.1. Taxonomy (NCBI): domain Eukaryota; kingdom Metazoa; phylum Chordata; class Aves; order Passeriformes; family Thamnophilidae; genus Pithys; species Pithys albifrons. Next base: position 47,525,003 of record NC_092497.1, read on the forward strand.
GAGGTGGGGTGGTGGGGTGGACAGGGAGGGTGAGGAGCGGAGGGGATTGAGAACTAAATTATGGTGAAAGATTTATGGAGGAATGAATATTTGAGGAGGCTGGCATCTCAAAGTAATGCTCTGCTTCATATGTTCACATATCAAATGACCCTGAGAAATGTCAATTATAAATGTTATTAGAGACTGTGGACATAACATGCAATTTGTAATAACTACAAGGGCAAAGGAAATAAAATCAGATGTCTTGAACATTTACTTAACTAACTCATGCTCCTGTTTTCTTCAGAAATGCATTTTGTATTTCTTTTATTACATTTTATTATTAAATTTCTTCATGTAGTTGATCTAAGAGATTAATAAATAGCCAAATAATTGCAAATAAATGAAATCAGATACAGACATAGAACTGTAGTCAAGTTAATTTGTGGGACCACAAGAGATTATCTGTGTAGCACCGATGATCATAGTGACAGAAAAGAAGGCTATAAGGACTGGGAATGTTCATCTACTCCAGATAGTCTATTTGTTCTTTAAAAAGCTTTAGTTTTTTTAGTTAGAAATCCTGTGTCCTTTAGATATCTAGCTTAGCACTTCCACATCTGAAACTTTATAGACTGTTTTCATGAAGTCTAAGTTCAGTCTCTCACACCACAAAACTGATTTTTTTGTTGTAGCCACATAGACAACCGTGTATATGATTTAGTTCTTTCCCATTTTAAAGACGGTCACCATTTTCCCTCAAAGCTTTTCCTTCTCCACCCCTCTGCACCCCCAGCTTATGTAATCTTTTCATCTTTAGACTAAACAAAACCAATTATTTCAGTCTTTCTTCATAGCTTGTGTTTTGTAGATGCTTCATCATTCTTTTTTCTCTACTCTGGATTGTCTCCAGTTTGATACACAGGATTTTTTTAAGTGCAGTTCCTAAAACTGGACATTATACTTTAACTTCAGTCTTAGTAATGCTGAGTAGAATGAAAAAATTCTGGTGTCTGATAATGTTTTTGCCATTTAAATGTTTGTCTAATATTTAACATTATTTTTCCCCCCCCTAATAGCACTTCACTGATCAGTCATCAGCTCTTTGCTGTATGCTTTAGGCCTTCAGATCTATATTGAAGACCTATTACCTTGTCAGTCCCTTTGCAGTCTGATGTTTCTGTTTACGAAACTAGGTATTCCCCGCAAAGTGCAGAGCTTCACAAGCAACTGTATGTACGTATGGCCAGACTTTGCGAATGAAGGTTTGGGAAGGGCTCTCTGTTGTAGTTTGGGATTATTATGTAAATTCTCTCCCCTGCCACTTAACTGCCCAGGCCAGCGGTTAACAAAAGAAGCAGTTAACTGTGATCGCTGGGGTGGGGGCAGGTTTGTCTCTTTTGGTTTTTTTTTGGATATTCTCCTCAGTCTTGGCTCGGCGGAACGGGGGAGTGGGGGCTCCAAGGAGGCAGGCTGCCCTGCTGGTTACTGCTGGGGTTTTTCCCTGGCTGTCTTGCCGCTGCCTACTTCGGACTACTTTTTTCCTGCCGTGCTGCTGCCTGCCTTGGATTTGCTTCTGGTTGCTCGTACCTTTCTGCTTCTTGGACGGGGAACACAGGGGGAAGAGACTGAGTCCATCTGAAAGCCCACTGCTCGTCTGTTTCGCTGGAGAGGGACTGAAACTCACTCTGCAGCCAGCCGGGCTGTGACAAGGACACTTAAGTATAACCTTTTCTCCCGGAGGAAAACCTGCTGGGTTTTGTTGTTGTTTTTTTTTTTTCTCTTATGGTGTTGGGGAAGTGGGTTGCACTAGTCTGTTTACATATATATATATATATATATATATATATATATATGTAGCAGTTATCCTTCTTGTATTAAAATTCCTTTTCTTAAATTTGATAAAGAGTGGTGTGATTATTGTGGAGGAGGCCCCTCCCCTGCTTGTGGGTAAAACATTTTGGTTTTTCCCCTCAAACCGAGACACTCTCCCCACGTGGATGTGCTCTTCCAGCCTGCACAGTGGATTTTTTAGGTGAGGCACAGCGTGCGCAGAACCGGCCCTACTGTTTAAGTCCTGAGGTCCATTTGCCATGGCCGAGTGAGCTTGGACAGTGACAGTGAAGTCCTCGGGACTGTCACAGCCCCCGGTACTAACCAGGGCTGACCCTGCTGAGCATCCGAGATCTGACAGGACCAGATGGCAGGGAGGCATTGAACTGCCAGGAGACGGTCCCTACTGAGACTCAAACTCAGTCCAGAGTGCTCTCCTTTACACCACGGGACCACCCGTTCACAAACAACTAACTGAATTGTATCTTCTCTTTTTTTTTTCGTGGCCATGTTTTAAGTCTACCAAGGTCACTGTGAATTCTAATTTTGTCCTCCATCAGACTTGTAGAGATCCCATCTTAGCATCATCTTAGAAAGCATCATTCTTTCAAAGACTTTTTGTGCTCCTAGTACCTGCTGAAGTGGTTTCTGCTTGGTGTGGAGCAAGACTTAGGACTGCAGCATATAAACTTTGATGATACATTGATAGCTAGGGGAATAATACTATGCTGAATAAATCTGTTGGTTAGTTACTGAGGATATGTTTTTTCTTAAATATACTGCTTGGAATCTGTGCAGTTTTCACTTTATTGTGTTTCAAGATCAAGTGTTGTGGGTTTCTAATCTCCAAATGGAAACTTCACCAAAAAAAGATTGTACCTTGGGATAGGGTAGAAGCTATCTGGCACAGGAAGACCACACCTGCAATGAATTGTAATAGTATACTAATTGTATAGTAGTGCCACAAAAACCTCAGCATTCAGATCTTGCTCACCACTGACAAATTCTATAAAACTTGAGATTCTTTTGTTTTTTTTTCTAATTTATTTGGTTAGGGAGCTAACAAACCTGGAAAAGGTTTCAGATAGCATATTGTTTCTGCTACTATTATTTTCAGGATTTGAGATTTATGGGTTGGTTAAGAATTAGTCACTGAAGGAATTTATGAATCATTCTGGATAATTAATAAATTATTCTCTGATTGAAAACAGTTTGTGAAAAGAAACAAAGGGAGAAATAAATTTTAAAAATTACATTTCAATCAACTCCAATAGGACTTTTATCCATCTTTTAGACCTTTATAGACCAGGCAACAAAAACAAATATGAGGGCTTAATGCAGAGTCCAGACAAAGTCAAAAGTAGAGTCAGCATTAGACTTCTTAGCTTTCATTTTTCGTTTAGATGATTACTCTAGTTTTGTTTCTACATTAGTTTTTGTATTTAGAGTCCTTGAGGGTAGGAGTATGGTTGGGGTGCCCTAGAGAGGCACGCAAATCTCAAATTGCAATAAAAAAAGACTTACCAATTAAGTGGAAAAGGAAAACAGTGGCAAGAACGGCAGCAATGACAGGTAGAGGCTTAGGGTGCAACACTTGAAATTACTTTGCAATTTGCCTTCACTCTGTGGTTAGACAAAATTACAAGCCTGTTGCACTGCTTGCTAATTCCAGAACACTGTGTGCACACAACACAGCACAGATTGGCATCACAGAATGAATACAAAATGCAGAGCATAAAGCACTAAGCACCTTGTAAGAAAATCACAAGGGTAGGCTGAGAACATTATGGGCTAGGGTGTTTATTTGAGACTACTGTCTTAACAAATAAATGATAATTTTTTATGTAGATCTACGAGCAGGAAATGCCAAAAATGTTTAAGAAGAAAGATTATCCAGAACCCAAATATTGAATGCAAACAGAAAATCAAATTAAAAGAGTAAGCTTTAGAAGTATGAAAGGCAAACTTCAAGGAAAGGGCTAGGAGAGCTGAACACTAATATTCTTTATATTCGCCTAAGGGTTGGACTTCATCAGTTCTCTTGAAAGCACAGATCAGCCATAGGCAACTCTGTAGTACAGTGGGCTTAAAAAGGTCCACAGTGAAGTTTTCAAATAAAAAAAATGCTGTAGAGTTATGAACAATAGTTGAAAATAGAAAACAGACCCCAAAACACACTCCAGCAAACCACAAGATTTTTCACTTAAAGGACTAGAGTAATAAACAGCAATTACATGTTGCTGGCAGTTAATACTGCTGAGTTGCTAATACTCTAGCACAGGGTGGTTGTGGCAGCAATTTTTCAGTTCATCTTATTTTAGAACAGCAATATTAGGAAATTCTGTAAATATTGGTATACTAGTGCATGCTTACTTTTTGATTTTGCCTTCTTCCTGTTGGTAGTCAAAAATTATATTTAGGGAAAAGATAGTACAGCTTTAGAAGAAAGGATTTGGATTTTGCTGAAGCAGTTTGATGTTTCAGAACCCTTTGTATCTTCTGTGTGCACTTCTAAGCCTATTTGTGACTTGGTAGACTGCAATGTGAAAGAGTATTCTGCTGCTTAGTTGTATTTTAAACTGAAATATTACGTGTATTGCCAAAGTATGACTAGGCTAGCTGCCATGGAAAACTTAATTCAGTAGTATTTTTCTTTCTATTATTAGGGATGGTGTATTTCAGATTTCTTGTTCAGTCACAGCTTTCATCACTATGACTCACCAAAAATCCTGCTTTGCCTCACTGGAGTGCTAGACAGTTAGGGTAAAAAAAATCTCAGCTTTTTCCTGGAGGCTGAACCTGTGGATTTGCCTTTCTTTTGTCTATACACAGAAACCTCGCAGGCCATAGATGATGTAAAGATCTCTGTTATAAAGTCCTTGTGAGTCCTCTATGACTGTCAACTAGATGGCACATACTTATCCACGCCGAGACCCCTGAAAAGTGCTGACTGTATGAGCAGGGTTTATGGGGTTGAACAGAAATATTTTCCTTGGAAAACAAAAATCAACACTAAAAATAGGTAAACTCTAATTTAGACTAATCCAGTTTTGGTGGGGTTTCTTGTTGTTTTTTTTAATGACCAAAGATTTCTGTCATGGTGGATTGTGAAAGCTGGAGTACACTCAGGACTGATTTGAAAGACCTGTCTAAACAACATGGTTTCATAAGCTGTTGCTGTCCTGATCTGAGATACCATTTTCAAGTTCAAATGCATCTATTACAAATTCTTTATATTTCTTTATTCTTAAATCCGGATTTCTGTAACAGTGAAGGATGGAAAACTAACTGGTTCTGGGTGGAGTCACTCACACATGAACTTTGGTTCTGCCGTGGTTATCCCAAGCAATGAGCTGTCCTGAACTGCAAAAATAGCGAGGCATAAAACACCCCATGAACCTACCCTGCCTTATTTGCTTGAGTTCTCAGTTATTCCACCTTTCTCTCTGGTTTCTGACCAGATTTTCTGTGCAAGGGTGTGTTTCCAAGATATTCATATGAAAGTCAGTGGCTTGTGAAGTTGGTTTTCAAACACAGAGCTTTCCATATTCTAGAAAAAGCAATTGCTACCCATGATGCATATGTCTGATTAGACAGCAGGATTAAAACTGTTTTTGATACCTAAATTTATTTCTCAAAGAGAAATAAATACAGATTTGTCATAATTTTGCAGTAACCCTGTAGTTGTACTTTTCACTAGGAATTCAGCTTCAACTTTGAATATGTGAGTAAAGCCTAAGAGATGGATATAGGTCCCTCACAGCAGTATTTGGGATCTCAAATTTTTTATTTCTTTTTCATGGATCAGTTTTAACTTTTGTTTCTATGAATTCCCATTCTCCATAAGTCACTTAATACCCATTTTCCATAAGTCACTTAATACATATTTGGGGCAGAAAGAATCCCAAATACTTATTATACACTTTTCTGTGAGATATTTCTGGCACTTGACTTGCAGCAGCTTTTAAAATTGTTTGACAGTGGTGATGCAAACTCACCTGTCAATGCTAAATCTCTCTACATTTAACACAGAAGAGGAGTATCATGCCTGCTGGGATAAGGCAGCTAGCTTGCTGCTGATCTAAAACAGACTAGAGCATTCATTCTAAATTTTGTGTAATTTTAAAGATGCAGCATGAAGTAGAGAACATGAGTGGTCAACATTTTCCTCTTCTTTGTTACGTGAGGCTTATGTTTTTATGACCCTAAATTATGCCTTAGCTTTTCATTTTCATTTTGAAATCACATGTTTCTGCTTTCTAGCTTCAAATGTCAAAACTCTGCTGTTGGTGTGGGTGTTTTTTGTTTGTTTTTTAGTTTTGGTTTGGGGTTTTTTTGTAAATTTAATCTAAACAGAATTAGTATTCTTACTTTTCAGTAATACTGTTCACCCCTCCCTATGTATTTGCATAAATACTTTATCTATCCTGATTTTTACAAAGTCCCAAATCTGTATAGTTATTTTAGTTATCAGCAGTGTCTCTTATTTCATCAACTTGACTAGGACTGTATGGTATGATGGAAACCCTTGGAATTTATTGTAAGTACCATGTTGCATCTTTGTGCTTATTCACAAAAATGAATTGAAAACAAACTTATTTATGATCATGATTCCTTTCCTTGAATCATAGAACAGCCCTCAAGAGATCATCTGATCCTACCTTCAGTGGGGAAAGGAGCCTAGATGAGATTAGACAGCACCCTGTCCAATTGCATTTTGAAAGCTTCCAGTGATGGGAATTCCACCATGTCCCTGGGGGTACTTTTCCCTGAAGTGAATGATTGTTCTCAGCACAAAAACATTATTTCTTACGCTGAAAACTCTCCTGGTGCAACAAGTACTCATTGTCCCTTGTCTTCTTCATGTGGTTCCTTGTGGACAGAATGCCTATGCTCTCTTTCTAACGTCCTTTAAATACTGGAAAAGTGTGACAAGGTTCCCCTCAAGATTCCTCTTCTCCAGTGAGAGAAGACATGAATCCTTCAGTTTTTCTTTACAGGTCAGTTTCTCCAGCCCTTTGGTCATCTTTGGGGCCCTCCTTTGGACCCTCTCCAGCCTGTACACACCTTTCTTGAATTGTGAAGGCCAGAGCAGAACACTATACTCCAGATGAAGCATGACAAGTGCTAAGAATGGGATGATCATGTCTCTATGTCTGCTAATAATGTTCCTGCAGATTCAGCCCAAGATCCAATTTGATCTGTTGCCACAGCATCACTCTGCTGATTCATGTTCAGCTTGTTGCCCACCAGGCCCCCCAGGCTCCTGAGGGTGTCTGCTGTTGCTCCTAGCCTTTACAGGGCTCTTTGATTATCCTGACCCAGGTGCAGGACTTTCATAGAATCACAGAATATGCAGAGTAAGTCAGAAGGGACCCACCAGGATCAAGTTCAGCCCTTAGCCCTGCATAGGACCACCCTCAAGAGTCACACCATGTGCCCAAGAGTATTGTCTAAATGCTTCTTGAACTCTGGCAAGCTTGGTGATGTGACCACTTCCCTGGGGAGCCTGTTCCCATGTTCAACCACCCTCTGGGTACAGAATCTTTTTCTAATATCTATCTCAAACCTCCGGTAATACAGGCCTTTCCCTTGAGTTCTGTCACAGATCACCATAGAGAAGACATCAGTGCCTGTCCCTCCTCTTTTCTTCATAAGGAAGTCATAGACTTCTCCCCTCAGTCTCCTCTTCTCCAGGCTGAACAGATCCAGTGACTTCAGTCATTCCTCAAGGAGTTTCCCCTCAAGGCCCTACATCATCTTCATTGCCCTCCTTTGAACACTCTCTAACAGCTTAATATCTTTCTTATATTGTGGTGCCGCAAACTTCACACAGTATTCAAGGCGAGGTCTCAACAGTGCAGAGCAGAGAGGGATAACCTCCTCCCTCAACTGGCTGGTGATACTCTGCCTGATGCACCCCAGAATTTACGCCTTTCTTAAACTTCATACAGTTCTGTTCTTGCTGACCCAATCTTCAAGCCTGTCCAGATATGTCTGTAACATGGCTTTCCTTCTGATGTGTCCACTTCACCACGCAGTTTGGCATCATATTCAGACCTAGTGAGATGCTTTCAGTCATGTCATCCAGGTAACAGCATGGAACCCCAGTATTGATCCCTAGGGAACCTCACCTATGAAAGGCTCCCAGACTGAGAAAAAACCTGTATTGTTTCTCAACCTGTACTTTTGAAAAGTCAATACCTACCAGGATTGGTGTTGTCTTTTTTGGATTTGGGGTGTTTGGGTGTTTTTCCCATGTTTTCCCCCCATCATAATTTAAGTATAATCCATAAGGAAAACAGAGTGTAGATTTAGCTGGCGTGAGACAAGAGAAGGAAGAACAGATCTGTTCCTATGGTCTCTCAGGAATCAAAGGCAGAAATAGCTAGGAGGACTAAAACTCAGGAGTGTTGTTTTCCTTCAGTTATTGGCTGGGTAGAGGTCTTGATCGTAGGCAATCCCTCAAAAGGGATGGAGCTGGAAATTGTCGAATTATCTGGCTGTTTTTTACTAGGTTATATTGGGACTTAAGGTGTTACATGGCATCCTTTATTTGATATTCTAGGAAAAGAAGGGAAAAAATGATGTATACTTCTGAATTATTAAGTCTTCTTTATTTTCTTTCCTTTTTTTTTTTTTTCCTGTAGTGCTCAGTGTACAGGACTTCTTTTTTAAAATGTTATTGTGGGTTTGATAAGCTAACAATGCAAACTGAAACTCAGTATAGCAAAGTGCAATTTCTGTGCCAGATATTTTTCTGTACAGGTTGATGAAGTACATTTCACAGCCATAATCCTCAGACACGTGGTACACTAATTCCATACTCCACATAAAAATCCTGTCATTACCGTATTAACTGATGAAGCACTTATTTAAGGGCTCAACGCTGAGTTCCTTGATATTTTTAATAAAGACGATTACTTACCATTTGTCAACGTATAATAACATGAAGGGATTTCTTGTGCTGTATTTCAGTTTTCTTTGAAGCCAATAGGCAAAGGTCATTGACCTTTCAGGATGTTTTTAGGAGCCCTCCTTTCTTAGACTTGGGCAGGTGATGATAATCCTCCTCTCTTGTCAGAGCAGTGAAAAAGCAGTAGGTACCACATTCTGACACTTTTATGACTTGTTTTATCCCTGGGCTGACAGAGTTACACAAACTATTAAGCATTGACTTTATAGGTTTCCCATTGTAATCAGAGCCCATATTTTGTCTTTTTTGCTAGAAAGGAAAAATTAAGATCAAGTAAATTTAATGTGATTTCTCAATAAATCTGTGTGAAGAGAATGGTTGTTTTATTTGGTGTTGTATTGTCTCACTTTATTTTATATCCCTCAACGTCTCCTTGTAAAACTAGTGCTCTAGATTCAATGCACATTGATAAGATTCCCTTGAGCCTTCTATTTTACAGGCTGAACTCCCTCAACTTTCTCAGCCTCTCCTCATATGACAGATGCTCTGGTTCTGTAATCATCTGAGGGCACTGCACTGGACTTGCTTCAGTATGTCCATTTTCTCTTGTAATGGGGAGGCCAGAACTGGACACAGCACTCCAGATGTGGTCTAACTAGTGTTGAGTAGAGGGGAAGGGTCACTCCCTTGACCTGATGGTGATGCTTTTCCTGATTTCCTAACTCGTGGGGCGATTGGTCTCTTTTGCTCTCCAAGTGTATTAGAAATGCTGTTTCATACTTGAAAAGTGGCAACACCCTGAGCACAGACGACCTGCCCAGTAGTCAGTCCTCTGACCAGCTGTCGAGAAAGCTCTTCCATGGATCTGAAAGCACACTTTGCAACATGAGCTGATTTCCAAATGCATTAGGACTTACATTCATTCATCTTGTTGACAGGACACTCCATACAGCACAGAAAGCAGCTCAGCAAACAGAATATAAGCCCCAGGTGGCAAAGCCTAAGAAATGAATTAAAAATAACTTTATGGAACAGCTGTAATAGCCATGGCAAATAGGATTTTTGTGTTAGCCTGAGAGATTATTGTGTTTGAGTGGTTTACCTTTTTTTTTTAAAGGATCTGTCTGTGAAAAAAAAATATTCTATTTTAAAACATAAAGAAAGAGAACAATACACGTGGAAGCAGATTGCTTTTTCTGGCAACTAATAAATATAGAATTCTCCTTCTCTGCCATAGATATACTTAAAGATGTATTGTCATTACTTATTTTTGCATGTTTCCATCACTGATTGTAGCTATGGAAGTGGTGCTATATGAATGTCTCTGTCCTCACAATCTCTGCTGGAATCATAACTATAAGTCTTCTATAATTTCCATTTATTTGGGAAGAGTAAAACACATACACTAAAATAGAATCCTCTGACATAAAAATATACCAGAGGAAAACATACTAATCTTTTCTGTTCTTAAAAATTTTTGCACCCTTCAGAGGGGCTACAAATCTTAATGTCCTGAAGATGACTATTTGGGGCCCTTTGCAACACTATTGATGGCATATGGGCATTCTGCAATTTCAGAGGACCACTGCCAAGTTCAGCTTTAGAGAAACTTCATTTATCTGTGTAACACTTTTGATTCTGTTAATTTCTTTAAAGTTAATATTTTTAAAGTCTTTTCTAAAATATTTTTTCAAGTTAATACATGGTGTTTTCTGACTTCCATGAAAAGATTACAACAAGCTTTTTGAAGGCTTTTTTGAATAAAATCTGACCTGAAGATTTTATAAAATGAACAATGATTTAATTATTTTAGATAACCTGGAGCTGCAGTCACTGGAACTTAAGATATAAATAATCTCTTCTATGTTTCTAGCTATGATAATTAAGATACATAAAGGAATTTTAAAATGTTTCATTTCTTAGATTATTGAGGGGCAGGAAGGATATAGTAGAAGTTTTAATTTGTGTTTTCACAAAAATAATAAATAATAAAATATGAGAAAAAGATTTAAGGGGAAAAAACATGAAGGAGAAAAAAAGATAAGGACTGTCATAACAAAAGACCTCACAACAAAACCATAAATAAGTTTTGATAGTGAGATTATGATTGTGTAAGAACTTGATTTGTCCTAATGTATTCCAGCCTTCTCTGAGCAACTAAAAGCAAGATGCCATTGTATGGAAATGTGGCTAAATACAGAGCCTTTTTTCAAAGGATTAGTTTCTGTCAAAGCATTGTAAAAATAATTGAGGTTTTCTTTGTGAACTGACTGAGTAGTCTTAAAATGTCATCATTTAACTCAGATCTCTGACTCTCTAAGCATAAGGCAGGAAACCGCATATGAGCAAAGCAGTGAACAGACACACCTCTCAGGGCCAGGCAAATGCCACAGCCACAGCAGATAAAGGCTGCTACTTCAGAAGCTTTGCAATGACTTGGGTGGGGAAAAAAAGAGGTCAAAACTGAGTCACTGGTGTGAACCAGACACATTTTTGGAAAACAGTACTAAAATAAGTGGAAGTATTCACTGCAGGTATAAAATAAGTAATGGTGCAAAAATAAAATATAGTAGAAGTTGCAAAACAAGACACAGGATTGTTAAGCTTTGGTACTTACTAAAGATGACCGTGAATTCAGTTTTGAAGGCAAGGCAGCTTTTTGCAGCTCCGTATTCCACATGGATTTTAAGCAAGAAATGAAATGCAAGAGGAAGTAGTCAGACTGCAATAAGCTTTTCAAAAAGGGGGGGAAGGGGGAAATACCTCTGAGATATTCACAGTCAGAATAAATGGGTTTCTTTGAAAGAGTACTGAAAATTAACTGTTCCTCTGTGTACCATATATACTGGTCCCTTTCTTCTCCTGCTCTTAGGTATGTGTACGCCTCAGCGATCTGAATGAAATCTATCCACTATGGTACCTGCCCTTAGCATCACTAATGATGTCAGCAGTAACACTATGGAAAACAGTAATTTCCCACATTGGCTTCATAAAGGTGAGCTTTTGGGTAAGTCAAACATTCTCAAGTGCATTTCAACAACCTAAGAAGCAAGTATAGCATTGTCTGTGAACAAGCGCTTTAAGGGATGTCAGGCAATCATTATGGGAATTAAAGACAGTCAACTTTGCAATTTGCCTCTGGATTATTTAATTTAATCTGCCCAACAATGTGCTTTGACATATCCTTTATCTTTCTAACTTTGTTGAATGTTACAGTTTGCACAATGCAGGGCTTTGATGCTTACATAGCGAATTTGCTGCTCTTTCAGTTGATGCCTCAGGGGGTTTTGATTTTTAATTTTTAATTTTTATAGATCTTAGAAGTACGTGTAGGTGTAGTAAAATTCAGATTTAATGTGTTAATATTTCTAGCAGCTTAAGTTCAATGTTTATGTATTGTAACCCCTATCCCATATCAATGTCTAAAATTCCACCAGTTATTTAGACTCTTTTCAAGGTAGAAAGCTGACGAATATCAGAAGGCCTGCAAAGTGAGACATAAACATAAGCCAACAACCTCAGAGTCTAAAGAACACTGGAAAAGCTTCAAGAGCCCTACATGTGCTGAGAAAGATGAAAATGATGAAAAGAACGTCCCACTGTCCCCCAGACTCAAATCCTGACAGGGTGTGCCCAGGGGCGGGACAAGAATGGTCCAAGAGATGTGTGAACTGGGGATTGGGTGAACAATATTATAAAAATCATGGAAATCAGTGTTTGGAGAAGATGAGCGTCATCATGTATTCCTGAAGGCCCTAAGCCTAGACATTAAAGAATCTACCTTTTTATCTTATCCCACACTAACCTGATTTGGAGTCCTGCTTTCTGGGGTTTCTCAAGTGATTAGCCCTGTCAAATCCAGTTGTTGACCCACCAAAACACATCTGTCTGCAGCCTCCGGTTCTTCTTTGTGGGCTTATTAAGTGTCTTGGTGTTTACAAACTTTGAGACTGGGCACACCTGAGCCTTAAGGAGATTTGCTATGGTGCCAAGTACATAGCATGTGCAGTTTAATGTGTTTTTAGGCTCATCGAAATGCCTGAAAATTGCCTGCTGTTTTAAAACAGAAGTATGGCCTTTCAGAAGTATGGACACCGGTATAGTGATTGAAAACAAAAATGTGAATTAAATATGCAATTATGGAGCATGTACCTTTGTACCAATTATATAAAAAGCAGCAAGGACTTGAATTCTGAGCTGATACTAACCCTGATTACTAATTGATCACATCAAAGACATGTAAACATAGGATAAACATATGTTTAAACATATGTTCAAGTGCTAGTCTGCTTTCAAACGCCCATCTCAATATCTTTAGGTTTTTGTCAGTGTTCACATATGTTGTGGCATTCCCAAATCCCTTTTTCCTTTTCCATCTCCAGCTATTCCTGTTGTCTTCAGTCCCCCAAAGTCCTCCCTGAGACATGCCAACCTGCAGCAGCCCCCAGGCAGGTACTTGGTTGTAAAAATATGAGTTCGGCAATTTCAGCATGGCTGGATCATTCAACCATGTCCACAAGCAGAATTATCATTGCTGTTAAGTTATAGTCCATTGTGTTCAGTAAGGGTCTCTATTGCACATCCCGTGTAAGAATATTTTCCGGCTGAGTACTTCCTGGTGACCTCAGATATACTGAACAATCATAGTGAAATAATTCTAAATGGGTACTTTTAGGGGTTACATCATGATAAGTGAAAAATAGTACTAGATGAAGCATCAGAAACATACAATGGTAATTTAAACCAAAAGACAGACCTTTTTCTGCATGATATATCATCCAGGAATTTTGTCTAGACTTTTTTAGAGCATAAATTTAAAACTCTTATGACCTTAACTGGTGAACAGTCTTTGTTTAGTACATTATTGATTTCCAGGCAAATTAAATATTAAAAGCAAACTCTGATCAGTGTAGCTTAAATTATCTGAAATGAAGACTCAAAAAGAGATTTCTTAGCTGTGAGGTGCCTGTGTGGGGATATGCGTGTGTGCGAGCCTGCTAGCACAATTGATTCAGGCTCATTTAGGAATGCCCAAAATAATGAGAAAAAAGAAAGGGCAGAGGACGGATTTGTCAGTGATGATAAAATCAGAGGGATGTGTCCTCCTTTATCTTTCATGAAAGGAAATAATTAAATGTGTCAAGAATTGACCTCCAGCTTTTGGTCCCAACCTAAAGAATTAGTCTTAAAATATCAGCAAAAGGAAATTTAATTATAAAGAACCACAGCAGATGCTACTGAGCTTTCTGTGGAGCGCTGAACACTCCCCAGTAAGATAAAAAATTCACATCAGAAGAAAATGAGCTGAGAGATGGAGAGAAAGTAAGTACGTGTCTTGCAAAATAGGTCCCCATAGGCTGTTGTGAAAATGTAAGGCAGTAGATAAAAACCATGGTAATTTTGATCTCTCCTCTTTCTTGGAATCATTTATTTGTTTACTGAAATGAATTTTTGGCTCTTAATTCTTGTGAAATTTCAGTAGCAGAACTGTTTTTAATAGTTTTTAGACAAAGCCTTGAAAGACCTTCAAACAGAACTATTTACTTCTTACTGCAGTCCTCAAAAAGGGTGTGTTGCCAGCCGTCATCCTACAGCAGAATAGTAACAAAATACTCATTGGTAGACTGTTGCAGATCTGACAATAAAGTGAGAACATGTTTTATTCATGTTCTAAATTCCAAAATTTTTGTATTAGTAAAAAACTGTTTCCCTTAGTTGTGTATGTTAGCACTTCCTTTGGTTCTTAGGACAATGATGTTGCAGTAGGTGTAATCAAGAAGTTAAAAGACCATCAGTGCTCTGTTTTATTTTACTGTATATTTCTGAGTAAGTCACTGTGATAGTTTTGGCCTTAGTTTTAGCTAGGACTAGAGTAGACATTAATTGTAGTAGGCCTCAGTTTTAGTAGGCCCTAAAAATGCCAAGTAGATTAGAGGGGACAAACATAACCTTACTTAAGCAACCAAAGACATATTTCATATAATTTGATATCAAATCAAGTATAAAAGGAGGTGTAGGAGGTGCTTACCTCTCTTTCCCCTTCATGGCTGGGTGCCAAGCCAACCTTCTATCACTGTACTGGAAGTGTTAGGCCTGGCTACCACTTCACAGCTGTTTTGTTTGGGAAGTGCACATTTCTTTGTTGTTAGTTTGGTGGGGTTTTTTTCCTCCTCTCTTGTTGGATGTTTCATAGCTGGGGTGGGTGAGTCGGGGAGGTTGTTGTTATTTCTTTTCACATTTGTGTAGATATATATATATGTTGTATCATATTCTGTTTTTAATTTTCTCTCTTCTGCGTAAACATAAAAACCTTGCCATTTTAAGTGTTAGTTCTGGGGTTTTTTTCTGTCTCTTTCCCTCAGAGTTGTGAGGAGGCTCTAACTCTGTATTGGACAGTTGGCATCTTGCCAGCTCAACCTAACACAGTCACCTAGAGCTGAATTGTAGAAAATGCCTGCCAAAATCTGGGGACAGATCTCCCCTTTTGGAAAGTGAGTAATGCAAATACAGGAAATTTGCTCTTAGCTTGCAAGCCTCAGAATGGCATCCTCCAATGGTGCCTAGCTCTGGGAAGCCTTTTAAAAACGGAAAAACTCCATGGTCCTGATCATTCTGTCACGTGCTCTGCTGTTGGGAGGTGTTAAGTTCGGTGTGGTACCACACTCTTAGCAATGGATGTTTCCTCCTGTTTGGTTGCAGTAATTTTAGGTGTCCATTTCTTGGCCTTTGCAGGAGGATGCATGGCAGGAAGCAGCTGAGAATTGGCAGGAAACACTTCTTTGGACAGTTCACTTAGGTCAGGAAATCCATTGAGGTGCTTTGAAGAGCAGTTTCGAATTACAGACATAGTAATCTGTAGAACTAAAACATTAACTCCAGTAGGATTAAAATAAACTGCATTTGAGATGAGTGTTCTTAATCTTCTCAGTATTTGTTTCAAGAGCAGAAGCCTTATAGGATCTATACGATAAGGACTACACCTACAGTTCCTTCCTAGTGTTGCTTCACGTCTATCCATGTTGCTCTTCATCTTCAGCACCTTGTTCTGCAGCAGTAGGAGTCAGGACATGTTGCAGAGTGCACTGTTTTTTATCCTAAATATCAATCAGGGAGCTTGTGAATCAAAGTGTTGATTCATTGCGTCCTAAGATGTAGTTCCTCCAACCTAGGACAATAACAGTTGAAACACAGCCTTTCTTACAAGCTACCTTCAAACTGAAATTAAAAGTCTTTCAGATGTAATGGTGCCTGTTTTAAAAGCTGGACCTGTGTGGCAGGCAGATATGAACGGAACAGAGAAAGACCATGAGATACGGCACCACAAGAAATCTCCTCTATTCTGCGAGATCTCCTGTTTTTTCTGTAGCATACCCATGTAGTACAGCTACTCATTGTCTGCTGTAAACCTCTCAGAGTGGCTGCCAGCTGGGAAAAATCCACAAAACATGATTCTGGTTTTGCATTTCCTTGCTTGTGTTCCTTTGTTAGAGATTGTATCTGAGAAGGCAAAGAAGAGATGTTCAGAGTTGCAAGGCTGTCTCTATCCTTTCTCTATTCAGTTTGCTAACTCAGCAGATGGTCTATTTTCACAGAATCAGAGAATCATAAAATATCTTGAATTGGAAGAGATCCACAAGGATCATCAAGTACAGCTCTTGGTGAGTTTTTGGCTTCCCTATGCTAGGAATCTCAGAATATTTCGTGTTCTCTGTTTACTGATGTATTTGAAGGAGGATGGGCTTTAGAGGGTGTTTGAAGTCTGTCCATATTGCTATTGTGGATCTTGGCAATAGCCCTGGGAAAATGTGCTGGCAAGGCAGGCTCTTGTTCTCTGCTTTAATTCATAGCCCATTGCTGCTCTTCTAATTTGTTCTTTTAAAAAAGAAAGGTATTTTACCCACACCAGAATGAGCTTTGTGTCTGAACCCTAATATAATCCACGTCATATGAATTTTCCTCACGCTAGAAAGGCCTGGAAGTAAAAGAAGTCTCTTATTTCCTTTGCCTCTATCCATAGCTCTGCTTCATTGTCTTCTTTTAGGCTTTCTTCATTATCTGTATTATCAATGTTTCAATGAAAATAATTAATGCCACTGGTCAGAAATGTAAAGTTCCTCTTCTTACTCTTTTCTAACTTCGCATTTTCTCTGTTTCTCCTATGCTGTTCAAAAGATGTGGTAGAAACAGGTTCAGAGTTGATTCTGCTGTTTCCTGGTATAAGTGTATCGGAAATTAGAATTGTTGACATTTTTGGTCTGTGTTTTTGCCATCTGCCACCTGTGAAAAAAGATCTATACTTTTCGTGCCAAGTTCTAGGGAACAGAAACTGATAAAGTGAAACATTTGTCCTTGAAGAGCAACGTTTCATAAACTAAAGTTAGTTTGGTCTCTCCTATTGGTTGGACTGCCTGGGGAGGAGAGAGCGGATAAGGGGGTAAACAAGGAGTTAGAGTTAGAGAAGAAATTTGAAGCAAGAGAAGCAGCAGTGAAGTCGGTAGCAGACATCTCCAAGGGGCTGGCCTGCTACGTGAGGGAACCTGTTACTACAGTGAATTGGCTAGTGGGTCAGTAAGACATTAGTGCCAGCTACTCTCTGGGTGAGTGGAGGGTGTTGGCATGCCTGGGTTTATTGTTTTTTTAAGTCTTTTTTCCTTCCTTTTGCTTCCCCCTCTTTTTTCTGCCATAAAACTCCTGTCATTTTGGCAATCTCTGGTGAATTAAAAAAAAACCCTGTTTGTTAATCTTTCAACAGCATGTCTGTTTTCACTTTCTGGCATCTTTTCGAACTCACCCTAATACAGTGAGACAACACAATAAAGCTTTGAAGCCTTCTGCATAATCACTGCTTATGTGTGTGTATATATATATATATATATATATATATGAAACCTGTATAAGAAGGGCTTCCTTATGAGTGAATTCCTTTATAAATAAATGTGTCATAAAACTCTGCCCTTCAAGAAAGATCTCTGCCACCCAGAGCTTTGTTTGATTTCTGAAGGAAAATATGGAGCAAAGACTCAATTATAAGCTGACCTTTTCCCCCTTTTGTTTGGGAAAAATGAACTGTTGAATATTATGAAAATCATATACTGGACTCTTACAAACTGTTTCATGTCTCATTGTGAGACAGAGCTTGTGTCTCAGACTTCAATTTCTTTCATGCTCTTTTGAAGCATTAGAAAACTGGATTTAAAAAACCCCAATATTACTGTTTTTTGAGATGTTATTTAAAGTAAACAAAGCTATAAACTGTAGGAAGTGGAAGTGCAAACAATAAAGGAAATACAAAGAAGAATATAAACATGCTTTGTGTAATGGAATAACTCTAAGCCTATGTTAAAAACCATAATGAAATAAGAAGTGAATTATGGCCTAGTGATTTTGTGAACCTGGTCAGCATTTAAGTCAGAAGAGAAATCAACTGATGCAGTGTGGCATAAACATTAGACATTACTTATTAGGTGGAATTTTACAAAAGCTAATAAAACATAATCTGCATTTCAAGGAGATTGGTTTAGAGCTAGAAATATTCAAGTACAGGTAAAGAGAAAAAAGTACCACTTCAGCTATTTTAATTACAACCATATTTCTTTCTAAGACTTGTTATTTAAACACTGCTTTGAGATCTGTAATGCTAAACTAAAAGTCCGAATGTTTAACCAATGATGTCACAATGAGTTTTCAGTGACATGGTGAGTATATCATGATGTATGTAGGTTTTCAAACTGTTGAGTTAATATACTTATCAGGTCTTTTCAAAGAAAGTCCCATGTAATCCAATATTTTTTTTCAGAAAATAACATACCTACACTAAGTATAGACAACATTACTACTTCATTGAGATAAGGCACAAAAAAAATAAGGTTACAGTGAGAATCACTGACAACACATAGGGAAAAGCTGTCAAAATGCCACATTAAAAAAGAAGAATGTTGGAATTATGGCTTGTTGTACTCATTTTATTCTTTTGCATACCATCCTGCTCAGATAATTCTAACTCGACTATTTACAGTGCTAGTAGATGTAATATTTGTGCTGTGTCACAGCTTCTGCATATTCTAGGCCTGGAAATCTTTTTTGCTCACTTGAGGGACGGAGGTAAGATGGGAAGTGTATCCTTGCCGCTTGGAGGTGCATAGCCTTGATTTTCAGCCTCTCTGGTGTGATAAGGCTGCTAATTAGAAACTGTGAAGAATTTGCTCAGAGGAGCCACAGAAATAATGAGCACAGGGAAATCTCAGGCGGAGATGTATTAGTTGCTATTGAGGGACTCAAAGTAAAATGGATTAACAAGCACTTAGTTGTAAACTTGTGCGCAGGACCTGACAGCGTTCAAATTTAAGGATGTATTTAGAGACTACTGCCTACACCAACAACAGAAAAAGACTATTTTAAACAATGTCCAGAATGTGTCAGTAAGGTGTGATAGTTTCAGTGTCTACATTACTCTTGAAAATTATTCACCTGAGTGCCTTCACATTTTATCAGGGCAGATTTAGTACCTGTCAGGAGGCATCTGGAACCTTTGGATTTGGCAACAAGCAAGATTTTGGTGAAATACTTCTTTTGCTCCTGTGGGAAATATGGCATGCTTATGGCATGCCTTGCCATCACAGGGAGAAAACTTGAAATTATTTATCCCTGATGTGGTGAACTACTTCAGTTACAGGGAATCAGAAGTCTTAGCCATGGCTGAAATGTGGTTTGGATGATGAAGTAGGTGAAATCACTTCAAATAGGAACAAGCTTTTAAGCTTAGCCAGTCCTTGGGTTGTACTCAACTTAAAAGAGGAAAAAAGTGAACTTTTTCCATGGTTACACTGGGAGCAAGATCAGTACTCTGCTCTTTCCAGGCCTTTCAATTTTTGCTCTTTCCTACTTTTCCTTTATTCTAAGCTGTATATAAGAGCAAATTTTGGGGTAGTTCAGTGAAGAAAGCTTAGAGCTATGCAAAGGAAAGATAATGTTCGTTTATCCCTATAGATGAACAACTGCATTTATAATCAGCAAACAATCTGCATGTGTGAGGAAATTCAGGAGCTGAGGATTATGCTGGTAGAGGGGTACTTTCCTTTCAAGACCACTGCACTGTTAGCCTTTAATCAAGTGACTTTTGATTTAATTGACGCTGACTTTGCAATCCCTTTGCTCTTTGCTCTGCTGTAGATATAGCTAGTATACACTGATTATACTTAGAGTGGGCGTATTCATCTTTTTTCCAGGGGAAGTCTTATCCAAAGCCCTTAAGTTTTCCTGGTCTTATATCTTTGAGATTTATATTGAAGTTTAACACCCAGGGGCATTAGTTTCATGGCCAGCAGATTATTTGTTCATTAAAACAAAAGTAAATATCTACCATTTGTGCTGCTGCATCTGTTGGATATGGGTATGAGAATATTTAATATTTATATTAGTTGCAAAAGTGAGTCTAATTAATTTTAAGTACCAATGTGTAACTGATACCTCAAAAGACTCAATGAAGAGAAAATATGCCATTCTGCTGTTATGTTGCTTAAGAAAGTAAGGTGAATTGCAGCATTGCAAGTTGTTTCAATTTTAAATTATTGTAAATTATTTTATCCCAACTTTGAACATGACCATGGCAGCATTTGGTTGTACCATGGGATTGTGCTGTGCAACTCTCTCAGCGTCTTAGCATTAAAGCCCTTCCGACAAATATCTGTTTCTTACACAGCACATTGAGATTCTGCTATTTGAGTCATACTTTACCTTATTGCCCAGCATCTCTCACTTTCAAATCTGTTAAGGATGAAAATTGGTAATAGTAATACTAAGCCCTTGTATTTTTCATAAAAATTGTATCTTAAGTTGTTGGAGGTGGCAAGTACATGGATGCAAGAATGGAGAAGGGCAAGAGACCGCCGGACAGAATTTGACGGAGGGAAGGTCCAGGAGGACCAACCCTGAACTGGACTGTGCCTTTACTACGGACTTTGCCTGTTTCTACCCCTGTTCTTGAATCCATATTGCCTCTGTCTCTCCCAGTTTCCAGAACCTTCCCCCAGGCAGGCAGGGGCTGTCACCAAGGCTGTCACCAAGGGTGCAGCAACCATTGGCCGGCTCCCTCTAGGGGGTGGGCCTTGCCCTGCCTGTCATTAGTCCACTCCCCAGTTCACTCCCCCTAGGTTCTCCTATCCTATAGTTGTTAGCGGATTTGCATGCTCCGCCTTAGTTCCTCCCCTTTTCCAGAACCTTCCCTATCCCAAGTTATATAAACCCCTGTTCCCCCCAATAAAGTTGGATCAGCCTGGATCTTCTGATCAGGTCAGACCATCCTTGGCTCCTGGGTGTTTGTTCTCAGCTCGCGAGGCAAACCGTACCTAGGGTCAGGGAATAGCAGCGAACGACAACTCAGCTGGCAGTCTGCGAACCCCGTCGCTGGTCTGGTCCCTTCCCAGAGAGACCAAGACTGTGACATTAGGTTCATTAATAAAGAACATGAACCACTGAGTGGCTAAATGACTTATCTACCCAGTATCTCCTGAGAAGTCACTAGCAAAGCCAAAAAGAAAGAGGTTCAAGTCACTTTTTCTAACCACCAGACTGCACTAGACTGCTTACCTCTATAGCCATCCATCACTGCATCCAATTTAAACCACTACGGTAAAAGAATCTTTGAAGATATAACTAAGCATTCGAAAACAGTGTTGAGAATCAATTCTGTGGCTTTGTCATGCTTTTTCCTGACACTTTTCATTTTTGTTAGTTAAGTCAAAGAGAATTTGCATGAAGAAAATATTCCTCTGGATTTTTTTCCCCCAGATGTTTTGTTCCTCTTGTGCAAAATACTTTTTCAGCTTTTGATATCAAACTTTTCCATGAGAGCCATATAAAAGGTTTTCAAGTTTGTTATCTGACAGGATAAAATAGCAATTAATGTCTCACAGTATGGTAGATCATCTAAAATTATATCTTGGGGATGTTTATTTTCTATCAAGTTTCAATGAGAATAAAATTCATCTTGATTTTGAGCTTTACAACAGAAACTATCAGAGTTTATTGTTGTAACTCCTTTCCCACTTCTTTTGTTTCCTTCTACTTTCCTTTCATCTCCTAACTTGACATTCTTCCCTCTGAGAGCCTTGATCTCAGTATTCATCTCTGTGCATTGGCTTTCCACAATGACATTTTAGTGTAGCTCTTGTATTTGTCCAGCTAGTGTAACCACTCCAGGTGCTTCTGAACAAAGGAGCAAACATTATTATGTTGGTCTTTTTGCTGTCCATCCTGCTCCCCCTGTGCCAGAGTCTCCAAGGAAGCCAGCAACTGTGCATTTTCACTGGAGAGGGCAATAGTAATGAGGTTTCGAAACAGACAGGCATTTTGTGGGAGTTTTAAGCATCTTGTATGAGTTACAAAACCCTCCACTGACTCAGACTTTTATAAAACCCACTGCCAAGTTTTTGTACTAATTTTTTAATACAGAAGAGGCTTATGTATGGTGTTACATGATGGGTATACCTATGCCTTTACTGATACATGTGTGAGTGTATTTTGAATCATGCAACAGAGAAACCATAGTACTGCCCTAGTGCCAGGTAGACCATGTCACCTGGCAGACCATGATGCTTGGTAGCACATCTTGATTTTGCTAGACTCTTTGTGTGATACCAGAATTTTGATATGTAACAAAAACTAATAGTTTTTGCAGCAGAATGTACTGTAGAAAAATTACTGTGTCTTGATTTAAAGACACCAGGTAAGCAAGGTGAGTAAACAATGAAGGGACCCAAGCAGGCAACTCTGAGTTCATGTATAACCAGTCGTACTGTCTTACAGATGCTCATAAGGCAGTTACTTACAACTTTGGGGACTTCTGACAGATGACCACCAGAGACCATCAAAGAAGCCCTTAGAGACTTTATAAGATATGTATGTATGCAAATAAATGTTGTGAAATGTCATGAATATGACGTGAACAGGAATGCAGGGAACAAAAATGAATAATCATGTAATTCTGATCTATAATCTGTAGTGAAGATCCCTCTGTGTGCGCTTTGGTGAACTGATTCCCAGGGCACTTGGCATGATGTGATCATGCAACATGTTGTAATAAAGAATGCCTGCCTGCTAAAACTCAGAAACTGTCTAGGAGTTTCTTTCAAGTGCCAATTTCAGGCAACATATGGCTACACCAGCTGTATACATCATGGAGATTCAGATTCCACTTGGTGGGAAAAGGAGAAACTTTTAAGTATGAATGAAGATGATTAATTTATTTATATAGCAACTGAAAATCAAGCAAGTGGTTCATTTTCTTGTAGTCTCTGGGAATGAAAAAAATGTGGTTTTGTTTCTAAATGACATATTTTGACAATAGGATTTTTTTATGCTGTCAAATTCTTGAAGGGTTACATTCTTTTTCTTTCCTCCTTGAATGATTTTGCAAAGTTTGAACCTGAATCACAGACTACTCTAATTGTTCCAATTTTTATTTATGTATTTTCATTTATTTATAAACTTACTGTTCACTGTACTTTTAAAAGGAAGAATACTCAGAAGGAAACCAGGGCACCAGAACAATCAAAGTTCTGGGTATTACTTCTCCTTTTTAAAAATACTTTTCCCCTAAAATACATTGCCTTGTCCTCAGCAGAGATTGCATTATGTTTTGTCAAAACCTCTCTTTTCCAATTACCTTCTTCTCTCTGGCAAGACCTTATTTTTGAAACATTTCTATGTGTTTGTAAATAGCACAAGAAAAGATAGATAATATTGACGGGTTTGTACCTCTTTATCCCTTCATTCTGGAGCAGAGTCTGCGAGTTTGAAGGTTTTACCACTGAAACAATGTAAGTAAGGTGCAGTCAGCCTATCTACCCTCAGTTTCCTTAGAAGTGTCTTTAGCTGCATGTTAAGTGTGTTTCTGTTTCTCACATCCTTCCTTTCCTTGTTTCAATGAAGGGAGAAATTGAGATTACAAAGAAACAAATTAAAAAAAAAAAGAATAAAATACTAAAGGAGGGCTTTACTAGGTAGAGTAAAGGCTTCACTAGGGAAGAAGTAGAATTGTAGCTCTTCTCTCCTCTAGGTTGTTGACATAGTCCAGAGGAGCTGATGAACTGCTAAGAGTGCTTGCTTTCTTTTTGTGAAAATGTATCTCAGTAAAGATGGAGAGAACAGTAATATTAAAAATACGACAGGTAAGCAGAATTCTGAACAGAATGAACTTTAAAACCTTTCTCCAAAACATTGATAAATGAATTCCTCAAAATGCTGTGTTGTGAGACATACGATAGAATATTATCCATTTTACTGCACATCTCACATGGGACAAGGTTGGCTTCATTTGCTAATTTTCACAAAGAGTCATTGAATTGGGTATCCAGTCTTTCATTGTAAAATATCCAAACTATTTTTTCCTACAAGCAGTCACAGAAGCAGCTGAATAAATATGTTTCTTTCACTGCCCTTTGTTTGTGAGTTGAGAAGTCCACTAATATAAAATTGCACTTAATTTTCATGTTTTAAAATTAAGATTGGTTTTTAAATTGGTTATTGGAGCTTGTTTGGGACAAAACCTCCTAGGCTCTGCTTAGGTAATACACTAAAAAATGTCATATCCCAAAGTATGCCAGTATGCCAAAACAGAGATACTCACAGGGGTAAGGTTAGGCATGTGTCTCAGTATTTTCCCAAGTGGGAATCATGACATCAGTGAGGGTAGGGACCTCAGGAAACATCGGATCTCTACTGGCAGTAGTTTTGTTGATTGTATTTCCTGTTGTGTGAGGACAAAGCTAAGTTCTGCAAAAGTGAAGAGAATAATTAAAAGGGGAAGACAAATCCCAAGAACAGATTGAAAAGTAGGTATTTCCTTTCCTTTTTTTCCCCCATAGCTTTATTCCTTTATTGTAGAAGACCAAAAAGAAAGGAAGACTCAAATGTTTGAACCCTCTCTGGTAATAACCATACTAAACATTGCAAGCACATTTTATGTCTGTCCACTCAAGAAGGAAGGTAAATGTGTTTTGGAATTTCATTATTATTTTGTGGTTTCAGTTATTTGATGTTCTGGTTCCTCCGCTACTGAACAGTCTATTATAATTTGTTATATTATTCAGAGTATTTTGCTATATAGCTTGAAATTACATATAGTATTAGAAAAAGAGTTGTATTAAACATACAGTGTTCAGTTTGCACATCTTAATTTCTTACACTTTTTTAAATTGCAATAAACAACAGACTTTTCCCTCTACTATTCAGAACCTTACAGAAATGAAAAGAGCTATCAGATTCCAGCAGTAGATAGTGCAGGTTTAAATTCCTATGTCCAATAATCCAAATCCCAATGTGACCTTTGCATTCCAGAATAAAATGTTAAAGTTATTAGGAGCTACTGTGCTCAACATCTCCCTGGGTTTGGCTTCCAGGGAAGCAAAAAAGAGCTTCTGAAGATTTTATTTAAAACTATTTTTTAACACTTGTTCCTAAGAGCTGGGTCTGTCACTGTGCTCTGATGACAAACCCACTTGCTGCCCCATTGTGTCATTAGATGGATGATCTTTAAGTGAAATAGAAAACTCAGCAAGTTGATGTAAACATGTTCTCATTTGATTTTAAGAGCTGCTGACTGACTTCATTTTAGCTTTATTGAATGCCTGAAGCTAAAGTTGCTTTAAATATCAAAAAAATTAGCAGAAATGCAAAAACTTGTGAATTATGGCAAATAGAGCTACTTTCATATAAATCTCTGTGTGGACCCATTTGCTTCGTGGTCAAAGTATGTAAAATCAATTTACTGAAAGTCAATAGCAAACTGCTAGGATTAATTTTTTGTTCTTGTTGTTTTAGTTCTTGAAGGTTTATGCAATCCATTACTCTCTTCTTGTTGGTATTCCATCTGGAATAAGCCTTCTATATTTAGAACTTTAAAAAGCAGTATTTTTCATGTTATTTTTATGTATCAAAACAAATTGCACTAAACTTAACCAGGGTGCTAAAAGTCACTTTAGTTCTTCACCAGTTCAGCAATCTTCAAAAAATGCTTGACTTTGTCTTGAGGGCTGTAGAATGTGATGTTGCTGTTGAACTTTTCCATTTCCAACTGAATGTTTTTCATTCTTTGACGTAAAGCAGTGCTCTACAGACTTGAACTCAATGAAGTTAAATACTGCCGCTTCATCATGTTTATGTATTTGAACATAAATAAGTCTATCTACAGATTTCAAAACTGGTATTGCTATATTGTTGTATAGTGTGTGCAGACTAGAGCATAGAGTATTATTTTGTATTTAAGGTTCTATTTTGGATTTTTGTCTTCTAATTATCCAACTCTAGTCTTGACTTTAATAAAACAAAATTATGTGCATTCAAATATAAGTAGAAATTAATTTTCTCTATGGCTTTCACATTCTCAAAGAGAACAATTTGTCAAGTTGCTGCATTTATTTCTTGAACTTGGTTTGTGAGGATCTGCCATGCCCAAAGTAAATAAAAAAGCAAATTTTTAAACATCTCTAAAAAACATTCAGTCCATGTTTTACAAAGAGATGGAACTACTTCTTTCTGTGAGCCATATCTTGTTCATATTTTCAGACCACCACTGCTGAATAGTGAAATACTGCTAGAAATAAATGCAGTACATTGAAATTTGAAATGGAAATTGCACACGTGATGAAGAAAGAGTTCAGATAGCAAGGTTATTTCTTGACCTTATACACAAATTATGCATTATTTTGAGAGGATTTAATGTCTATAAGTAGCCATCAGATACAACTCAAAAGAAGTTAAATAACTGTGGAGAGTATGTTTGGTTTTGTTTTTGTTTTTTTTCAAATTCAGATACGATGTCCTTTATCTGCTCTAAAATAAAAGACATCTCTAAGAGCCTTTTCCTGCCTGTTACTTAACCCTGTCAATTTGTCCAGTCTGTTTTGACATTCCATTTTGGTGTTCTGTTTTCTGTTTACCAGGAGAGGACACTGCTGTGGCTGCACTGATGTTGTTTCTTGTGTGACAGCTAGCTTTTGGTGACAGAGCTTACACTGCAGCAAACCATTCCTTCTCTCTCTTCCAACAGAAAAGTGACATCCTAAAGTAGACACTACTGACATAAATTGGTAATCTCCTACGGTTCATTAAATACTTCCATTTTATCATTACTCCAGGTGTGGTAAGTAAGATATTTTCAATGAGAAAGGTCTCATGAAACCGTTTCTGGCTTGTCTGTTGGAGTTTTTAACAATACCCTGAATCAATTCCGACAAAGCATGTTGTTAGCTCTGCCTGACAAAGAAATGTATATACTAACACATCCCACAGATAATTGCTTTCCTGATTAAATTACACAAGAGTGCTTATGCATTTCTCACAATCACAGTCTTATCTCCAAACTTGAGGGAAGATTGGTGATTGGAATAATATGTTGGAGGACATTGTGACAATAATATACCATTTTTTTTTTCCTTAAATAAACTTCTTTTGTCAATAAACTTCTTTTGGCAGTACATTAACTGGGAAGGGACTTCAACAACTGTGCAGGTCAGTGTGTCAGTGAAAGCAAGAAGGTGAAAGTATGCATGGTGTTGTTGTATGTATAATTGAAGCAAGAGTCTCAGGTGTGACTACACTGACAAGAGATAGATATGACAATATCAAAAGATTTCAAGAATTCCTCTGGTTTATACTGATTTTTGTGGCCAACTTTTTAATTAAAATTAATCTTTTACTTTAGTCTTTAAAACAAAACAATGGAGTTTTTCTAAAAAAGCCCCACAAAATAACAAAAAACTTGATTCAAGTAAAAAACCCCCAACCTTCCAGATTAAATAAGAAACAAATTTAATTTTTGAATTGTACAAAATGCTTTATGTGATTTGCTGTATTTTCCTCAATTTTTAATTGACAAAAACTGAAAAAGGTCAGTTATTCACATGCTCTATGTTAAGGTTGCAAATGTATTATTTTATGTCTGTCCATGCTGTATGGGAGAGATATTTCGGCTGAGATGATCCTCCATGTCAACTGCAGGGATTCTGTCAGTTAAGAACTCTTAAGTGCATTACCAATCAGTGCTTATAAGCCAAGTTATCTCTAGGTTTCTTGAGGGCAGAAAGTGATTATATGAATTAGAAACAGGAAGCTAACATATTTTCTGAGTCCAACTTGATACCTGCTATCCCAAAAACCTTGCAGCAGTAAATTTTCTTATAATTTCCTACAGGTTTATCTATAATTCATATGCTTGGTCTGACCTCTCTCAGTTTAATTTATCCTTACTAGTGTCCTTTTAAAAGTAAAGGTCTACTTTCTGCTTATAGGCATTTGCTCATTGGGTTTATCTTTAATTTAAACAACAGACCCATATGCAAATTAAGCTCACCCTGCAGTGGAGGAACAAAGGAGTAGGTTTTAGGAGTAAGATTTCCCTGTTGATTCAATACCAAACCCAAAGGCTTGCCTCACTAACTGCTTTATCCAAGATCAATGAGGCAGAGCATCAAACAGAACGATGATTGCGCTACAGCAGTGAGCCTAGAGCCAAGTGGAATTGAAATATTCAAAAAACCTAAGTCCAGTGACAATTGCTTCTGGTTCCAAAACTGTTCTTGTTTCTCTGGGCCCTGGTTGGAGAGAAGTTGTTCTTTCCTGAGTAATCTCCACTGCCTCCCTTCAGTTCAGCTTTGTGAGAAAAGAAAGCAGATGCGATGGGGTAAAGAGACACGTGGCTGGATGCAGTGGAAGGCTGGCAATCTTCTGCCATCCCTGCACCAGGTTCTGAGATGTGGGCTGGGTTTCATGGTCCTACACACTGTGTTCTCTTTGGCTTTGTCCCTTCAAAGCATGTGCCTAGACAATACAGGCTGAACCCAGAACAGTAAAGTCAAGTAGTATTTCAAAACTGATTCCAGTTCACTAAGAATTTTTCCAGGTTTGGGGGTTTTTCTTTCCTTTTTGAATTTAATGAGCTTTCAGTTAAGGCCATAAAGCCTTTGATTAATGGATGCCAGAATTAAGATACTACATTATGCATCACCTATTGCTTAGTCATGCCACATTTTGCAAACCACCTAAACTTAGAGCTCAAAATCAGCCCTCCAGTAGTAGTGGTAATGCTCTTTAGATTTACTGTCCTCTATTAATGCACTGTTCATAACTTGTCCATGGCGTTTCCACAACTAGTCACATGACTGAACTGATGCTGAGTCTTGTCAGGAATGGAAAAAATAACCTGTTCAATATATAATCATGGCTGTTCTGGGCTATTCAGAGTGAAAGGGTGGCTGTCCTTGGCCTATGACCAGATTGTCACAGTGAAATTAAAATGTGCAACTGCTGTTGCTACAGTTGCCTAAGACTCTTCCCTTGTTCCATTTTGTTCTATTCCCCCAGGATCCACCACCCATTCCTCTATTTTATTGTGTGCTTTGCTGTCACTTGATGAGGTGCACTTCATTTATTTTTTTACCTTGGTACAAATTAAAATGACACTCTTCTTGTCTCCAAGATGACCTACATGATTATTTGTTTCAGATCTCAGCAAATATTGCTCTGTCTGAAAAACTTTTTCTTTGTGATTTGGTATCTAAGTGAGAAGATAAAAACTCTCATCAATTTTGTATTGCCCATTGTTCTTCCTTATCAATTGCCCTGAATATAACCAAAAAGTTTTCTGTTTGGTAGCTTTTACAGTCAAGATTCAGATAGTAAGGTTGAAAGGGTTGCATTACTTGTTTAGAGGTACTTTAGCTTTGGATTGTGTTTTGTTGTGTTGATGTGAATGGGCTTGCTCTGAAGTAATTCTGGGCAATCCAGACATTTTATGTGACCTGCACAGGTATGTGGGGAAATGAAGTATTCTCCAAAATGACATCCATGCAGTTCCATTACTTTCAATATATCTGTACAGTTCTGACTAGGGCTTCAGAGTAAACTAAGGTGACTTGATTTTGTATCCCTAATGTTACAAGGATTCAATTTTTTTTCTTTTTCCACAGCTCTATAGTTACACTGCAGGTGCAGAATGGTAGTAACCTGATATGAATGCACTTTGGCATAAGCCATGTGAACTTTGAGACAAACCAAAGAACACTGTAAATTAAACTGTGCTTCTGAAAGGCAGATTCAGAGCTAAAGACAGCAGTACTGAAATATTTTTAAAAGACCTGCACACATATAATATTTCCTCATTTTATTAGATGCTATCAGGGAGTTGTGAAAACCAGTTGCTTTGTCAAAACAGTTTTTATCTCCATAAAGATAGAGCCTCTTCTTTTGAGTTTGGCATTTATTTGCTTTTGAGCAGATTCCTTCAAATCTCTTTAAAAACTAAAACTGTAGTTTTCTCATTCAGAATAATAAAGAAAAGGATTTTTTGGACACCTTAGATTTCATTTAATAGGTAGTCCATTAACTTTAGCAAAGTCAAAGCATTGATCTAAGATGTAAGTCTATTCACATAGTGAATTTTTCCAAATCAAAACAGATTAAAAAACATGGCATTACAGAGAATAACAAGGGTCATAAATTCCTAGAGAATGCTCCAGACTCTATCTGATTTTCTGTCCAAGAGTAGATTTTGGGTGACTAATCCTCTTTTTAATGAGTATCTAATAATTAGATTGCAGATAGGTCAGTGGTCTGATTTGACAGACAATTTCTGGTAGAAGTTACAGTTTTCATGAGTGACTTCAGAGGCTGTCTCCCAAACGCCTATTTTGTGACAACCCTCTAACACATGTGTAACATTCCTAGTGTCCATTTTAATTTCTGTAGAGGGGAAATGTGCATGACGATTAACACACAACAAACTCTCACTGACTTAGAGCAGAGCATACTCACTTTGGATCCAGTATATGTTACAGAGAGAGAGAGATTATTTGATAAATTTCATGAATACAGCATTTAATTCCTAGTAAACTCCTTTGCTATTCATTAACTATCATTGTCAGTATATATCTGCAACCTGAGAATCATTCATCCAAACTGCAATTTTCTTCCAGTGCCAGAATTCCAGCTGATGGGACTGAGCATAGCCTATGGGGCCATGTCAATTTCCAGTTTATAGCCATGGTTTATTTTTGGATAAAGTATCCTCCAAAACATGAGATACAGGAAAAACTGTGAAATGATTGTACAATTTAAAAAAAAAATAACCTTTTCACTAGGAAAAGCCCCAAACCCTCCCAGTGAGAGAGGCCTATTATTTTGTCTGTCTTGTCAAAAAATCATCCTGCACTGTTATGCTTCAGATTATGTCATGTCTGTAATCTGTAGCTGTGTATCCACAGTCAACTTCTTTGAAGAACTCAAATTTAAGAGGATATTACAAAGCAGACGGATTGTGGTGGACATGAGTGATGATCAGAGCTTGTCATTTGTCTAGAATAGGTCACTGTGCTGGCATGTGTCAATCCTTTTGTCAAGATTTCTCTCCAACACAGTGTTTGCTCCTTCTGCTACATTCTCATGCTCCTTATTGATTTAGGGCCATCTTTTCTCATCTTTGATATGTACCTGCTACCAGTGATCACAATTTTCTTATATTTTCATTTCCATTTTTGGAGTTGATGAGAACTTCAAGGAGGTGGGTGTGCAAAAAAGGCATCTAGGGATACAGAAGACAGAAATGTAACAGTACAATTTAAAAAAATGAATAAAATTGCAATGTTTTCTCTTTTGAAATGGGAAGTCAGAAAGTCCCAAACATCTTAGGGTTGAGTTAATGTCCACATTGAAATATGGATATGTGGGTCATCTTCTGTATAATTATGTACTTCCTTGTTTTATCATGTGATTCTTGTAGATATTTTTTAATTTCAAAATAAAAGGTTAATATACTCCAGGGATTACTACTCCACATCTCTCTGCCTGCAGGCATGAGAAAGCAAAACTACTCTTTTTCATATAATAACTGAAGCTGTTGTATTTGCCTTCCGTAGCTCATCAATATGAACTTGTTTTTGGTCTCAGTGTTTTACTCTTGACACAGTGCAGCATAATACACACAGCTTCACTACAAGTGGCAAGATTCACCAGACAAGTATCAGAAAGCTAAAACAAGAAGCCAAATTTGATATTTTAAAAGTAGGCAGGTGTCTGTTCTGCCCACAACAATTTATTAAATAACTGAATGTACTCTCTGTGAAAGAAAGAATTTTATAAAGTACAGCAGTACTTCTTTCATCTTCACTCCATGGTGCTTCATGGGCAATCAAATTGCTACCGTATAACTAAAGGATACTAGACTCTTCCATGGTCTTCTTATATATCTGGAAATAGTTGAAGTAAAGGAGAAAGTTACTGCATTTTAACAATATTTTACTCATATTGAAATTTTTAGATTTCTGTCAGGTTAAGATCTTTCCAGAGGAAAGGGTCCTAGCCTATATTCTGAATAATATGTACAAAATGAAAGAACTTCTCTGATGCTCT
This sequence comes from Pithys albifrons albifrons, assembly GCF_047495875.1. Lineage (NCBI taxonomy): Eukaryota > Metazoa > Chordata > Aves > Passeriformes > Thamnophilidae > Pithys > Pithys albifrons. Next base: position 47,557,131 of record NC_092497.1, read on the forward strand.
GTGAACTACTGTAAAAGAATGACTTGATAATACATAGGTACTTCAATCTTGTTTTGTATGTGTGCTAATACCAGTTGTTAGTATTTATTTTGTTTGCAATACCTGAATTAATTTGTACTCATATCTTCTGCAAAGTACTAAGGGAAATTGAATCCATAATGAGCTGGTTGAGATTCAGTTTTAAGATACTTAGGTAAGCTTGTTTTGGGACTGAATGGGCACAGGATCCTGCAATAACAACTTACCTATTTTAATTCTTATAACCTCATCAGTGACACAGTGTCTATGTGATTCATGTGGTGGCCCATATGAAATCTTTTGACAGTCCCAATTAATTCACAGGCATAAATTTACATTACAGAAACCAGTACAAATTTACTAAATGTGAATGGGTCTCCTTTTTAGCAGACTTTGCAGATGAATCTGTTCTACAAAATCTGACTCATTCCTCTAGGTCCTGCAGAGACCTGGCAGCTGAAGGGTGAGACATACCAGTAAAATGAGATCACATTGCTGCTTCACAAACTGTTGTTGGTGTGTGGAAATGTGAAGAATTCTTTTCTCAGGTCAGACAGTCTTTTCCAGGAATTGAAAATATTTGTAAAGGTAGGGGTTAAACCCCCAATCAATAAGGCTTTATACAGCCTATCTGTGCTCTGTAGTGGGATATGTTCATCACCAAAAAGAAAACTAACTCTGTATCACCTATGGGCTTAACTGTTGAACATACAAACTTCATTTATGTCTAACAGAGGAAAAAATTTCAAAGCATGTGAAAGAAAAAGTGTTCTTTAATATCTTAACAAATCTTCATAGTTATTACCACTAAATGGTCTCATTTAAAATATTTAGATATAAATATCTAATTTTTATTTCTCTATTTTTCCTGTACCAAGAAAATAACCTTATCTTTTAGGTAGTGATCAAACAAATCCTGACTTATTCAAGTACATTTGACAACTGTTCCAGCTATTTGATATTCATTGAGTGGCAAAGCATTAGGAGAAGTAGTGCAACCAAATTAAGTCAAAATAGCTAAATGAAAATTGTACCTTTCTGGTTGTTTACTTGGGAAGGAAGGTTTGATGTGAAATAGTGGCTGCAGTAGTACTGATTGATGCTCTCCCTGTTGCAGTTAATAGTAACTTTTCAAGAGAATTTAGGAGGAGAGAGATGACGCAGAAGCTGCCTCTAAGTTGAGCTTGTTCAGTTGCCAAAGGACAGATGATCTTGCCTTCAAAACAACGATGACCAAGGTCAATGTTCAGAAATCACTCTGGTATATTATGGACAGTGATTGAAAAGGCTTTTTATGAGACCACATAATTTTGAAGAGCTCATGGCTACAACCAAGAGAATTAGAAACATGGAGGAAAAGATTGAATACTTACCTGAAGTGTTTGTAGATAGAGAAAGGAAATGTTTGGAAGCAGTAGAAACATTCTGGGACAGACAGTATCTTCTTGCTCTATGCTCTGCTGTGCAGAGCACATTGTTTAACAATTTTGAGCACAATTGGGACATAAAATTTGTTACAGCTATCACCACAGATACGGGTTGGGAAGATAATGTAGTAACTTCTTACAGAGTTTGTCCATTGACTAAAACTTGGTTTTCTTGCCCTAAGGAGCAGATTTCCATTAATCTAAGTGCACAAAGAGAAGCTCTCTGTGTCATCTCAGGTTGTTTGCATACCTTTGTTACTTTAGAAATACCACTGAGATCATACTTTAGAAATACCACTGAGATCAACTTCCTAATTTACATCTTGTAGTTTTGGGGATTGCAGGAGATTTTAGGGAGGTAATAATAATGAAAGACAATAAAATAACTTGTTTTAAAAGGGAAAAACATAGAAGCAGCAAAAGAAGAAGAGACAATCCACAGACACAGAGGATCTTATTGTACTTCCTGGCATCTTGTCAAAATCCGACCTTGTTCTTGCATTTTAAAAGAGCACCATCTTCCTTGGAAGTTGCATGTCAAGGTATATGAAATATCTGTGACTGTGGCATGCCTCGAGAGTCTGTGTACATGCTGGGAAGCAACAAGATGTGTGGATGGATAAGCACCCAAACTTTCTGAGCAACGAAATCAGACTGTGATCTGTTTGCATAAATTTCATGTGCAGATTGATTTTGCTAAGATCCAGGTGAAAAGGACAGTTTAGACATGCAGGAACCTCTTTTCCTTCTCTGTGAAACACACAATCATATTTAATAGAGGAAAGTTGTGGCTCTGAAACCAGAAAAAATACTTTAGAATTTGAATTTCTTTATTTTAATTTGCCAGGTAACATCCCTACTGTGTTCCACTCATGGGCCCAGACATGTCAGGGGAAGGGAGACAAGCATTTTATTCTCAAATCTTTTTAATAGAATTAAGGATCAATTTGGTTAAAGTCCTGTGTATGATCAATCACCAAGTATGACAAGGTAAAAAGATTAGATTGTAGCCTTTATATCTCTGGTTCAATGAATCAAATTTATGTATCCCAGTGTAATCAAACCCAAGTGTGTTTGGAGATCTGAACCTTCTCTAATACTGTTGTATCCCATTTTCATCAATAGACAGTGTATGAGCCCACAGTGTTCATCATTGAGAAAGAGACTCTTAGACAGACTCTAGCAGCTTTTTGATAGAATCTAGTACTGTTTGAAATCACCTCATAAAACATTGGATGAAAGCCAATCTGCAACTGTGCTGACCAGAACTTCATATCAGCATTTGTGTAGTGTCAGAAAATTGGACTTGGGCTTCAATATGTACAGGTGTGCCATTGCCATGTAAACTTTCTCAGACCACTAATAGTTAAAGGGTTTAGCTATCCTTCTGTGTCACCTAAGGGGAAGGCTGTGAGTATTCTCAATGCGGTTTGTAAGAAAGTCAAAAAGGATGAAATATCCCAAAATATGTCTGAAATTTTCCTCACAGCGTCTTGAACAATGGGCCAAAACTGTATGTATTCCTCTCATCCCCCAAACACATTTACCAAGGCTTCTCTGAATGCAGAAACCTAGAGTCAGTTCAAGACATGCCAGTAGAATAGGCAAAATGGATTTTGCTGTTTCTCTTGTCAGCCTTCTTCTGCTATGCAACAAACTTGGTTTTGTGTCTGCAGAATGTCCCTCTCAGACCTCATAAAGTGGTGACACAAGCATAGAGAGATGCATGCAGTGAACGTCTTTCATTACATCCTGACACATCTGCCACTGAAAAGACTTGCTGAAGAAACAACACTGAAGAGGAAAGTCCTGGCTTCTTCATGGTGAGGAGAAATTCATACCTTTGTCTGGTCTGCCTCTGCATCCAAGAAGGTGGCTTTGTGAGACATCTATGTGATCCACTCCAGTAAGGGTCCAGCCTGAGACTAAAGGGGTGGGATGGTGTGTTTCTAGGGCAGGAGAAGGGTGTAGGTCTCTAATGTGTGGTTATTGACTCCACACCTAAGACAGCACCACTGTCATCCTCATTGGAGCTGTCATTTGCACCTTTCACTGTGTTACTCTACAAGGAGGCATGGGGGGATTAGCCCAGGCTAAGACAGTGCACTGTCTGTGGCTCCTTGAAATGTGGGAATCCTACCTCTTTCTATGCTTCCTTCCTTTCATCTTTCCCTGCCATCCAGTGTTGTCGAGTTAGGAAGGTGAAAAGTTACATCCTTGTCTGTTTCCTGCAACAGCTCTTTAAGGACCTGCTGTAGAGGGCCATGACTGATCCCTTTGTGAACTCCTAATACTGTCAGTTTCCATCAGCCAGTTCTGCTGCAAGTTTCAGAAGCCAACAAAAAACTCATCTCAAACCCCTGCCTGGTTGTGGAGTCCAGCTACTTTCTCCCATGGATTTTCCATATTTGGGGTAGAGGCTACAGATGCAGTAAAATTTCCCCTGCTCCTTTTCAACCAGTCTTCTCAAGAAGGGGAAAGGAAAATGCCCACTGAACAGGCACAAGAAAAGAAGTGAGATCTAGGGTGTCTTTTACTTGGATGCTATTTGGCTATTTATTATTTGGGGCACTTAGTATTTATAATAACATCTTGGAGGAATATGTTTTTAAAACGGAAAGATCCATTTAGCAGTTGTTGGTATGGAAAAATAATTGCACCCATATGTGAGCCACATTAGCTTGAGTAAGAAAGATACCCACTTCTCTGCATAGTGCATTACTCTGTGCTGCACGGAAGAGGTTCTTACTTTACTGCTATGTCTGGAAAAGTCCTCTTCAAGGGCAAAGACAAAAGCATATCCAGCACAGGCATGGCTAGCCATTTGTCATTTCCTACTTGATTAGCCAGAAACATGCTGTTAGAAATCTGCAGAACTGTTGGTTTTGGAATGAAATGTGGTTTTTTCAGGTCTCTCATTTGACTATTGAAAATTACTTTTCAGTAAATTTCTTTGAGGTGAGAGAAGTGAATATTAAAAGAATACAAGCCTGAGCAGAAAAACAAGCAGCCATATACATTTAAAGGAAAAGGTAACTCCTTCACACTACAAGAGTCATTTACTATTTTGCTAAACCATCATTGCATATCTCAAGGAGTTTCCACTTCAGTGACTCGTTCTTGCACCCACTAATTTTAGTGGAAAAACACTCACCAAAATCAACAAGAAAAGGATCACAAACTCAGTATACAAAGAACTCTGTAAATAGAAAAACCTTCTCCCTCAAATCATTCCCAGTCTCTGTGCAGCTAGCACTTGAAGACATTTATTTTTGCTTTGGGTACTTCAATCTGTGATAATATTTGCTAGCACTGAGGAGTTCCTACAATGAAGTAAATTATGTTTGGTTTTGGTTTTTAATATGTATTTTATAGTAAAGCGTGTATGTCCCAGACAGTGCAGCTGGACGGTGCTCCCTGCTCTGAGACAGTTTAAAGCTTCCTTGGGATGCAGAATGAGCTGAGAACTCACCAGTGGTAGGGCTGCACCTTTGCAACCACCCATCACAGATGTGCTCCTATGGATATGCAGAGAAACAGCTCTGCAGGATAGGTCAGCTGCTTTCATGAGATGAAAACATCCCCTCCTTCACAGGAATAGCCACTCTACTCCAATCCTTGGCATCAAAGTAGGTGATGGGTCTATTTGGTGCCCCTCAATAATTTCCTCTGGTAAGGTAAACTGATTATCTTGCTGTACCTAGAATTGGCCCATCTGAGGTGGTTTGTGGCAAAGTAATACATTTCATATTTTATTTCACCTAATTTACCAAACTTCCTCTTTTAGGAGCTGTGTAATGGTCAAAAATGAACTTTATTCGTAGGGAAGAATAAAGACAATTATTGTAAAAACTTCCAGTGTAATATAGGGTTAGTGTAATTAAGGGGATGCTTTTATGTTAAACAGAGGAGGATCCAGGCTAACTAAGGCATTACTGTTTGTTTATCCTGAAGAGAGCAGATATCTAAAGCTAATCTATTATTCATGAACACAAGGGAGAGGGAAACAAAGAATATTTCGAAACAGGTCTTGGTACAGAGCAAGGAACAGACACAGACTGCTTTTCTTTTTCAAATGCAAAAGACAGGAGATAAGTGACATCTGCAAGCTTGATTAAGCCTTATCATCTGGAAGCCTTTCTGGGCTACAGTGTTCTGCAGTTTGTATTCCAACAGAGCTGTAGCAAGAGATTTCTGTACAAGGTTCCTAAATGGGAAGAATTGGAAATTATATGAACCATTAAAAGAAAACAGTACACAGTAGCACCAACACTGACATAAGAACATTGTATCAAGCGTCTAGGTAATTTGAAGCTCACAGCATGCTCAGTTAGCACCAAGTGCTTATCTAATGTACTTCCTAATTAATGTCTGAGACTTTATGGGAGTTAAGTAATCATCTGTAAGGAAATGATAAATAGGGTACACCTTGTACAGTTACAAGTTTGAGGAGTTTTGGACTCTGGTCTTGGTCCTTCAGAAAGCCCTCTGTGGATACATGTTATAATGTCCTATCAGTTAGGCCATATGCAAAGTATGAGTAGCTTCCCAAACACAAATTTTACTTTTTTACTCATGAAGATGGCTTCAGCTATTTCTTCAAAAGCACTGTACTGCACTGATGTCTTCTGCAGTGCTATATGTTCTCTGGAAACAGTCTCTTAAAATATTTGCTGTCATTTTCCTAAGATGCTGGGCACTGGGTGGTATGTGTGGTGCTGGTGGGTGTTTTCTCAGCAGACAGATTTTTTTCTAAAGTAGACAAAAAAGAGAGGCATGTCTGTAATTTTGTACTAACTAATAGATTTTTAAGTCATCCTATTCATTGAAGACTTGACTGTAAGACCAAGTTAATTATTCAAGATAGAGCTAAGGCCTTCCAGGGTGTAAGCCTGTTAAAAGATCAAAAGCTCACTGGTTTTGAGAGCTTTTAAGTCAGCACTGCCTTATGTCTTTTGCTGTACCTGCAGGGCACGTCAGCATCAGTGCTGGGAGTTGAGGATGATGGCCCTTTAACACGTGCAGTTTAAAGGCAAAACACTTGAGCTTATGCTTCTTCTAGAGATGTTTAACCAGAGGTTGTTTTACAAGGGCTTAATGAATACTTTTTCTCAGCAGCTTGCAACTAGTAAGACACAGTCATTTAGCGCATTTAGTGATGCCTGATCCCACAGTAACCTTGGGGAGGACTGGAACTTCAGGTACTGCCACTTCCCTGAGATGATTCAGGTAGAAATCTCTCTTGTCTTCCCATTTTTTGACAGTCCTCAGCTCAATGTGGCTTGTGACTGTCATTTGCCCTGAGTCAGAGGCATTGACACAGGGACACAAGTATTTGAAATTGAAGGACTGCTCATCAGCTTTCAAGTCTGTGCCAAAACTGGAGAGCAGTTTTGAGCTTCATCTTGGCTTGAGCTAAAGGGTATTTGGGATCAAGTTCTTACTTTATAAGAAGTGTATCCTTTGGCCCTGTTCATGCAGGCTGCTGCTTGGTTTGCCAGCAAGGACACATTTGCCACCCTGTGTCTGCAAAGGGATGCACAGGCTGTTTGATATCTACCACGTAACTTCAGTTGGGCATTACAAAGTAATTAAAAAAACACACCTTTTTTTGGTTTGTTTTTGTTTAAAAAAGCCTCTCAGACCTTAGTTTTATTGGAAAATTCTTTACTAGTTGTATCACAGAGCAAGCTTGGCTCCTTTTTTCTCAGTCTCAGTTGTCCCTAAAGCAAATAACAAATGATCTTCAAAGGGTCCTGTGTTAGTGGAGACTCATGAGAGCCTCTTCCTTTTTGCTTGAGTTATCGAACGTCCTTTACAACAGGAGGGAAACAGACAGCATATAGCTCTGGTGCTGTTCAGATATTTGCCTCTGACAGGAAAATGCTCCTTTGGGAATCTTTGCCTGTAAGTGGATTGTAAACTACTTGCATTATTGCACAGGCCACAGATTTTAACCCATGATCTTGGTCATAAGAGCTCTGCTGATGAATGTTATATACAGAAAGAAAAATTGGCCTTCAAAAAAATGAAATGCCACTTACAAAATCCAGAAAGCTATGAATAATACAAATATATCCAAATGTTTACACTAAATGGATATTTGTGAAGTGGGAGACAGGGCCTATATGTCTTTCTTCAACAAATTTGCTGAGTGTATTAAAACCAAGCCCTAATTACCTGCTATCAACAGACGTAGTAACTCTTTCTGAGCAATTAATTTCTTATCTGGAAAAATGGTGGTGTTGCAGCGGCAATATTTTATTTCTTAGACAAATACAATAGAAAATAAAAGATTTCTTGGGGGCTACATCAGTTTACTATTTAATATGAACCTTAAATATAGAACAGTTAAGGAATAAATTCTCTTTGTTGCTAGCAAATAAAAGGTCCTAGAAGGGAGAAAGCATGTAGCAGTATTGTTCTGTGCTCTTGATGAATGGGACTGACAAGTAGACATTCATTTTGGTGCAGAGCAGTTATTGAGTACCTCCTGTTTTCTACGCACTTGGCATTGTTGAAGGCCTGCAAGAAACACAGGTAAGGGCTAAATACACATCTTTGTGGAGGCTTTGCTTGTGGAAATGACTACAGTGAGAACTGAAAAGAGGAAGCAAGAAGAGTCCTGTCTCACCAGTGTTGAAAACTGGCCAATGTTGAGAGTGAGGATGTGAGGCATCTGTGTCTTCCTTTTGCTTTCCCTAGAATCACACACCTCCCAGAGAGCTCTCTGTATGAGCCAAGGGGGTAAACATTTCGTGTGTGTGTCTGAGGGTTTGCTGTGGACACAGAAAGCCATTAGCTCCTCAGGTATAAAATTGGTCTTCCTTGCATAATTTATTCTAGAGAAAATAATTAATTTTTAGGCTTATCTGACAAAGTTTTGATGATTGACTGTGATGATATCACTGCATTCAGCATAAGATGTAGTTCTCCCATTTAAAGACAACCACGTGTGAAATTCTGTAGTGAGGTTTATTGCATAGTGCAAAAGGCAAAAAAGTTCACATTGTGTCTTCATCTTAGAAGATTACAAATTTCCTCCCTGTTACAAAATTCAACACACTGCAGCCAAGTGTCCCAGTGAGTCAGTGTCCAGTCATTAATCTCTGCTATGCGAAAAGCATTCAAAACCACAGAATAGAAGCACTCAAGGGAATATTGCAGTAGCTGGAAATTTAAGTTTAAAAGGCTCCAGCTTTTGTTTCTCTTGAAGATACTACTTTAAAAGTATTTATGGGTCGAAAATGGAAACTTGCTATTATGGGGCGGAGGGGAAAGGGGGCATTGACCATTCCTCTGAGACTTAAAGTGGCTGTTGGACAGAAAAAAATCAGGGACAATTTTGAGACATGAATGCATAAAGTATCTCTAGAATATCTGCTTGTCAGGGAACAAAAACAAATGTTATACCTATCAAATTATTAGGGACTTGTTCAAACAAGGGACAATGTCAGCTGCGTAGCTTTACTTCATTGATGGCTTTCCTAATCATTTTTTAAAGCAGCGAACCCAGAAACTATTTGAATTATCAATGTTCGAAGCAAGATGGCCTATCGGATTTTCAGTTTTACGCTGTGATTTCCTTGGATGTATTTCACCTACGATATAAATCTGTCTTGTCGGTAGGTTCTCTCTGTGTCTTGGGTTGAGCTGGCAAAATGCCAACTGCTCAACACAGAGTGTTAGAGCCTCCCTCCCCCTGCTGAGAAAAGGGAGAAAGGAAAAAAAAAACCTCTGGAATATCAAACTAGGTTTAAACTTAAACTAATTATATAGATTTATACAGAAAAGAGAAAATTAAGAGAAAACTACAATATAACACACTCACAAGTTAGATATAACAACAATTTTCTATTTTTTAATGAAAAGAGATTTTATTACTCTAGATTCATTAAATACTCTAAAAGACACCCAGCAAGGCAAATGAGAGAGCATAACAATAAAATGTTTTTACTTCCCTGAAACTAAAACAAAATACGATGCAGCGGTGGCAGGAGCAAGGCCCAGGACAGCAGAAGAGCTGCAGCGTGTCCTGCCTCCACTGCACACATGATGGAACTGAGAAACTCCTCCTACTCTACTGTAATATCTCAAGTTTGTGTCATCTGGTATGAAATATTTCTTTGGTTGCTTAAGTCAGGTGATACTTGTCTCTCCTAATCTACGTACATTCTCTGAGCTTGCTAATTTGAGGCCTAGCTAAAACTACCACACTCTGACAGGTGAAAGAGGTCCTGCATACTCCTGCTCAAAGGTTCCTAAAAGTAGGAATACCTTGGCAGCATATCTGAGTTAAGCCCTGAATTTACCGCACTAGAGATAACCTCTACTGTTTGTGTGGATGACCACGGCTGCAACATAAACCTTTTTGTGAGAACTGGCTTGGTCTGCAGAGATCATCTGAATCTCCTGTGAAATCTAAATCCATCCCTATGAAAATATCCTCTCCCTCCTTCCTTAACTAGAAAAAACCTTCTTTGTTTTCTATGGAAAGGGTCTTTTGGGCTTTCCTTCCCTCCTCAGTCATGTAGAGGCTATGATTGAGGAGAGCTGTATGCTTTTCAAGAAGCACCTGGAGCCAGACTGGTTTTGTTCCCCATTCTCGTTTCAGCTTGATAGCCCCTCCCTCACCTCCACAACATCAAGCCTGATGCCACCTGTTTTCTGCACGCTGTGAACGGGTCACCTCCCTCCCTACTCCTTTCCCAGCAAACTAAGAGCAATAACGAACTAAGAGCAATATGCACAGTTTGAAAATCATATGAACAGCTTTCTAACTAGCAGTTTGTGTCCAGGTGTGCTAGAACAGATTGCATTTTACTTGATTATATTTTTTTTAATGTATCTCCTTAATTTCATGATGGTTGGCTCTAGCTTTCACTGTTATTTCTGTAGTTCCTCTTTAGTTCTAGTATCAGTATTTCTGGCACCACCTCAGCTCATTTTCTTACAGTCAGTTGGAAATGCATGAATTGATTTGCTAGCAGGCTACTAGAAAAGTTCTTTTGACCTCATAGTGAGTGCTGCTGTCATCACATTTGTCCACGTGGTGGTGTTGCATACTCTCTTACAAAGTGCTGCAATCCATTATAGCTGCATTGCTTTCCAAATGATTTGCAATTTCCTTGGCCCAGGCTGTTTGCCAAGAATATATAGCCACACGTGATATGTTTATACATTCGTCTAACACCAAGCTCCCCATTCTCTTCTGCCTGAAGGTTTTGTTTTGTTTTGTGTTAATGGACATTATTTAAAATAGTAATAAAATTCAGCAGCATAGTATTATCAGTCCTCAAATTGTATATCTTGGGGCATGGCTTTTGAGATGATAGCAAAGTTAATTTAGAGTTTTTTGAAACAAATATTCAGATGTTTCAAGAAAGAAAGGCTTATTTCTTCCATTAATTCTTTCAGCGATACAGTCCTAGTGCATGCTCTTACTCTGCTCAGAATGCTTGTAATATGCTTAATAACTGCCTAATATCATGTCCTTGTCAGAGCCTAGGACTTTGACACCAGTTCACTTCCTCCTTTACCTGAGCTCAGGCTTCTGAGCTCTGTTCCTTAGCTCAGCACAATCACTTTCAATTGGTTTCTGTGAAAAACACTTCAAGGTACAGTTCAGAGATGTTGTAGACAATTGTTTAAAGAAAAACTTCTTAAGTCAGATTTATTCTTTCAGCCAGCCATTTGGTAAATGATGTATTCTGTCTGGACTGGTCAATTTCTGTTGGGTGGCAAATCATTTTACTTTATGAAAGACTAGTTTCCTTCAAGAAGCCTCTGTTGCCTTCAGAGTGCATGAAAATTCTGTCTCCTCCCAGTCTAAACCAGGCTTGCATGAGACACCCAGTCAGTGTTTGCAACTCTAACCTGCATCTTCAACCTCAGATCATCCAGCACAGGCTTTTCTGAGCTTTTACATTTTTCCTGTCTTCCTCATCTGGACAGCAAATGTTGGTGTCTTCTCCAGAGTGTACTTTCAGTGATGCTATTCTTTCACTCACTATGTTGTTAATTAGTTTTGCCTCACACTATGTCCCATTTGGAAACACTTGGAAGCAGAATTTGACATTCCTTTGCTTCCTTTTCTTTCCCTTTATTTTCCCCTTGTCGAAATGCAAAGTCAGCAAAGCAATCAGCTTCAGCTAGCTGCTCCAATTATTTCAAGATAGCATTTTTCAGATATCAGAAAGTAATTTCTTGAAGGCTGATGAGACCTTGAGAAATTCACATCTTAATTTTCACTTTCTTCAGTGAAATTTGCAAAAGGCTTCCTTTTCAGCTATCACTCCCAGCCAAATATGCAAGTGAACAAAATGCACTCTTTGGCTATGGATGGTCATATTGCTATGGAAATATAGAGTGAGAGTGCTTTTTTCTGTGCTATTAAAGGGTTACCTGGCTCTATCTATGATGATGCTAGCTGGCCCTGGGCCTCTACACTGAAGCATAAATATTCTCTAATGCAGAAAGTTGGCTGCTCTAAGCTGCATGTGTAGCTCATGCCTAAAAGTAAATCTGAGAGATAGTATGCGTCTTATTTAAGACTTTTGGATTTGGCTTCTAAGTAACAGTTGGACACAATAAAAGTATTGCCTTGCAGGTGGTCTGCTGTTCAGGACAATGGGAAAGCAGCATCTAGGCTTATTTATAACTATGATGTGAATCCTCTGACAGAATTTCTCTGATACAAGAGATGAACATACTAAACCTTTTATAGGGACATGTACCAACTTCTAAGTGCTTCATATCGGCTCTGGTTTAGCCCTTGCCTTATGTTTCTACTTCTCCCAAATCACACATGAGTAAAAGCAAGTGAAAATATGAGCAAATCAAGGAAAAGACTTGTTTCATATTCTTTGTTTGTTCTTGTTTGTCTTCATTTCCCTGGGGAAATGGGCCCCTATATTTAGAAAGGAATAAGTGTCTTAGAAAGTTCTCCTGCCTTCCTCTGTCCCTTCCCACCAGGAGCAGTCTGGAATTTGTGCTGTGGTCTGGTCCCAGTCCATGGCAATAAAACAAAGCCTCCACTGGCAAGAGAGCCTGTGAAGGGCACAACATGAAGGGGTGAAAAAAACCACATGCTCTTGCATGTGTCTTTGCATCCGTTTTTGCTGCACAATTATGACATCTTGGTGTGAACACCTCTGAGCACTGTTACAGTTTCTCTGATTATGAGAAGGAACCTGACAGATGTGGGGTGCAGTTCTGTTCCCAGGGTAATCCTACTTCATGGTGGAGGGGTGTGGGAAGGAGCTACTTACAGAGGCAACCACACACACCAGGGGTGTGTGCTTCCATTCTGAGCACTGACAAGCTGCTCTCCAATGCCATGACGGTCATGAATGCCTGGTTGCAGTTCCTCTTCCTCCTGGCACTCAGCACTTCATGTCAACCTCTCTCCGCTGTTCACATCCTGAGGGGAAACTACTCTCTTGTGGATGTAGAGACTTAGCCTGACTCAGCTGGGTACCAGGCTCCTAGGGGTGCTCAGCTGGAAAAAGTCTGGTCACTGCATTTCTGGATGTAATTTCACAGAAATTGAAAGCTGCTGTAGGCTTGGTGGGGCTTGAAGTCAGGCTGTGAAAACACAGGGGGCTTTGACTTTGTTAAAGGAATCTTGCTGTCTTAAATATACAACATTTCATTACTGATACTGTTCTTGCTGTTGTTTTGGAGGTTTTTTCTGAAATTAAATCTCAAGAGAAAGCCAGGCCTTGAGGGTAAAACTTAATTAGCGCTGTGTTCTCTCAGTTAGCTTCATAGTCCATTCATCTTTCCTACTCTTCTTTAAGTCATTTGTATGACTGACATATTCTGCAGCTCTTTTTTTCTATTGTGTCTTCATTGGCTAATAGCTTCTGCTATTGTCTTCCTTGATCATGTCCAAATAAGTTGGAATGGAAGTAAATATTTCTGAGTTCTCTCTTCAGAACATCATCCAAGCACACAGTTTTTATTAAGATCTTCTTCCTCTGGGTAACAGAACCTTGGAACCTTCCCCATGGAAGTACAGTAATTTAATTCCTTAGGCCTATCCTGGATTGCTTGCCAGTTTCTTGTATAACAGGAGAGATGCGTTTTGGTTGCAGCGATAGCAGTTACTAATGAATCAGCCTTCTTCCTCCTGTATGCTACACCCTTCTGTTCCCAGAAGCAGGCATTGTGCCCTTAAATTCAATAGGGAATCACTCACCTTCTTCTCTTCCCAGCAGGACTTTGGTAATTCAGGCATTAACAGAATCTGCCCAGCAGGAGGACTGGGCAGAGTGCGCACCTTACATGAACTTTAACCAAGAGAGTTTGTGAAGTCTCCTATCCCTTTATACATGTGTAGGAACATCAGCATTGCCTACTGCACAGCACAGAAATTTGACAGTTAAATTTTCTCTTTGAATTGTGGGAAGGATAAATTGCCCATTGTTTGTTGCACAGCAGAGCTACCCTGTTACCTTGCACCATATTAATGAAGTTCAATTCTAGTTCTAAACAGTGTTTTGCTTACAATAGCACTCTTTTAGTACCATGGAATGTATTTCCTCAGTTGTCCCAATGTAATGATAAACATTGAGATGGAGGACTTCTGCTGATAAGAGTTTTCAATTAAAACTTGAGAAGTCGTTGACACCAGTATGGGAGGATAATTGGATGTGAGAACAGTATACAGGATATATAGGGTATGTGGTTTGCAGGCAGCTGGGCACAAGAACGAAATGTGGAAATGCCTTCTCTAGCTCTCTACAGATGGCTGGCACAATGAGGGAATGTAAACTTTTCTTATGGCCTCTAACATGACTCAAAACAAGTTCTGTTAGGCCCTCTGGTTAAATGCCACACAGCTATTGTCCTGTGTTGCTGTAGCATCTCTATTCTTGTTTCTTTCAGGAGGGCATGGAGGAATGAGTGAGCCAAAGGACCTTCATATTGGTGCTGAGAGTTGGTATGACACATATTCCTTTCATTTGTTTTCTTTCAAGAGTTGATTTATCTTACTGTTGCACCTCTACTGCTTTCAGTATAGTGGAGAGATTAGGCCCAGGCTTGCTCTTTTTTATGGTTAGTTGGCTGCTGCTGTCAATTCTTCCTTCATGTGTGAACTATTTAAACTGAGACACAAACCAGCAAAACTGGTGCAAGCCTGTTGGTAAAGAAGTGTGAGAGAGACTGAGGAATTCAACAACTCAATTCATCTGGCTAGGAAAATTCTATGTATTGAGAGAAAATACAGTGCATTTGTTGTTCACCTTCTTTTAGCCACACATGATTCTCTGACAAAGGTACTGTAGACAAAACCCACCTGGTGCAGCCCTTGCCTGTTCTCATGCTTTGCTGACTGGCCGCAAACTCCCAGCCTTAGCTAAGAAATACAATGAAATTCAATGTAAAATAAAATTTTCTGATCATTCAAATGCACTCTCTTGAGTTACAATTAAAGTTCTTGGATTTACATTTCTCACATCAGGTACCAAATCAGTTGGGACCTGCTCATGCCCATGGCAAAGCTTATGCTTACCTGTTAGCTGTCAGCAATTGTATTCTGGTCAGGTTTTAGCATCTAAAACTGGCTTACAGTTAAAAACTAGACTGACTGAGTAAACTCACAGTCTGTTGTAATACATCTACAAGGTGAGCTCTGCCAGTGGACCAAGTTTTACATTTGTTCGTTGGATATGAAGTGGGAACATAGTGCTCTTCCCAAAACCTCCTTCTAGGTCTTATTAGAGATGCAATGAGATTTAAAGCTAGAGGACTGAAGTTTCAAAAACTGCAGCTTCTAGTGTTCTTATTTGTTCACTTTTACAAATGTGTGACACAACTCTCAAAAACACTGAAAAGACAGCCAAGTGAATACCACTGTCAAAATAGTGCCAGAAAGATTACTTGAGTTCTGTAGAATTTTTTTGTCAGCTTTATAAATTACACATCTACTAAAAAAATTAAAAAAGTAGTTTCAGTAACTCAATTTCCTAACAGAATGAAAGCTCTGTATTATGGTAGGCATATCAGGTATGGATTTACATGCCAGAATTTGATATACTGAAGTTTGGTGACCTGAGTTCTCTACTTACTCCTAATATTCTGGTAAACACCACTCCATATTTTTTGTACTGCTGAGGCCTGCAAATATTAATGATATTTACAGAGAATGTAAGTTAAGTTATCTCTGGTGCCAGAATTGCTCATTGTGCTGACCATTCCAGAGTGATGAGGTCTGTGTGGTTCTACTTGGCTTTGCAGAAGAGACTGTCTTGGAAACAATGAATAAAAGATTTCTGTAATAAAACCATTTGAGATAAAATCATTCTTAGTATTTTAAATCCTCTGGAGCATTTTGTTTTACAGGAGAAAATTAAAATAGCTACTGACACATTAAATGCTGCCATTCAATGGAATAAAACAATAACAAATAGTAGAATATTAAATACATTAAAGTGTTATGGCATATCAAGATTGTATTTTTTAATTTGCAAAACATTAAAACTTTTATGTTGCTGTATGCATTTTATTAACTTTAACTGAATAAAATATGAAATTTACTTCAGTTTCATAAATACCTCTGGAGATTAAATAATTGAATCCAGACCCTAGGCAATTACATTTAATCAGGTTATAATATATGTGACACAGATGGCTGGCATTAAAGCAAGATTCAGTTCATCACTAATTATACCAAAGAATGGATAAAACAGCTGACTTCTGATCTTCTTTCACATCATTCAGCTGGGCTAAAATTACAATGTATATTTATTTTGATACATTTAATGTCAACTCATCCTGTGCTGGTATTCTAGGAATCGGTCTGCAGATGGGCCCATCATTATTCATTTATGCAAAAACTTTCTGGTAAGGCTGCTTAAATAAGCAGGCAGTGAAAGACTAGGACAGCCTCAGTAATAAGTACTGGCACTGCCAGAGTACCTTCCTGAGGCTTCCTTGGTCTCCTTATACTAAGTTGCAGAAAAGAGTATTGTGATTTGCTTATGATGTCCGTTGAAAGTTCTGACCTGCTATCTAGTGGGAGGTGAAAAACCTAGTATTACCTTGGAATGCTGAGTGGAAAGCTTTCTTTGACTGAAAGTTAAATTATGCAGCCAAAAAATATTCTTAGTTGTCTTCATTTTGAAACAGGACTCAGTTTAAGAGTTGACCAGTTATAAGAAATTTACCTGAAAGTGAGATGCTTTCCTCAGTCCTGCAGCAGAGGAAGTCAGATGAATCAAACAGGAAACTGAGGTTGCCCAGGCCCTGAGCTCATCAGAACTTTGAGACTTGAAGAAAGATTACAGCCTGGTGAGAGGATTCCTATCTGGCTGCCTTGATCCTGTCTGATGGGACAATGGAGCTGACAGTCAACAGCTGGATCATGCAGCCCAGCAGCTAGGATCCCTTGCCAGAGATTACAAAATCAAAAGAGGAATTAGAAAGGAGAGAACAATTTTTAGTCTTTGGAGATGGCTCTTCTCAAGTGTAAGGGAAAGGTATCCATTCAAGGAAGACCTAATGAGCTCCCCAAGAACATGGGCCAGTGCAGATCAAGGTATCTGGTACTTGAGGGAATTAGTGGTGCTGGAAAGAATATATAATTACCCAAGAAGGAATGACACTCCCAAAGATCCAGAGAATGTCTCTTGCACGCTGGCCATGTGGAGGAAGGTGGTTCAAAGTGCCCTTGCATCATATTCTACTAGCTTGTTTGTGTTATATTTTACAAAGGTGGATTCACCAAGTGTGGAGATGATGTCTTCCTGGCTGTGGAACATAGAAGAAACTTTGGGAACCTCCTCACTCCTGTGGGCCACCAACTCAGTTCTTAGGGACAGCCCATGAGACCAGTCTCTTCCTGCCCCATTCAGAGGGAAAGGAAGCCCCAAGCACAGACAACGTGGTTAACTATGGTTCTTTCTGCATGACCAGAAAGAAGACATGAAGAAGTGGGATGGTGAACCCACCTCTAGGCTTGAAGTCCATGTACGTGAATGAAAAGGGAAGAGAGCTAGTAAGAAGACTGTTCATGCAGTTGTTGCAGAGACTCCAGGAAGAAATCAGTGACCTCTGAGATGCAAAAGGACTGAGATCAACTCCTTTGATCCTGGTGAGGGGACCTCTGGTCTGACATTGCAAAGGTCAGACAGTGAATACTCTGACTGGGAACAGGAATAGAGGGGCCTTGTCTCCAGCCAGGAGAAGGAAAGGACTGACCAGGTTTACTGGATTGAGTGGATTTGATGGCCTGGCACATCAGATCCGCAGAGATATCGAGCTTTAGTAGATATGGGTGCATAGTTCACACTGATGCCACCAAGGCACAGAAGCACAGAGCCCATCTGGATCTCTGGAGTGACAGGGGGATGCCAGGAATTGTCTGTGCTAGAGGCTGAAGTGAGTTTAACAGGGAACAAATGGGAGAAGCACCCCATTGTGACTGGCCCAGAGGCCCCTTGCATCCTTGGCATTGATTACCTCAGGAGAGGATATTTCAAAGATCCAAAGGGATATCAATGGGCTTTTGGTGTAGCTACAGTGTAATTCAAACCATTAACTGTCCTGCATAACCTCTCAGAAGATCCTTCCATAGTGGGATTGTTGCAAGTCAAAGATCAACAAATGCCAATTGCCACCACAACAGTACATTGACAACAACACCAAATGAATCAAGACTCTGTGATCTCTATCCATAAGGTGATCCAAGAGCTGGAGAGCCAAGGGATGGTCAGCAAGACCCATTCACCCTTCAACAGCCCCATCTGGTCTGTGCGTAAGTCTGATGGAGAATGGAGATTGACTGTGGACTACTGTGGCTTGAATGAAGTTACCCCACCGCTGAGTGCCGCTGTGCCGGACATGCTGGAGCTCCAGTATGAGCTGGAGTCCAAGGCATTGAAGTGGTATGCCACTATCGACATTGATAATGCATTCTTCTCCACCCCCTGGCAGCAGAGTGCAGGTCACAGTTTGCTTTCACCTGGAGAGCTGTGCAGTACACCTGGAACCGACTGCCCCAGGGGTGGAAACACAGTCCCACCATTTGCTAAGGATTGATTCAGGTTACGCTAGAGAAGAGTGAGGCTCTGGAACACCTACAATATATTGATGACATCATTGTATGGGGGGACACAGCAGAGGAAGTTTTTGAAAAAGGAAAGAAAATCATCCAGATTCTCCTCAGAATCAGTTTTGCCATCAAAAAGAGCAAGGTCAAAGGACCTGCCAAAAGAGATCCAGTTCCTGGGGGTGAAGTGGCAAGATGGACGTTGTCAGATCCCAACAGAAGTCATCAACAAGATCACAGCAATGGCTCCACCAACCAGCAAGAAGGAAACACAACCTTTCCTGGTGGCCATAGGTTTCTGGAGGACAATATCCCTGAGTACAGCCACATTGTAAGCCCTCTCTACCTAGTGGCTTATAAAAAGAATGATTTCCACTGAACAGCAGCAAGCCTTTAAACAGGTCGGGCAGGAGATCACACATGGTCTTGCCCTTGGACCAGTGAGGACAGGACCAAACATGAAAATGTACTTTATTTTGCAGCTGGGGATAGTGATCCCTCCTGGACCCTCTGGCTTGGTGAGGCCCAAAGACAACCACTTGGAATCTGGAGCCAAAGTTACAGAGGATCTGAAGCCACTACACCCCCATGGAGAAGGAGATCTTGGGGGCTTATGTAGGGATACAAGCAACCTCAGAGGTAAATGGCACAGAAGCACGTCTTCTCCTGGCACCCTGACTACCTGTGCTGAAATGGATGTTTAAGGGAAAGGTGCCATCTATGCATCATGCCACCAATGCTACATGGAGTAAGTGGATTGCTCTGATCACACAGCGTGCCTGGATTGGAAACCTGAATTGCCCTGGGATCCTAGAGATCATAACGAATTGTGCTGAAGGGGGAACTTCAGTCTAGCAGATGAGGAGGAAGGAGAACAGGTGGTATGGACTGAGGAAGCTCCACCATACAATCAGTTACCCAAAGTAAAAATGCATTACACTGTCTTCACTAGTGGTTCCTGCTGCATTTTGGAGAAGAACTGAAAGTGGAAAGCAGCTGTTTGAAGTCTCACCTGACAAGTGCTAGAAGCTACTGAGGGAGAAGGCAAATCAAGTCAATTTCCAGAACTCAAAGACATTCAATTGGCCCTCAACATCGCCAAATGACAGGAATGGCCAAGGCTTTGCCTCTACATGACTCATGGATGATAGCCAGCGTTCTGTGGGGGTGGCTGGACTGATGGCAGAGGACTAATTGGGAGGACAGAGGAAAACCCATCTGGGCTGCTGATATGTGGCAAGACATGCCACATATCCCACCCAGGTAGAGAAGCTGACTGTGAGAGTCTGCCATGTAGATTCCCATGTACCTAAAAATCGAGCTCATGAGGAACATCACAACAACCAATAAGCAGACTGAGCTGCACAAGTCAAGGTGTCACAGTTAGATCTGGACTGGCAACATAAGGGAGAGTTGTTCTTAGCTCAATGGGCCTATTATGCCTCAGGCCATCAGGGCAGAGATGCCACCTATAGATGGGCATGAGACCGAGGGGTGGATTTAACCATGGACACTATTTCCCAGGTTATCCATGACTGTGAGACATGTGCTGCAATTAAACAAGCAAAGAGCGAAGCCCATGTAGTATGGTGGATGCTGGAATAAGTATAAATACAGGGAGGCTTGACAGGTTGATTTATATCACATTGCCACAAACCTGCCAGGTAAAGTGCTGGGTGCTCATCATGGTGGAAGCAACCACTGGACAGCTGGAGATATCCAGTGCCTCACGCCACTGCCTGTAACACCATCGTGGGTCTTAAAAAGCAAGTCCTGTGGCAGCATGGTACCCCAGAGTGAACTGAGTCAGACCATGGGACCTATTTCAAGAACAGTTCAGTTACCATTTGGGCAAAGGAGCATGGCATTGAGTGGGTGCATCGCATCCCATACCATGCAGCAGCTTCCAGAAGGTTGAATGGTGTAAAGGACTGTTGGAAAACACTTTGAAGACATTAAGGTGTGTGTGTGTGTGGGGGGTGGCGGAATTTCAAGCACTGGGGTCAGCACCTAGCAAAGACTACATGGCTAGTCAACACTAGAGGCTCTGTCAGTCAAGCTGGCCCTGCCCAATCAGAGTTCCTTCACACTGTGTATGGAGAGAAAATCGCAGTAATTCAATTGAGAAGTATGTTAGGTAAAGCAATTTGGATTTACCTTATCTTGAGCAAAGGCAAACCCATTAATGGGATTGTCTTTGACAGGGACCAGGATGTACCTGGTAGATAATAAGGGAAGATGTAGAGATCCAGTGTGTGCTTCAGGGAGATTTAACCTTGAGGAAAAAGTAATTTGTATTCTGAGTTGTATCTTGCAGGAAATAAGTAACTGGACAAGGAAGACCTGAGACAAACTGGTGTTGGTGCCCAACGATCAGTTGCTTCTCCTTCCCTGAGTATCCATCTTGATGGAATGAAGCCCAAGATCTACAGGGGTGGAAGATAGCCCTAAAAAACAAGATCTGCAGAAGCACAGAAAATAGGCGGATATGGAATCTGGGTTGGACATAAATGATATGGAATAAGGGGTGGAGATTGTGGTGGGTCTGGCTGAACTGGAATTTATTTACCCACAGTAGCCCACAGTAGACACAGTGCTGTGCTCTGCATTGGTACCTAGAGGAGTGTTGATATCACACCCATATTTTTGCTACTTCTTAGCACAGCGCTGTAACATGCCTTCTCCAGTGAGGGTGAGATTCTGGGAGGGGACACAGGTAGGCCAGCTGACCCACACTGACCAAGGGAATATTCCATACCATATGAAGTCAACTGAAATATAAAAGCTGAGGCAAGGAGTAGGAATGGAGCAGGAATGGAGGCATCCTTTGTCTCATTATGGCCGCCTGCTGACAACCACTACACATGCTGGAGCTTTGCTTCTCAGAGGAGTGGCCCACCATTGCTGCTTATGGGAAGTAGAGATTAACTGCTAGCTTCCACTTTGTGTGTTCACACTGCTTTTGTTTGTTTTTCTTTTTGCAAAAATATGAACTGCCTTATTGCAACCCACAATTTGTGGTGTTTTTGTTTTCTTCTACCTTACTCTCTCCCCTGTCTGCCTGGGAATGGGAGTGATAGAGCGGTTGGGTGGTCACTTGGCATTCAGCCAAAGTGAACCCACCACAGGGATGAACACATCAAGAGCAACATCCTGATGAGGATTTGTGGTGCTGGTGGATGAGCAGCTGAACATGACCCAACAGTGTGCACTTGCAACCCAGAAAGCAAATCATATCCTGTGATGCATCAAAAGCGGAGGGGCCAGCATGTCAAAGGAGGTGATTCTACCCATCTTCTCCACTCTGGTGAGACCCCACCAGGAACACTACATCCAGCTCTGGGGTCCCCAGCACAGGAAGGATGTTAACCTGTTGGAACAAATTCTCAGAGTTCAAGAGCCAGTAAGCTGAGTATAGGGATGAAGTGACTCTCCTACAAGGAAAAGCTGAGAGAATTGGGATTGGACAGCCTTGTGGCCTTTCAGTACCTGAAGAGAGCCTAGAAGAATGATGGAGACAGACTCTTTGTGAGGACATGAAGTGATAGAACAAGGTGAAATGGCTTTAAACCGAAAGAGAGGAGGTTTATGTTAGATATTAGAAGAAAATTCTTTACTGTAAAGGTACTGGGGCACTGGCAGAGGTTGGCCAGAGAAGTTGTGGATATCCCATTCCTGGAAGTGTTCAAGGGCAGGTTGGACAGGGCTTTGAGCAACTTGGTCTAGTGCACAGTGTCCCTGTCCACAGCAGGGGTGTTGGAACTATATGATCTTTATGGTCCCATTCCAGTTCAAACCATTCTATGATTTTATGATACTGTAACATACAGGACACATCTGACTTTACAATACTGAATACAGTGCATTCTAAAACACAGTGCTTTACAAGTAACACAACTGAAATGTTTTCCATATGCATTCCCCCTGGAAAGCATCAAGGATTTTATTGGAGGCAACAGGAGGAGATGCTGATGGATGGCAGCACTGTGCTGATCTGGAACAGCAGCAGGCTCAGCCATATGGTTGCCTGTGCTTGACAGTAGTGGCTCCTGACAGGTGCTGTGTCTGAGACCCTGCTGGGAGGTGGTATTGCAGTGTGCCAGAGCTGTGATGGGGCATGCACTACAAAGTATAATGCTGAACAGCACTACAATACAATAGCAAACAAATGATAGTACAGTATAAGTCACACAGTAAATAAAATACATAAAGCAGAATAACAACACAATAAATGCTATAAGACACAATATGTACCACACATAGTGCAAAAGGATCTACAATATGACATGGTATATGCACAATACAAAATACAAAACAAAATATAACAGAAAAAAATTACAATATATTCAATACAAAATGTAAAATAAATGCAGAATGAAAAAAACCATGATACAATACAACTCATCACAACACATCACCTCACAGTGCATCCATAAATAACACACAATGTGATAAACACTGTACAACAAGATATAAACAATACCATACATTATATCCAACATGTCGCACGTTACAAAATAGAATGCAAACTGAGAGGACATACAGCACAGTACAAAAGAAACTGTTGAACAAAATACAATACAAAACACTGTCAAATAAAGTTCAATAGAATATGTGCCAAGGGTTGGTAAAAAATTAAAGCACATTATGACGGACATTGTCCAAGGACCTCTTTTGAAGGTCTTCCCAGGCGTGAGGTATCAACCACCTCTCTCAGATGTCTCTTTCAGTGTTTGACCACTCTCTTTGTAAGAAAGTGCTTCCAAATGTCAGTAGGTCTGTTCTTCACCTAACACACTATGCACCTTCTCATCCACAGCTGGACAATTTATCCAGAAGGATGCTGTAAGTAATGATACCAAAAGCATTATGAAAATTGAGAAAAGCCACATCCACCTCTGTCCCTTCACTCACTAGGCAGGTGACCATACTGTAGATAGATCTCAGACTAGTGAGACAGGGTTTTACCTTCATGAACCCATGCTGACTGTGCCTGATGATTGCATTTCCCTGAAATGTCTTTCAGAAGCACACAGTTGGACCTCTAGATCCTTCCAGGTGCTGAGGTTAAACTAACAGGTCTGTAGTTTCCTGGACTTCCCAGTAATACAGTGTGGAAATGGTTCAAAATTGTGTCAAGGGGAGGTTCAGACTTGACATTCAGAAGCATTTCCTTTGCACCTTAGATAGTATCATTTCCTTAGCTTTTTACCATCTTTTCAGGTATTTTACAGGATACAGGATTATGTTTTCGCATTTTATGGTTGCTATACAGACTTAATATCCCAGCTTTCATGGCTGTGTAACACAAATTGTATGCAAATCATGCAATATATCTTCACTGTATCTATATAAATGTTTTAATTTTTATATAAAATATATTAAATACATTAAATACATATATATATCCCATATAACATGTATGGTATAAGATGTGTATTGTATTGTGCTGTGTGTTGTATGGTATTTATTGTACTATTTTCTTATTGTGTGTGCAGTATTGTATGTACTGCATGGCATTTTGTGTGGTATGATACTTATTGTTTTAAGTGTGTATTGCACATCTTTCATTGTATTGCATACTGTGGGGTTCTGTTATATTGCATATATTGTGTATTATATTGCATTATTCTTTTTTTCATGGTATGTATGGTATTGTACATTGTATGTATGGCACTGCAAAGTATCTTGTATCTGTCTTGGGTTGAGCTGGCAAAATGCCAACTGCCCAATACAGATGTCAGAGCTTCTCTCCTCCCACCAAGAAAAGGGAGGAAAGGGAAAAAAACCCCCTTCAAACTAGGTTCATGGTTAAACTAACTATATATATTTAAACAGAAAAGAGAAAATGAAAAGAGTGACTACAATATAACATACGCACAAGTTAGAAATAAAAAGAAATAACTTCCCATTCCCCAGTAAACACAAAGTCTACCATTCTAACTACAAATCACTCCAGAGATTCAATCCCCAGAAAGACAGACTTAAGAAGAAAGACTAAGAACAAACATTTTATTTTCCTAAGATAACATGATGGTGAGCTGGTGGTCTAGGCCTGGTCTTCCCCATCCCTCCTGGGACAGCATGATGTGTCCTCCTAGGACCACAGCTATGAAGCAATTGACCAAGCCACTCCCACACAGGCTCTTACCCCTTTGAGCTGATGTCGAAATATAGTATGGAATACAATGTTATTGGCTAGAAGAAGTCAGCTGTCAGCTAGCTCAGCCCAGCTCAAGTCAGGTGACAGTGCCAGGCCTACCCTAAAATCCAAAGCCTAAATTTAGGCCCACACCTAGCCAAACCCATAACAGTATTGTATACTATAATTCGAGGGGTATGTGTTTTATCATCTGGTACAATGTATTTTGTATTGGGTGGTGTGTGGTGCAGTATTGGATGGTGTGATATTGTAAGGAGTTGCATGTTTTTTATGTTATGTATGTATTGCATTGCATAGTATGTATGGTATTGGTATTGTTATTGGTATTGTATGGTACTTACACAGGTTTTTGCTTGAACCTCTGTCTCTTGAATTGATGCAACCACTATGTAACTTTCCTGCAATATGATGATAAAGGCTGGTGCATACTGATCTGTTTTATTCTCCACAATTAACACTTAGCAAAGATAAACTAGATAGCATATAGCTGTTTCAGATAATCACAGACTGCTTTAATGGCCCACTGTCATAAACACATCACCCTTTGTGGTGACTTATGAATGCTGTTAGCTGCATTGTTAATAGCATGAACTGAGTCCACGCTTCCCCCCTCCCCACCACCCCACCCCACAAATATTGTGCTCTGTTTACTTTATTCTGTCTAGAATTTAATTTGTATTTTAACTGTCTGGATTAGACTGCTTACTGGAGAGAGTGATACAATGAGACAAAAGTTCTCTTTTATGCTAATGCAACTTATCTAAATCTTCTCAGAACTTGCATTGTATAATAAAGGCTAATGGAGAGACCATGCTCAGGAGTGTTTTAGAACAATTTTTAAAAGCCCTTCCAATTTATTTTCACAAGATTAATAATGAAGTCATACAAAATTACGATTCTGCCACGTAATTTTTTCTATGTAATTACTGGCAGCAATGAGTGAACTTGATTAAGATGGCTGTAACTTTCATAGACTGTACACATTTCACATGTTTTAAGCATATATATAGGTAGTTGTGGGGTTATGGCCCTGATAAGGTCTTGAGTTGAGGAAATGCCTCATCTCCCCTGAAGGGATGCTTACATGACAAAGAGACTCCAGTGTCTCCCTGAAAGTGCTTATTGATGCGGTTACCGAAGAATGGAGTGTTATGGAATGACATGGCCTTTCTTCACTGCACCCTGTGGCAACCTGTGGCACCCTGTGGCACCCTGCAGAGACCCAAGGAGCCACCCCTCGCATCTGTCTATCACCCCCAAAGTACTGGATGTAGTCACACAAACCACCTAAGGGAAAATAAAAGATCTAAAAAGAGAATGGGCATAAGCCAAACCTGGGGAGAAATGCCATCATCTCTGAGGGGGTAGCTGTGAGCAGCTAGTCCTGCCTCCTCCCACCTCTTTGGACAATGTAGGGGTGAGAAACCATGTGCTTTCCATACTTTATATCTTATACTTTACTCTTTTATGTAGTCTATCTTATGCTTACAGTTACTTTGATTTTTACTCTAAAAGTGCCTTATTTAAGCACCTTATTTACTGAGTTTTGCTAGTTTAATACTAATAAAAGTAACTTGCTTTACACTTTGACACTTAATAAATATATACCTTAGTTTATATTAGTTGTTGTATTCCTTTGCAGTGTGCAGTTCTTTTTCAACATGTGTGTTGATGAGAAACAGCTCTGTTCCTTCCTTTTGCTTTGTGTTACAGAGAAGGTGGTGTGCAAGCTATTATATTGCGCTGTATTGCTGAGGGCGGGGTCTAGAAATGTGTTTTGGGAGTTTATGTGTTTGTGTTTTTATGTTTATAGTTAGTTGTTTTCTGTTGCCAGTTTTTGTTGTGGGAGTGGGATGTACTGCTGTATTCAAACTTAAGTTTGGTATGTTTGTCTCTGTAAAATGTGTTCTGTGCTAGTTTCTTTTGGGGTCCTTTGTTATCAATTAAATACAGTCTTGCAGCTAACCATTATCACTGGCAACGCAAACCCCACAATAACTGTCACATACTTGTATTAGTAAATGTTATTTTGGGAGCTGTTCTGGGGAAAGTTCTTTTCTTGCTATTAAGTGTGGTCTCAAAGCAGAGGTTAGAGATTCTTCCAACCTGTGTGCTATCCATGTCGATAGGCGGTGTTGGGTCCATAAGGCTCCGATTTTCTGGAGACACTTATATAGCTATTAAGTTCTCTCTGGCTTAAGTGTGGTCTCACTGCAGAGGTCAAAAACCCTTCCAACCTGTGTGCTGTCCTTAGTTTGATAGGCAGTGTTGGGACCACAAGGTTCTGACTTTCTGGAGACGCTTATTGCTATTACGTTCTCCCTGGCTTAGGTGTGGTCCTCACAGGAAGGTCAAAAATCTTTCCAGCCTGTGTTCTGTCCAGTGTTTGACAGGCAGTGCTGGGTTCATAAAGTTTTGATTGTTCCAAGGACACTTATAGCTATTAACTTTATATTAATACAAGTAGGACTTGAAATCTTTGCATTTCTGTCTCTCCCCCCTTTCCCTTGACAGGTAGTGTACATATTCTTGAGAACTTGTGTTTGATTTTTGTAGTTTGAATGTGTATTTAACACCAACTCAGCTTTTGGTCATTATTCATGATCTTTTTGAACTACTGTGTTTCAGAACAGCTTTCTGTTTCTAGGACTTATTAATTTTAGGTAATATATGTCTAGTGTTCCAGCTAGACCTTTATTTTTGGAAGCTGGCTTTTAAAGGCATGTAGTCAAAGCATTTTTCCCAGCTTCCTTTAAACTGCATCTTGTGCCTTGGAAGACCAACTTTTAACTTTGATTTTACTAAGCTTCAGTTGCTCAAAAAGATGGCAAAGGAAAATTTCTTGAAATTTTGTTGCTGCCTGGTACTACCATTTAGGAGTGCATTCCTCTGTTCAGCAATGACTGTCTTTGTTGAAGCAGTATCTGGAAATACCATGTGCTGACAAAGTGCAAGAACTCCTTAAATCATATAAGGACTGGTGCATACCAGCCAAATATGTAATGAATGTTAAATCTCCAGCATGAGGAGATTTTTTATTAACTAGTGGACAAACAACAGTGTTTTACAGTGATGTGGAATTTTAACATACCTTGAGTGAAATTCCATGATCACAATTCTTAATGAACAGAAGACAAAGACCTCTATAAATTCTAGCGGACTGAAATGTATGTAGCTATCTTCTTCACAGTAATATGAAATCTGTCAGCTCTGAGCCACGTTCACTCATGCAGTCCTGCTTACTTAGATTTATTACTCCTTTCTATTAGGAGTTTAACTATCTAGTTATGCTTGCTTTAGAACTTCAGTTAGTGCAGAATGTGGCTGAAGAGAAATACCAAAATAGTATTGCTGCTGTCCTTTCACTGTGGTGTGTCTGAGACTGGAGGCCACCAGTCTACACAACATATGGCGTTGTTAGAAACTTCTAATGTTCAATGACAAGTGGAATTGTTAGAATCAAAACCCCAGTAGGTTGCAAAGAAAAATTTGAAAGTTAACAACAAAAATACAGACCTGTGGAGACTCCACAGAGGAGGGCACATGCACTGAGCATTTGAAAAACATGCAGTACGTGTAGATTTAGGATTAGATTATACATGAGAAACCACATCTTTAGGTGCCAGATTTACAGAGGAAAGGTATATGATTGCTGAGGAGCAGAATTCTGACATTAGGAAATACAGCTATCCTAGGTGGGGATTTTGTTCAAAGTAGTCAGGTGCTGACAAACATACTACAAGGAGTCACACAGACTCATCAAGGGGCTGAGCTTTCCTTAGATTTTTCTGTAAGACATCTCATACTTGCTGTCCTGGGTTTGTAAAATGTCCCTTTCCAGTTTTCTCATAGTCCCCTTAGTACTGGAAAGTCCTCTTATTAAGTCATCAGCTTTCTCTTCTCCAAGCTCAGCAACCCCAACTCTCACAGTCTGCTTTCACAGGGGAGGTGCTCCAGCCCTGTCTTTGAGATACATCTGAGTCTGAAGAATTACTCTGGAGAGCAGAGATGAAAATCTATTTAGGATAACCAGAGGAAAATTACAGTATGAAGGTTTCATTGAACTAGGTCTAAGAAAACAGTCCTTGGCCACGAGAATATGTGTAGACAACATGTTGCTGCATTTTGCAGAATCACAAAATAGGCTGAGCTAGAAGGGACCCACAAGGATCATCACAGGACCTTACACAGGACCATCCTCAAGCGTCACACCATGTGCCTGAGAGTATCATACAAATACTTCTTGAACTCTTTCAGTCTTGGTGCTGTGACCACTTCCCTGGGGAGCCTCTTCCAGTACCCAAACACCCTTTGGGTGAAGAACCTCATAATAATATTCAATCTAAACCTCTAACAAAACAATTAGACCATTCCCTCAAACTCCTACTGAATGATTACTAGAATTCCAATAAGTGCATGGAGCACATTAGCAGTGCTACAAAGTGTTAAAAGAAAGGCAACATAAATAATGCTGAGGCTGGAAAACAAGCCTAAGAAGCTCAGTTAATTCTTATTATCAGAGGAAGCTGAGAGGTGATTTGGACTAATGCAGAAAAGAGGTATTAGGGAACTTACTAGTCAAAGGAATAATGGGTTTCAGTAGCTAGAAGCTGAAAATTGACAATTTCAAAATTAAAAGGATGCAAATTTCCTGAAGGATAGCTAAACATTTTAAAAGCCTATAAGAGAGGATAGTGGACCTGCTATTGTTTATCGGCTTATTAAAGATGACATGTCTGCAATGTTAAACTGGATTCTGTAGCTTGAATGTATGGCTCAGACTTCATTAGTAGATCCTGAAAACACATCAAACACAAATGAGGTGTATTCAGTTCACTACTTCAGTATACTGATATATCTACACATTGATAAAAGTATTTTGGGCTTCATGCACATAGTAGTAGCATCTGAACACTGAGGTAAATTAATACAAAAATGTTTAAATGGCAGTAGAAAGCAATAGAAGTGCATGTCCTGTGCACATTCAGCATGGCATTGACCTTCTAGGGAAAAAATAATATTGTGTGATATCTATACACTACATATGCTGAAACTCAGGAGAGCAATCTTGTTGATTAATGACACTTCCAGGATGTGCAGGTAGTCCTTCTAGGCAGTAATCTGTTGGTCTCTGAAAGCTCTGTTCTGTATAAAAAGGAAAAAGGAGAAATAATGGAGTGATGAATTGAAAGAGACTTGTGGATACTGTTTCATTGCCCTTGTTTAGGATTAGAATTTGAGAAGAGGAAAACCAAAGAAACCACTAATGTCCCCAGGTGTGCACAGGCCTGTATATCAGGAAACACAGCTAGCACTGTTGGTGTAATGTTCACTGTATACAATGAGAATTTTAATGCATTCATCATGTATTCCATAGTTTCTTTCAAACTTGTTCATTTTCTTTTCTCCTTCTGCGGCTTCTGATTTAGCCTTGTGTTTTAGGTATCCTGTGTTCAGGAAAACCAGGAATGGGATATAGGAGAGAAGAGAATTCAACTTCAGAATGGAGGAAGATCACAAAAATAAGATACAATTAGGAAATTCTTGGCCTCATTGTGTCTTAAAATGGATAATTGCTCTGGAGAGTATAAGCTTAAACACTGCAACTGACTTAGCAAAGACAAAAGATGAAGTGTTTATTTGTACATATACTGGAAAGAAGATTGTGTGAATTTAACAACTCTGGACCTAGAGAGAAGATGAATTAGCACCATCTGTGAGGGTTGGTTTCTTGTAGCCTCGTTATGCTGTGTGCTGAAGGAATCTGCAATGATATGGAACTTCTCCTGGCCCTGAATTATCAGTACATTAACCTAGGAGAAGTGTGTGCTCTCTGCTTACCCCGACCATGTGGTCTCTGAGAGCCCCCAGAAAGGATACACAGGGACTACCGGCGAAGGCAGGAACAAAGAGAGAGTTTAATCAGGGGTACAGGCTTACATGGACTTTGGAGGGATACAAACTCACCAATAAGGGACAAGAGGGGGAGTCTGGATTCGTGCCAATAGGAGTAAGGGGATTTACATTCAATGGGAGAGGGTTTCGGGTAACATGAGGTCACTGTCTTTCTTCCAGCCCATGGTCTGGCAGGGGGTTATGGGAAGAAGAAGCAATGACAATGCAGTTTTTACATTCAGTACATTTAAACCACATTAAAACATCAGTTGTGAAAGCATTCTCAGTGGCTGGTGAATTTTCTTCATCAGTCCATTTCTGACATGACATTCTCGAAGCCATGCATTGAGAATGCACTGCTACAATGAATGCCATCATTTGCTGCAGCAGTGCATTTTGTCTGAATCTGCTAGGCTTCCAAAGCTTCAGCAACCAGCTAAGTACTTTTTACAATAAAACTGCTTCTATTTGAATATGAGTTATCTAATATAATTTGAATGGAACACAGAACACAGCTTCTGCTTGTTTTCCTCTACTCACTTCTGTACCTATTACATACACTCTGTAGAGTCCACAATGCTTACTTGATAAACCCATCAGCAGAGCACATTTTCAGGGCTTATTCACTGTAGATGTTATTGTTGAATTCAAATAAAGATGAAATGCTTTGTCGAAGATGTAGCCCAGAAGCTGTTTCCCACAGAGGTTTTACTTAATGAAAATGTGCTATAGCAAATACAGAATATACCAGACAGGAAAATGGAATATGGAAGTCCAAAGAACAGGCAAAATTAGACCATGGTGCTGTGTTTGGGCTAGCAAATAAAGGTGCTATTTTAAAAAAAAAGAGATATAATAAAAGATAGAAATGGAAGCTGGTGCAACTCAACTGCAGTGGATCAGCAGCTACTAAATTCAGAACTATGCAGACAGAATAATCCTGGAGCAGATTCTTTTGGTTGGGAATTTTAAAATATCTGTAGGTTTTTCTTTGTTCTCCTCAGTTCTCCCCTATATTTAACTGAATCTCTCTGGGGAAAGTGTTGTTATGGCAACTAAGAAGTTAATCTTACTCTTTCAGACGTAGAAGTTATGTTACTATTAAAGTAGAATTAAGGAAATATATAAATACAATTGAGTTTCCTAAATATAGCTGTAGATTTCTTTTTAGATCAGGGAAGTATTGTGTTTCAAAGAGAAAAGTCAGATAAACAAGTCTATCATTGATGATGTATACACAGCTTTGCCACTGCCATGAGAATGGGAGGTTCAGGTGGAAGATGTGCAGGGAAGATTCTTAAGTGAGAAGGAAGAGAGTAAGAAAAGCCTTGAAGACTTTCTTTTCTCTCAGCAAGACAGGAAGGACAAGGGAGAAGACTGATGCTGCTGAGTGAGGCTACCCTTTCGAAATTAAGCACAAGGTTTCTGGCCTGTAGTCAGCAATGACAACATTATATTACACAAATTCATGGTTACAGAATGCCTGGGTTATTCCACTGAAGGTCTATAGCAACCAATTCCTGTTGTTCAGCTCCAGGTTTGTCAGCACTTGCACTTCAGTCTTGAAGCGGCTATCTCACACTTTCTACTGTTCTGAGAATTTGTCGTCCTTATTTTGGAATTTGTCATGGATGTGTTCTTGAGGCTATATAAAGTACTGAGTCTTTCCAGAAATACTTATCTTTATGTTTTATCTCTCTTCACCTCCTCAGAAGGTCAATCTTTATTATTTCATTAAGAAAATATTGTTAATTTTCACAAACTATGTCCAGTGTTTTTTCTAGTCTTACAATAATACAGCAAACACCGATGTGTCAAGGTGTTACCAACTAAAATTGTTTATTTCCCATTAAATCCTCTGGCAGCTGAAGTTAGCCAACTAGTTTGATACAAGATGGTGCTTTTCACCCAATTTTCTTGTGCGTTAGAACAATGAAAACTCATACTTCTTTCCTTTTCACTGAAAGAAAACTACTGGATTTTTGCATCAATTTTCAGGACAGAAATAAATTTTTGTCATGACAGGAATGATTCATGCAGGTCTGTTTTTAGACCTGGTCTGCTCATGCTTGACTGCATGTAAGAGTGGGCCTGCTGCATCTGTACTCTATCAATGCAGAGCCTTGGTTTGAGTATTCTTCCAAATATTTGTGCAAATGAATGAAGCTTTTTTCCCTTGTTTCAATAAATTATAAAGACATCAGAATGAGTCTATATTGCTTGATAATGTACTGATTTAGTTCCTCAGTGTACCTGCAATATGTTACATGGATTTTTCACACTAGCCTTTGGGCAATATTTTGTCCTACCTTTAGGAGACTCTTGATGATGTTGGTATCTGCTATAGTAGGACTTGTCAAGTTATATTTCATGTACACACTGCATGATTAGAGGGAAGTAGCATATGGAAGTAGGAATGAACTACAAAAGAAGATCTTTAAGTCATACCCTAGGTGTGTGCTTTGATGGAGCTTTGAAACAGTTCATCACTGTAGGTTCAAAGACTGTTTGTGTTTCTCAGCTTATTTCATCGGGACCTATTAGAAGAGGAAGAAGAAACTGAAATGCCAACATGAAAGAAACTTCAAGTTGCATCTGTCACATTAAAGAGACTTTGTTAAAATAGCACTAAAAAGCATACATCGGGGGATTTGTTGGATTTATCCTGAAATGGATAGCTTTCCTTTATCTGTGGAGAGTATGATTAGCAAGCTAAGCACACATGGAGGCAGTGAGAATTCTTTAGATCCAGGCCCTGCATAAAGAGATTCTGCAAGATTAGATCTCAGGTTGTAGCATCCAGTGGTATTATGTGGTTATGTGGTGAACTTTGGCAAATTCAGTTCTTAAAGCTCACTGCACATGATTTTTAAATTAATTTTTTCCTTTTAAAAAGAGCTTGGCACATACACTGACCCCACTGTTTTGCCCTTCTTGTGTGTGTCCTTAGTGGTTTCTGAAATGCAACTACATGTAAATGCATTTTCATTTTCAGTGTTATACCTTCTCAAGGTTTCTGCAGCTAACCCTGCTACCTGAGGGAAATTAAATTAGTCTGTATTTACCTCTAGACAAATTTTCTGATTTTCTCATGTGTAGGAGCAAGGTCTCTTATGGAAAAGGACAATGCAGCAAATTTTAACTTGACCAAAACAGCTTGTGAAGTTTGAGTCCAAGCATGTACAGGTTAGCTGCCTTTCAAGACTGCTTCCAGTAAGCTAAATGGGCAGTTGTTTTCAAAACAAGAAAGGCTAATAGTTCTTCTGTTAGCAGCATACTGCTGTTGTTTAAGAATGAATTGCTACAAATCCACTCCTGAAATTATAGAACAATTGTTTTTAAATACCATGAAAAACAGCTGTGAAGTCTTCCCGCTAGATTTGATGCGAATTGAACCCTGTTTTCAGCATGCTGACTGGCAGAGAAAAAAGTCAAAAGATTTTGTGAGTTTGATGCTTGAGGACTTTTTAAAGTTTCTATAGAGATTAGATTTGCATTACAAAATTTTTAGTTACTGGAATTAGAAGCCTAAAGACAAATACAAAGACAGATTGAAAAACTTATAAAGCATCATCTCTAATGAAGATGCTTAGAAATTGCTCTGTATTTGGTCACAGGTCTGTGTAGACCATCTGACAACATCTTAAGCCCTGAACAGCCTCTGAGAGCTGAATGGTCTTCAAAACTGGCTTTGCTAAACGGCTTGCACGCCATCTGCAAGTACTGAGAGAAGATTCACAACTCAAATCAGCTTGTTTGTTCTCTTTTTCTCTTTTTTTAAAGCACTAGTATGTCCACTGACTCACAGGCAGCCTTGCATGACTCCTGTCCTGGGACAGAACTCCTCCCTCATACAGTTCTTGAACAAAGTGCTTCACCACAGAGACAACAGTCAGGCAAACAATAGACTAATTACTGAGCTTGATCTGTGTCTTTTCAATAAAGTAAAAGTTTTGATGCAGGCTCAGTCTCAGTTTTCTTCCCACCATTAATCTCTGTCTCCTTTGGGTCTTGGGTCAGACCTGAGCTCTGTCTCCTTCTGGACTGAGTGTCAGTGAGTTGGTTCAGTCTTCAGCTTACGATGACAAATTTAATTCTCTGATGTATCCAGCCTTAAAAACTAAATTCATCCCTGTCCCTTGTATGTCCAGTGAATTAATAAAAGTGCTCTAAGATTTAGATTCCTAGTTCACTGCTGCCAGGACTATGTGAAATATTAGGACTGCAATGGGCTAAATTTTCTCTGGGTACTGAATAAAAGAAAATTTTTGGTGTCTGTTTAGTCCTTTTAAGGACACATGTATAGCTCTACAGCAGAAGTTATATAAAACTCAAGATTGATAGACTTCGTATTATGTAGGAGATTATTTTCGGTTTTGCCTTGCTCCAACAGCTGTTATATATGGGGTTTTACTGTGTTTACTAAAGGAGGAAAAAAAAAGCAAATACTTGGAATTATCCTGTACTGAATCTGAATCAGAAGATTACCTGCCTCATGTCCTGACAATTTGACTAACTTTAAAGGTAGCAGGTGTGCATTTTGGTTATTTACTGAGATGGATTAAAAAATTACCCTGGATTGCTTTGGTGTGAAAGTCAGATCTTGATGCTGATTGAAATGGAGATTCTCTATAGCACTGACTGTTCTATATAATAGCAAGCAAGCTGCAACTGCTTGCAGTTTGTTAAAGGTTCAAACACAGGAAGGTGGTGGTGGGAGGAGCTCCCTCAGAGAATTTTTCTCACCATGACAACACAAAAGGATTAGGCTTGGAGTGCCAGGACTGAGGACAAAAGATGGCTGATGACTTTCAGATTCAGGCCTAATGGTGGGGTGTGTGTGGCTCAGCTTCGTGAACGAAGATTTGGGAAGGGCTGTCCCCACGTGGGTTTGCCCTTCCAGCCTGCGCAGTGGATTATCAGGTGATGCTCAGCGTGCGCAGAACTGGCCCCACCGTTTAAGTCCTGAAGTTCATCTGCCACGGCCGAGCAAGCTTGGACAGTGACAGTGAAATCCTCAGGACTAGAACCTACAGCACCCGGCATTTCCCAGGAGGTCTCCCATCCAAGTACTAATCCGGGACTGACCCTGCTTAGCTTCCGAGATGTGACGGGATCGGATTTCAGGGAGGCATTTAACTGCCTTAATGGTGGGGTAGAGGTGATAAAACAGAACTCCAGCACCAGGGCCTGGGGAGGGATTTTTCTTTCTTTGTTCCCTGTGCGCTGGTTTGACTTTTTGGGGTTTTTTCTTTGGGCAGCTGCAGAAAAGGAGCCATTGCTTGCTGGTGAGAGCTCTTTTTCTGGCTCTGCTCTTTGCTTTTCCCCCGTAATCTCTGGGCACCCTGAGCTTCAGAGGGAGAGAGAGAGAGAGAGAGAGAGAGAGAGAGAGAGAGAGAGAGAGAGTGTGGAGAGTCACAGCTGCCTTGAGACACGCTGCAGACTTTTGTTTTCTTTCCTGGGGACTAACTTAGACTGCAAGGAGATTCCTGGGGATTATCATCATTCCTCCACTTCCAGCCTATTCTTCTTCATTTGGAACAAAGGACAAAGAGAGAGAGAGAGAGAGAGTCCACATGAGCGTCCACTCCTTGTCTTTGTCTCGCTGGAAAAAGACTGAGAATTCACCTTGCAGCCAGCTGAGGTGTGACACTGACACTGTCCATAAATATAACTGCTCTGGGAGAAATCTACCATCTGGGGGGTTGTTCTCTTTTGTTTTTTTACTTTTGGTGCTGGGGGAGTAGTTTGCTCTGGTCTGTTTACAGTTGTATCTATATCTACATATGTATAGTAGTTAAGAACAGTTATTCTTCTTATATCCATTTTCTAATTAAAGTTCCTTTTAATTAAATTGAATAAGGAGGGACGTGATTATTGTGGAGGAGTCCTCCCCCCTGTTTTCTGGTAAACATTTTGGTTTTCCTGTCAAACTAAGACACAGTTATAATAAAAAACCATACTAATACTAACATCAACAACAACAACAACAGTAATAATAATAACAATAACAACAACAACAAAACCCCAAAAGCCAAACAAACATAGCAACAAACCTATAAAATTATCTAAAGCATTAGAAGAGAAGCATTACAAGTTTGAACAGCAGGAGAAAGATTTTTCTTGTAACGTGATTAGAAAGAAACATTTGTGATTGCAGAGAGTGAGGCTCAGACCAGTCATATGATGCCCAGAAATGGCTGAAGTTTTCGCCATGGCAGAAGAGTGTCAGTCTTAAAATGACATCTATCACACAGCATTTATATTGTGTGAAAAAGTGTTTGTTGGTAGAGAAACAAAAGCAGACTAACTGAAGAGCTGTGAGGTGGCTTAAGGATGAGGTAGCACATGGGTGTCACTGAGTAAACATTTGAAATTTTAAGATTAAGCAAACAGTAGTCAGTCAGTAGCAACCTGCAAACAGTATCTTTACTTTGAATGTCTGGCAGAAAGTCAGTTTGGGAAATCATAACATTTCTATATTTAAATAATGATCATGCTATGTGGGTATATAAGGGTGCTGCTAGGATAAAGCTGCTGCAAGGCATTTCAGTACTATGCACTAAGCATATCAAATGCACTGCTGTGCACCATTATGAAGCATATTTTGGCTGAAACTGAGAAACAAATAAACAGCAATCCCAAGTTAGACCCGTGTGACTGTTCACCCAACTGAGACTGCTCAGATTTTGTCCAATCCAGTTCATGATAATGCCTGATTCATGCTCAAAGCAGCACCATTGGGTCAAAGCAAGTGCACTAGGTAGGCGGGACAGGAGAACCTTGGACAGCCATGATCACCTGCAAATTGCTGGTCAACCAGTAATTGTTGGTCTGGGTTATTAACATTAGAGAAAGCTGTGGATAGCTTATTCATCAAAGGCAAGGTGCTGTGTGTGATAAGAGCAGTAATCATAATGATTGCTTCTGAGGGTTAAAGGAAGAAGATTACACTTCAGTGAAACTTCTTTATAAACCAGTAGCTGCAGACCTGGTTGAGTACCTGAGGGATGATATCTCTCCTCTTTGTAACTAATCTTTAGTCTAAATCCAGTTGGTACTTCCAGTAATGGATATCCTAAAGCACACAGGGTCTAATCTCAAAATTTATCCTCTCTGAGAGAAGATTTCATGGCCTAATCATTCTCAAAAACAGTGCTGAGATTTATCTGTCATATATCCAGTCTAAATGCCTTAGTTTAATTATATTTATTTAATTACTTGGAAAACATATGGCATATAAAGTGAAAAGGAGTGGATAAAATGTACATATGTTCTTTTTTAGTGACTCTAATAAATCATGGATACAGACAGAATAGCACATGTGTGCTGGTTTAAAGGCAAACCGGCAGGAGAAATGAACCCGACACAAAAGAGATTTACAATTTAATTAAAATGTTACAATAAATGCAATGATACAAAGAGAAATTAATTTTAACCCACAAAACCCAGAAGTATGACCCAGCACTCTGGGGCACAAACTGAATGGTGTTTGTTAGCCCCTGTGCTGAGCCCCATGTGGTTCCCCTGAGTCCAGAGTGAAAAGAAGGGAAAGAAAAACCCGCTGGTGCAGATGACGGTTGCAGTCTGGTTGAGAGTGGTGGTTGCAGTCCTACTGAGGTTCTGGTCCTCCTCTGGATCTGACAAATGGTTCCAGAATTCCCCAAACCCCAAGATTACATACCCTCAGATTCAGGTGGGAACGCCCAGTACCTCCCCCCAGGCAGGGAGTTCCACAATGGTTGATTTGACTCTGTGAGTCATGGGGTATTTTTAGAACTGTTGATGGCCCATTAGCAGACATGACACCTCAATCTGGGTGTGAAGGTGCTAATGACTCCCCAGAGGGGAGTTGTCACAGGCTTCTTTAACACCCAGCTTGCAGCCTGAGGGGTCAGGGGTGCCCTGGGCAGCAGCTGCAAATGGTGCATTGTTAACAGTTCATGAGAAATGGCATACAGGGTGTAGAATACACAGCTTTTATCACACCCACACAGTGATAAACTGGTCCTGGCTTGCTGAATTAGGACACAAATGTAAGGGGACAACGGCTGCTCAAAGTCCTCGTTATTCATATTGCCAAAGCACTGACTGGACTTGGGAGAAGTTCCATGCCATCATTTCTCCATCTGTATTATGCCACTATATCTGTGTCTCTTTTAGGATCAGGCTTGTTCTCCTAATTTAAGAAGACTCTGCTCTCCCATTCTTTCTTTTCCCATGATGAGATTTCTCCAGTTTATATGCTAAGGGCTAAGAATGTTTTTATCTATATCTATCTATATCTATATCTATATCATCTCTATCTATCTATATGTCTTTTAATGATTCATAAGTTATTCTTTAATATGTTGAGGCCACCTCAAAAGAAGTTGAACTCATATTTAAAAAGCTGAAATGAAACTTAAATCAATATTTTTCATGATCCACTCAAAAATTTTCTCCTTCAGAAAGATATTGTACTTGACACTTAAAGTTACAGTTATGCTACATTCATAAAACAGAAATGGAAACAATAATAAAAAATTTACATAGTTCCTTGAGGTTTTGGACTAGCAATATGAAGGCCTTCTTATAGCAGTGGAGGCAGCTCTGCTTGGGTTTGCAGAAGCAAATTTGAATTAAACATTAAGGAAAATGAGAGAAGTAGCAGACAAAAATCCAAGGGAATATCAATGAGCAGGAAGTGATGGCAGAAGCAGCTAAGGATTACTAAAGGCTGAACCAAAATAATAGAAAAGTATTTTTATGACAGACTTTCTGGTTAAATTATGAATCTTTGGACCCTCATGAATTACAATTTGGATATCAAGTGTATAACCTTGTCTTAGTTTGAGGAAAACCAAAATGTTTACCAAAACCAGAGGAGAGGATTCCTCCTCAATAACTACTCACCCCTTAGTAAATAAAAAAACAGAAACAAACCAACAAACCCTTTAATTAGAAAATGAATGTAAGAAGGATAACTGTTCTTAACCACTATATATATATATACATATATGTAGATATAACTATAGACAGACCAGAGAAAACTACTCCCCCAGCACTAAAAAGAACAACCCCCCAAAACTGTAGGTTCCTCCTGGAGCAGTTATATTTATGGACAGTGTCAGTGTCACACCTTGGCTGGCTGTGAGGTGAATTCTCAGTCTTTTCCCAGCAAGGCAGAGACAAGGGGATATATGACTCATGTGGTGCAGGATGGAACCTTTTTCATGGGGGGAAGAGCAGACTCTCATGGGGGAGAGCCTTGTCCTTTGTTCAAAAAGAAGGAAAAGCTCGGAGTTGAGGAGTGATGGTAATTCCCAGAAATCTTGCAGTTGAAGTCGTTCCCCAGGAAGAAAAGGTCTGCAGTGTGTCCTGAAGCAGCTGTGACTCTCTCTCTCTCTCTCTCTGAAGATCAGGGTGCCCAGAGATGGAGGGCAAGGGGGGAAGGCCAGGACCAGAGCCAGAAGGAGCTCTCCTCAGCTTAGCAAAACAGTGGTTCTTTCCCAGCAGCTGTCCAAAAACAAAAGCCAAGCCAGGACACAGGAAAAGCCTCTCCCCCTCCCAGGTGATGGTGTTCTGTTTCTCACCTCCACCCCACCATTCAGTTGGAATCTGGAGTCATCAGGCACTCCTTTGTTCTCAGTTCTGGCATTTCAACATCCAAAGCCTTTGGGTTGGTAGGGTGAGAAAAATTCTCTGGAGGAGTCATCCCAACACTACCTTCCTTTGTTTGAACCTTTAACAAACCTTGATGTATTCTTTTGATTGTACCCAAAAAATTGTTGATGTCAGTGCTAACAGCAGTTCTGATTTACTGACATGCCAATGACTGGTGGAGATCTCTCAGTCACAGAAGGGATTTAGATTTATATGAAAACCTATGAAGCTAAGTTTCTCTTCTCTGAGAATACAAAGAAGGCAGGATGTTAAGCTGACATCAACTGAAAAATGCCTTTTTGGTTGTTTTGGTAGGCAGTTATGTAGAAGAATAGAAATAATCTGCCCTTATATCTGTGTGCCATTTACATACAATTGGCACATTAGGAAAATGTTGGTTAACTCATATCTAGAGTGGAAATCATGTTATGTCACTTGTAAGTTAGATTCCTAAACTGTGATTTAAGAATTGGTTCTCTGCTTATGGAATTTGTGAATATTTTGCAGAAAAGAGAGAAGTCAGCCGTCTGGAAGCATGTGGGCTGGCTGCCAAAGCAGGAGCACCACAGCCTCTGTACTGAAGAGCCTTGTTACAGTCTCACAGACACCTCAGCCAACCCCCTCTTGTGCCACAGCTGCTCTGCAGTGTAATGGAGCCCAATCAAGGACCTAGCACCTTCTGCAGTTTCTCCTTCCTTCTGTTTGTGATAGGATGGAATCTCAGCCCAAATGCTTCTTTGTGACTGTGTAAAGACATGTAATTCATTAGCACTTGAACACTGTTTAGATGGGCTACTCATCCTGGCTTCTGTACTATGACTTG
Organism: Pithys albifrons albifrons; assembly: GCF_047495875.1. NCBI lineage: Eukaryota > Metazoa > Chordata > Aves > Passeriformes > Thamnophilidae > Pithys > Pithys albifrons. Next base: position 47,598,158 of record NC_092497.1, read on the forward strand.
GAGAAGAAAAAGAAACAATAAGACTGTGTGTTCTTCCAAACAAGGTTTTAAAAACAAGTTTTAAAATCACTGCCAGCATTTCTATGGGGAGGATCTACTCTCTGCAGAGGTGTCCACTTTGACATGGCTTTGTTGTGCAGCACCGGTGGTGGCTGAGGCAAAAAGAAAATCATGCTGCAAGGAAGGCATCCAAGAGCTTTTCAAGATAAAAATATCAGTGGAACACGAGTCCCCTGAAGAGATTTGTAAGACATAGGAAATGTAAACTTGAAGTGTGCAATTGTTTTGGAAGTCCAGAAGATGCCATTGTTACTCTTGTAGGTTTTTTTCTTCCTTTTAGCAGCTCTTCCATAATTATCCTACTGAACATTTGCTTCTCAAACAAGTCCCTGACTAAATGCCATGAAGGGGAGTGTAGATTTGGCACTACAGTTTTGCCTGGTTTTAGCCTTTCTGAAGACTTCCTGACCTATTGTGGGTGATGTTTGAAAGCAGCCAGACCAAATAATTAATATCACATTTGAAAGTGAGTACGAGGTCCCCTGTGCTTTAACAGTACATCCCAAAATCTCCTCTTCCAACTGAATGAGTATTCTCTAGAAGGAGGGATTCTACATTAGTGTGAGAAATGGCTACACTTACCAATAAAATTTAGAGGGGACAAAGTCGTCAAAGCAAAACTAACTTTAATTTAACGAATTCAGCTGAATCAGGTGTGCCCCTATGGCCCAGGAGACAGACACACACCAGTAAGAAACAGGCCTTTTTATACCTTTCCTCAGTCAGGGTAGTCTCTATCTCCATTCCTATGGGCTAGTACTAGGATACTTACATTCTAGCCCATTCTGCCTACGTTGCCCAAGACCCTCTCACACTCCAAAGGTGTGAAAAAACAGGTTGAAACTGCTTTTCAAGTAGCAAACAGTTATAAGACTCAACTACCCCCTTCCTCCTTTTCTTTTCCTTATCCATAAAGTTTCTTTGACTTCAGAAAACCCCAATTCTATTTTTAACTCTTAGGATGAAAACATTAGGCCTTTTGTTTGCAGAGAACGCATGGGAATGAGCAGGATACACCCTGGATAATTGTGTGACAGTCTCAGGACCCTTCACAAGCTTAAAAAACAGTGAGCAATTAAAATATTTCACCAGATTTATTTTACTGAAGGAGGCTCTGCATTTTGTGCAGCTGCCTTGTTTTCCCAGCTCCTTGATAGAGTAACCTCTTTTTTCTGACAGTCTGGCAAGTCTGATGTGGCTGATTTAGAACAGATTAAAGTTTGAAGGATAAAACCAACAAAAAAGCCAGATGAATCAACTGCAGGAATGGACACACCTGTGGCACATCATGCCTTTGCATCTCACATTGCCATGTTTTACTCCTCAGCACCATTACTTTCAGGTTGAATCAGTGAAGTGTGATCTCCATCAGCATCTTTTTTCACTCAAGAGTCCTAGACTTGTTCCTTGCCTTTGCTGGACTGAAGCACTGAACTTTGCTAAAGCTGATGTCTACTTTTTTGAAAACTTAAAAGAATAATAAGACAGTTAAAGAAAAGGACTTCCAGTCTATCTAAGTTCTCCATTTTGGGTTTTTTCAGCATGCTTCTTTAATTGCAATCTGCCAGCTCCTTGGACTGTGAAAAATACTAATTTTTAAATGCAAGAAATATTTCACAGAGAAAAATTCTATTAAGATTTCTGGATGTATCAGGCGAGAGCCAAATGGTCCTTTAGTGTAGCATTAGGCATTTGTTATAAAAGCCATGACTGCAGTGAACTTGTCTGGTATTAATGTGAATGTCATGTTCCCACAGAAGACCCATTGCAATTCAGCAATAATTAATGTACCATTGTAGCAAAGTGTCAATGAAAGGTCACATTTTTTAGTGCTTGTTTTTTCAAAACAATTAAGCAATTCATTACTGTTCTCTAACCTTCTACTCAGTTAAATGTCTTTCTGGCAAAAAAAAAGCGCTATTTCTTTATATCCTGTCATTCCTGTCAAATTATCTACCCATCCTCTAAAAATTAACATTTTTCTTGGTATTACAAAAGTCACATGTGGAAAAAGGTAATTGAAGTTAACACAATAATAATTCAGCCTGCAAATTTTGCTGTTAGCAGGTCTTTGGTGGCTTTAATATAAAATACCTATTACTTACAGATGGGAGATATTATTAAGCTGGTGAAGCAGTAGAACACTTCCAGTTATTCTTGTGCAGAGTTTTGCAAGAACTTTCTTTTCAGCAAATATTGCAAGAATTTGCTTTTGAATTAATGTTTCTGTTTCTTTAGTTTTGTATTGTATTTTACATAAATATTTTAAGACTATTAGCTGATCAATTAATTTTCTACATTTAGACAAGATATGAGTGTTTCTAAATTGGCAAAAGCAGATGTTTTTCACTTCAGTGCAAGCAGACTTGGAAGTGATGGTACAAGTCTAACCACCACCATTTTCTATTCAGAGAAGAGTATTTTTATCTTTGGGGAAGGTTTTCTTCATGTGCCCTGGGAAATGTGGATCTTTCGCTTGCTATGCATATTTTGTTGCCTACCACATAGCTGCAGGTGAAGGATAGACTTTTTTACATCACAATCAGAACACTAAAGAGAAAAAAAGTATGCAAATTTCCACCAAGAACAATGTGGCATGTTACTATAGCAGAGCAGGATTAAGCTGCCACAGGAAAAGCTTCTGTTTTCACCAAACTGAGACAGAAGACATTAGTCTTGAGAGAACACCTTAGCATAAAAGCAGTGGATTATTTGGAAAGCTGTTGAGGGAGCAATAAACACAGCTGTTGAACTGTTTGTCCACTGAGGCAATTTTATGGTTCCTTAGCACTTAATCAGTTAAAATGGGTAACAGACCTAACCTGTGGAGGAGATCTGAGATCACTAGACCATGGTATACTATAAACAGTCTTGGCATAGCTTGTAATTTATCCTAAAAAGAAATAGGTGCACTTTTTATGGAGAAAAAAGCATCTGTTGTAGAAATAGATTCACAGGCTTACCTTTGTCTTTAAGGGTGTTTTGGTATGTGCCATTTTTCTTTTTTGGCATTCTTCCCCATTTTGTGTTTGAAATGTGTATCTGTCTGCACCTAAAAGTCAAAAATTGTCTATCAATGGAGAGATTTGATGTTGCAAAAAATTCTGAAGGCCCAGGCAAATTGCTCCAGGCAAGTTACTATGGTTGAGATGATTCTTTAGTAGGAAAAATCTCTAACTAAATAAGATTTACTAAGACACGGCTCAAATTTGAAAGTGATTATAGGATCCCATGAAAAGTTTTTCCCTGCAGAACTCTTTCTACTTGACAAAGTGCTATCTCAGGTTCCCTCTGTTTCTTTCTCTGTGTTGGCAAGGATGCTTATGCAGTTTGATACCTGAACCCCATGCAGTTCCAAGCATTCACAGATATCTAACTGAGGGAGAAAGGACTGAAACATTCTTTGTATAGACATGCAAATATCAAGAAGCGAGTATTTCACTAGAAAAATAAGGTCTATATGTGACACCTGAGTCATTAGCAATAATGAATGCAATTTGCATTGAGTGAAAGCATCTTTGCAAAGTTATACTAATTAGAAAGAACATATTGATGTTTTGAAAACATATTTTAATATATTGATGCATGGGGAAACAGACTCTTTCTCCAGAGTCCTTCACTGAGCATCCAGACTAATCTGACACTTAGGCACAGGTCTTAGGTTTAAGGTTATCAGTTTTGCTCTTTGCCGGACGAGACCCGGGGTTTACACAGTGGCAAAAATACTACAAGAGATGGATAGACGAGGACGCCGAAGTCCAGGAAGCCGGCTCCCCGAATATGGAAGCTCTGCGAGAGATTTATAAGGACTTTAATAAGGTCACACCCTATATTGATGCTTCCCCAGTTTGAATGTTGTACCCTTAATGTGGTTACCCTGGTTATTTTTCCCTTGGTCGTTCCTTATCCAAGTTTCCTCTTCCCACATGTGCTGGTTTAAAGGCGAACCAGCAGGGGAAATGAACTCACCACGACAAAGATTATAAGTCAGAGCTAAAATTTAATAATAATATTACAATAACAACACTGACACAAAAGGGAAATTGCTTTCGACTCACAAAACACCAGCAGTATAACCCAGTGTCCTGGGGCACAAACCCAAGGGGGTTTGTTGGCCCTTGTGCTGAGACCCCTGTGGTTCCCCCAAGTCCAGAGCAAAAGGAAATGAAAAACCTGTTGGTGCAGGCGAGGGCTGTGGTCTGGGTGAGAGCGGTGATCTCCTCCTGTCGAGGTCCTGCTGCTCCTCTGGATCCAACGAGAAGTTACCAAAGTCTTCTTACCCACCACTTATGTACCCTCAGGGAGCACTCAGTCCCTCCCCCTGGGCGGGGACTCACACAATGGGTGATTAACTCTGGGAGCCAGGGGGTATTAAACTGTTGATGGCCCATTAGCAGCTCTGCCCTCTCAGGCTGAGTGTGAAGGTGATAATGACTCCCTGGGCAGCTGCTGCTAATGGACCATTGTCCTTGGGGAATGAATAGAGGGGGTAGAATACACAGCTTTGATCATCCCCCCCACAGTGTCAACTGGTCCCTCCTGCTCAACTAGGACATTATCCACCCCTTATTCTACACCATCTAGTCGTTCCCAAATTTAATTCCCCTTTTATCTATATATAAATATATACAATGAAACATTACAAACTCTTCTCACTCAAAATTAGGTCCCCTTGTGGTACACAACGTGTTTCTCCATCTTTTTGCATTACCCACCAAGTGCAACCAGGTCCTTGAGCAAAAACAATCCCTCGGATGGGTTTGCCTTTGTTTGAGGTGGGACTAACTCAAACAGTCTTTCCTAACATATCTCTCATATGGACCACAGGGACATTATCCCCATCTACAATATTCAAGAGTTCTGATTGGGCAGGGCCAGCTTGATTGATGGAGCCCCGGGTGTTGACCAACCAGGTGGCCTTTGCCAAATGCAGCTCCCAGTGTTTGAAAGTTCCCCCACCCAACGCCTTCAAGGTTGTTTTCAGCAGTCCATTACATCACTCAACTTTCCCAGCAGCTGGTGCATGGTAGGGGATATGATACACCCACTCAATGCTGTGCTCTCTGGCCCAGGTGTCTATGAGGCTGTTCTTGAAGTGGGTGCCATTGTCAGACTCTATTCTCTCTGGGGTGCCGTGTCTCCACAGGACTTGTTTTTCAAGGCCCAGGATGGTATTCCGGGCAGTGGCGTGAGATATGGGGGTATGTCTCCAGCCATCCAGTGGTTGCCTCTACCATGGTCAGCACGTAGCGCTTGCCTTGGTGTGTTTGGGGAATTGTGATGTAGTCAACTTGCCAGGCCTCCCCATACCTGTATTTCGACCACCGTCCACCATACCATAGAGGCTTCACCCGCTTGGCCTGCTTGATGGCAGCACATGTGTCACAGTCATAGATAACCTGTGAGACACTGTCCATCGTTAGATCCACCCCTCGGTCCCGAGTCCATCTGTATGTCGCATCTCTGCCCTGATGACCAGAGGCATCATGGGCCCATCGAGCTAGAAACAATTCTCCCTTGTGCTGCCAATCCAGATCAACCTGAGAGACTTTAATCCTGGCAGCTCGATCCACCTGCTCGTTGTTACGATGCTCCTCATTAGCCCGGCTCTTGGGTACATGAGCATCTACGTGACGGACCTTCACACTCAGCTTCTCTACCCGGGCAGCAATGTCCTGCCACATCTCAGCCGCCCAGATGGGTTTCCCTTTGCGCTGCCAGCCGGCCTTTCTCCAATGCTCCAGCCATCCCCACAAAGCATTGGCCACCATCCACGAGTCAATGTAAAGGTAGAGTCTTGGCCACTTCTCTCGTTCAGCGATATCCAAGGCCAGCTGAACAGCTTTCAGCTCTGCAACCTGACTTGATCCACCCTGTCCTTCAGTCGCTTCTGCAACTTGCCGTGTAGGACTCCATACAGCTGCTTTCCATTTCCGGCCTGTCCCTACAATGCGGCAAGAGCCATCTGTGAAGAGAGCATATTGCTTCTCCTCTTCTGGCAGCTGGTTATATGGTGGGGCCTCCTCAGCTCGTGTCACCTGCTCCTCTTCTTCTTCAGAGGACAATCCGAAACTCTCACCTTCCGGCCAGTTGGTGATGATTTCCAAAATCCCAGGGCGATTAGGATTCCCTATCTGGGTTCGCTGCGTGATCAGAGCGATCCACTTACTCCATGTGGCATCAGTGGCATGATGGGTAGAAGGAGCTTTTCCTTTGAACATCCATCCCAACACTGGTAGTCGGGGTGCCAGGATGAGCTGTGCCTCAGTGCCAATCACTTCTGAGGCAGCTCGAACTCCTTCATAAGCTGCCAGGATCTCTTTCTCAGTTGGGGTGTAGCTGGCTTCAGAAGCTTTGTATCCCCGACTCCAGAATCCCAGCGGTCGTCCTCGAGTCTCCCCAGGTACTTTCTGCCAGAGGCTCCAGGATGGGCCATTCTCCCCGTCTGCAGTGTAGAGCACATTCTTCACATCCTGTCCTGTCCTGACTGGCCCAAGGGCTACTGCATGGGTAATCTCCTGTTTAATCTGCTCAAAGGCTTGTTGTTGTTCAGGGCCCCACTGGAAATCACTTTTCTTTCATGTCACAAGGTAGAGAGGGCTTACAATCTGACTACACTCAGGGATATGCATCCTCCAAAAGCCCACGGCACCTAGGAAAGCCTGAGTTTCCTTCTTGCTGGTCGGTGGGGACATAGCTGCTATTTTGTTGATCACCTCTGTTGGAATCTGGCGATGCCCGTCTTGCCACTTCACTCCTAGGAACTGAATTTCCTGAGCAGGTCCCTTGACCTTACTTCGTTTAATGGCAAAACCAGCTCTTAGGAGAATCTGGATTATCTTCTTTCCTTTCTCAAAAACTTCCCCTGCTGTGTTCCCCCATACAATGATGTCATCGATGTACTGTAGGTGTTCTGGAGCCTCACCCTTTTCCAGTGCAGTCTGGATCAGTCCATGGCAAATGGTGGGACTGTGTTTCCACCCCTGGGGCAGTCGATTCCAGGTGTACTGCACCCCCTTCCAGGTGAAAGCAAACTGCGGCCTGCACTCTGCTGCCAACGGAACAGAGAAAAAGGCATTGGCAATGTCAATGGTGGCGTACCACTTGGCTGCCTTGGACTTCAGCTCATACTGAAGCTCCAGCACGTCCAGCACAGTGCCGCTCAGAGGGGGTGTGACCTCATTGAGGCCACGGTAATCCACCGTCAGCCTCCACTCTCCACTGGACTTTCGTACTGGCCATATGGGGCTATTAAAGGGAGAGTCTTGCTGACCACCCCTTGGCTCTCCAGCTCACGAATCATCTTGTGTATGGGGGTCACAGAGTCTCGGTCAGTGCGGTATTGCCGACGGTGCACTGTGGCTGTGGCCAGCGGTACCAATTGTTCTTCAACTTTCAGCAGTCCCACAGCAGAAGGGTCCTCTGAGAGGCCAGGCAAGGTGCTCAGCTGTCTGATTTCCTCTGTCTCCACAGCAGCTATGCCAAAGGCCCAACGCAGTCCCTTTGGGTCTTTGAAATATCCATTTCTCAGGTAGTCTATGCCAAGGATACATGGGGCTTCTGGACCAGTCACAATGGGGTGTCTATGCCATTCCTTCCCTGTCAAGCTGACTTCAGCTTCCAGTACAGTCAGCTGTTGGGATTCCCCTGTCACCCCAGAAATAGAGATGGATTCTGCCCTGACGTATGCTGATGGCATCAACGTGCATTGTGCACCAGTGTCCACTAAAGCTTTGTATTTCTGTGGGTCTGATGTGCCAGGCCACCGAATCCACACAGTCCAATAAACCCGATTGTCCCTCTCCTCTACCTGGCTAGAGGCAGGGCCCCCGTAGTCCTGGTCATGGTACTCACTGTGGTCTCCCTGTGAATATGACCAGGAGGTTCCTTCAAGAGGGTCGGGCATAACATCATCATTCCTATACTGTCTGGACCCTTGCCCACGAGAGACTGGAGCAGCCTTCAACCTTGAAGAATTCCGTGTTGGTTGTGCCTCTTTGCAATTCACATACCTGAGCTGCTAAGGAAGAGGTGGGTTTTCCATCCTACTTCCTCATATCTTCTCCATGCTCATGGAGGTAAAACCACAGATTGCCGCGTGGAGTGTACCCTTTCTCCTTAGCTGGAAGACGCCTGCTTCTGATGGCAGAGACTCTTGTTTGTTCTTTGGAGATATGGAAGAGTCCTTCCTTAATCTTCTCTTCCAGTTCAGCCAGTTTTGTTTCCACAGCTGAGAAGTGGGCTCGTAATGGAGCAGTGACAGTGTCTTCATAAATCCTAAGTTTGCTGACCGGTGCGCCCACCTTGTCTTCTCCCTCTCTCCACTGCAATGTTGCAAGGTAGCGAGAATACATTTCTGGCCCAAGTCGTGCAAATTTTAACCACATCTGGGATGTGCACTGGACACCATCTGGACTTTTAGGGAATCTCTCATCCTCTGAAAAGATTATCTCCAGTACAGCTTAAGCACCTTAAGCAGCGGATACCTTGTTCCATTGTGTTCCACTGTCCTTGCTGTACGTGGAGGTCGTCCTTACAAAGATATCTCTCCCTCACGCTTGACAAAAGTCGCCGCCAGAGGCTGAGAGTTTCCTGTCTCTTTCCAATGCCCTGATCAATGACCACAACTCGAGACAGGGATCCCAGCTGCCTTGCTTCACTTCCATCTAGAATTGTATCATGGGCCGCCGCATCCCAGATTCGAAGCAGCCAGGTCAAGATGGACTCATTTGCCTGTCGTGTGAACTCTCTCCGGAGCTCACGCAACTCTCCCAGGGAGAGGGACTGGGTGATTATTTCTGGCTTCATTTCTTCTGCTTGAGGTGAAGGACCTGACTCTTCCTCGTCATTCGCTATAGGAACTGATTTGGTCTTTGATTTTCTTTTCTGAACAGGGACAACTGCTATTGGTTTCTGTTGTCCTTCTGGCTCAGCCGTGGTTTGTGTGGGCATGGTGCTGGTTGATGTACCTCTTTTCCTCTCTGGCTCAGCCGTGGTTTGTGTGGGCATGGTGCTGGTTGATGTACCTCTTTTCCTCTCTGGCTCAGCCGTGGTTTGTGTGGGCATGGTGCTGGTTGATGTACCTCTTTTCCTCTCTGGCTCAGCCGTGGTTTGTGTGGGCATGGTGCTGGTTGATGTACCTCTTTTCCTCTCTGGCTCAGCCGTGGTTTGTGTGGGCATGGTGATGGTTGATGTATCTCTTTTCCTCTCTGGCTCAGCCGTGGTTTGTGTGGGCATGGTGCTGGTTGATGTATCTCTTTTCCTCTCTGGCTCAGCCGTGGTTTGTGTGGGCATGGTGCTGGTTGATGTATCTCTTTTCCTCTCTGGCTCAGCCGTGGTTTGTGTGGGCATGGTGCTGGTTGATGTACCTCTTTTCCTCTCTGGCTCAGCCGTGGTTTGTGCGGGCATGGTGCTGGTTGATGTACCTCTTTTCCTCTCTGGCTCAGCCATGGTTTGTGTGGGCATGGTGCTGGTTGATGTACCTCTTTTCCTCTCTGGCTCAGCCGTGGTTTGTGTGGGCATGGTGCCTGTGGACTTGCTCCTTTTCTCCTCCTCCTGATGATGCTGTACCACACCAAGCAGTGTGCGGTAGGCAGTGGCTAGGGCCCAGCAAGTTGCTGTGAGCTGCACATCTCTGGGACTGCCAGAGCATCTTCCTTTCACATAGCTCAGCATTTTGGCAGGGTCCTGCAGTTGTTCCGGGGTGAATTTCCAGATCATTTGAGGAGAGAAAGTCTCCAAATACTGGCCCATATCTTCCCACTTCCCATGCCACTCAACATCATCCGCTCCCAGGGCAGGCCTCCAGCAAGCCTCCTTAGAAAGCCCTTTTCTGACCCTGAACATGGTGTATACAGTACAGAGGAGACAAAGCAACACTAACAGCACTAACAGTAGGATTATGCTGTCCCAAACATCAAAAGGAAGCTCAGTGTTTTCAATGATTGTTGTAGCAGAGGTGAAAAGGTGGAAGTAACCATCTCCGCCTGTTTTCCCCACAGGCTGGGTGCTATTTTTAATAAGATCCCAGAGGTAACAACCCAAACCAGGACAGGCAAACCAGATTGAATATATATTCACAATGAAATTCATTGCTTTTGATGTTATGACAACATAAACATAGTATATTAATAAAGCAATTTTGATCCTTCTCCCTGGTATTAAAGAGAGCATCAAAATAGGCAAATGGTTCCCCATGTGTCGAAATATGAACAGGCCCAGATACACCATCCACAGGAATACATCAAGCAACATGGTAGTCAGGGAGTTTCTGTACCCAAATACACAAAATAAAATTGTAATTCTGACTTCTCTCTCGTGCCCCATGTTGGGTGCCAAAAGATGTGCTGGTTTAAAGGTGAACTAGCAGGGGAAATGAACTCACCACGAGAGAGATTATAAGTCAGAGCTAGAATTTAATAATATTACAATAACAACACTGACACAAAAGGGAAATTGCTTTCAACTCACAAAACCCCAGCAGTATAACCCAGTGTCCTGGGGCACAAACCCAAGGGAGATTGTTTGCCCTTGTGCTGAGACCCCTGTGGTTCCCCCAAGTCCAGAGCAAAAGGAAATGAAAAACCTGTTGGTGCAGGTGAGGGCTGTGGTCTGGGTGAGAGCGGTGACCGCCTCCTGTCGAGGTCCTGCTGCTCCTCTGGATCCAACGAGAAGTTACCAAAGTCTTCTTACCCACCACTTATGTACCCTCAGGGAGCACCCAGTCCCTCCCCCTGGGCGGGGACTCACACAATGGGTGATTAACTCTGGAAGCCAGGGGGTATTGAACTGTTGATGGCCCATTAGCAGCTCTGCCCTCTCAGGCTGAGTGTGAAGGTGATAATGACTCCCTGGGTAGCTGCTGCTAATGGACCATTGTCCTTGGGGAATGAATAGAGGGGGTAGAATACATACCTTTGATCATCCCCCACACAGTGTCAACTGGTCCCTTCTGCTCAACCAGGACACCACAAAACCCTCTGGGTCGCAGCCCCCTGTCCTGGCCCGACCCGGGGGCGGTTGCTGGCGGGGCCACCCACGAGGCGGTGCTGGAGCCTGGGTGGGAGCTGTCCCTGCCTTGGAGTGCCGGAAGCCCTACGGTAGACTTTCCCCACCCATCTTATTCTCCCATTGGTCCTTTTGCCGCTCCTCCCCTCCCTCCTTCCCTTCGTTTGCATGCACCCAATGAAGTGCGTTATTCCGCCCCGTCTCCGCCCCTCTTCCCCACCTACATCCAGGGAATTCCCATGCTCTCCTTATAAGCTAGCACGCAGCATTAAACTTGGCTTTTCCTCGTGGACTCCTGGCAAGTGAGGACCTGATCCGTTCGGGGCAGTCACCGGGCCGGGGGCGGGAGGAGCCTACCTCGCTTCTAAGGGGCCTGATTCTAGGGAGATCCGCTGGCCGCTTTCCTAGCCTTGCTCCTGGAAGCAGAATCCTTTCCATCGTATTGGTGGGCTATTTACAATCTGCTGATAGCTCTTCATTCTGGGTTACCTGTATTTTGAATACTGATAGTTCATTAGTTTATTTACCCACTCATTTTCTCTTTGAAGCAGCCAGTAGCAGGCACCAGATATCTATAGTTTTTTGCCTGTATCTCCTGTATTGGGCTTGAATGGCCAGGTTTTGGTAGCAGGGGGAGCTACAGAGGTGGTTTCTGTGAGAAGCTGTCAGCAGCTTCCTTCATGTCTGGCAGAGCCAATGCCAGCTGGTTCCAGGATGGATCCACTGCTGGCCAAGATAGAGCCAATCAGGAATGAAAGTAACACCTCTGTGATAACACACCTAAGAAGGAAAAAAAAAAGTTAATGGTCAGATGTAATTGAGGCCAGGGAAGAGCGGAGTGAGAATGTGTGAGAGGAACAGTCCTGCAGCTGCGGAAAAGGAGGGGCAGATGCTCAAGCACAGATTCCTCCACAGTCTGTGAATGAAGACTGTGGTGGAGCAGCAGTTTTCCTGCAGCCCATGGAGGTCAACAGGAGTGCAGAGATCCGCCTGCAGCCTACGGAGGAGACTCACAGTGGAGCACGTGGATGTCTGAAAAGAAGGCTGTGAATCTGTGGAAAGCCACATTCTGGAGCAGGGTCCTGGCAATGACCTGCAAACCTGTGGAGAGAGGAGCTCACACTGGAGCAGGATTCCTGGCAAAACTTGTGACCCTGTGGCGAACCCATGATGGAGCTGGCTATTCCCAAAGGACTACACCATGTGGAAGAGTGACCCATGTCATAGCAGTTCATGGAAAATTGTTGCCTGTGAGATGGACTTATGTTGGAGAAGTTTGTGAAGGACTGTTTCCCATGGGGGAGGACCCCATGCTGGAATAGGGGAAGGATTCCTGTCTGTAAACAGCAGGAACAACATGTGACAAACTGACTGTAACTTCCACTCCCTATCTCCATACATCACTGGGGGAGGACATAGAGCCCAGGAAGGAGGGAGAGGTAGAGAGGAGATGTTTTTATGATTTATTTTATTTCTCATTAGCCTGCTCTGATTTTGCCAGTAGTAAATTCAGGTAATATCCCCAGTCTAAGTCCGTTTTGCCCATGATGCTATTTGGTGAGTGACCTCTCCTGTCCTTAACTCATGAACATTTCATATTTTCTCTCCCCTGTCCACTTGTGGAGGGGAGTGATAGAGTGGCTTTGGTGGATGTCTGACATCCAGCCAGGTCAACCCACTATACATGTATACCTTAATTTCTTCTTCCCATTTTGCATCTAGATGCAGTGCTATGTAGTTTAGACTAATTGAAATTACAATCTTTTGAAACAAAGAAGGGAAAGTTGAAAAAATTTGCAGACCCACATAACATGTCATGCCTGTTCTGTTCCTGTGTCAGAGTTAATATGTGGTTTGATCTGGTCATAGAATTAGCATTTGATCTACTACTACAACATTTTATATAACTTAAAAGTTTTGTTCGTCTTATAACTGAGATTTCAGAATTTTAATATTTGTTTTTAGAGACTCTTAACTTCCCAACTTTTTTTTCTTTTAGAATGCACATCATAAAATATAATAGAGCACTGAGTTTATACTAAATATTACCATATTTATGATACACGTCGAGTCAGTGATACTGCTTAGGTTAAGGTATGATTCAGAAGAAGGAAAAGGACAAGACGACTGCCTCAAGGTTTTTAGTTTTTGAAGGATACCAGACAATCACATTTCTTTTCCCAACTGTTTAAGATCTAATCTACCTAATCTGTGAGTAAGCCAGAAAAGGAAGGCTGGGTAGAGCTACTTTTTAGACAGGCCCTTCCAGGCTGACTGAATTCAAGACCTGTATGCTCAAAATACTAAGTAATGGATGTATTTCTTTGTACAAAGAGTGATAAACCTCACATATATGCCCTCACACTTAGTACTAGTGTTAAACTATTTGTGATGGGGTTTGCCCTTCCACTTTGTCAAGTTGGTTCTCACAGTTAAGGTGATGCCTAAGGATTTTAGTGTGTATTTTGTAGGCTTTTAGAATTATGTGGGTTGAACGGATTTTCCTGGGTTGCTCACATCTTAGGTGGTGTTTAGAAATCACTATGCATGTTCTCACACATTCCAAGGACATGTTATTTTGAAGAATTCCTGCCAGACAATAGGATAGCTGGAAGACAAAACAGGAGTTAGCCCAGAGGCCAAAGAGTCTCCCAGGGGCAATTCTGAGGAGTTCTGAGGGTGAGCACCAGGGGAAATGGCTACCATGGGTTAGATATAGATATCACAGATATTAATTACTGAAAGTTATGAAAACTGTAACATTTGGCCTATGTGTATGTGCATAATTTTGGTGTGCACCTGGAAGCTTCCAGTAAATGCTACCTTATCTATCTATCTATCTATCTATCTATCTATCTATCTATCTATCTATCTATCTATCTATCTATCTATCTCAACTGACGCTGTCTGAAAAGTTTTTTTGCAGGAATTTAGACATCAGAGGAGTGAACAGAGCAGCCTGTTGACTGCTTTCTTTCAGCAAGCTAATGGGGCATTGATTCTGCTACATTTGCAAAACAGTAAGAATAGTTATGTCTGTCATAGTTAATATATTGCCTCACTTGCAGTCTTCACAGGATCTAAATTTTGCAAACCCACCTTCTCAAGATGCATAAAACCACTACGTGCAATAGTGGATGCTGGACATGTGCAAACCTTGCTGATGCTCAGTAAGGTGCTTTCACAGGCAATAAGTCAGCAGTCACACTTGAGATGCTTTAAGCCCCATTATGGGCATTTATATGGCATGCATTCAAAATCTGTTGTTCTGCACATGTGTAAGTGTTGCTACTTGTTTCTGCTGGTCTGCCAGTAAGAGTTATTGTACATATAGGTGTGTTACCCAGTTCAGTCAGGTTTTCAGCTGTCTTTTAGGGCTTTTGCCATGCCATTTTGCATCACTATTGAAAAGAAATTACTTTCTTCAGCAAATACCTATTTTCCTGATCTGAATCTGAAATTTTCCAACCATTTATTTGCTGACAGAACCAAGTGTAACTTGCAGAAACTGGTCTGCAAGAGGCTAAATTAGGGACAACAGTCTCTCTCACAGTTGCTATCCCTGCTTACTAGGGACACACAGAGTGTCCTAATTATCATGTGACACCTCAGAGTCAACACTGATTATGATGACCCTGTTTCAAAGAGGAAAAATCTCTGAATAACTGTTTTCTTCACATGTTTAACAATGTAGGGAAAAGGAAGAGCACTATTTACCCAATGATAAAATCAGAACCGAATGCCTTCAATTACACTACTATAAAACAAAGATGACATGATGGGGATGTGAGAATTCTAATTTTTTGCCTATACTTTGAACTTTTCTAGTTTTGGGTGATAGTTCCCTGCTTAGCTGCTGGGGTTGCAACATGGAGATATGCACATAAAATTGTACTAAATGGAAATTATATTTTCATATATTCTCTTTCATATACTGAGCACATGAATTTTACATGTGCATGAAGAGTACAGTAGTACAGAATACCTCAAGAATATGAAGTACTTTAGATATTTCACTAGCTGCAAACAGGAAAACTGTAGGATGGTTTTCTGCTGATAAAACAAACAAAGCAAACAAGTGTGTCTTTCAGGGCTTTCAGGAACTGGTACCTTGATGACTACTTTGAACAGCAAAGGATGGCTGTCCAGTTGCTCTTAACTAAAAGGCAAGCTGATATACATTGAAGAAATCTGAAACTTGTTTTTAGTTAATTAACTAATAAAAAATTGTTAGAGGGAGGAAAGTAGGCTGCAGGTTTCAGCTGATGGCAAACATTTTATATAAAATGGTTTTCTTATATTTTTGATGGTTCAGGTAGGCAATCTGTGAAATTTAAAACACTTTCACACTTCAAAACTCCGAATGTATAAGAGTTTCACAGGAAAAAACTACTTGTTCCCTCTACCTCACACCTTTTTCTTAGGAGCAGCTTCTCAAGAAATGTGTTTAAATTAGAGAATCATATTGGAATCACTTAAAAATAATTAAAAAATATGATTGCAAGGGACAGAGATTCAGTTTTGTCTCAGAATGTCCTGCTAGGCAAACTCTGAATCTGCTTATCGGTCAAATGACCTAATAAATCCTCTTCCTAAGAGGCCCAGCTGTGTTGTGACCTGGAGACAGGTCCCAGTGGGACAGTGGTTTTGCTGCACCTGGTAGGGGTATGAATGCTTCAGCTTACTAGGCCTGATTGCTAACTGCCTCCTGGGGTACATTTATGGAATTAGGCACATCTCAGAGCTATTTCAGTGCCTTTTTCACCTGTATCTTGTGCCATTTCAAGTTTATTGTAACTGAACTGGGAAATAGTTACAGAACTTTTCGAAGTGTTTTCTTTTTTATCTCACTGCTCTCATTTCAGATAAACTACTCTGTTTAACATTCTTTGTTGCCCAGCTGGGTTTTTTATGGTATTTTTTCAAACCACAGTGAAATCTCTAGGTGAAAATGGAAATTTTAACAAAAGATACAGAGTTAACTATCAATTTCCATCAATATTAAGTTCAAGTGTTAATGGTCATTGTATGTGTACTGTATGTGTGAGGTTTTTTACATACCAGAATATGACCAGTACTTGTTTTTCTACAACACTGGGCAATGAGAAGTAGTTAGAAAGCTTAAGTACCATGAAAAAATATGTATATCATCTTTTAGAGCAATGCGTATTACTTTTAAGAACTTTTGATTTTACATACTTGATAACTTAACTATGCTGTAATGTAGTTATTAGAAGAGAAATAACAAAATCACTTATGAAATTCTTGAAAATTATTAGGAAGAACTAGGGAGAATGGATTTTTATGGAAGCTGGAAATTTATGGCAGTTGTGTTTGCATTTATCACAGTTTCTAAGCTAGCCAAGAATTCGTTATTTTGCATTGAAAAATATTTTCTCACACCTTTTTTCAGACTACAGAATTGACATCCATCATGGTTATGAAGATGTGCAGCATTAGAAAGCATACCTGCCTCAAGATTCAGGCGCTAGACTTCAATGCACAGAAGTTATCGTGCACCATTCTTGCTGCAGTAGCATGACTGGGACATCCATGGCTGCAGTTAAACTGCTAGCTGCAGATTGTTTGTGAATGCCTTGTGCATAGCAGGATAAAACTGTTTTTGAAAATAATTTTTTGTCAAATTCTGTTGCTTTTTAAACTTTTAAATTCTGCTGCTTGGGCAGCAAAACAGTGGATTCAGTTGAAGATGGAACTTTTGAGTAAACTGCATTTCCTAGTTGCAGGAGATTATAGAAACCTAGTTGTTCATTCAGTTGTGGAAGATGCTGATGCAGAGTTTGAGAGATTTGGAGTTCCTTCAGATTTCTGAAATCAGGCAATCAGCTTAGATTTTGTGATTCCATAACTAGGTCAGCCTGGACAACTACAGTGTTGATTCTTCCCAGGTGGACAGGCTAATATATGCACATTTGACTTAAGAAAGTTAAATCAAAATCTCTAGACAGAGGAAGGCCTTCATTGTACGATACTGGATATAGCTTCTGTATGGTGGCTTTGAGGTTTCAGTTAAGCTACTGTCAATGATGTTGTCCTATGAAGTCCAATAGGCTTTATGATATTTCAGCAATCTGATAGTTTTGAGGCATATCAGCATTATGTGCACGCTGTGCTGGAAAGACATTGTTTAGGGAGAGGAATTTGTCTTTCATTTCTATTCACAATAGATAAGAAAGTCCTACTGTTTTGTGGAGTGGGACTGTCAGGATACACCGAGATGCAAATTCCCATGGACATGAAGACTCTCATCACCTCCTGCCCCTTGCACACATTTTCTATATTCCCCATATTCCCTCCCTGTATCAGGTGTCCCTTCGTGGTTCCTCCTGATCCCTAAGCCTATTGGTCAGTTATGGGTGTTTCTCTATTGGTCCTCCAGGCTGCTCGTCCCTGCCCCTAAGCCTATCATGACTGAGTTCTTGAACCCCCCTCTCAGATCCCCTCATTGGATGTTAACTGTTACTGACTGATGTTTCACCCAATCCTTCCCAAGTTTACTCCCCTTCCATGCCCATCCCTTAACCGAGTCCTTAAAAGTTACTCACACCAGGAAATAAAGGCTTTTTGGGTCACCACCACTCTATGTGTGTATGGTTCTGGGGGAGCCATTTTCACCTGGTCAGTTCCCATTATAGGACCTGTACTTTTACAACCAGAAACAGTGATGCGCAAGTGGTTTATAGGTGAATGATCTTGTGGGGCTTAGAGTAGTACTGAAGATCCAAAGGCATCTGTCTCCTATTTTTTGCCCCACATGTTTGTGGTAAATCACAAATAAATTGGATATGTTTCAAATAAGCTAATGAACAGTTTCTCCCTTGAAAAGTGTAATATGTGTACATATGCATGTCCAGGGGCTGATAGTAACTGATTAAAACGCAAGGTGCAGCAAGTATTGAGAAAGACATCACATTCAAACAATCAAAAAGAATGAAATGTCATTAGTCATATCCTATATTAAATGGGACTGATAAACTTTCTGTGCCTTAGTTTATTATCTACTTGATATGCATTGCCCTCTGCCTTAAAAAAAACTTAAATATTCATCACTACAGAGGCAATATGAAGGGAACAAGGAAGTATGATGAAAAGGTGCAACTCATGGCACTATTACTGCAGGGAAAAAAATAAAAAGACTAATATAAAGTGAGAACAGAGTTAATTCCTGTCTCGGTTTGAGGGGAAAAACCAAAATGTTTTACCCACAAGCAGGGGAGGGGCCTCCTCCACAATAATCACACCACTCTTTATCAAATTTAAGAAAAGGAATTTTAATACAAGAAGGATAACTGCTATATATATATATATATATATATATGTAAACAGACTAGTGCAACCCACTTCCCCAACACCACAAGAGAAAAAAACCAACAACAACAACAAAACCCAGCAGGTTTTCCTCCGGGAGAAAAGGTTATACTTAAGTGTCCTTGTCACAGCCCGGCTGGCTGCAGAGTGAGTTTCAGTCCCTCTCCAGCGAGACAAACGAGCAGTGAGCTTTCAGATGGACTCAGTCTCTTCCCCCTGTGTTCCCCGTCCAAGAAGCAGAAAGGTACGAGCAACCAGCAGCAAATCCAAGGCAGGCAGCAGCACGGCAGGAAAAAAGTAGTCCGAAGTAGGCAGCGGCAAGACAGCCAGGGAAAACCCCAGCAGTAACCAGCAGGGCAGCCTGCCTCCTTGGAGCCCCCACTCCCCCGTTCCGCCGAGCCAAGACTGAGGAGAATATCCAAAAAAAACCCCAAAAGAGACAAACCTGCCCCCACCCCAGCGATCACAGTTAACTGCTTCTTTTGTTAACCGCTGGCCTGGGCAGTTAAGTGGCAGGGGAGAGAATTTACATAATAATCCCAAACTACAACATTATCCACCCCTAAATTCTCTTCCATGCCGATACTCTACATTAAACTTAAATTTTCTTTCAAATAATTAAGTGTTTACAAATACAGTAATATGAGTCGTTTACCCAGAGATAAGTTCCCCTTGAGGTACACATCGTGTCTCTCCATCTTCCTGCATCACCCACCAGGTGGAACCAGATCCTTGAACAAAGACAACCCCACGAATGGGTTTGCCTTTGCCTGAGGCAGGGTTGATCCAGACTGTTTTCCCTAGCATACCTCTCAGGTGTATTACAGGGACTTTGTCTCCATCTACAGTGTGAAGGGGTTCTGATTGGGCAGGACCGGCTCGATTGACAGAGCCTCTAGTGTTGACTAACCATGTAGCCTTTGCTAAGTGTTGATCCCAGTGTTTGAAAGTCCCTCCACCCAACGCCTTCAAAGTGGTTTTCAACAGTCCATTACACCGCTCAACTTTCCCGGCAGCTGGTGCATGGTAGGGGATACGATACACCCACTCAGTGCCATGTTCTCTCGCCCAGGTAGCAACTAAGCTGTTTTTGAAATGAGTTCCATTATCTGACTCAATTCGTTCTGGGGTGCCATGTCGCCACAGCACTTGTTTTTCCAGGCCTAGGATGGTGTTCTGAGCAGTGGCGTGAGGCACTGGGTGTGTCTCCAGCCACCCTGTGGTTGCTTCCACCATGGTGAGCACATAGCGCTTGCCTTGGCGGGTCTGTGGCAGTGTGATGTAGTCAACCTGCCAGGCCTCCCCGTACTTATACTTATCCCAGCGTCCACCATACCACAGGGGCTTCACTCTCTTAGCCTGCTTAATGGCAGCACATGTCTCGCAGTCGTGGATAACCTGAGAGATAATGTCCATGGTTAAATCCACCCCTCGGTCTCGTGCCCATTTATAAGTGGCATCTCTGCCCTGATGGCCCGAGGCATCATGGGCCCATCGAGCCAAGAACAGCTCTCCCTTGTGCTGCCAGTCCAGATCTGTCTGTGATACTTTCACTTGCGCAGCTCGGTCTGCCTGTTGGTTGTTGAGATGTTCCTCATTGGCCCGATTTTTGGGCACGTATGTGTCTACGTGGCGGACTCTCACAATCAGCTTCTCTACTCGGGTGGCAATATCTTGCCATATATCGGCAGCCCAGATGGGTTTCCCTCTGCGTTTCCAATTGGTTTTCTTCCATCGGTCTAACCATCCACAGAGAGCATTGGCCACCATCCATGAGTCGGTGTAGAGGTAAAGCTTTGGCCATTTCTCTCGTTCAGCAATGTCCAGGGCCAACTGCATGGCTTTAAGCTCTGCAAACTGACTCGACCCACCTTCTCCTTCAGTAGCTTCTGCAACTTGTCGTGTGGGACTCCATACAGCTGCTTTCCATTTGCGATTAGTCCCTACAATGCGACAGGAGCCATCGGTGAAGAGGGCGTAGCGTATTTCCTCTTTTGGCAATTGATTGTATGGTGGAGCTTCTTCCGCACGTGTCACCTGCTCTTCCTCTTCATCTGCTAGACCAAAATTTTCACCTTCAGGCCAGTTCGTGATGATTTCCAGGATCCCAGGGCGATTTGATTTTCCTATACGGGCGCGCTGCGTAATCAGGGCAATCCACTTGCTCCAGGTAGCATCAGTGGCGTGATGTGTAGAGGCAGCCTGTCCTGACAACATCCACTTCAGCACTGGTAGTCGAGGTGCCAGAAACAGCTGTGCTTCTGTGCCAATCACCTCTGAGGCGGCTTGAACTCCTTCATAGGCGGCTAGGATCTCTTTCTCTGTGGGGGTATAGCTGGCTTCAGATCCTCTGTAGCCTCGGCTCCAGGATCCAAGTGGTCGACCTCGAGTCTCACCAGGCACCTTCTGCCAAAGGCTCCAAGACAGGCCATTATTCCCGGCGGCGGAGTAGAGCATGTTCTGTATGTCTGGTCCTGTCCTGACTGGTCCAAGGGCTACAGCCTGAGCAATCTCATGCTTGATCTGGTCAAAGGCTTGTTGCTGCTCAGGGCCCCAGTGGAAATCATTCTTCTTACGGGTTACCAAGTAGAGAGGGGTTACGATCTGACTGTATGCTGGGATATGCATCCTCCAGAACCCTATGGCACCCAGGAAGGCTTGTGTTTCCTTTTTGCTGGTAGGTGGAGACATTGCTGTGATCTTATTGATGACTTCTGTTGGAATCTGACGGCGTCCATCCTGCCACTTCACTCCCAGGAACTGGATCTCTTGGGCTGGTCCCTTAACCTTACTCCGTTTGATGGCAAAGCCAGCTCCCAAAAGGATCTGGATGATTTTCTCTCCTTTCTGAAAAACCTCTTCTGCTGTGTCCCCCCACACGATGATGTCATCAATGTATTGCAGGTGTTCTGGAGCCTCACCCTTCTCCAGTGCAGTCTGGATCAGTCCATGACAGATGGTGGGACTGTGTTTCCACCCCTGGGGTAGTCGGTTCCAGGTGTACTGCACGCCCCTCCAGGTAAAAGCAAACTGTGGCCTGCACTCTGGTGCCAGAGGAATGGAGAAGAACGCATTAGCAATGTCAATAGTGGCATACCACTTTGCTGCCCTGGACTCCAGTTCATACTGGAGCTCCAGCATGTCCGGCACAGCGGCACTCAGCGGTGGGGTAACTTCATTCAAGCCACGATAGTCCACAGTCAATCTCCATTCTCCATCAGACTTATGCACAGGCCAGATGGGGCTGTTGAAGGGTGAGTGGGTTTTGCTGACCACCCCTTGGCTCTCCAGTTCACGGATCATCTTATGGATGGGGATCACAGCATCACGGTTCGTTCGGTATTGCCGACAGTGCACTGTCGTGGTGGCAATTGGCACTTGCTGTTCCTCAACTTTCAACAGTCCAACAGCAGAAGGACTTTCTGAGAGACCTGGCAATGAGTTCAATTGTTCAGTCCCTTCTGTCTGTACAGTGGCTATTCCAAAAGCCCATCTATGCCCCTTTGGGTCCTTAAAATATCCATTCCTGAGGTAGTCAATGCCCAGGATACATGGGGCGGCTGGACCAGTCACAATGGGGTGTTTCTGCCAATCTCTCCCTGTCAAGCTCACTTCAGCTTCTAGCACAGTCAACTCTTGAGATCCCCCTGTCACCCCAGAAATAGAAATAGTTTCTGAGCCCACATGTCCTGATGGCATTAATGTGCATTGAGCGCCAGTATCAACCAAAGCCTTATACTTTTGTGGGTCTGATGTACCAGGCCATCGAATCCACACAGTCCAATAGACACGGTTGTCCCGTGCCTCTACCTGGCTAGAGGCAGGGCCCCTCTAACACTGATCCTGGTCATAGCGGTCAGAACCTTTTCTCGATGAGTACACCTGGGAGGTGCCCTCCTGTGGGTCAGATTCTTGCCCGTGGGAAACTGGGACTGCACTTACTCTCACTGACCTTCTTCCATTCTCCTTCAGTTCTTGTACTCGGGCTGCAAGGGCACGGGTGGGTTTCCCATCCCACCGTCCCATGTCTTCTCCATGTTTGGCCAGGAAGTACCACATCTCAGTTCGTGAGGTCTGTCCACTTCCTCTGGCTGGGGGGCATCTGGCTCTGACTTCAGAGGTTCTCATTCGCACTGGTGCCACTTGCAGACTTTCCCTAATTTCCTCTCTGATCGCTTTTACCTCTGCAGGCAGCGTCTTGAGACTCTCAACCAATGTCTCTACAGCAGAAATATGGGCCTGCATTGGGCTGTGGGTCATGCCTTCATATATCCGGAGCTTATTTGCTACAGCGCCCACTGTTTCTTGGTTCTCTTCCCTATACATGGATGCCAGGAAATCGGTGTATTCAGCTGGCCCCGAGTGTGAAAGGTTCCACCACATATGTGGTGTGCATCTGACCTTGTCAGGGTCATTATTGGCTTGCCCACCTCTTCCAAAAAGCACGTCCATCATTGCCATCTCCCTCAGACGTAAAATTCCTTCTTCCATCGTCTTCCAAGTCTTCCTAATATGATGTTCCTGCAGGATTTCTCTATAAACAAACTTCTCTCTTACACTCGTTAGAAGTCGTGCCCAGAGTGAAAGGGGCTTTGATTCCCTCACGAACACCTGTTCAATAGCCACATCCTGGGCCAGAGCCCCCAAAAACCTGTCTTCAGCACCATCCAGTTGTAAGGTTTCACCCATAAGGTCCCAAACTCGGATCAACCAAGTCAGGATGGGCTCACCCGGGTGTCGAGCAATGTCTTTCCGCAAACTACGGAGATTATCAAATGACAATGACTCAGTGATGATCTCAGGCTCTGGGTCTGCTTGCTGTGGAGGTGCAGCAGCCCCCTCATCGTCCGCTGGATGGTCTAATTTGGTCTTATATTTCCTTTTCTGGATAGGGGCAACTTCCATAGGCTTGGCCTGTCCTCCTGATTTAGCCTCGTCCTGCATCACTGTAACATCAGAGGTTTTACCCTCTTCCCTTTTTTTAGCCCCATCCTGCATCACTGTAACGTCAGGGGTTTTACCCTCTTCCTTCTCCCTCTTCACTGTAACGTCTGGGGTTTTATTCTCTTCCTTTTCCCCCTTCACTGTGGCATCAGGGGTTTTATTCTCTTCCTTTTCCCCCTTCACTGTGGCATCAGGGGTTTTATTCTCTTGCTTTTCCCCATTCACTGTGGCATCAGGGGTTTTATTCTCTCGCTTTTCCCCCTTCACTGGGCTAGGCTTCTGAATGCATTCTGGAAAAACCCTGGCCCTACCTTCAAACATTCTGTAAGCCGCAGGGATACAACCTTGCAGAAAAACCATAAAGAGCAAGATATCTCTGGCATCCAGGGAGAATTTAAACATCTCAAAAGCTGTTGTAGCAGACTTGAAT
The DNA here is from genome assembly GCF_047495875.1 of Pithys albifrons albifrons. Taxonomy (NCBI): domain Eukaryota; kingdom Metazoa; phylum Chordata; class Aves; order Passeriformes; family Thamnophilidae; genus Pithys; species Pithys albifrons. Next base: position 47,621,928 of record NC_092497.1, read on the forward strand.
GGGGAATGGACAAAGGGTTGGGAGAAGAGATTCCCCTTTGTTCCTTCCCAAGGGTCCATACTATTATCACTGAATCCCCAGAGGTAGCAGCTTAGGTTGCGGCAGGAAAACAGTCTGGAGAACACCACCCACATGACATCCAAAGGCATCGAATTTATGGCACCATAAATCCAGAGTAAGAACTCAATAATAATTGCAGCTATTTGAGTTTTACTCATTGATTTGTTGATAAGACTTAAACCTGCCGCTCCTTTTGGCATGAATTTGTACCAACAAAAAGCCAATATATTATACAGGATGGTCCTGATGAACCCTAAGCTCAAGACCCACATGGTGCCACAAAATAGCAGTTATCCTTCTTTGTTTACAAGCCCCACACGTTGGGCGCCAAGAAATGTCTCGGTTTGAGGGGAAAAACCAAAATGTTTTACCCACAAGCAGGGGAGGGGCCTCCTCCACAATAATCACACCACTCTTTATCAAATTTAAGAAAAGGAATTTTAATACAAGAAGGATAACTGCTATATATATATATATATATATATATATATATATATATATATATATATATGTAAACAGACTAGTGCAACCCACTTCCCCAACACCACAAGAGAAAAAAAAAAAACAACAACAACAAAACCCAGCAGGTTTTCCTCCGGGAGAAAAGGTTATACTTAAGTGTCCTTGTCACAGCCCGGCTGGCTGCAGAGTGAGTTTCAGTCCCTCTCCAGCGAGACAAACGAGCAGTGAGCTTTCAGATGGACTCAGTCTCTTCCCCCTGTGTTCCCCGTCCAAGAAGCAGAAAGGTACGAGCAACCAGCAGCAAATCCAAGGCAGGCAGCAGCACGGCAGGAAAAAAGTAGTCCGAAGTAGGCAGCGGCAAGACAGCCAGGGAAAACCCCAGCAGTAACCAGCAGGGCAGCCTGCCTCCTTGGAGCCCCCACTCCCCCGTTCCGCCGAGCCAAGACTGAGGAGAATATCCAAAAAAAAACCCAAAAGAGACAAACCTGCCCCCACCCCAGCGATCACAGTTAACTGCTTCTTTTGTTAACCGCTGGCCTGGGCAGTTAAGTGGCAGGGGAGAGAATTTACATAATAATCCCAAACTACAACAATTCCCTAATCTTCTGAGGTGACAGCCAGCTGAAAAAGAGTATATTTTATTCTATGAAATATTAAATAAGACCACTCTCCAGTAAGGTCACTGTATCTATGAGGAGGAAGAAGAGGTAGAAAAGCCCCGATGGCTTGCACTAGGATCTGGTTAACTGTTGTCTGATTATATGAGAAATTCTCCTGCAGGATTTCTGGCAGTCCCAGAGGTACATTGCTACTGGTGCTTCATACAAAACCTTTTTTTTCCTTTTTTTTTGTCTTTTTTCTTTTTCTTTTTTTTTTTTTTTTTTGAGGGGTGGGAAGTCTACCACAAAGGACAAACATCAAAGAATAAACAGGCAAAACAGTATTTTAAATGCCTCCAGATATTTCTTAGATATTTTGTAAGAAGACATGGTTCTCTAAGACATTTATCTATGTTTTGTGTGTTACAGCTTATATTAGGAATCAGTTGTTTATATCATTGACACTGTACCTCTTACAGGGCAGAAAAGTGACTCATCGGTACTGAGAACTGGTTCTTCAGTGGAAGAGTGTCCATTTGGCAAGACAGAAGGAATACAACAGCTGAGAGGAGCTCCAGGTCCTGGGTGTTAACCTGTTACCTAGAGGGGATATGCTCCCCCACTCTCCCTCACCACGTAGTCCCCAGAGAGCCCAAAAAGCACCACACAGAGATCACAGGAGAGGAGATTATTACACAGGAGAGATTATTGCTCAGGGGTAAGGGTATATAAAGGTTTTGGGGGATCAAAATACCACCAATAGTGAGCAAGGGGGGATTTGGACTTTTGCCAATAGGAATCCAGGATTGAAAACCAATAGAAAGGAGTAAATAAGAACCAATGAGAAAACTTCTTGAAACTTCCTTCCAGAACCCTACAGGCATTCCTAATGAGGGATATAACACTTATCTCAAGGGATTTTGGGAAGGAGAACAGTGACTTGGCAAAAAAGAACAAGGGAATCCATTATGTCCATTTATACAACAGTAAAACCCTCTGTTTTTAAAGGCATTTGGGTTAGCTTCTTCATCTTCTTCACAAGTCCATTTCTGACAGGACTTCTTCCATTCCAGATACTGTAAATCCATTGCTACAAAGAAAGGCTTACCAGTTCTCCAGATTAGTCCTTCTTAGCAGGCAGTGCCAGTCACATTAAAGATCTCAACATATGATGTGTAGCAGCAGAAAATGCTTAAAACCAGAGCTCAAAGTGAGATACACAAAATGCTTTCTCTGTTCCCTTCCTCATCTCACCTTCCTGCCTGTAACACAAATGCAACTTCTGCTTCATCCTCTTCTGCTGTGGATGTGTTCAATACTGTTGCTATAAAAAGGAAACTGAAGCTCAGCTAGATTAACCTGGGTAGCTCAATATGCTGGCATAGGTGAACCTAATTCTGGCTGCAGGCATCAGAAGCCAGGAGGGATTACTAATACCATTTTAGAGCTGCTGGAAATGAGACAGGAAAGTTGAAACACTTTATTCATGGCCAAAAATGAAATAGAGATGAGACGAAATGCTTTTGGAAGGTCCTATCCTCCTTAAAAGTAGCTGGAGAATTATATTTTTTTCAGCATGAATTCTTCAAACCCATGCCTTTTTTCCTTCCATCATAGGTCAAGTTTACTCTAAGACTTCAACTCCTAATGTCTGGGCTGAGAAGAATCCGTGTCTGGGATAGTGCAGACTCAGTTTGAATCCCTTCACTGCCTCTTTGAGGCAAGATCCTGAGTACTCCATGCTGCTGATCCCCCTCTTTGTATTTTCTTTATTCTTCTCCATTTTGTATGGAATTAGGCCAGAGCCATGTTGTCTGACTTTCTCATGCTTCAAAAAAATGAGCCAGAGATTTCAGTTTATATCTTTTCTCTAGACCAAGTAGATAAGAATTTTGACTTCTACATCACATTCCAAGAGACTTTTCAGGTGAAAGGTTATTCTGAAATGCAGCAACTGCTTATGAAAATGTTTTGAAGGATTTCCTTTCTTCTGTGCTGAATTGAGGTTTTCAGCCACAGGAGGAGTGGAGCTCTAGAAAAGACTTCCAGGAGGAGCAGTTGAATGCCAAAGTTCACCTGTTTTCAGAGTTCTACCCTTTAATACTATATTTCTATGAGCATGTTTTTTGAAACACACCTAGTTTTGGAAAAAACCCAACAAATTAAAAGCTAAAAAAGTTGTAGCTAATCCTATTAGTTCTGCCACAAAGTTAGAAAAAGTAAAGTTATGTAGTTTAGTCTTTGGGGTGTTGTTTTTCTTTTCTTTTTCTTTTTTTTTCCCCTAAACAACACTGCTGTGTTTCTTGTGTGTTTTTATACAATTAGAAGCTTATTAACATGTCTTAATGTGTGCTTTTGAATACCTTTGAAATTGAATGCACTTATGTAGCAATTTAATATGCATTTAAATTTTGAAAAGCTCTATTTGAAGCTTTGTAGAGCTGTGTTTGACACTGCCTTAGTAGAGCTCTGCAGCTGCATGTGCTTGATATGTTTTCATGCCACAGGGCATTTTGAAAGATTGTTGCATTTCACAGCACCTTCCAGGGACCACTGCAAACAGGGAGAGTATCTTGTCCTCTCCAGAAAGCCAAATACCTCCACCTTAAAAAAGGGAAAAAACTATTGATACTGCATTAATGTGGCACAGTAACAGAACAACTCCACACAGCAACCTGTAAAAGATAGAGAAGAATAAGACAAGTTCGTGGGAGATGTGACAGATAGTTACACACAGATCTTTGTAATGCTACTTTTGGAATGGATTAGAAACTAGGACAGATCTAATATGTACACAGATTTTCCTAATCAAAGCATGTCTTGCTAGATAAGGCTAAACAATGCTTTCCTTTTGCCAAAATGTGTGCTCTCATTTTCCTTTTCCTCTGGCTATATGATCCCTAGTTCTTTGATTCCTTCTGAAAATCTTCAGTGTGTGGGCAAAGAGGGAGTTGTGATCCTTCCTTGTCCTCATCTCCCAGGTCAAGTAACCAGAGCCTGAAGACTGCATCATTTGCCTGCCAGACTGTAGATGCAACTCTAAAGAAACAGCCAAGGCACACTTAAATGCATATGTAGAGGCTGAGGAAATCCTAAACTCCTTTAACTTCCTATGTTATCATATTTTGTACTAAAGACTCACTTTCTTTCAAAAAATCACGTTACCAAAAAACCAGAAGAATTCAACTTTTCTTCCGCAGCAGATTGAATTGTCTTAAAAGATAATGCATCTTTTGCATGGACCTAACTGGGATGATACTTCTTTTTCCTGTCTAGTTTTACATTACCTGTCCTTTACATAATAGTATCTGATAGTAGAGGATATATGTTAAAGAATGGTAACATAAAATACTGACCTCCTTTATCAGAGAAGTACAGTCTTTCAAACTATGGCCTTGCCACCCCGACATCCAATTCCATCAGATCTCGGAAGCTTAACAGGGTCAGGCCAGGTTAGTACTTGGATGGAAGACCTCCTGGGAATACTGGGGGCTGTAGGTTCTAGTCCTGAGGACTTCACTCTCACTGTCCAAGCTTGCTCTGCCGTGGCTGATGAACCCTAGGAGCAAAGGGTGGGGCCAGTTCTGCACATGCAGTGCCTCACCTAAAAAGTCCACTGTGCAGGCTCAAAGGACACAGTCATGTGGGTAGAGCCCTTCCCAAAACCTTCATTTGCGAAGCCTAGCCACGATGATCATGAAACAATCTTTCAGCAGCAGTTATCGAAGCCAGGTATCAAGGTTTCACTGCTTATCTATGGCTCAATTTTCAGTCTTGTATGAACCTTAGTACTGTTCCAGTTCAGACTAGGGCTGAAACAGGAAACTAAGTTTGATTATCTGGCAAAATAACCAATATTAAAACAATAGTGAAAATAACAACAAAACCAAAATTGTTGGCCAGATACACAGAGATTATTTTATTTTGTTATTTGTGTTTACTAACCAAATACCAATTTGTACATGAATACTTGAAAGTTGAATGTTCTAGACATCTAAAAATTATGATTGCCAAAATTCTTTGTAAAAATAGGTCCAAAGTCAGCAAGAAAAAAAAAGAATCCAAGCATATTGAAAATTATCAAAAATAAGTTTCTGGTTGCCAGGCTCTGTTTTCATATATTCACTTGTCCCGTGAAAGGGAGAAGGGCAGAAATGCAAAGATTTCTAGTCCCACCTGTATTAAGTTATTAGCTATAACATCCTTGGAACAATCAAAGCTTTATGAACCCAGCACTGCCTGTCGAAGACTGGACAGAACACAGGCTGGAAAGATGTTTGACCTTCCTGTGAGGACCAAACTTAAGCCGGGGAGAACTTATTAGCTATAAGCATCTCCAGAAAATCAGAGTCTTATGGACCCAACACTGCCTATGAACTTGGGTAGGACACAGGTTGGAAGGATCTGTAACCTCTGCTATGAGACCACACTTAATAGCAAGAAAAGAACTTTCCCCACAACGGCTCCCAAAATAACTTATTAGTGCAAGTATGTGACAGTTATTGTGGGGTTTGCGTTGCCAGTGATAATGGTTAGCTGCAAGATTGTATTAAATTGATAACAAAATACCCCAAAAGAAACACATTCTACAGAGACAAGCACACCAAACTTAAGTTTCAATATAGCAGTGCACCCCCTCCCACGACAGACAGGATCTAACAACAGAAAACTACTAACCAGAAACATAACAACCTCAACTACAAATCCAGAACCTCCCTTAGTAACACAGAGCAACAAAATGACTTGCACACCACCTTCTCTGTAAAACAAAGCAAAAGGAAAGAATGGACCTGTTTCCTATTAACGCACATGTTGGAAAGGAACTGCACACTATAAAGGAATGCATCAACTAATATGAAATATTTGCCAAGAAGACATTTATTTTTTCTCCCCCACCCCAGTAAACTTTATCATTGCAGAAAGATTAAAGTAGTGGCTGTCTGGTAGCTGAAAGAGGAGCTGGTTACAGACTCACAGTTTTGCAGAGAGTATTTTTAGAAAACTGCCGTATTTTTATTCATAGTTGCTTCAATAAAGTAAATTCTCAGCAGTCCCTTACAGCAACAAACCAGCTGGAAACAATAATACATATATCTCAGAAGGACAACACACAGGCTATTCAGAGATAGAGGGGAAAAATACAGAATATTATGCACAAATTATTGTATTCTGGCACGTAGTACGCAACAATTATTTAATTTAAATTAGCTATCTATTTACTGCTTTCTATTGCAAATCACTTTAAAGTAGTATGAATATATGGAGCATTTTAGAATTAATGGAAATGTACTAATATGAAAATTCTTAATAGATTGAAATATATTTTAGTTGCTTGTAAAATTTTAATTGCTATGACTTATCAACTACAACAAGTAAAATAATACCATTAAGTTCCCAAAATACCTAATTATGTTTATGAATAGTTGGTTCAACTGCTCATCTTTCCAAATGGCACACATTCATAGAATCATAGAGTGGTTTGTGTTGGAAGGACCCTAAAGATCATCTTGGTCCAAGCCTTCTGCCATGGTCAGGAACACCTTCCACTGGAATAGGTTGTTCAGAGCCCCATCCAGCCTGGCCTTGAACACTGCCAGGAATGGAGCATCCACAACTTCACTGGGCAATCTGTTCCAATGCCTCACCACTGTCATAGTAAAGAATTTCTTCCTCATATCTATTGTACACCTACTGTCTCTGAGAGTTTGAAGCCATTCTCCCTTGTCCTGTCACTACATGCTTTTAGAAAAAGTCTCTATCTGTCCTTCTTGTAGGATCTCCTCAGCTACTGAAAGGCTTCAATTAGGTCACCCCAAAGCTTTCTCTTTTGCAGGCTGAATAATCTCAATTCTCTTAGCCTTTTCTCATGGAAGAGGTGCTCCATCCCTCTAATCAACTTAATCACTCTTCTCTGGACTTGTTTTAAGTGGTCCATGTCCCAGAACTGGGTGCAGTGTTCAAGGGAGCTTGTTGAAACATTTCAGTATTTTATTTATTTTATTGATTTGATTTGGTCTGGTCTGGTGTGTTTTATTTAATAAATAAGTCAATGAGTTTGCAGCTTGAAGCATTCAGTCTTAGACAATGAATCAGAGGGTGTATGGTGTTTATGGGATTTATGGTAACTTACCTTAGAAAAGCAAGTGGACTTGCTTCTTCAGAAAATGTAATTCTGACAGCTTTGTTTTGGCTTACAACTCAATCAAGTCTTTAAACAGCTTTACCTCAGTATCTCTATGCCAGTTGCATTATACGTTCATATTTATATATAGAAAATGGTTCAAGACACTAAAATGCAAAAAGGTGTTGTAACAGATAAGTTTTAATGGCTTGTCTAGATAAGGAACAGGTAAGCTCTGATTAGTCACACAATTTATATACTTGGGTTTGTAGCAAGACCGTTTGATGAAACAAGGGCCAGGCAAGTGTTCTGTGAGATCTGCTTCCCTTCAGAGGGATTTATGGGTTTGGGCTCGAGGACATAGCTGCAAAGAGCAGCTGCAAGTATGTGATTTGGAGGGTATGAAAGACATGAAAAGTTGAGGATTCAGGCTGGCCTGACTGAACTATATTCATAACAGAAAGAGGAGATGTGCTTGCTCCATTTTTACAAATTTCCATTGCCCTGTCAATGCTAGGCAAGGAGAAGGAACTAATCCTTCTGGCTGAGGCAATGCCATAGACCAGAACCAGAGGAGGTTCCCCTGACTCCCATGGCACTGCTGCAGAGATGCTGCAGATGACCAGTGGATTCCTGCAGCTTGTTCATGTCCAGGACATAGACAGGGATCTGTAATGGAGATGTTCCATTGAACCCTATGAGCTCCAGGAGTAGGATGAAAAAATTTCAATACCACATTTGCCTTGAATTTTGCCATCTCTGCAAAATACTTTGGTTTAGCAATGCATCTCACCTTACTCCTCTATACCATTTTTTTTTTTTTAGTAAATTTTCCTCATTGCAGTGCATGTGGTATTTGGATATGTTAGGATCAGCCACTAGTGTCTGCCTTTTCCTAAAGCTGTGCATATTTTCTCTTCTATTAGTAATTATATTCTGGTTTCAATTTCAAAGTGGGCAGTAGTGACAGATTTCTCTGGGTATTGTATCTGGCAAACATGAAATATTTAATGGCTTTTTGTTTCCCAGATCACTAAAAAGTGCAGGAATGAGTTCTAAAACTTCAGCCTTGGCCTATTTAATTTTTCAAGCAGCTTTTTCCTATACACATTGCAGACCCATGTGAATGAAGTGGTGATGTCATCTAACTTCTTGAAAAATTGACACAAGAGTATAAAAATTTATTTTCAGTTCCACTGCATTTAAGTCCACACACTTTAAAGTAGCCTCACAATAACATTCCTTTAAAGGAAGTTACAAGCTAGCTCTTCTAAGCTCATTTCTTTTTTATTTCATCTTGCATACCTATTGTATCTACCTGAGGGTGATTCTTACTTCCAACATGCATATATGACTGCACACTTTGTAAAAGGGTGTTGTTAAATAGTAGGAGAAAAATGAGGCATTGCAGAAAGAAAGAGCCTAACCTTTAAAACCAAAATGCAAAACCACTCTTTACTACAGCATCTGTTTTATCCTTTCCATTTATTTTCTATCATTTTGGTAGTGGTACGGACTTACGTAGGTAATATGGTACTTGCATAGGAATTACATCCTATGCAATACCACTGAAACAAACCGTTTGAGAATGCCAAAGTCTCTCCCCTGCTCTTTGCAACAGTGTGGATGAGGCTTTTGTGAAAAGGAATATAGCAATTAAAATAGAGTTTCCTAATTCCTCAGCCTTTTTGAAAATGAAGACTTGTGCCCACACACACACATGGCCCATCAGTTAATTCTGTGAAGTAGAGTGCAAGTTACGATGGGTCATGATGTAAGCTGTGGCAGCCATGCTGAAATATTCTTTGGAAACATAAATTTTTGAACCTAAAAGTATGAGCTGTTAAGGGTAAACTCCAGTAGGCAGCTGCTCACTCACAGCCTGTAGGGAGACAGGGGGAGAGGATTAGAAGGTTGAAAGGAAGGAAACTTGTGATTGAGTTAAAGATAGTTTAATAGGTGAAGAGGGGAAAGGATATAAAACATCTCAAAATACTGGCGATGCAAGAGCAATTCCACACCATCAGCTGCCTGATGTTCAGCCACACCCTGAACAAGGGTGACACAGGAAAACTTCCCTACAGTTTCATTGCTGAGCATGATTTTATATATAACATATCAGATATCCCTTGGTCACTTGGGATCAGCAGTCCTGTCTGCATCCTCTCTTAGTCTACTTGCTTGGGGGAGAGATTGAGAAATAGGAGGACCTGGCACTCTGCAGGCACTGTTGAGAAGTAGCTAAAATACAGGTGTGTTATCAAAGCTGGTCACAGTGGTCACAAATGCAGGATATAGCACCATATGAGGTGATATGAAGAATATCAATTCCACTCCAGACAAACACAGTACTCGATTAAAAACTCTACCTCTCTCAACTATGAGATTTTTTGCTATTTCATTTGTAATGTAAATGATTTAAATATTTTGTTTTGCTCTGTTGTTTGTAGAAGGCATAACTAAATTCAGTGGAGAGCTGTAAGTGCAATTGTCCTGACACAGCTCAGCTAGGACCTAAAGCTGCATTATAGTAAAGGCAAAAAATTTTTCTCTATGTGGCAGACACTGCTAAGTTACTTGTTTTCAGAATATTAGTTTGATTCTCCTACTATTTCTTTCCAAACTGGTCTGGGGAACTTTCTTGTTGAGACCCATGTATATTTTCAAAGTAGTCTCAATCTGATTTTCAACAAAGAAATATGTACAACGCTGCTTAAAATTATTTGAGTGCCTAGCAATTTCCTACTGAAACCTAGCAGACACTGACACTTGGGCATCTCTGAGGATTTGAGCTTTGGAAGATTATTAAGCAAATTTTCAAAGGCTCCTGAAATGAACAGGAGTTGTGTTATATTTCAGTGTGATTACAACTTCAAAGTCCACCAATTACTTGAGAAGTGGAACTGTGGGGTTTTTGGAAATGTTGTACTGGCTTCACTGAAATGTAAGTGACCTGGCCTAGCTGAACTGTTACAATTTTTGAGGTCCTTGTCATTGCAGATGATATTCTAGAAAACAAGAATTCATGGATAAAAAAAAAATTGTAAAGATTGTTGTCTAACCACGAAGGTCAATGGCTAAAGAACTTCTAAAATACTAAGGAATATTATCTCCATTTATTCCCAAAGCTACCTATGTAGAAACTATCAAAAAGTCACATAAACACCTATGGATATCTAGGTCATGAATTATTCTTAAGTAATCTATAATCTGGCTTCATAATGCAATACTTCCAGCTTTACTCCTATTTAAAAATTGTTTCTAATGTTACTGCTGCATCACAGAATTTTTTTCTTCTTTTTTCTTTTTGAGAAATTACCACAAAATTAAAAACTAAGAAACTATTTTTAAATTCTATGTATTACAGACATTGTGTTCTTATTTTTTAGGTTTTGCTGGAGAATCTGTAATTTTAAGAAGAAATCCTTAAAATAAAATGAGTACTGCTTTATGTAACTATTGTCCTAAATTTCTCTAAAATATAAATGTTCAAATAAATGAGGAAAAATTAAAAGTGTAATAATTCCACAGGGGACACAGATATTTCACATGGTCCAGAAAGAAATGTGATTTCCTGAGTACCCATGGATATGCATTAATGCAGTGCACAGAGCTTCACATATAATTGTCAGAGACTGAAACGGTTAATGATTTATGCATTCGAAGAGACTGTGCAGGCTTTTGACTTTTGCATCATACCCCTGATGGGCAGTTGGGCCCATCCCTTCCTTCAGTGCTAGAGGTGTCAAACCCTGAAGAGGCGAGAAAGGCCATTGCCCTGCCGTCCACATGAACCCGGCAAATAATGGGGATTCACAGCCCGGCTGGCGACACTGCTTCATGGAAAACAACCCCCTGCCTCGGGGGTAGGTGCAAAAGGCATGCTGAGGGTATAAAAATGGACTGGTGACTTTGGGAATTTGGGTTCTGTTCCTGGCCCGCACTGCCTGCAGATGGAGACCATGGCCTGCAGGATTGCTGAGATGCAATGTTGATCTCTGGGCGGTGACTATGAAACAGTCTCATCTTTTTCTTATCTCTTCTTTTTCCTTGCTGTCCTGGACTCTTCTCCTGTCTTTCTTCCCCCTATGCACCTTCCCCCGCCAACCCCCCCCCCCCCCCCATCCATTAAGGTTATCTTCTATGTCACATTACACGGAATTGGTAAATAAACACCGATTATATAGTGCCGTTTCACTTTAATCCACCCCAAAGGGAATGATTAATAACAACCTAGGTTACCCCCGTCCCCTTCCCAGGAGCGGGTCGTAACAATAATGACATAGAAATTTCACACCCGAATAGAGCCAGCGTTGCACACTATAGCCCTCACATAGATATATACTGAGAATGAAAGTATTAGTCTCTGCATAAACATGTTTGTCCTTGTTTTAGGAGGATTAAATGCCCTGGTGCACTCAAGTGCAGAGAGAAAAGGCACTCTAGAGTTGAATCAGCAACAAACCCATGGCAAGCAAACATAATTTCTCTGACTGCTCTGGGGAGGAACAAAAAAAAGAAGAAAAGCCTCTCTCTTCCCCACTCTTTCCCTGCCTCCTTCTCCCCTTCTCTCCTAGAAGGACAATATGCTTGTCTGCCATCCCATTCTTTCAAGGTCCTATTCTACCTGTACCTATGCAAAAACGAAGAAGAATGAGTTTAGAAATTATTTTGTTATAGTAGTGTTGAACCATCCTAATGGCATGTGTAGGACTCTGAAAGATCTTGCAGGTTAGAGGTACTTAGAAGCATGTAGCTAAAAGATGATCTTCAAAAATACCTTCTTTTTATTCCAGATCTGTACTCAGCACAAAAGCAGTGTCAAAAAGAAAACAAGTCATTATTTTCTCTGCTTTCCTATTTATCATTTTTGTTTTGTTACAGATTATCTGGCAAAGAAAGATACACAATTTCTGTTGTAATTTAACAGCATCGATGTGATGGGGTATGTATGAGTGGTACTGAATTTAATTTTTATACCTGTAACATTCTCCACAACAAAACAGTGAATTACAAAAAGCACAGACTTCTTACAGAAGAATCAACTCCAAATGTCCCTAGAGATGGCAGTTTTCAGTGATGAATTGTACTGATATTACAAGGGAAATATCCTCTGGTAAAAATTGCTGTTAGGAAAAAACCCCAAACTCAAGATGTCAAGCACATGAAAGTAACATCATATTTAGGCACACACAAACACTGAGTGAAACATTTGTGAACCAAAGTGATCCTTGTACTGTAAGCACCTATTGATTGATAATTTACAGCAAATGTGAATGGGAATACAGAACATGTGAATTTTTAGACTTAGAAATTCTTTTACTACTAGACTCCATTTGCCCTATTGCAAAACAAGAGAGTCATGCACAAAAGCACCTAGTAAAACCCAAAATATGAAGTCACATTTGGACTGTTCTGTCCAATTTTGAGCTCCATGGTACAAGGCAATATGACATTGGAAAAAACTGAAGTGAGTTCCACGAAGGACCACCTAGATGATTAAGCAACTGAGGCAGCTGTCCCATGAGGAGAGGCTGACAGAGAGCTGAGTCTGTTGAGCCTGAAGAAGAGAAGTGTAATAGGGAAATCTTGCAGTCTTCAGCTCTGTAACGGGAGAATATAGAAAGATGGAGTGATACTCTCTTTGAAAGTCCATAAGGGTAAGAGGAAAGGCAACAGGCTTAATTTGCAAGAAGAGATGTCCCAATTCAACACAGGTAAGCTTTTCTCTATGAGGATGATAAAAAGCTGAAAGAAAGGCCCAGGAATTCTCCATCCTTGAAGATAGCCAGAATGTGACTGGACACAGCCCACCTAACTGAAACTGGTCTGAATGAGGTGTTTGAAGCAGACAACCTCCAGATGTCTCTTCTAATATATTCTGTTCTGTGATTCTGTGGTCACCTTAACAGAATGAAAAAAAATCCTGATAGTTTTAGTCCTTAAATTTTTTTTGTTTTCTTATTTTCTTAGACAATGTTTTCCTAATTGCATTTTTATATGCTCTCATTCTTGTTTTGCTTCAGTCATATGTGTTTAGATGTGTTCTGATGCAGATTCACTGGAGGATAAAATGGTAAATAAACTCATGAATGATTGCTTATATATTTCTATTTCTTAGTGCTTCTTGTGCTAAGAAAACAAGTTATCCTGTAAATTTCATAGCTAATTATTTCTAAATTATTTCAGTAATAATTTAGTTTCTTCTTCAGCTCAGCAAGTGTCTAGAAGCAGATCATGGTTTCTTCAATCAATTTGCTACTCTTCCTTCAAAAGTGTTTGTTTTTCCTGCCTGTGACAGTCTACAGTGGGATTCTGTACTGGTTATTAAAGTTACAAACTTGTTCAAGAGAAAAATGACTAACTACTGCACTGGCCTTTAACAAGATGGATGTGAACTTGGAGTTGCAGACCTGAAAAAGGATGGATGCCTTCAGAAAGACTGGAAATTACTGTTCCCCTTGCAAAGGTCATGATGTCAGGTTCTAATGTAGCAGCATTGCAACAGTCTGGAAGGAATAGTAAACACAGAGTGCTATGAATGAGTGTCTATGAAATTCAAGGGCTGTGGAGATTTGCCTTGACCTGTCATCTGTTTTCATATCTCATGTTTAGTGGTCTATGATTGTAACCTTTCTGGTGCAAATATAACATCCAGTTCTTTGGAAAGCAGTGTTTGTGTTTGTATCACGTGTATTGTCTGACAGGCTGGCAAAGCCTGCTGAGCAGCAGTAGAGGTAACAATTAATTCAAAATACTATATGAGAACAATTCTCCTGGGTTCATGAGTCTGACCAAAGTAAATTTAAAATAGGTTTCTGTGAGAAAATGGACTTGTATCTCAAGTGATAAAAATTACTGTCCTTGTTCAGCAGGAGGGACCAGCTAACCCTGTGTGTGGGTGATCAAAGCTGTGTATTCTACCCCCTCTATTCATTCCCCAAGGTCAATGGGCCACTAGCAGCAGCTGCCCAGGGAGCCATTATCACTTCACACCCAGCCTGAGGGGGGCGGAGCTGCCAATGGGCCATCAACAGCTCAACACCCCCTGGCTCCCAGAGTTAATCACTCATTGTGTGAGTCCCTGCCCAGGGGGAGGGACTGAGAGCTCCCTGAGGGTACATAAGTGGTGGGTAAGAAGACCTCGGGAACTTCTTGTCGGATCCAGAGCAGCAGCAGGACCTCGACAGGAGGAGATCCCCGCTCTCACCCAGACCACAGCCCTCGCCTGCACCAACAGGTTTTTCTTTTCCTTTTGCTCTGGACTTGGGGGAGCCACAGGGGTCTCAGCACAAGGGCAAACAAACCCCCTTGGGTTTGTGCCCCAGGACACTGGGTTATACTGCTGGGGTATTGTGAGTTGAAAGCAATTTCCCTTTTGTGTCAGTGTTGTTATTGTAATATTATTATTAAATTTTAGCTCTGACTTATAATCTCTCTCGTGGTGAGTTCATTTCTCCTGCTGGTTCACCTTCAAACCAGCACATCTTTTGGCGCCCAACGTGGGGCCACGAGAGAGAAGTCAGAATTACAATTTCATTTTGTGTATTTGGATACAGAAACTCCCTGACTACCATGTTGCTTGATGTATTCATGTGGATGGTGTATCTGGGCCTGTTCATATTTCGACACATGGGGAACCATGTGCCTATTTTGATGCTCTCTTTAATACCAGGGAGAAGGATCAAAATTGCTTTATTAATATACTATGTTTATGTTGTCATAACATCAGAAGCAATGAATTTCAATGTGAATGTATATTCAGTCTGGTGTGCCTGTCCTGGTTTGGGTTGTTACCTCTGGGGTCTCATTAAAAATAGCACCCAGACTGTGGGGAAAACAGGCGGAGATGGTTACTTCCACCTTTTCACCTCCGCTACAACAATCATTGAAAATATTGAGCTTCCTTTTGATGTTAGGGACAGCATAATCTTGCTGTTAGTGTTGCTTTGTCTCCTCTGTACTGTATACACCATGTTTAGGGTCAGAACTGGGCTTTCTAAGGAGACTTGCTGGAGGCCTGCCCTGGGAGCGGATGATGTTGAGTGGCACGGGAAGTGGGAAGATATGGGCCAGTATTTGGAGACCTTCTCTCCTCAAATGATCTGGAAATTCACCCCGGAACAACTGCAGGACCCTGCCAAAATGCTAAGCTATGTGAAAGGAAGATGCTCTGGTAGTCCCAGAGATGTGCAGCTCACAGCAACCTGCTGGGCCCTGGCCACTGCCTACCGCACACTGCTTGGTGTGGCACAGCATCATCAGGAGGAGGGGAAAAGGAGCAAATCCACAGGCACCATGTCCACCCAAACCACGGCTGAGCCAGAAAGGAAGAGAGATACATCAACTAGCACCATGCCCACCCAGACCATGACTGAGCCAGAGAGGAAGAGAGATACATCAACCAGCACCATGTCCACCCAAACCATGGCTGAGTCAGAGAAGAGAAGAGATACATCAACCAGCACCATGCCCACACAAACCACAGCTGAGCCAGAGAGAAAGGGAAACAAATCAATCAGCACCATGTCCACACAAACCATGGAGGAGCCAGAAGGACAACAGAAACCGATAGCAGTTGCCCCTGTCCAGAAAAGAAAATCAAAGACCAAATCAGTTCGTATAGTGAATGACGAGGAAGAGTCAGGACCTTCATCTCAAGCAGAAGAAATGGAGCCAGAAATAATCACCCGGTCCCTATCCCTGGGAGAGCTGCGTGAGCTCCGGAGAGAGTTCACACGACAGGCAAATGAGTCCATCTTGACCTGGCTACTTCGAATCTGGGATGCTGCAGCCAATGATACAATTCTAGACGGGAGTGAGGCGAGGCAGCTGGGATCCCTTTCTCGAGATGTTGTCATTGATCAGGGCATTGGAAAGAGACAGGAAACTCTCAGCCTCTGGCGGCGACTGTTGTCAAGCGTGAGGGAGAGATATCTTTGTAAGGAGGACCTCCATGTACAGCAAGGACAGTGGAACACGATGGAACAAGGTATCCGGTGCTTAAGGGAATTAGCCGTACTGGAGATAATCTTTTCAGAGGATGAGAGATTCCCTAAAAGTCCAGATGGTGTCCAGTGCACATCCCAGATGTGGTTAAAATTTGCACGACTTGGGCCAGAAATGTATTCTCGCTACCTTGCAACATTGCAGTGGAGAGAGGGAGAAGACAAGGTGGGTGCACTGGTCAGCAAACTCAGGATTTATGAAGACACTGTCACTGCTCCATTACGAGCCCACGTCTCAGCTGTGGAAACAAAACTGGCTGAACTGGAAGAGAAGATTAAGGAAGGACTCTTCCATATCTCTCCAGAACAAACAAGAGTCTCTGCCATCAGAAGCAGGCGTCTTCCAGCTAAGGAGAAAGGGTACACTCCACGCGGCAATCTGTGGTTTTACCTCCATGAGCATGGAGAAGATATGAGGAAGTGGGATGGGAAACCCACCTCTTCCTTAGCAGCTCGGGTACGTGAATTGCAAAGAGGCACAACTAACACAGGGAATTCTTCAAGGTTGAAGGCTGCTCCGGTCTCTCGTGGGCAAGGCTCCAGACAGTATAGGAATGATGATGTTATGCCCTACCCTCTTGAAGGAACCTCCTGGTCATATTCACAGGGAGACCACAGTGAGTACCATGACCAGGACTACGGGGGCCCTGCCTCTAGCCAGGTAGAGGAGAGGGACAATCGGGTTTATTGGACTGTGTGGATTCGGTGGCCTGGCTCATCAGACCCACAGAAATACAAAGCTTTAGTGGACACTGGTGCACAATGCACGTTGATGCCATCAGGATACATCGGGGCAGAATCCATCTCTATTTCTGGGGTGACAGGGGGATCCCAACAGCTGACTGTACTGGAAGCTGAAGTCAGCTTGACTGGAAAGGAATGGCATAGACACCCCATGTGACTGGTCCAGAAGCCCCGTGTATCCTTGGCATAGACTACCTGAGGAATGGGTATTTCAAAGACCCAAAGGGACTGCGTTGGGCCTTTGGCATAGCTGCTGTGGAGACAGAGGAAATCAGACAGCTGAGCACCTTGCCTGGCCTCTCAGAGGACCCTTCTGCTGTGGGACTGCTGAAAGTTGAAGAACAATTGGTACCGCTGGCCACAGCCACAGTGCACCGTCGGCAATACCGCACTGACCGAGACTCTGTGACCCCCATACACAAGATGATTTGTGAGCTGGAGAGCCAAGGGGTGGTCAGCAAGACTTACTCACCCTTTAATAGCCCCATATGGCCAGTACGAAAGTCCAGTGGAGAGTGGAGGCTGACGGTGGATTACCGTGGCCTCAATGAGGTCACACCCCCCCTGAGTGCCGCTGTGCCGGACATGCTGGAGCTTCAGTATGAGCTGGAGTCCAAGGCAGCCAAGTGGTACGCCACCATCGACATTGCCAATGCCTTTTTCTCCATTCCATTGGCAGCAGAGTGCAGGCCGCAGTTTGCTTTCACCTGGAAGGGGGTGCAGTACACCTGGAATCAACTGCCCCAGGGGTGGAAACACAGTCCCACCATTTGCCATGGACTGATCCAGACTGCCTTTGAAAAGGGTGAGGCTCCAGAACATCTACAGTACATCGATGACATCATTGTATGGGGGAACACAGCAGGGGAAGTTTTTGAGAAAGGAAAGAAGATAATCCAGATTCTCCTAAGAGCTGGCTTTGCCATTAAACGAAGTAAGGTCAAGGGACCTGCTCAGGAAATTCAGTTCCTAGGAGTGAAGTGGCAAGACGGGCGTCGTCAGATTCCAACAGAGGTGATCAACAAAATAGCAGCTATGTCCCCACCGACCAGCAAGAAGGAAACTCAGGCTTTCCTAGGTGCCGTGGGCTTTTGGAGGATGCATATCCCTGAGTACAGTCAGATTGTAAGCCCTCTCTACCTTGTGACACGGAAGAAAAATGATTTCCAGTGGGGCCCTGAACAACAACAAGCCTTTGAGCAGATTAAACAGGAGATTACCCATGCAGTAGCCCTTGGGCCAGTCAGGACAGGACAGGATGTGAAGAATGTGCTCTACACTGCAGCCGGGGAGAATGGCCCATCCTGGAGCCTCTGGCAGAAAGTACCTGAGGAGACTCGAGGACGACCGCTGGGATTCTGGAGTCGGGGATACAAAGGATCTGAGGCCAGCTACACCCCAACTGAGAAAGAGATCCTGGCAGCTTATGAAGGAGTTCGAGCTGCCTCAGAAGTGATTGGCACTGAGGCACAGCTCATCCTGGCACCCCGACTACCAGTGTTGGGATGGATGTTCAAAGGAAAAGCTCCTTCTACCCATCATGCCACTGATGCCACATGGAGTAAGTGGATCGCTCTGATCACGCAGCGAACCCGGATAGGGAATCCTAATTGCCCTGGGATTTTGGAAATCATCACTAACTGGCCAGAAGGTGAGAGTTTCGGATTGTCCTCTGAAGAAGAAGAGGAGCAGGTGACACGAGCTGAGGAGGCCCCACCATATAACCAGCTGCCAGAAGAGGAGAAGCGATATGCTCTCTTCACAGATGGCTCTTGCCGCACTGTAGGGACAAGCCGGAAATGGAAAGCAGCTGTATGGAGTCCTACACGTCGAGTTGCAGAAGCGACTGAAGGACAAGGTGGATCAAGTCAGGTTGCAGAGCTGAAAGCTGTTCAGCTGGCTTTGGATATCGCCGAACGAGAGAAGTGGCCAAGACTCTACCTTTACACTGACTCGTGGATGGTGGCCAATGCTCTGTGGGGATGGCTGGAGCGTTGGAGAAAGGCCGGCTGGCAGCGCAAAGGGAAACCCATCTGGGCGGCTGAAATGTGGCAGGACATTGCTGCCTGGGTAGAGAAACTGAGTGTGAAGGTCCGTCACGTAGATGCTCATGTACCCAAGAGCCGGGCTAATGAGGAGCATCGTAACAACGAGCAGGTGGATCGAGCTGCCAGGATCGAAGTTTCTCAGGTAGATCTGGATTGGCAGCATAAAGGTGAATTGTTTCTAGCCCGATGGGCCCATGATGCCTCTGGTCATCAGGGCAGAGATGCGACATACAGATGGGCTCGTGACCGAGGGGTGGATCTAACCATGGACAGTGTCTCACAGGTTATCCATGACTGTGACACATGTGCTGCCATCAAGCAGGCCAAGCGGGTGAAGCCTCTATGGTATGGTGGACGGTGGTCGAAATACAGGTATGGGGAAGCCTGGCAAGTTGACTACATCACACTTCTCCAAACACGCCAAGGCAAGCGCTATGTGCTGACCATGGTAGAGGCAACCACTGGATGGCTGGAGACATACCCCGTATCTCACGCCACTGCCCGGAATACCATCCTGGGCCTTGAGAAACAAGTCCTGTGGAGACACGGCACCCCAGAGAGAATAGAGTCTGACAACGGCACCCACTTCAAGAACAGCCTCATAGACACCTGGGCCAGAGAGCACGGCATTGAGTGGGTGTATCATATCCCCTACCATGCTCCAGCTGCCGGGAAAGTTGAGCGATGTAATGGACTGCTGAAAACAACCTTGAAGGCGTTGGGTGGGGGAACTTTCAAACACTGGGAGCTGCATTTGGCAAAGGCCACCTGGTTGGTCAACACCCGGGGCTCCATCAATCGAGCTGGCCCTGCCCAATCAGAACTCTTGAATACTGTAGATGGAGATAAAGTCCCTGTGGTCCATATGAGAGGTATGTTAGGAAAGACTGTTTGGGTGAGTCCCACCTCAAACAAAGGCAAACCCATCCGAGGGATTGTCTTTGCTCAAGGACCTGGTTGCACTTGGTGGGTAATGCAAAAAGATGGAGAAACACGATGTGTACCACAAGGGGACCTAATTTTGAGCGAGAAGAGTTTGTAATGTTTCATCGTATATATGTGTATATATATGTATAGGTAAAAAGGGGATTCATTTGGGAATGACTAGATGGAGTAGAATAAGGGGTGGATAATGTCCTAGTTCAGCAGGAGGGACCAGCTAACCCTGTGTGTGGGTGATCAAAGCTGTGTATTCTACCCCCTCTATTCATTCCCCAAGGTCAATGGGCCATTAGCAGCAGCTGCCCAGGGAGCCATTATCACTTCACACCCAGCCTGAGGGGGGCGGAGCTGCCAATGGGCCATCAACAGCTCAACACCCCCTGGCTCCCAGAGTTAATCACTCATTGTGTGAGTCCCCGCCCAGGGGGAGGGACTGAGAGCTCCCTGAGGGTACATAAGGGGTGGGTAAGAAGACCTCGGGAACTTCTTGTCGGATCCAGAGCAGCAGCAGGACCTCGACAGGAGGAGATCCCCGCTCTCACCCAGACCACAGCCCTCGCCTGCACCAACAGGTTTTTCTTTTCCTTTTGCTCTGGACTTGGGGGAGCCACAGAGGTCTCAGCACAAGGGCAAACAAACCCCCTTGGGTTTGTGCCCCAGGACACTGGGTTATACTGCTGGGGTATTGTGAGTTGAAAGCAATTTCCCTTTTGTGTCAGTGTTGTTATTGTAATATTATTATTAAATTTTAGCTCTGACTTATAATCTCTCTTGTGGTGAGTTCATTTCTCCTGCTGGTTCACCTTCAAACCAGCACAATTACAATGAAGGATTGCAGGTTGGAAGATACTATTGCTTCTGGCTGGTGTAAGTTCTTCTGATGGAAATGAATCAAAGTACTAATCATCTAAACCCATGACCTTTTAAGTAAAATAGATACACTGCTCAAGTGATGTGATGGTTTTGGCCTTAGTTTTAGCTAGACATAGATTAGGCCTTAATTTTAGTAGGTATCAGTTTAGTAGGGCCAGATAGTGTTATGTAGATTAGAAGGGACAAGTATCACCTGGCTTAAGCAACCAAAGAGATATTTCATATCATCTGATGTCAAATCAAATATAAAAGCAGGTGTAGAAGGTGCCTAGTCCAATTTTCCTTCAGGGCTGGGTGCTGAGTGGACATGCTATCACGCGCTGGGAGCAATAGGCCTTACCACTGCTTTGCAGCTGTTTTAGTTCAGGAAGTAAACATTTTTTTATTGTTATTTTTTCTTCTCTCTTGTCGAGTGTCTCTTGGGAGATGTCTCTTTGGGTGTTTTGTGGCTGGGGTGGTGGAATCTGTATTTCTGGGTAGGCAACCCGGTGTGGAGTTAGTGTTTTTATTTTTCTTACCTTTGCATATGTGTGTGTTTATATTGCATTTTGTTTTTAATCTGCCCTCTTCTGTGTAAATATAAAAATCTTGCTATTTTAGTTTTGAGTTTTTGTCCCTTTCATCAGCAGGGGGAGGGAGCTGCCTTGTGTGGCTGAATACTTGGCATTCTGCCAAAGTTTCAAACCCAAACAAGTCACTACAGGATAGTGAACTATTTAACAGTCTTCTGATAGCTTGTGAGAAACGTTTTGGAAAGTTCTATCTTCCAGCTGTGTTTACATTTCAATGTTTTACACATTAAATATATATTCCCTTGCTAATTGTTCAGTGAAAAACCATAGATACACTTTTGATTTATCACTTACTTGTGAGGTAAGGACCCATGGAGATGTCTTTGCATTTCATCCTTGGTCTGCAGAGCACACTGGTGTATGTCTGCAAGAAGGAATGAGAGTAAGAGACCAGAGAATCCCACCTCTGGGAAAACATACCCTGCATTCCTACTGTGTCTGAGAAGACAGAAACAAAACCACTCCTGAGATGTAGGAATGTTTCTGGAGCACAAACATAGTATGCAGCCAGTAGTATCTTTCACTTCTTGGAGCAATAAGACCTTGTGTGGCTGCAGTAGCTCAAGTGGCTTTAACAGAAAAATTCCATCACTTATTTGACTTTCATCTGGACAAATTATCAGAAGCAAATGAGCTTTCATTAGGTAAGTTTTTGTATTTTCATGGTGGTTAGTATGATCATATTAATGCAAGGGGGACCCTTGTAAGAGAATGCAGAGAAGGCAGAGTTATTGAATACCTTCTCTGCATCGGTCTTCACTGACTGGATCAGTCCTTGGGAATTTCTGACTGAGGAGACCAGGGGAAAGGAATGTTGGAAGAAGGACTTTCCCTTGTTCTAGAGGAATTGGGTTAGAGAAGTCCTAGGCAAACTTGGTACCTCCAAGTCCATGGGCCCTGACATAATGCATCATGCATCCAAGAGTGCTGAGAGAGCAAGGCCACTCACAATCATCTTGAAAGGCTGTGGCAATTGGGAGAGGTGCCTGATGACAGGAAGAAAGCAAATGTCACTCCAGTCTTCAACAGGGGCAAAAAGACAGACCTAGGGGACTACTGGCCAGTCAGCCTCATCAAAATCCTGTAAAATTGATGGACCACCTCATTCTGGAGTTTATCAATATCCACATGAATGACAAGAAGGTGATTATGAGTAGTCAGTATAGATTCACCAAAGGAAAATCATGCTTGATCAACCCAATTGCCTTCTACAACAAAACAAGTACCCAGATGGATGAGGGGAGAACACTGGATATTGTCTACCTCAACTTCAGAAAGGCTTTCAACACTGCTTCTCACAACATCCTCATAGGAACTGAGAAAGTGTGGACTGGGTGAGTGGACAGTGGGTGGATGGAGACCTGGCTGAATAGCAGATCCTAGAGGGGCATAGGGTCTAGTTAAAGGCCTGTCACTAGTGGTGTCTCCCAAGGTTCAATTCTGTATTCCAGTGTCGGGATAGACCAGGACTTTATTAAAGTGGCAGAAGTACTACAAGCGATGGGTTGATGAAGATGCAGAAATTGGAGACCCTGTTAATGGCGCTGGTCATCAGGTCTACCCACAATGTTTCCCTATAGAAGTCCCTGTCCAATTTCTTCTTCCCAGAAGCCCCTTAGGTTTTTCCCACCAACCCTACCCTGATTGGCCCCAGTTCAGTGCATTGCAGTAGTTCTCCTTTTATGGCTCCTTATTCCCTATTGGTCCTTTCTCTGTACCTCCCCCTTGTTCATGTTTTGACCAATAGGATGCTTGACCCTTCCCCTTTCTCCTCCCATTTTCTGGAACCATCCCCCGAACCCTTTATAAGCCGGGCACCCCAATAAAGCTTGCTTCTTCTGTTGCCACCTGGCCTCAAGTGTGGTCCTTCCTCTGGGAGGCTGCACCGGGCTGGGTGCGGAGGGAGCCATCCCAGCCTTCGAGAGGCGGCCTAAAGGAGCTGCAAGCCAAAGGCCACAGTGCCTCTTGAAGCAGAAGACCCGAGTTCCTGATTTAGGAGCTTTTTCATCCATTGCTATTCCAGTATTGTTTAACTTACTTACCAATGACTCAGACAAAGCGGCAGATGCCTCCTTAGCAACTTCACTGATGACACAAAGTTGGGAGGAGTGCCCATGAAGGGCTGTGCAGTCCTTCAGAAGGTCCTCAACATGTTGGAGAGATGGACAAAAAAGAGCCATCTGAAATTCAACAAAGGCAAGGTCAGGGTCCTGTATTTGAGAAGGAATAATCCCAGGCAACAGCACAGGTGGGGAGGGCAGCCTGCTGGAAAGCAGCTCTGTGGGGAAAGAAGGCCAATGGTACCCTGGAATGCCTTAGGAATAGTATTGCCAGCAGGTCAAGGAATATGATCCTGCCCCTTTACCCTGTGAGACCATATCTAGAATTCTGTGTCCAGTTCTGGGCTCCTCAAGACAAGAGAGATATTTTGCTCCTGAAGCAAGTTCAGCAGAAGGCAACAAAGATGGCTAAAGGACTGGAGGATCTCTGTTATGAGGAAAGGCTGAGGGAGCTGGACCTGTTCAGCCTCAAGAAAAGAGGACTGAGAGGGGACCTCATCAGTGTCTATGAGGAACATCTGAAGCAGGGGTGTCAAGAGACTGGAGCGAAGCTCTGCTTGGTGGTGCTAAGCCATAGGACAAGAGGAAAGAGGCAGAAATTGATGGACAGAAAGTTCCACCTGAACACGAGGAAGAACTTCTTTACTGTGGGGGTGACTGCACACTGGAACAGGCTGCTCAAAGTGGAGTCTCCCTCACTGAAGATGCTCAAGAACTATCTGGACACAATTCTGTGCAGTGTGTGCTGGGATGACCCAGTTTGAGCAGGGAAGTTGGACCAGCTGACCCACTGTGGCCTCTTCCAACCTTATCCATTAGGTGATTCTGTGATTCTGTGATATGAAGGTTGGCCTGAATATACATCCAGCAGTGAAGATATAGCTGTAAATGTTTTTCCAGTATGTTCCTTTTATAGCCTGTATACAGCATAGGTGTTAACAGCTCAAGCCTCTGTTGAAAGAAACCAAAGAGATAACCGCTTCATTTTTCTGTTTCGCTGCTGAAATTACAGTGACAGAAAATTGCTTTAGTTTTAAATTATTTCAAACTACTCATACCTTCAAAGACTTAATTGACTGCAAATTTTGTGAGTCAGCTACAGAGATTTTGTTCAGAAATATTTAACCTCATTGTCAAAAGATGATGTACTGAAATATACAAATACAGTAACAAATTAATCATTTGGTAGAAAACTGAATGCAACAGTTTTCAAGGGTAAGAGAAACCAGGGAAGTCTGATACAGAAAGTCATTGTGCAAGAAAACATTTGAAGAAGAACCTCAGACTCAACAAATCGTGAAGGCTTAGTTGATTTGCATACATCAAAGACTAAAGATTACCTTTGTATAAATCAAATGGTAGCAAATTCAATTTGATATGATTGGAAGGATTTATTATGCAAATAAAAAATCCTTATCTTGCAAATCCTTCAAGCATGAAACTCTCTTCAGGTCAGAACAAATTGTAAATGGCAAGGTTGTTCAAGATCAAAATGCATCTTTCAATCTGTAGCAAAAAGCCTACTGAGAGAGAGTTCTCATCAGGAAATATATTGTAAAACAAAAAGACACCAAATTTCTTCAGAGATAAGGCTTCTGTTTGAATAAAGATTCTGATCTGCTGTTTGTAGGAAATTGTGGTTTATTATTGATTTTTGTTCTGTCAGTTTGGAACAGGGCTCACAAAGCAGAGATACAAAGTTTTTCCTTTGTTGACAGTTTGTCTCTTTCCGGGATTTTAAGAAAGGTAACTAAAAGATTAGATTTTTACTTGGTATTTTTTGCTGTTCGGCTCCTTTTTAATAAAAAAAAATTTTTTTTTGCATGACACAGAGGAAAATGTTGTGCACTAGAGAGGAGAGTTCACTTCACCTTGAGAGAATCAAGCTAATTACAACCTTTTAAAGCTGTGGATGCAAGCAAAATTACATGGTAATCACCAGGACTTCTCAATCATATCTGTTGTCTGCTTCACATATGATGCCTGACCACTCTCTGTGTGAAGAACTTCTTCCTGATATCCAGCCCCTGGCAGAGCTTAAGCCCATGCCCTCTTGTCCTACTGTTGGCTGCCTGAGAGAAGAGCCAATCCCCACCTGGCTACAACACCCTTTCAGGCAGTTGTAGAGAGTGATAAGCTTTCCCCTGAGCCTCCTCTTCTTCAGGCTAAACAACCCCAGCTCCCTCAGCCTTTCCTCATAGGACGTGTGCTCCAGTCCTTTCACCAGCCTTGTTGCTCTTCTCTGGACCTGCTACAGCACCTCAATATCTTTCCTGAGGGGCCCAGAACTGAACACAATACCCAAGGTATGGCCTCATCAACGCAGAGTACAGGGGAAGGATCACTTCCCTGGTCCTGCTGGCCACTCTATTCTTGATACAGGACAGGATGCCATTGGCCTTCTTGGCCACCTGGGAACACTGTTGGCTCATGTTGATCCTCCTTTCAATTAGTACCCCCAGGTCCCTTTCTGCTTGGCTGCTCTCCAGCCACTCTGTCCCCAGCCTATAGCACTGCATGAGGTTGTTGTTGCCAAAGTGCAGGACCCGGCACTTGGCCTTGTTGAACCTCATCCCATTGGAATCAGCCCATCTCTCAAGTCTATCCAGATCCCTCTTCCAGTAGATTGACACTCCCTCCCAACTTGGTTTCATCAGCAAATTTGCTGATGATGGACTCAATCCCCTCATCTAAGTCATCAATAAAGATGTTAAACAAAGCTGGGCCCAACACTGACCCCTGGGGAACACCACTGGTGACTGGCTGCCAGCTGGATGCAGCTCCGTTCACCAGCTCTCTCTGGACCCAGCCATCTAGCCAGCTCTTAACCCAGCACAGAGTGCCCCTGTCGAAGTCATGGGATACCAGCTTTTCCAGCAGTATGCTGTGGGAGACAGTGTCAAAGGCTTTGCTGAGGTCCAGACAGACCACATCCACAGCATTACCCTCATCCACCGGGTGGGTCACTTCATGGTAAAAAGAGATCAGGTTGGTCAGACAGGATCTGCCTCTCCTAAACCCATGCTGGCTGGGTCTAATCCCTTGTCCATCCTGAAGGTGCTGTGTGATTGCACTCAGGATGATCTGCTCCATAACCCTGCCAGGCACCAAGGTCAGGCTGACAGGCCTGTAGTTGCCAGAGTCAGCCTTGCAGCCCTTTTTGTGGATTGGGGTGACATTTGCCAACTTCCAATTATCTGGGACCTCCCTAAGGAGCCAGGACTGTTGGAAGATGATGGAGAGTGGCTTGACAAGCTCTTTCGCCAGCTCTCTCATCACCTTAGGGTGGATCGCATCTGGTCCCCTAGACTTCTGAGGATCCAAGTGTTTTAGTAAATCACTAACTGTATCCTCCTGGAATTTTGCGGCATTATTCAGCTTCCTATCAGTCTATCAGCTCCAAAGGCCAGTTGGCCTGAGGGTCACATGTCTTGTCGGTAAAAACTGATGCAAAGTAGGTGTTACGTACGTCAGCCTTCTTCTTGTCCTGATTAACTGTGTTCCCCCTCGAGTCCAGGAAAGAATGGAGGTTTTTCTTGCCCCTCCTTTTGTTATTGATGGATTTATACAAGCGCTTTTTGTTGTCCCTAAAGAAGTAGCTAAATGGATTTCAAATTGTACTTTTGTTTCTCTAATTTTCTTCCTACAAGACCTAAGTCCCTAAACTCTTCATGAGTAACCAGCCCTTTCTTCACCAGTTGGTAAGCTCTCCTTTTTTTCCTTGATTTTCTTCAGAATCTCCCTGTTCAACCAAGCTGGTCGTCTTCCCCACCAGCTAGCCTTTTGGCACACTGGGACAGCCTGTTGCTGTGCACTCAAGACTTCCTTCTTGAAGTACGTCCATCCCTCCTGTACCCCCTTATTTTCAAGGGGTGTTTTCCAGGGTATGCTCTCAACCAGCCTTCTGAATAGGCCAAAATCTGCCCTCCGGAAGTCCAGCATAGAAGTTTTATTGATGGCCTTCCTCGCAACCCTGAGTATTGAAAACTCTATTATTTAATGATCACTGTGCCTTAGACAACCTCTGACTACAACATCTCCCACCAGCCCCTCTCTGTCTGTAAACAGCAGATCCAGCAGGGCCCCACCCCTGGTAGGTTCATTTACCAGCTGAAGCAGGAAATTATCCTATACGCTCTAGGAAATTTCTAGACTACCGCTTCTCTGCTGTGTTGAGTTCCCAGGAGATATCTGGCAGGTTTAAATCACCCCCAAGAACAAGGGCAACTGATCTTGAGACATCTACCAGCTACTTGTAGAATAATTTATCCCCTTCATCATCCTGGTTGGGTGGCCTATAACAGTCTCTCATCAGGATGTCAGCTGTGTTGGCCTTTCCCCTGATTCTGGTCCACAGGCACTCAACTTTATTGTTAATGACCTAAAGTTCTACAAAGTCAAGAAACTCTCTAATATATAGAGCCACCCCTCCACCATTCCTACCCTGCCTGTAGCCACCTATAGCAGCACTCCAGACATGCGAGTCATCCCACCATGTTTCTGTGACAGCAACTATGTCATAGTTTTCCTGCTGCACTATGGTTTCCAGCTCCTCTTGTTTGTTTCTCATACTGTGTGCATTGGTGTACATGCACTTCAGCTGGGCCATTGATTTTACTCCCAATTAAGGCTCTATATCCTTAGGATTATCTCTGGAGAGCCTGATTTCAGTCCCTTCCCCCTTCAAACCTAGTTTAAAGCCCTCCTAACCAGCCCTGCCAACTTATGGGCTACAGTTCTTTTGCCCTTCCTAGATAGATGAAGCCCATTTGGTTTGAGGAGACTGGGCAACATGGAGTTTGCCCCATGATCAAGAAAAACAAAGTTTTGATGGTAGCACCAGTCCCTAAGCCACCTACTGGTAAGTTGGGCTTTCCTAAACCTCTCCTCATTTTTCTCCTCATTCATCCTGCCTAGCACAGGAACTGAGGCAATTACTACCTGTGTTCCTGTCCCATAAAGTGATGGGGTCATTGCCTTAAAATCTTTTTTAATTACCCTGGTACTTCTTCCATTGATGTCATCACTTCCAGCCTGGCCAACCAACAGTGGGTAATAGTCTCATGGTTGAATTAGCTTAGGAAGTCTCTTAGTAATATCCCTCACCCTGGCCCCGGGCAGGCAGCCAGCCTCCCTGTGGAATGGGTCTGGCCAACATACAGGGCCCTCAGTTCCCCTCAAAAGGGAGTCATCAATTACAATAATCCTTCTCTTTTTCTTCATATCTGTAGTTGTAATCTGTCTGACAGCCAGGGGGTAACCAGAAGACCTTGTAGACAGATCTTCCTCCTGACTGTCCTCCATCAGACTTTCTGAGCCCAGGGCCATACACCTGTTTTTTTAAGGCACCCCAGTAGGTGAAAGGGGTTGAGAGGGTGTTTTTTTGCCTCTACAACCAGGCACCTGTTTCCATTCCTGCCCTTCAGTATGATCTGTTCCACCTGCCTAATGGCAGGAGAGGCAGGGCTTCACCACCTCCTGCTGAGCTTTCTTAAGGGTCAAAAGGGTGTGACTCCACCAGTCAATTTCCCTTTCACTCTCCCTTATGCTTCTGAGCCTTTCCACCTCTTCCTTTAGCTCTGCCACCAGGCACAGCAAATTGTTCACTTACATCGCCTGCAGGTGCTTCTCACACTGTCCTTCGGTAGCGGTTCCAGGCTCAAACAGTCTATGCAGCCAGAGGTCTGAGTGGCTGCATCCTTTTTAGAGGGTACTGTGTGTGTTGACGCACAACTACTGGTAACAGCAGGAATGGCTTTCATTTTTTTGGAAACCATGACTGCCTTGAGTTGTGGGGAAAAAGAACAAAAAACCCAACCAACCAGTCAAACCAAACCAAACCAAAACATAAACAAAAACCCACCTAGTCTTACGCCCTGCCTACTTGCCCTGCCTGTGTGAACTGCTACGTGAACTGCTGTGCCATGTCCCCGCTGATGTGCCACTGCCCCATTTGCCTGCTCTTGTTCGCCACACTCCCGGTCGCTTTCACTTCCCAGAGATGTTTTTAAAGCCTTCTCAAACCCCTGCTAATGAGCAAGCCCTACCGCTCACTCACCTGAAAACAGCTGGAGGAGAAGCAGCCAAAGCACAGCCAGAAAGGTTGTTGTTTGTTGTGTTTTTTCCTGTATGTTTTTAGTAGAGAACTGTTATTCTCTTTTCTTACATTTTTGCCTGAAAACCTCGTAATTTCAGTTATAATAACTTGGAGAGAGGGGTTTTCTTCCTATTCCAGGAAAGTTCCTGCCTTCCTTGGCAGACATTTGTCTTCTAAACTGAAAACAGGGACAAAAAAAATAGCATAAAAGTTTAACTATAATTAAGAAGTGTTACTATTACCTTTTAAATTAACTGTGACTCTGCAAAAATGTAGCTGTTTGTAGAAGAGGTTTTCCCAAAACTGCCAGCAGCCAACATAAAAGAGACTTAGGCTTGCCTGCATATGAGCAGTTGAGATAAAGGGGAACTGGGGACTTGAATAAAGGCTGATAAGTGCTTTTAGCATGTTCTCAGCACAGGAGAAAGGTGGAAACCTGGGTGATGATGGGTGGAGAAGAGTAATATCCAAAGTGATATTATGTTATATAACACCCTTATAGTAGAAAACATACATAAACCCAACGAGCATCTGTAATAGATCCTATTCAAAGTTAACTGTCTAGAAATTGCTGAATTTTGTGTATACAGCTATGTGACATTGGGTGAGGGGATGGTTCCTGCAGGTCCTTCAGAGCTAGGGAGTGTTGAGACAGAGATCTTTTCAGTCTGGAAGATGAGTGGTGAAAACAGGTTTATTGTGAAATCATGTGGCTTATTTAGGGTCCCAAGGGGAAGGTGCTGGAACTGGAACTGGATTGGCTAAGGGTTCAGGTGGAAGGGAGTTTCTTAGGTGCCAACTAGCCAATAGGAAAAATGGAGGGACCAAACTCAACAGAAAACCAGGACCTGGGGATAGACAGGTGCGATAACCAATAGGGTTAGGACAGGGGCAGAAGCCATCGGAAGCGGCAGGCATGTTGCCGCGAGCTGCACCACTGACATGAGGGAGGGGATCCCAGCATGGAGCTACCCCGGCTCCGACCGGCATGCCTGGGCATGTTCCGGCTGCTGCTGCTGCTGCTGCAGCGGGGCTAGAGGGACGGGTAATACCTCCCCTGGTGGGGCCGTACCAGCCTGGGGAGAGACAATGCCAGTGCCTAATGAGTGTGTGGTGACTCATTGGAGAACAAAGCCTCCAGGGAAGTAGGGAATGGGGTGACAGCAATGCAGGAAGGGATACAGAAAACTTTCTGAACTAAACCCCCATACAAGTAAAACACATGACTTTTAAACTACAACAACAAAGTGTTATATGTGCAGCTGGTCAGATCTGCTGTTTGCCAGTGCTGTTCTCCTCTGAGGTCCGTATCAGAGGTTGCTCTTTTCATATTTCATAGTCTGGTCCATTTCCTATGTAGAGTGGACACATACTTTGAAGGCATAGGTCTTTTCCATGACCCTGGCCATGGCCAGGCCGTAATAAAATTGCGTTTTACTATCAACATCTAAATTTCTTTAAATCAAAACTAAGGCAATTAGAATTGTCCTCTTATTGCTTAACATTTTACAAATGTTTCTAATCCTTCTTTGAAATATTGTATGACCAGAGACACAGAAATATGTGTATCTTGCAGAAGCCTATGTGTGGAAAGAAACCCAGTTTAAATAATCTCAGACAAATTTTCATTTTACCTGCAGCAGCTAACGTTAGTAACATGTCCTGCATCTCCACAATCATACATCCTACATATCTTCATTTTGTCTTAAGACTGAGAAAGTTCAATGTATCATGGTAATTCTGTGACTCTCACCAGGAATACCCAGGCAGAGATACTCGCAGCAGAAACTGATCCGGTCTTTAGTATTATAAACATGAGCAACAGGAAATGCAGCAGATCACAGTGGTACAGCAAAGGGCTGATCTAAACAGCTTTTGCTTGCCATGCAGGAATCCTACCTATTGCAAGCATCTGAGGTGTTTGTCTGTCAGCAGTGCTGAAGACAGGTAATATGTATCCCAGTATAATTCTACTTCTGAACGCTCATAGCCATCCTGTTTAAGGGAACATCCTGATATTCAGACTGACAAGCTATCATAGACATAGTTGTGTCTTTAATCTGCTAAGTCTTTCAGTTAGGATGCTGCTGTAGTATGTCGAAAATAGCCACCACAACAGATTGCCTTTATTGGCAACTCGAGCTTTCCAACAGGCATTAATTATTACCTAAGTTGTAGTTTTGTTTTATTTAAACTGGGAAACTGAAACCTTTGTCTATGTTGTCTTTTTGCTGCAACTAGAAGACTCTGCTTGCTTAATACCATGGCTTTAAGCACTTCTTCATTTTGTGCATCCAAATCCATATATGATAACTGGGTGGCTTGCACCAGGACATTTATCTGTAAAAACTTATTGTTCTGGCTCAGTAATGCAAATGCTGCTTTAGAAAGTAATTTCAAGTCTTGATCAAAACATCAAGATCATACCCATCTCTGAAAAGAATGAAATCCTTCCTAAAAGCTGAATTACCCATTCCTTCAATGCAGAGAAAGGTTCCTGTTTATAACCCCCAAGTGTGATAACATACAGTGCAAACCACTATCTTTATTAAATTGTTGTTTTATGGGAAATGGACACTGTGCTTTAACCTTTGAGTTTTGAATATTTCCTTCAACAATGTTTAATTATTTAAAACTAGTCTGGTAAGCTCTTATATTTATTATTATCCACAAGAAACACTTCCCAGATTCTTTTAGGTAAATGTAATTGTTTCAGTTGTAGAAAGATGTAAAGGGCATTTTCAGGACTTTGTCAAAATGAAATTAACAGGACCACAACTCATCCAATATACATCTAAAGTAATATGGCAGTGATAGCTTACGCCATTTAATAAGTCACTTCTTAACATCATAAAAATAGATAGCGACTCATGGACAACTCTGTCCTTCAAAGCCTTGGTGAAGGAATTCATTACTCAAAAGCTGTCCTTGTAATTGCTCAGCTGTTTCAAACTTCCCAAAGCAATGCTAATCCTACTTAATTGCTCAAACTGTTATTTTGCAGGGAACTTGACATCTTTACTCCTTTAGAACTGGACATAAAAATAAACTGATGTAAAGTAGCATTCAAGAATATGAATTAAACATCTCAATACTTCAGCAACTTTTTCAGAAAGGTTGTTTGATCCATGTAGATTGAAGCCCTTTTCAATCCTCATTTCTAGACTTCTGAGAAAGGGTAATCCCAAATGCATAATTTCCAATTTTTGATTTTACCCTGTTTCTCTTATCGGTAGATAAACACTATCTCTCTTCCTCAGAACAGGAACTTCTCAACAGCTTTTACATTAAGATTGCTCAACATAAAAATAAACCAGAGACTATCTCCAGAATTTGTTTGACAGATTATATACATTTAGTAAGTGAAGTAAGTGATGAGAATGGCAGTACTTGTAATATGAAAAGTCATAGAGTCTCAGACAGAAACTATTTGCTGGAGTTTTTTTCAATTAATTCACAGATGGGTCAAAAGTGGCATTAATGGGCCTATAAGAGAAAAGTGGATCCCCACTGAAAATGACCAGAGTTGCCAAGCTTTATATGTGTAGTATCTCATGGTAAAATCAAATGTGTGACAAAACCCGAGGAAATCACCTGAAGTTGTGTCAGGGGAGGTTTAGGTTGGATATTAGAAAAATGTTAGTGTTAGGTTCTTCTCCCATAGAGTTGTTGGGCACTGAAACAGACTCTCCAGGTAAATGGTCACAGCACGGAGCCTGACAGAGTTCAAGAAGTGTTTGGATGATTCTCTCAGGCATATGTTGTGACTCTTAGGGATGATACTGTGCAGGACTAAGGGTTGGACTTGATGATCCTTGTGGGTCCCTTCTAACTCAGCGTATTCTGTGATTTTGTAACTGGATCCTCATTTTCTAAAAATATTTATCATCTTGTCATAGTATTTCTGGAAGTGAAAATAAGTGCATGAACAAGTTCAATGGGAAGAGATGAAAATATGTTCTTACAGTTAAAGAGTCTTTAGGAGCTTTCACTTGGTTGGTTGGTTGGGGGGTTTTTGTTTTCTTGGTTTTTTTGGTTTTGTTTTTCTCTTTTTGGGGGGTTTTGTGGTTTGGGTTTTTTTTTGTTTTGTTTTTTTTTTGTTTGTTTGTTTGGTTTTTTTTAATTATTATTTTTCCCTCAGAGCTTAAGTGGAAGAGAGCAAACTCACTGTTTTCAAGTACATACATTTTTACCTGCACTTAGCTTTTTTCTCTCACAATTTCTAGCACCTAATCTGAGTCCAGGTTACAAGCTTACTGGAGACTGAAAGAATTCTTCAATAAATGGGGCTTACACCAATGTGATGCAAAATGAAGTATCAGGCCATATCAGAGGTGCAACAGAAGAGACCAAAAATGGTATGGTGGAAGAACTGGTAGACAAACACTTTGCATTGATGTTTGCAGAGAAGCTTTGGAAGTTCTTGACTCAGCATATCTCTTGTATGGATGTATCTAGGCAATTTGACTCATGGCAG
The DNA here is from genome assembly GCF_047495875.1 of Pithys albifrons albifrons. NCBI lineage: Eukaryota > Metazoa > Chordata > Aves > Passeriformes > Thamnophilidae > Pithys > Pithys albifrons. The sequence continues at coordinate 47,655,991 of NC_092497.1, forward strand.
ACATCAGCATTTTTCCTCAGAATTTGTCATGGACACTTGCCCAGGCATTGCATAGAAACTTCTTTTGTGTGAGATCTTAAATATTGCATTTAAAGTTGCATTCTCTAGAATGGTTTTGTTTTGTTCTATTTTTGTGTGTGTGTTAGACACACCACAAGTTTCCCTAGCTTTATTTGAATTAACAGCTACCTTACTGAGGACTTAACTCACATAACATGTTAAACTGAAGTCAGAAGATGCTGATCACATCACAGACCCTCTTCTGTTTAAATTGTTATAGACTTAAATCTGACCGTGGTACCTCCTGCCCCTTCCAGTTATTTCCCTAGAGCTAACTTGCATATATATGTGATTTTAATAGGATGGCTTAAAGTCTGACTGGTCTACTTAAAGCAACTTCATTCCTAGGTAATTCTTTTAAGCTTTTCTGAATCTACTGCTGGCACTCAAATTTAATCTTGGACAACAGGATTTTTCAACCATTCTGCTCTACTCCCACGTCTGAAGTTGTCAAATAACTATTCAAGCAGTCAAAACCCTGAAAGTGTCAGCAGAGATTTTGCTTTCAGACTCTTGGTAGGTAGATGAAAAATATCCAGAACTATGTAAAAGATGAGAGTATATTCTGTACTGAAAATGGAAAATCACAGTAAATAAGGTACTCTCAACTGTTAACACAAAAAGTATTTAAAAAGGGAAAATGATTCTCCTTTTTTGTCCTTCTATTCTAGTGATTTAGATAGAGCTTGGTAGATGCCAGCCTGGCCTTTCTACGCTGCTGGTGGAACATTAGTTCAGTTGGTTAGAGCATGGTACTAATAACACCAAGGTTGGGGGTTTGGTTCCCATATGGGACATTATGGTAATTTTGGCTTTAGTTTCAGCTAGGCCTTAGCAGGCCCAAAGGATATGACATAGATTAGAAGGGACAAGCATCACCTGACTTAAGCAATCAAAGAAGTATTTCATATCATTTGACATCATCAAGAAGTGTCAAGAAGTATAAAAAAAGAGTGAGGTGGAGCTGCTGCCTCTTTTGGTCTTTGCCTTAGTCCCAGAAGAACTCACTGTGCCGTCTCAGGAAGGATGGGAGGACCAGGCCCAGCACTGGCTTACTACCATGTTATCTTAGGGAAGTAAAATGTTTGTTCTTAGTCTTTCTCTCTGCTTAGGTCTGTCTCTGGGGAATTGAGTTCTCTAGCATGATTTGTAGTTAGAATGGTGGGATTTGTGTTCAGTGGGGAGTGTGGAGTTATTTTTTGTTATTTCTAACTTGTGTATGTATTATATTGTAGTTTTCTTTTAATTTTCTCTTTTCTGTATAAAATATATAGTTAGTTTAAGTTTAATCCTGTTTTGAAGTTTTTTTTCTTTCCTCCCTTTTCTCAGTGGGAGGGGGAGGGAGGCTGACACTGTATTGGACAGTTGGTATTTTGCCAGCTCAACCCAAGACAGATATTCCCTTAAGAGGTGGTGAATCACTCTTGGTGATCTTTGTGGGTTCTTTCCAACTCACAATATTCTATTATTCTATGAAGTGGAGCAGGAAGAACCACATAACTGTAAACTTTTTAAACTCCTTTCAGTCAGCTTGCAGATGCTACAGCAGAACTTCAACAACATACTTTGTGGGATGTGCAAGTCGCTTTAAAACATTCAGATTTCTTTCTGTTCTCAAATGTTTTTAGGAATTTTTCTTCTTGTATGTGGAGGACCAAGAATTGCAAGACTACTTACAGTTTATGTAATTTTACTTCCAGGATCCTCTTCTGGTTCTTATATGCAACATATAAAGACTGAGTTGGCTTATACAGCACTATTTTTAATTCTTTGGTGTCATTGCACTTATTTATGTTATTATTTATGCAAATTTTTTAAACATTACTCTTAATTGATGTTCAAATAAAAGCTCTTTCCTAAGCCAGACCCTTTTAATACAGAAACAGTCATAACAACTTGCTTTTTTGTCACTGGGCTGTTCACTGCAAAAGTCTCTTACAGTGTGCAATACCTGCAGTGGAAACAGCAAAAATCTCAGGTAGTACAGATGATACTATATAATGCAAGAAGACAGACAACAGGGGTTAATGTCTCAGAGTTCTAATCTTACACCTTTTCCCTCCTTTCATCAGTCCCATGTTCAATGCTTAGAGTAGGCTGGCAGTGGCTATACTTCTAGTTTCAACGTGTAGGCTCTCTAGATCTCTAAGACACTATTTTTTAGAATGCATGTGTGCATACAGTATTACTAAGACCTGATTTCATTACATACGTCATGTAGGATCCTGAAATGTAAAAGGCATTATGCACACATGGAATAAACTTTAATGTTCAAGGATCCAGAACTTAAAGTTTGGGATCCAGAGAAGCATCCCAAAGCTGTAGTTATATGACTTAAGAAGACTCCAGTAAGTGCTGCTGAAAAGGTTTTCTCCTCTCTCTCCATTTCCTTGCTTCCCACAGAATCAAACTCTTTGCCTTGTGCCATGGTTAGCATTGTATGGCTTCACAGGCAGATAGACCAGTGACCTGAACTAGCAGAAACTAATTTTTCCATGAGGAGGAAAGGCAAAGTAATTGATCAGCTTTGAACCTGAGCCTGATGAACCCGAGAGCTAGTATGAAAGAGGAGACAAGAGTGCATGGGCCAGAGTAGTGAGTAAGATAAAAATGGTAATCAGATGAAGCTCAGAGAAAACCATGCTCCCAATGCTCTTTTCTCTTTTTTTTTTGCAGATTGGATGTCCTGGGCTTCTGTACAGGATAATTTCATCGCTTGTAATTGCATTCGCTTTTCACAGTTGTCTTGCCCTAAAACTTACATCAAGTGAAGCTAAGATACAAGAACCAGCACCAAAGAAGCAATTAATCGAAAGAGAAGAGACCATCTCCCAGACTCTCAGAGAGATTTCTCATCCAGTATTTCTGTCAGGCAATTAGTAACAAAATTAGTCATAATAAAACCCCCTTTCTTCTCCAAATGTTGGAGGCCAATGATTAACGGAGTTTTTTATTCTTCTCTTCAGTGCAGTGCTATATTCCAGTTCATGCTGCAGATTTTTGTTAAGAGAAGCTGCTAACACTGTGCTGCTGTTCTGATTGTGTATGGTATTTCATGTAGGACTTGCATGAAATATGAAAAGGAGGTTGTTTTTTCCTTCTTTTGTGAGTCAGTCGAAGTAAAGAATAGTTTATTTTAGTGAAGTAAAACACTTAGATGTCATAATATATAGGAATTTTGTGATAATGATGGTAGATCACTGCATGTTCTTAGATATACATATGTATAACATTGGTATTTTGCTGAGATAATGCAACTTATTTTTATGGAGAAATAAAGATTTATTTGATAAAGGATGTGGAACTTTTGTCTTTCTAATTTTTGCGAGTGTGCATTTATTACAGTTATGATCATATCCTTGTGGGTTTACTGATTTTGATGTTCAACATTCATTAGTAGTTGAATATGATTTCAAAAGTGATGTCTAATTTTGGAAGGTGTTCTTGATAAAGGTCAGACAAGTAGCTGTTTATGTGTGTAACTTTCTTCCTTTTGATATGTGTATCTTTTCAAAAATATCTAATTTTACTTCTTATTTGAAGAACATACTTTATCTCCAAGCTATACACCTTTTTAATGCTATTTGCTGCCAGATCTTTTCTGCACGATCTGCTTTAATGGCTGGGCAACAGGACCAGATCTGTTACACTCTTCTATCTTCTTCCCTGTGACCACAGAAGCTGACTATGAGGGAGCTGGTTTGAATTAGGAATATTGTCGCAAAGATTTCACCTGCTTTGCTCTTTCTGAACATGATTATCCTTGGTATCCCTTTCAAACATAGTTGCTTCTGATCCTTTACTGAATGATCCAGATGCTGGGTGTCATGTGCTCAAGAACGAAAAATTTTGTCTGTAATTAAGAGTCTTCTTGGATGTGGCTGACTGGGAAATACAAGGTGGCACAGGCTTAAGCTCTGCCATGGGAAATTTAGGTTGGATATCAGAAAAAAATTCTTTACAGAGAGAGTAATTAGACATTGGAATGGGCTGCCCTGAGAGGTGGTGGATTCACCATCCCTGGAGGTTTTTAAACTGAGTTTGCACGTGGCACTGAGTGCCATGATCTAGTAAATGGACTAGAGTTGGACCAAGGGTTGGACTCAATGATCTTGGAGGTCTTTTCCAACCCAATCAATTCTATGATTCTATGATTTTATGATTCTACATGTGTTATGTCTCCTTTATGTTGTGAGCTGTCATAAATCTTGTGAGACTATGTGCTTTAGAAATTAACAGGTATTTTTGCATCGGGGGGGATATTTCAGCTTGAGCATTATTGTAACAAAAAAGGACAATGGGCAGGCAAGAAATACCACTTAAAATATGTAAATTCAGTTCAGAAGCTTTTAGATAAGGACTCCAACTGGATAAAAAACCACTTTCTCCTATCTTCAATGAAATTACTTTATCTATTGCCTAGGAAAAAAAAAGGCTTATAGAATAAAACAAGAAGAGAAATCAAACTGTAGGGTGTAGATTCAAGACTCTGTGGAGATATAACTTTTTATCATTTGTGTGTTGGTGTGATTTCATACCAAAATAGCGGAGCATACAAAAATGTTTGTTGTGAGTTCTTTGTTCTTACTGGACCTTGGATGAAAGTTAAAATTCTCCTTCAGAATGTGCTGTGTTTTTCTGCAGTGCAATGGGGTTTCTTTGCACAGTCTCTGTTCTGTCATCTATCAAAAATTTTTCACCAAAACAATTAACAACTTGATCTTCACCTTTACTAAAGGCCAAAACTATTGCTACTTTTTAGCTGTTTCTGGTGTTTTTCTCAACAACTTCACTGCTACTGTACTGAAGTAGTTTGAACTCTTACACTGATGAGGTTAGTATGGTGTGTAAGATGTGGAATTCATACAGGTTTAATTCAAACTGAAAGAAAAGGTTTGCTCTTTGCAGCTTGTCTCTAGTACAGAATCATTATTAGCAAATTCTAAATACTTTCTAACTGTTTTCTCACAGAAGTAACCACAGTAACAGCATGTGAGTAATCAGGGAATAGAAGGCACTTTCTGGTTGTTGATGATGAGGAGGATACCAAAAAGAGCACAGTAGGACTAGATTTGAGGCAGTGCCGTTTTGTTTCTTTTTCTTCCCAAGAATGCCAGTGTGTTATGTCTTTCACTAAATCTCCCTTTCTCTCTCTCATTACTTTTACAAGCTTAACAAATCTGAGGTGCATGTTGCAAGGAAAATTAAAACCAAACGTCAAGTTACAAAATTTGCATGTAATTTTATTTGGTTTACTTTAATCTAGCTTGAAGCTAGTACAAGTATTACAAACAGTAGATGGCCTAGTAGCAATTACTAGATGACCTTGTATAATTTCAATCTCTTCATGTGGAACTTGGCTTGTTTGGAGCAGAAGCAGTTCTTAAAATTTCTAAAAATATAATTTACAAGTATGTATTGCATCAGTGATAGCATTTTTCAAGAGAACTGGTTTGATAAATAATTGATTTAAATAATGAAAATTATAATCATGTGCAGTATGTAAAAATGTACAGATATGTGCATGTTAATTGTTAATTGTGTAAATGGCTCTTTCAAATTTTAACAAAATTATTTTCTGTGTTTTCCAATTTGGCTTGTACAAGTTGACATTTAATGATATTCAAATAAATGGTAAAGTACTATTACAGAATGAACACTTGAATGTACACATTGCATATGACCACAGATACTTCTTCATTTCTACAACTGCTAAGCAGTTTTCAGTGACTTCAATTTAAATCTGAAGTGCCTCCAACAGATGTAAGTAAAGCAACTTCAGAAGAAATCCCAAGCCCAGAGCAGTCAACAAAAGTTTTGCAATAAATTTTTAATGGGGTGAGGATTTGCTCTAAGAATTTACAGCAGCCAAATGAAACCTGAATGTGACCTAGAAGGATTATGTAAGCATGTCAAGTGATGTGGAAAATGCTAGGGAAAGGAATCATGACAGTAACATTAAAGGAAGGTTGAACTTGCAAAAATTAGGATTCTTTCTACTATCTTTCTCTTCTCTCATGATTTTGAGACATTTCCTTAAAGACTAAGAAAAACATCGTATTAAAAAAAAAGAGAGATTTATTTAGTTTTATAAATAAACTGCTAAACTTGTGATCTGATCTTCTAATGAGATAATCTGACAATCTGAAAGATGCAGTGAAGTTTGTGAAATCTGTATGAGCTGGAGGCTATTAGAAGTAAGTCTCTGAATCTGTCACTGTGCTGAGTGATTACAAATAATTCCATGACCTTGTTTGTATTACCACCACATTTACATAAAAGCCTACTGTAAAAGCCTAGCTATGTTTCAGATACAAATATCTCTTTAACGTGTGTCCTTTTCATCTTGGGTATTAGCATACCTACATGATTATTCAAAATGTGTGAGTTTTGCTACTTAATCCACTCAAATTAGACATAATTATCCTGGGGAAATTAAGCTGTATAAAATTTCTTTTTCTCTTTCCTGAATTTCATTTATCTGACATAATATTTTTGACATATGTGAGGGAGCACCTCCTCCATCTTCAAAGTCTGCCTGTGCAGAAAAATGTTAGATAAAAAGCAACATCAAAACTAGTTTACATATATGGCACTTCAGTGGGTCCACAACAGTCAGATCTTGTAAGCCATGGGACCAAACTACAGCTATGCTTTAGAAATTACCTCTCCAGCACACAGCATGGATGTCAGGCTACTAGCAATTTTTCTCTGAGATCCATTCCTTTTGGGTCTCATTACTGTGGTTTAACTGAAGTGTTTTCTTCTTTTTGAGAAACAAAAAGAACTTGAAAGCATCTTTTTCTTCTTGCTTGTTTAGAGGAATGTCTTGAGTCTGGAAGTAGAGCCTGTGCTGTGTGTCTGTTTCTGCCTTTGAAAGGAAGTTAGAATCCTAGAATCATTGAATCATTGTGTAGGAATGGACCTTATCAACCATGCAGTTCCACCCTCCTTGTTATGGGCAGGGATACCTTCCAGTAGACCAGGTTGCTAAGAGCCTTATCCAACCTGGCCTTGAACACTTCCAGGGATGGGACAACCATAACTCCTCTGGATAACCTGTTCCAGTGCCTCAGCACCCTCATAGTAAAGAAATTCTTCCTAACGTCTAATCTAAACCTACTCTTTGTCCATTTAAATACATTACCCTTCGTCCTGCCACTGCATGCCTTGATAAATAGCCTGTCCTCATTTTTCCTGTAGCCTCCTTATGGGTACTGGAAAACAGCTCTAAGGTTTCTCTGGAGCCTTTTCTTCAGGCTGAACAACCCCAACTCTCTAAGCCTGTTCTCATATGATAGGTGTTCTGATCATCTTCTTGGTCCTGCTTTGGATCCACTTGAGCAGGTGCATGTTTTTTATGCTGGATACTCCTGAGCTGAATGCTGTACTTTGGTGGGTTCTCACCAGAGGGGAGTAGAGGGGCAGAATTACATTCCTCAAGTTGCTGGCTGTGCTGCTTTTGATACAGCCCAGGATGTGGCTGGATTTCTGGGCTGCAAGTGCACATTGTTGGCTCATTTTAAATTTTTTGTCTATCGGCACCCCCAAACCCTTCACCTCACAGCTGCTCTCACTTCATTCCCTGCCCAGCCTGTATTGGGTTTGCCCCAACTCAGGTGCAGGACCTCGACCTGCGCCCTTGACTTGGTTGAACTTTGTGAGGTTTCCACAGGCCCAGCTCTTCAGCCCTGTCCAGGTCCCTCTGGATGGCATCCCTTCGCTCCAGAGTGTCAACTGCACACACAGCTTGGTGCACTGAGGATGCACTCGATCCCACTGCCCATGTCACTGAGAATGATATTAAACAATACAGGTCCCAATACAGGCCTCTGAGGGACACCACTCTTCACTGGTCTCCACCTGGACATAGGGCCATTGACCACGTTTCTGTGAGTTCAATCATTTAGACAATTCCTCATCCACTGACTGATCTACCTCTCAAATTCATGTCAAGACAAGAATGTTGTAAAAGACAGTGTCAAATGCTTTGCACAGTACTAGGCTGATGACATCAGTCACCCTTCCCTCATTCACAAGTGCTGTAATGCCACTGTAGAAAGCCACCAAATTTGTCCGGCATGATTTGCTCTTAGTGAAGCCATGTTGGCTGTCAGCAATGACAGAATTTCACCAGGTCATGACCACTGCGGCCCAGGCTACTTTCAATCTTGTCCTTTTTCAGAAGTTTTTCTGCATTAGTAATATATCCAACTATGCCTCTCCTTTAGTCATAGGCTCCATTACACACCCACCCCTCCCCCCCCCCCCCCCCCCAAAGTTATCCTCAATGCACTGCAATAGTTTCCTGGACTGATTGCTGTTGGTTGTGCTGCTTTTCCAGATGTCTGGGTTGGTTGAAGGCCCCTACCAGGCTCAGGGCCTACAAGACGGATGACTCCTGCAGTTGATGAAGGCGCCCTTCATCACTCTCCTCTTCTTAATTGGATGGCCTATAGTAGACACCAACCACAAAATTCCCTTTTTTGACTTGCTCTCAAATTTTTACCCCTAAGGTCTCAAACCTCATATTGCTCTTCTTCAGAGATAACTCCATGCAGTCAATCCCATTATTGACACAGCAAGCAACTCTCCTACCTCTCCTTCAAATTCTGTCTTGTGAAGATTTATAGTGATTTCTTTTGATGTGTAGAAGCTAATAGTGAAGGAGACCTAGGCCAAGTTCTTACTATTTTTGACACATTTCCCAGCCTTATGTTCACTCATGCCACAAGTTGCTAATTCTCCTCTAGCTGTATACTACTATTCCTTCTCCTTTGAGCTTAATCTGTCAGGACAAGAATGGACTTCAGACTCCAACAATGAGTTGTTATTGCAAAATTTGATTTAACATCAAATTTTGTTCTATGCTGACATTGCCCTGATTTTATTAAGCTTAAAAAGGTGAAAATATATTTCTGATGTTTTCAAAATCCATAATTTGTCTTTTTATCAGTGAGTACTCTGATACGCTTGCTCTCTATAATCTTACTAAGACAGTTTATACTTTCCTGCTTGTACTCTTCTTCCAGTCAACTTTATAAGGTGCAGAGAGATATGAGAAACAAGAATGTAAATGTATGAATAAGGAATAAAATGGTTAGTTTCCCCTTCATTTAACTTCTTAAAACAAGCTTCCATTAGGAATACTTTTATGTACTACTTCTCTCCTAAGGAAGAAAGGTTGTTGTCTTTACTGTTTTACAATTGCTTTTATGCTATCCCTTTCCTTGTCCCAGATTAACTACCAAATTAATTAAGGTCATGACGGAGTTAATAGGCAAGTTCACACCATCATTTCATTTTGTGCTATTACAGCAGGAATTCATTATTGCAGGAAAACAAACATCCTCTGTTTATTAAACTGAGAATAATGGAATCAAGAAGCTGGACAGCATTTATGGCTAACAGCCTCAGTTGCAATTAAGGAAGGCTGGCTCTGTGACTAAATAACCCACTACTCATTCTATGTAAATAAAGATGCTTGTACTTTTTGTAGCAAGTTTAATTCAAAAGATATAACAACATATTTAAATCAGAACTGCAAGGATAGAGATATTGATAATTGAGGTCAATTTTACTTTTTTTACTTTTTCTTCCTCAAATCTGTATAATAAGTGTGAATATATACTATAAATGAAAAAATTATGATGAATGAATTAACACTGGGAAAATCAAGTTTTAACCTTTGAAAGCTGTATTTCTAATTAACAGTAATTCATTAGAAGAGGGTCTAAAATGTTATCAGAGCATGGATGAAGGTGTTTGAAATTTTCTATGACCAGTGCTGAAGTTATTTTATTATTAGTCAAGTTATTCTTCATTGTAATTTGCTCTAATCAGAAAAAAAAATGCTATATTGTTTCCTATGGGATATGAAGTTAATAAGAAAATTACTAGAAAAACTGGTGGGAAATTCCATTAGTTAACAAGACTCAAACTGCCCACATGAAATCATTGGGAGGATGTGGTTCAAGGCTGCTTGGCCTTGAATAATGGTACTTGTTGTATGATTTGTCCTTTTTCCCAAATTTCTAATAATGTAGTGCAGAGCATATTAAAAAAAATAAATCTCTGCCTCTGAGGTATAGTGGTTTTTACACTGTCCTTTGTACCATTCTAAGTTTCCCTAATGATAGATTTTGTGGACAACAATTTTTCAACATGTATTTTAAACTGGCATGAACAGCTAAATGACTTTAGGTTTATTCCTCTGTGCATGCACAGATACGTGTCTGCAGACATGAATAGTCTTTCTCCTCAGAAAAGCAGTACAGTGTATATTTTGATCAGATCAAAATCTCCAGTTCTGCAGTATCACGGAACCAATTTAAGAATTCATTTATCTGACTGGACTGTTGGCTGTAAAAGAAGTATGTGTCTAAAGATCTCGGCATGTGCAAGGTCAACATAGGTATGGCTCATAAAATCATAGAATCATAGAATCGATTGGGTTGGAAAAGACCTTCAAGAACATCAAGTGCAACCCTTGGTCCAGCTCCAATCTGTTTACTAGATCATGGCACTCAGTTCCACGTGCAAACTCAGTTTAAAAACCTCCAGGGATGGTGAATCCACCACCTCTCAGGGCAGCCCATTCCAATGCCTAATTACTCTCTCTGTAAAGAATTTTTTTCTGATATCCAACCTAAATTTCCCGTGGCAGAGCTTAAGCCTGTGCCCCCTTGTCCTATTGCTGAGTGCCTGGGAGAAGAGACCAACTCCCAGCTGGTTAGAACTTCCCTTCAGGTAGTTCTAGACAGTGATGAGGTCACCTCTGAGCCTCCTCTTCTCCAGGCTAAACAACCTCAGCTCCCTCAGCCTCTCCCCATAGAGCTTGTGCTCCAGTCCCTTCACCAGCCTTGTTGCTCTTCTCTGGACCCGCTCCAGCACCTCATTATATTTCCTGAACTAATGGGCCCAGAACTGAACACAATACTCAAGGTGTGGCCTCACCAATGCAAAGTACAGGGGAAGGATCACTTCCCTGGTCCTGCTGGCCACGCTATTTTTGATACAGGCCAGGATCCCAGTGGCCTTCTTGGCTACCTGGGCACACTGTTGGCTCATCTTGAGCCTCCTGTCAATTAGTACTCCAAGGTCCCTTTCTGCCTGGCTGCTCTCCAGCCACTCTGTGCCCAGCCTGTAGCACTGCATGGGGTTGTTGTGGCCAAAGTGCAGGACCCAGCACTTGGCCTTATTGAACTTCATCCCACTGGAATCAGCCCATCTCTCAAGTCTATCCAGATCCCTCTGCAGAGCCCTTCTGCCTTCCAGCAGGTCAACACTCCCTCCCAACTTGGTGTCATCAGCAAATTTGCTGATGATGGACTCAATCCCCCTCATCTAAATCATCAATAAAGATGTTAAACAGGACTGGACCCAACACAGACCCCTGGGGAACACCACTAGTGACCGGGCATCAGCTGGATGCAGCTCCATTCACCAGCACTCTCTGGGCCCGACCCTCCAGCCAGCTTCTAACACCGCAGAGGGTACACTTTTCCAAGTCATGGACTACCAGCTTTTCCCAGAGTATATTATGGGATACAGTGTGAAAGGCTTTGCTGAAGTCTAGATAGATCACATCCACAGCCTTCCCTTCATCCACCAGGTGGGTCACCTGATCATAAAAGGAGATCAGGTTTGCCAGACAGGACCTGCCCCTCCTAAACCCATGCTGGCTGGGTCTAATCCCTTGTGCATCCTGAAGGTGCTGTGTGATTGCACTCAGGATGATCTGCTCCATAACCCTGCCAGGCACCAAGGTCAGGCTGACAGGCCTGTAGTTGCCAGGGTCAGCCTTGTAGCCCTTTTTGTGGATTGGGGTGACATTTGCCAACTTCCAATCATCTGGGACCTCCCCAGAGAGCCAGGACTGTTGGAAGATGCTGGAGAGCAGTTTGGCAAGCTCTTCTGCCAGCTCCCTGATCACCCTGGGATGGATCCCATCTGGTCCCATAGACTTGTGAGGATCCAGCCGGCTCAGTAAATCACTAACTATTTCTTCCTGGAATACAGGAGGGCTATTCAGCTCCCTCTCTCTGTCTATCAGCTCCAGAGGCCAGTTGTCTTGAGGGCCACCTGTCTTACTGGTGAAAACTGAGGCAAAGTAGGTGTTAAGTACCTCAGCCTTCTCCTCATCTTTGTTAACTATATTTGCCTCCAAGTCCAACAGAGAATGGAGGTTTTCCTTGCCCCTTCTTTTGTTATTAATGTATTTATAGAAGGACTTTTTGTTATCCCTAACTGAAATAGCCAAATTAACTTCAAATTCCACTTTTCTTTCCCTGATTTTTTTTCTGCATGACCTAGCTCTATCTGTAAATTCTTCATAAGTAGCCAACCCTTTTTTCCACAGTCTGTAAACTTTCTTTTTATCCCTAATTTCTTTCAGAATCTCCCTATTTAACCAAGCCATCCGTCTTCCCCTCCGGCTGGCCTTTTAGCACACTGGTATAGCCTGTTCCTGTGCACTCAACATTTCCTGCTTGATACATGTCCATCCCTCCTGGACCCCCTTGTTTTTAAGGGTTGTTTCCCAGGGCATGCTCTGAATTAGTCTTTTGAATAGGCCAAAATCTGCCCTTCAGATAGCCAGTGTAGAGGTTTTAATGATGGCTCTCCTTACATCCCTGAAGATTGAAAATTCTATTATTTCATGGTCGCTGTGCCCAAGGCGGCCTCCAACCACTACATCATCCACCAGCCCCTCTCTGTTTGTAAACAGTAGGTCTAGCGGGGCCTTACCCCGGTAGGCTCATTTACCAGTTGATGAAGGAAATTGTCCTCTATACACCCCAGCAACCTCCTAGACTGCCTTTTCTCTGCAGTATGAAGCTCCCAGCAGATATCTGGCAGGTTAAAGTCACCCCTAAGGAGAAGGACTGGAGATTTTGAGACATCCACCAGGTGCTTGTAGAATAATCCGTCTCCTGCATCATCCTGGTTGGGCAGTCTGTAATAGACACCCACGAGAATGTCAGCCTTGTTGGCCTTCCCCCTGATTCTGGTCCACAGGCACTCAACCTTGTCACTGCTGACCTCAAGTTCTACAGAGTCAAGAGACTCTCTAACATATAAAGCCACCCCTCCACCTCTCCTACCCTGCTTGTCCTTTCTGAAGAGCTTGTAGCCATTTAGCACACTCCAGACTTGCGAGTGATCCCACCACATTTCTGTGATGGCAACCATGTCAAAGCTTTCCTGTTGCACTATGGCTTCCAGCTCCTCTTGTTTGTTTCCCATACTGTGTGCATTAGTGTACATGCACTTGAGGTGGGCTGCTGATTTCACTCATTACTCAGGCTTTCCATCCTTACGGTGATCTTTGGAGAGCCTCATTTCAGTCCCTTCCCCCTTCAAACCCAGTTTAAAGCCCTCCTGATTAGGCTTTCCAAATTATGGGCTACAGTCCTCTTGCTCTTCCTAGAAGGATGAAGCCCAGCTGATTTGAGGAGACTAGGTACCATGGAGTTTGTCCCATGGTCAAAAGCCCCAGAATTTTGATGGTGGCACCAGTCCTTTAGCCACCTGTTGATGAGATGAGATTTTCTACTCCTCTCATTATTTATCTCCTCATCCGTCCCCGATAGCACAGGAACTGAGGCAAAGATCACCTGTGCTCCTGTCCCATGAACTGACTGACCCAGTGCCTTAAAGTCTTTTTTAATCATGCTGGCCCTTCTTTCATTAATGTCCTCACTGCCAGCTTGGACTACTAGCAGGGGATAATAAGTCTGAGGGTTGAATTAGCTCAGGAAGTCTCCTACTAATATCCCTCACCCTGGCCCCGGGAAGGCCATCCCTATGGTTTGGGTCTGGGTGACATAGAGGGTCCTCTGTTCCTCTCAGAAGGGAGTCATCAACTACAACCACCCTTCTTTTTTTCCTTATAGCTGCAGTTGTAATCTGTCTTGTAGATGGTGTCAAGCCAGGAGGCTCTCCAGGCACATCTTCTTGGCTGTTCTCTGCCTGACTTTCTAGGTCCAGGGCCTCATATCTATTTTTTAAGGCCACCCAGGGTGGTAATGGGGTTTGAGAGAGGGTTCCTCTACCTCTCTGATCAGGGACCCGTTTCCATTCCCCTCCATCAATTTGGCCTGCTCCATGACAAGGCAGGGCAGGGCTTCTCTACCTCTTGTTGGACTCCCTTAGGGGTCAAAAGGGTTTGGATGGACATAGTTGCATATTTGTTCAGCTGCTGGTCTTTTATTTCTGTACAGGAAATAATTGGTCACAAATTAGGTTTCTTCTGCTACCTAAATTTTATTTCCTTTTTTTCTCTTTGTTTTTAAACCTTGCTTCAGTGAAATGGCTCCACTAGTTTTATTCATATTACAACCTGTCCCTTTGTTTTCTCTGTTTCTAGGATTCTGATAAATCTAAAGTGCTAAACCACCTTTTTAATAACATGTCTACAGTCTTCAAGTGAAAAAAAAAAAAGAGCCCAGTCTGGCTGATTGCCTTAACAAATGGCTCATTTCAAATCTCTGATCACTTACGGGTTATTTGCTCTCTCCCACTCTTCCCCAAATCAAGTCATTTAATAAGCAGGATATTTTTATGTCTTTTCAGTTTGAGTGTTTTGGGGCTGTGCACTGACAGGAACTATGAATCCATCAAGTTTTATTTTAGTATTTTGCATCATTTATCATTCTGAATCTGTGTTGATATTTCTATCCTTGGAGCCTAAGAATCAATTCCCTACTACTCCTGCAGCTCCCTAACAACACATACTAGTTCTTTTCTCTTTTCCCAGTCTACCTAGTTATACTGAAGTATATTACTCTTACCATTCTCTTAAAAGGCATTTTTGCAGATGATATATAACCAAAGGGGCTACAAGTCAATACCATGATGATTATTTACTGCAGCAACACAGATTAATCAAATAGTCCAGTAAGAATCAGGTTTTAAAATTATATGGCTCTAGTATGTTACTTAAGAATTGTAGTTCCTTCTTTACATGCAATAGATATAATTTGTGTTCACACATAACTATTATTTGATTAGTGTTCACACATAACCATCTAACCTGTATGGATGTCTTTTTATTCCATGTGTTTCTGCAAGTGCCTTCCAAGTCAAAACGGCAAGCAGTATGTAACGTAAGCGCTCACTGCATCTGGCTAGACACCAAGTATATGCAAAAGGCCTATGGGGGGAACAAGCCATAGGCTATGTTGATTGTTATGGGTATAGTTTGTAGGCTGGAGGTCAAATATTCTTGACCTGGCTGCAGAGAGATGTCACACCCAATTTCTTCTTCTAAATGCAGAGGACAAAAATTTCTAAGGCTATTCCAGTGATGCCCAGTGACAAGACCAGAAGTACAAACTGATACACAGAAGGTTCTGTATAAACATTTTTACCATGAGAGTAACCAAACACTAGCATGGTTTTCTCAGAGAGGTGGTGAAAACTGCATCCTTAGAGATGCTCAAAGCTGACTGGATGCAGTTCTAGGTAGCTTGCTGTGATAGTTTTAGTTAGGCCTAAATGTAGACCTTAATTTTAGTAGGCCCTAATAATGTTACTTAAATTAGGAGAGACAAGTGTCACTTGACTAAAGTAACCAAAGAAATATTTTATACCAGATGATGCAAAACTGAGATATAAAGCAGGGTGGTGAGATCTGTCTTCAGTGGGAAGGAGAAAACTGTTATATCTAACTTGTGTGTGTGTTATATTGTAGTTTTTCTTTTATTTTTCTCCTTTCTGTGTACATATATAAACCTGTTTTGAGTTTCCAGGTTGTTTTTCCTCCCTTTTCTTGGTGAGGGGGAGGGAAGCTCTGGCACTCCATATTGGGCAGTTGGCATTTTGCCAGCTCAACCCAAAACACTTGCTCTGTGTTCCTGCTTGAACAGGAGTTGGACAGATGATGTCCAGAGGTCCCTTCCGACATCAACCATTTTGCTATTCTTTGAGTTCACTTTACAGTTAATGAATCATTAGGAAAATCCACTTCTGGAAGCTGCTCAAACTACATGATTCTCTTTCAGTACAGTGATAATCACCAGGTTAGCCTTTCTGTTTATCTTTTGACATGTGAAATGTTAAGACCCCAAAATTATCTCTGTTGACTCATGACAGCTGGTCTTCCAAATACTTCTAGAAGGCCAGCAGTCAAGGTGGTGAACATATGTACCAAGTAAGTAAGTGTTTACAGTGGGCACAAAGACTCTTTTGAGCTTTGAATGCAAGCCTTAGGGTTGAATAAAAATGACAGCTGTGATGTCTGCTTTCAGTATACCTCAGGATGTCAGAAGGATGTGTTGAGTCAAAGACAGAATGGAAAGAATTATGACACCAGTCTTCAGATGACTCAGTTAAACTGGGATTTTTTACTTGAGACCAATTTAAAACCAAAACAGATTATGATGGAATGAATAATCATTGACATTACTCTTTGAGAACTTTCTGAGTAAATTTATCGTTCCCACATCTTTAACTTTGACTATATAATCTTGTGTATTTAATACCTAAGGACTTGAATTCATGAAAATAATGAAAACCAGAGATGACAGAGGTTCTTAGAAGTTTAAAAATTAAAAGAACCAGAGCCAGAAGAAAAGTAGTAAGTTAAAGCACTTATTGCTAAAAGTTAGTCCTGAATTTATTCAAGACTATGAATAAGCATTTGATTATAATTCTAGGTGAAAGATTTGATACAAATCCAGCATGAAAATGCACAGCAGATACAGGTATTTGATTAATTTTTCCAGATCATGAAATTTTTGTATTGTGCTAAATGCATTGCAAAACCATATAAACACTAATGCTGTTGTGGTACATCCTGAAATGTGGAGCTTGTCAAACAAATTCTTTTAGCTGGAGAAAGTATCAATGTAAAAGAATAAATAAGTGTAATTTCTCTCTTGAAATTGTCAGTAACTTTTTCTTTCTGCTGCTCAGCTGACACAAATATTGTTCTGACAGATTGACTTTGATTGCTTGTACCTAACCTCCTGATCAAATCTTATTTACATGAAAAACGAAGGCTGCGAGGAATAAAAAATGAATATATTTTAGGTACAAAGTGCAGCCTTTGAGGTTTAGGTTGGTACTACTTAATTCTTTTTGTTTCATTAAAATGAAAGTTCAAAGACTGAAACTCTGATAGATTTCAAATAGGAAATGACTCAACCAACAGCATGAAGAGTATGAGAAAAACCCCACAAATAGGTGATACTTCTGTTCAAGTGAACAAGAGGGGATAGTTGGTTAAATAAACACTAGTAATAAAGCATGTCTATCTGACAGTAACATCATATCTGAAACAAATAGTTCATGGTACCATGTTTCCTAGGTATGTATGGCACCTTAGAGACCTGTATCTCCTGTATATTTATCTGTCATATTCTTGCTTTAGCAGCTATGTAACTCTGTTGCTAATACGAATTATGTTGTGATTGGTCAGAGCAGTTGGAAGGAATGTGTGCAAAAAATCCTCTTGATATAATCTTGGTTATCATGTAGTTTAAATTGTAATCTGATTTGAACAGAAGCAATGAATTTAACATTTATATAAAAAACCAGGCACTGGACAGTGTCAGAAAAGAAGTTTTTTATGTCAAGTCCATTAGAGTTGACATCCTTTATCAATTTTAATTTCCAGAAGAACTTAACTTCTGTCAAATGAAGACACATAACAGCCAAATATTTCCAGTTTTTCATGACAAACTTCTGAATTAAACAAGCTGTACATAGAAAATAAATCATGTGCAGGGTGGTTTTTTCTTGTTTGTTTTGTTGAGTTTTTTGTATCTGAGGTATTTCAGCCATATGAGGTAAAGAACTAGGGCAGTGACATATAGTACAGTGGTATGTTTGTTATTTACAGGTCACAACTACTTCATATGATTCTTTCACAGGCAAAAGATAATACAACAATTGAACCAAATCCTCCTAAGTTGTTTATGGTATGCTGCTTGTTTCCAGGTAATTCCTAACTAGATCAAATTCTTGGAATTTGCAATCATCTTTCAGATAGTGTTGGGAACTATCAATTTATTGGCTTTGCAGGAGAATTTATACAATATTGAATCCTGAAGAGGGACAAATGTCTCTTTCAAGTACAGACAAGAGTTTGGAATCTACAAATTTGTTTTCAGTGGATTTTAGTTTGTAGCTGGACACAAATATGAAAGAGTTTTAGACCTGCTATGTGGTCCATTTTTCTGTTGAAGGTAAGAGTCTTCTTTTTAAATTCAAATTTATTGGAATAAATGAAAAAAACCCCACACCAACCCTTATTTTTGCCAAATGAATCCACTGTTCTTAATTTCTGCTGTCATTTACCTTTTTGAAGTCTCTGCTGGTGTTGCTTTTTTTTTCATCTGTAAATCTTTTACAGGTAAAAAAATCTGATACTAAGATAGATTTCCTCTTCTGGTACATCCTAAATATAACAACGAAATAACTGTTTCATCTTCCTTATTTCTTTCATTCTTTTCACTTAATATTATGTAGTTCTTTGCTCAACTGACATCCAATACATGGACTTTGCCAGCATAATTTCTAGTCTCTGCTGACAGTGCTTAGTTTCTCTCCATCTGAATTTCTTATATCAGGATACTTTCTTGTGCTCAAGACAAGATGCTTTCTGGAGCACGTATCTCATACTGAATTTACCTTGCTATGGCATGGTGAGTCCAGCCAAAACAGGGAGAGGAGAAACACCTAGTGCTAGTGAAATGAAAGCAGTGAAAGGGAGATGACTCAATAAATCAGACAATACAATTTCTCAAATTTCATTAGATTCTTTATCTCTCTTTGGCAGAATTGTTCATGAAACTAAAACCAAAAGCAAAACAGAAAGAAAGGGACAGAGATAAAGAGTAAAATAGTGAAAAAAAAATCTTTCTACAGTAGATAATTAGGCCAATTGCATCTAGTAAAGTATTACCACTAGCTGAAGTTGTTCCAGATCTGAGAATGGCCTTAGCAAGCTGAGCAGTATGAACATATTAGGCGTTATTGACTATGCTTACCTTTTTACTCCCCTGAAGAAAAGCACAGTTCTTCCTTCTCTCTGTGGCACATGACTTTATCCATTTAGTAATAAGCATCTTGGAGAACTAGCTCTGAAAGGCATGCTAATTTTGACTCATGCTGTAATGTTGTTGACCTTTTCAGTTTTGTTTGTAGTGCAGTTCACTCCTATGCAGATCTTTTGGCATTTGAAACCTGTGGTAATTTGGAGAGGAGCTTTGCAACCACAGAAGGAGTGTTGTTTTTCAAGCATCCAGTCACCTCTGCAGCTAAGATTAGCCTAACTGGGACTTTCTGTGGTTATATGTCTATGTAGTTGGCAGGAATGAACAGGAATGTCTTTTTGAGACACACCTTGGAAATTGTTTGCTTAATTCTGTTACATATGTAATTTTTTTAAAGAGGCCTTTTCATGCCAATTTGTACAATACATTTTTGCTTTAAACTAATCTCATCAAAACAAACATATGCCTTTACAATTGTATCCCGATACTAGATCTTCCCTGAAGCCCCAAAAGCCTTGAAATAAAAAACAGCTGAGACTTTTGATTCTTTAAGCAGCAAAGATACTTATTTACAATGTTGGAGGCAAGCCAGTTCATACTGGGTAAAACTTGCCTGGCTTATTTGTGTAACATAAGCCATTTATACAGTTTTGGGTTCATAGTTACACCTTCTAATTTCCATATTAATGATTAGGAAAAATCTTGGGTGGAGCTTTCCTTTTGGCTTGAAATTTGGGTAGTCTTCTGACTTCATCCCTCTCGTGGACTTGAATCCTCTTCCTCGCTGTTGGACTTCTGCATTTTCGTTGTTCAATGACATGATCTATCAAACTTTAAAATCTTAGCTTTAAAGTCTACAAAATCTTGGCTCTGGGCTGTCATACCTATTTTAAACATCTAAGTTTCCTTAATTTATGGCGTAGGAGTCTATTGTGTTAGACTTTGGTTCAATGAGTAGAACAGAACTATCTTGGTAAAATAGACAGAACATGCCTTGAGTAATTTGAGCCATTTTCTTCTCTTAGCAGAACTGGGCACTTTACTAACTTAGTTACCTCTTTTATGCCTTGCCCTGCCTTCATCCCTAAACTGTTGCTTTCTCTACATTTTATGAAGTTATGACAAAATCAAATTATAAGTCAAAGATGGAAAGAAGTACAACAAAATGCAGAGTTCTCAGACTTGGCAAGAGGCAAGAAAGTTTAAATGACACAGGCTGGTGTCCTGTAATAGCTGTAAAGTAAGTTGACAACTGTTTCTGAACTAGCAGCTGTTGGTCACTTGGTTCGGATCTGAGATGGAGTGGTGTCAGCTCACATGAAGACTGCTTTGGCTGCTGCTGTTCTAGAACCCCACTGCAAGGGGCTGACACTTGATCCTTTCTGTGCATTTCTCTCTTCTTTCAAATGGATTTTAAATCCAGAGAAATAACATCCACTGGAAGAAAGAAAGAGCAAGGAATAATGAATTTTCCAGTTATTTTGTAGAAGAGATGCTTGTGGTCATACACTGGTGCATCAGACAGAAAAATGGTAATGCTCTGCCTTGTGATTGCTTAAATAGTAAAAATTCACAAATTAACAATATGCATAGATAAACTATTGTGACCTAATAATCAGCATACAAAGTGTAGTCAAATAGCAAGCCAGTGATGGCAAGGCTTTCCAGGTTCAGCAGTATGTGTCTGAGCAGAGATGGGTTTGAATGCATTTCAAGTAGCAGTTCTTTCCTGCATCTGTGCTTAAGTTACAAATCTTTCAAGATTAATTGTTTTCTTTTCCTCCAAGATACATATTTGTTTAAGAGCTGCAGTAAGGCACATCATGAGAACATGTCACTGAATTTGTGTCACTGTGGTTCACAGAACTAGTGAAGGAAAATATGGACAACTGAATTTGAAACAATTTAAGGAGAAAAATCATATGCGCATAGGAACTGTGAGGTTTCTTTGCCATATGCTAACAGAGCTTGATAAGAAATTCATATATATCTCCATCTTTATCTCCCATGTTCTATAAAAAAACAAGCCTGTTCTGTAACACTTTATTGGCTTATCACTGCTGTTGTTAGCGTGGCGGGTTTTCTGTTTTGTTGTTTTTTCAAATAGATTAGTCACAAGGCTGCTCAAATCAGACACAGAGCACTGTTACAAGAATGCATCTTTTGCTACTGCCAAAGCACTTCTAAACAATAGAAAAAATTTTGTTCCACTTTTTGTTCAGAATAATTCTGCTTCTACTGGTTAAAGCCATGCCCAGATTCTACACTGTCTTCGAACTAAAAAAAATGCTATTAATTGAAAGCTTGAGAGAGAGTTCCAGATTTAAGTGCAAGTTTACACTTAATGAACAATCTAGCATATGATTTTGTTCACTAAATATGACATGTTATTGAAGCCAATAGCAAATGCATTCAATGTCATGCAAACTCTCTGTGTCACTTGTTACTCCAACTTCAAAAGCCAGTAACATTTAAATGCACTTGCTGTCTGAGTTTTTTCCTTCTATGACTTGATGAGGTTTATCTATGAAGAACACTGCTCCTTGTGGACAAATTTCAAATTCATATTCTACAGGGCATATCTCTTATGATCAGTTTTCATTAGATTATTACGTTAATCGTATAACTAGCCAGTTTTCTTGCTTAAATGAGTTGATTTTCCTTGGCTCTAATTCTTTTTTGTGTCTGATTGATTGCTTCCTTGACTGTTTTCTATCAAGTTCCCCCACCTTGCTTGTGTGTGGGAGGGCAGGCAGGAAGGGGGTGGGTTAGCATAGAGCTTTTCTTGACCATTGAAGCTCATTCTACTGTGGAATTCATAATATAGAAACACCACCAGTGTACGGGAGTTTTGTTCGGGGGAGGGAGGGGGTAGGGATGGGAGGGCAGGCGGAGAATGAAAACACAATGTTCTTAACTGAATATTCCACATACTTATTAATCTGGCAAAGAAATCTGTATTTCCACAGTAGTATCAGTACAATGTTGGGTGCCCAATAACCAGCTACATATAAATTTAATTGAAAAACATTTCGGTATCACAACTGAGGATCAGTGAGAAGTGAACACATTGAAAAAGGTTCAGAATGTTCAGAAAAAGAGAGCCTATCACCTTATCACCTCATCTCGCACTGAATGAGTAATGAACAGTCATCTGAATAAACTAAAACTTTTCTACCTTTATCATAGCTGATCAAAAATATATTTTTGAATAGATGAATGTTACTGTGGATGATTAAGGAAATTTTCCAAGGGTTAGCTTTGATGAAATAGCTGTCTAAGTATCTAAATTTGCCCTAATCTGCATTGCTTTGTTACTTGGATTTGCCTTGTAATGTACCTCATGATAGTCCTTTTATTCGTAGTCATGATACAATGAAGCTATCATATTTCTTTTGGGTTTGTGTATATTTCTTTATATGTGAGTAGTTTCATGTTAAATAAGTATTCTCAAACTTGGATTCATGTTTATTCTCTTCATGTATGTCCGTAGTCCTTCAGTAGCTGATATTTTTCTGCTTTCTGCAATGAAAAAATAAAATTTCTTACTTCAACACAATGTCCTTTATATTTTGACACTGTGCCTTTTCAACTCAGTCATAGACCTAAAAATTAAGATCAAGCTGTAGGCTCTCCCTAATGGTCAAGGGAACTAAAAGAGAAAAAAAAGGAAAACCCAACAAACAACAATCCCTACTTTGGGAATTTCAAGCAGGATGAAACTCAGAGAACACCACCACCAATGGAACCACCAATGGAACTATGATATAATAGACCTAAGGTTTGATAATTTAATGCTTCCAAATGTAGCAAATCACATTTACTCATTTACAAGGGAAAGATGAATTTGTTTTTGGCTCTACCAAGTTTTCCGTGTGAATTGGCTTTAAAAATGCACAAGCATTTAATAACAAACAAATCACATGCCAACATAATCTCTGTTTCTATCTACTGCTACCTAACACAAGGATTGGATCAAATCAATATTTGTAATTTACTACAAACTCAACTAAAATCACACCAGTATTCTATGCCTTGTGTAGTCCTCTGAATAATGAAGGGTTCTTTTCAGTGCTATTAGAGCAATTGTAGCACAGTTCATTTTTTCTTCTTCCCATCGAAGGTCATGGTTAAAAAGACAGGCAAGAAATGCTTAGCACAGCCCAGCTGCATCTTGTTGCATAAGCTTGTAATACTAACTGACCAATCCTCTACAAACATACCCTCCTTGAACCTTTCCTTTTTTATTGTGAGTGGTGCTTTTCCAGTGAAAACTGTGTAGCTTGAATGCTATGCTTTGGAAAATGATCCTAATCTCTAGTCATTGCTTCTTGGCTGATTTTTCCTATGCAGTATGAACGATGCTGTACTGCCTCTCAAACACTCTCAGGCAGCTTCCTAGATAAGGCAGTTCAAACTGTCATTCATGTGGCCTGCCAACACAATTCCAGCTGCACATGAGAAGCAGGGAGGAAGCAATGCAACCAGAGTAAACTAGCTTTCACAGGTGCTTTTCCCAGCTGAGAATCTATCCCAGGACACTTAAAGTCCTGGTGTGCCTTCCAGTAAGCAGAAGGACTTTTTTTCCAATTCAAAAAGTGTTTATCAGCTACATCCACTAATAATATCAAAATAAGTGGCACAGTTTTGAGACAATGAGCATCTATGAAAAGCATGACAACTGGGGGAGTCAATGGCACATAAACATCCAAATACGAACTGTATGTCTACTCGCTGATTTGTTGTCTGTCATTTTTGGATGCTGGAAGAGGCTCCTCAGGGCAGTGGTCACGGCAACAAACCTGACAGTTCAAGAACCATTTGGATGATACTCTCAGGCACATAGTGTGACTCTTGGGGATGGTCCTGTGCAGGGCCAGGAGTAGGACTCAGTGATCCTTGTGGATACTTTCCAACTCTGCATATTCTGTGATTTTGTGATTTTTTTTGAGGGGAGGAAACACACAAAACATTTAAATTTATGATATTATTAGATTAAAAACCAAACCAACAAACAAAAACCAAAAAAACCCAACACAAAACTATGATAGTGCTCAGAGTGTTCAGATTCCAGATGAACAACATGGTATCTCTCCATGCACATTTGTACATTCATAAGAACAAGAAGTAGTCATATGATAAAACTACAATCTTTGGATTTGAATGTAAAAAAGGAAAATGTTCTATCTGCTGATTTTATCCCTCCTCCTTACTGTCAAACTTCCTACTTACAAGTCTTTTGACAACTGATTGCCAATCTGAAGAACTCAAAGAGGAGGTAGTGATAAATGTTATTAACATTATTATTTTCAGACAAGTGTTAAGTAATCTACTGTAAAAATAAATTATGACACAAGGCACAGAATGCATAGCAATTTATCAGGTTATTAAATATGAAAATACAAAATACTCATCTAATGAAAAATTAATTACACAGTAACTTATAGCAAGGACTATTTTCAGCATACTGACAAAATTATCATTTTTAAAGAAATGAAGTTAAATGAAATCAAGAATATATCAAGCTATATGGGGTTTTTGCTAACTATACATTAATCAAAGCAGGTCACAGAATATGCAGGAATATGCCAAATGAAACTCAGTCTGAAGGACTTAATTTCTGCTCTGTTTTTATCTCATGCTCTTAATTTAATTGGTATCATGCTCTTAATTGAATTGCTTTGCTTATCTTTTGTTAGATGGTTGTTGTGGTGGGATTTTCCCTCCCTGTCATTCCATTGTTATATAAAATATTTAACATATTTCTCTAGAACAGGTACCATTTGAAAGGCAAAATAGGTGAGCAATGACAGATTCTTCTGTTGTGCACCAGGACATAGCTGAAGGCTAGAAGCTTTCTTTGAAGTCTTAATAGAAGGGGTGGTGTTAAGCAACTCCTTGAAGTAAAGAGATAATGATGGCTTGTTCTCTTTCGGTTACAATATCAACATCTTTTTGATAACAGACTATATTTTCCTTCTTTTTGTCATATCTTCATTATCAATGTAATATTTCAGAAAACTGATACTTTTAACCAACAGAAAAGTAAGTAGAAGCAATTTACATAGCTGCACAAATAGCAAATGCTTCCATTTTTTGCAGGGGCTGAGAAAGTCTGATGTCATAGAGACAAAAAGGCTGCAGAAACATATCTATACCAGGATTTGGATGGGACATGGATAAAAGTGTTCTTTATATTGTATCATGCTTGTGGGAATAGCACTGACACTAATGGCATTTAACAGTGGCGCTACAGTAACAGGTGGTATAGCTTCTATACAAGCTATTTGAATTAATTTGCAGAGAGTTTTCACCAAACTTCTAGGTTTTCCCCAGTGTGGTTCCGTTAATGACCAGGGCACTTGTGTCTGTGCAGTAATGAAGGATGGAGGAGGGGAAGTAGAAATCTTTGAGTGGTTTGTTTTGTGAAAATGATCTACTGGTACTGTCACAACCCACCTCAGAAGGGGAGGGTAACCTGGGCTCTTTTTAATAAATCCCTTGGGGTGGATTAGAGTGAAAGAACACCAAATACTCAGTG
The DNA here is from genome assembly GCF_047495875.1 of Pithys albifrons albifrons. NCBI lineage: Eukaryota > Metazoa > Chordata > Aves > Passeriformes > Thamnophilidae > Pithys > Pithys albifrons. The sequence goes on from NC_092497.1 coordinate 47,681,596, forward strand.
TTTGCAAACATACAAATATAGAGTTTATCTTCTATAGTAATATTAATATTAACACCAATATTAAAGCATAACACTTAAGGAAATGTATGAGAGAGAAAGAGAAGGAAAGGGTAAGGGTCCTAAGATATATATGTAGTCACCACCCACTAGATCCAGTGATGAAACTCGGTAGTTGCAGCTTCCATGTCTGTTGGTTGAAGTGGTAGTCACAGTCCTGTTAAAGTGATGGTCTTAATTGATTGGGCCTGGGGGAAGCGCCACCTCCAAAACTCAAGGATTCATGAGTTTATATACACTTCAAGCTCAGATGGGAACACCTTGTACCTCCCCTGGGGTGGAGAATTTTACAGTGGATAATCTCCCAGTACGTGTCCTGGGACATGCCAGAAGTCTCTGACACCTCCTAGGACTCAGTTTTGATTCATGGCCCATCATGTCCTACGTTTCAGATGAATAGGCCAGGCCAGATGAGAAATGTCTTAGAGGTTCCCCAGAGGGATTTTCACAGCAGAGTTATCATGTAAGGGAGGACACTGACATGATAAGAAAGATTATCTCACCTCACAGGATTTGCTTCTTATTGGCCTCTTCCTTTATCTGGAAATCCAGTTTGTAGCTTCAGGTGTGCAAATCCTTCTACACCTGGGATAGCTGGACAATGGCATCTACTTTTCTTATCTGAAGATCCTTTGGCAGTAGGCATATTCAGGGTGTGGTAGGCTCTGCTGGGTGAGCTGTTGTTTCTTTTCAGTCTGCTACAGTGGACAACGTTTTTGATGATTTTAGAATGTTTAAGCTGTTAACTATTTCAGTCTCTAACAGGTACCATATATTAGCAGAGAAGAGCAATACTTGGTACTAATTTCCATTTACTAGAACAGAACTTAAAAAAAAAAAAGAAAGAAAGAAAAAGTTATTTCTGTTTCAGAAATCCAAGCAATGAGACATAAACTAAACAAATGATTTGATCAAAATGTCCAAAGAAGTCCATGGGTCCTCTGAAAGATGCCAGCACACTGAAGGACTCTTACCCTGTGTTTCTCAAAAAGGCTTTTGGGAGATAGCCAAATAAAAAGTATGCCTTCGAGTAGTAGATCCCTAGAACATCTTTAGTTACAACTTTTATTTTGAAAACAATACTAATATCCACTCTTTTCAAACTTTTTCTCACCTCAATTTTAGATTGTACTTGAGAGTAGGCACTGAAACCCTCTAGCTGAGTTGGTAACAACAGACCAGATGGAAGGAGAAAGGGAACACTAAAACTCAGTCTGAGAACAGGCTTGTCCCCTGAGTGAAAGTACCTCTTTTTGTGCTTGTGCAAGCACCATGCCAAAGCTGTTTGTCTGCCTGCTGAAACCGGATCAGAAGCCGTTTTATGAGGTGAGGTTGGGGGGTAGGAGGTTCTTCTTTCCAGAGCTGTTGTCTCTATTAGAATAGAAAGCATTCCCTCTGAAAGTTGTCTAGACATTCACTAACCCTTCCTTTGTCTCAAATATAAGTACAAAAAAACATGACACAAGCTTTGAAAGAAAATATCTTTAGATGCTGTCTAGTAACCTGCAAGGCAAGTCACTATAGGGCATACAAGGGACAGGTAATTTGTGAGACAGAGAGACAGATGGCTTGTTTACTTCTAAACTTGAAGAGATATCTCTTCTCCTTAATCTGGGGATACTGAACTGGAAGCCAAGGCTTGCAAGAAGCATCCACTGCCCTACCAGTGGGAGTTCAAGGTGGTGAGCCAAGGGCAGGCAGGTACCAATGCTCCTTTGCTCTTTTAAGTTTCAGCCTTACCACTAAGTTCACTGAGGTCCCACCTTTCAGAAAACTTGTGCATGCATGCACACTTTCCCTGCCAGACAAAATTAAAAAGCATAACTTCATTGATCCACACAGTAAGCACATTTTTTTCATTTTATACCCCTTTCTAGCCAATGTGGTTTCAGTTCCAAACACACAGCTGGTAGCATTCCCAGTAGTAGTGGATTGCTTTCAGCATTTGCAAGTGAAATCCACCTGGGAGGTCTAAGGGGAACCTATGAGCTCTGATGCCAGGCTTCAAGCTTTGGAAACTGTGATTGACATCACCTCACTGGTTAAGGACCAGTTCATTAACTTTCAGTCCTCAGCAAGTAAATCATGGCTTTCCACACTTGGCAGGGCTTACCTTTCTAGGTTCTAAAATACCAACTTAACATAATGTCTAAAGAGATAGCGAATGCATTGCCTTCTTAAATATACTCAGGTGTTAGCCTCCACACAACAGTTACCTTCAATTGGTGCTAAAAAAATCAAATTGACCTAGAAGAATATAAGAGGATTTCTAAAGAAATTTATGCTGAATTACTGCAGGGAAGTGAATTTGTAGCTCAGCTAAAGGAGCAACTGTCCCAAATGAGAATGACCTAAAGAGACATCTACTTCTCTTGTGACATATAGTCTTCTGGATGACCTTTGGGAGGCTGTGCTAGATCATGTGAGTGTTGCAAAAGACAGTGCAGTCCTAAACAAACAAACAAACAAATCAATCTCTGAAGTGATTTTTTGATAACTTTTTTCCCTGAAAATTAGCAGACTTGCAGATACTGATACATTCATTGAGTATTCCTTGAGAATTGTACATCATCAGAGCCATGATTATTTAAAAGCAGGAATCTATCAGAATTTCAATTAGTTTGTCATGAATGAAGAAAGAAAATATACCATGTATGTCTTGATCAATCTGTGGGAAATTTCGGATGATCACTTCATTTTGCAGAGAAGCAGTTCCACATACTCTCTGTATTAGTATTTTTTGACTTCCAGACTATTGCAAAACATCAGCCTGGAGTTTTGCTTAACTTTTGCTTAACTTTTCTTGGAATTTATTGTTCATCTGTAATGGTTTCACACCCAGAAGCAGCTAAGCATCTAAATGACAGGTACTGATTGAAATCTGAAGAGCTATTTTGGCCCTGTAATGGTTTTTGCTTTAATATGTGATAAATGTGATTCTAATTATGTTATCTTTTCTAAATAGTGTTATATTGTTATTTCAAAAGCCTGATTGCATGAGTTAAAAATAAGGTGAAGCAAATCTACACCTGGCTTCGAGTTTAATTTTGACTGAATTTAGCAGCTTTTGTTCTGGAACACGTGAGAATATTTGAAATGCATTTCACAAAATTCCATGTTGAACCCTCACCATTTATACATCTTTGTATAAACAGGTGCAAAATTGGCTTGTAATTCTTTCACAGAAATACACCTTCACTGGTTTTACAGATGTTTGCAAATCATATTATGATACATAGTATTGATGTTCATCTGGATTAGTTAGAGATTCACATGGAGAATACAGAAGTTTGAAATTCCTTTGCTGGACTAGCAGAGGCTCAGCATTGCACAGAAATGCTACAGGGCTGACAAAACCTGAACTAACCTCATCTCTTTCCCTTCACCACTTGTAAACAGCAGAAGAGGATTCCTATGTAGCACTTGAAAGCACTTGATATGACATAGGGGAATGGCTTTAAAGTGCAAGAGGGTAGATTTACACTAGATACTAGGAAGAAATTCTTTACTGTGAAGGTGGTGAGGCACTGGAACAGTTTGCCCAGAGAAGCTGTGGATGGTCCCTTCCTGGAAGTGTTAAAGGACAGGCTGGACTGGGCTTTGAGCAATGTGGTCTAATGGAAGGTGTCTGTGCATGGCATTGAGTTTGGGACACAATGCTCTTTAATTAATGCCCTTCCAGCCCAGACCATTCTATGATTCTAGAAACTATACTAATAACCATCTGCAGCTGAGAAGATTCAGTGCAGGGCCTCAGCTACAGAACAGGTGTGCTACAGTCATAGACAGCACACTGGTTTTCTTCCTATCATTCCCTACATGGCTTCTATATAAGAAAATTTCTATCTATGCAATGGTATATTGATAACTTTCTGTTGATCACAGCAAGTCACAAAATAAACAACAAATCCAGTAAAATTAAAGTAAACAAATCCATTTAACATCCACTGTATCTGCTCTGGTGTCTCTCTCCCTCTTAGAAGGCATTGTCATCTCGAATTATATCAATGTGGTGTCCCAGGCTGCTGGGTTATACTTCGAGGTTTTTGGGGGTTAAAATGAATTTCTCTTTGTGTCATTGCATTTATTGTAATATTTTATTAAGTTGTAACTGGCTTACAATATCTCTTGAGTTGGGTTCATTTCTCCTGCCGGTTTACCTTTAAACCAGCATGCCAACATTGTATTTTGATCTGCAGTGTGTCTGTATATTACATTGAGAGATGTGGGTCACCTGCTACATCGTTTGTGCTGGGCAAAGAACTTCCTGTGAAGTTCTATGAGAGAAGGTTACGGACCAGATGGTAGCGAGGAGACCAAGAAAAGAAGCTTCCTTTTCATTAACTCAAGGAAACTAACAACACAAGTGAACCAGGACTCTAGTGATGTCTCTACTAATTAATCCCAAATGTTCCCTAGCCCCACAGTTTGGAGCAGAGATATCAAAGTCCAGCATAATGGAAATTTGTGCCTGTTCTGTGAGAGATAAAGATCAAACCTTGGCTTGCACAAGAAATTGCATAGGTAAGATATCTCGAATACTCTATTTCTCCCTATTAAAATCTGTCATTTGGAAGTTAATTCTGCTGTGATTTGCAAAAGTACAATAGCTTCTAGACACTGTTCATGTATTCTACTTTTCAAAAGCATGAAGCACAGCATCCGCATCACTGAACAAGAGTAGTAACTCCAAATTAGTTTAGGATTAATCTGTATGTTTTGTTGGTGGGTTTTTGTTTATTTTTGGGGGGGGTTGTTTGTTTGTTTGTTTTTGTTGTTTTGTTTTGTTTTGTTTTGTTTTGTTTTGTTTTGTTTTTAACTGCTGAGCAATCTTTTTTGAGTTAGTGTACATGGAAAATTGTTTTCCAGTAATTTATTAAATTACCTGATTCTGCTTTGTTGCAACATTGTGTGAAAAAGTAGAGTGGAAACAGCAATGGTGTGTTTGCAGAAGACAACACAATTTTAACACACATTTCCTAAAAGAATATTGTCATTATGCTTGAAATAACTGAATAAGCCATATGTTAAATTTAGGCTTTTTGCAGCTGAACACTATTTTTTTCTGAACATGATAGACTCATCTAGCATATTTTAACTTGAGAGATATAGAATTAATTCTGAATTTAAAATGAATTGCGGTCTTCAAATGCCACTGAAATATCCTTTATACCTAGAATCCTTGTGAAAAATTCTTATTTACATAGCCAGTATCATCTGAATATGTGTATGCACTTCTCACAGAGGAGGAAAAAGTGAATCTAATACTAGCAAAAATCAGTCAGATTTCTTTTGTCACATTTGACTTGATGTTTGTAAATCAATGATAAGAAGTGTGAGAGAAAAAATACAAAAGGGATTGAAGCTTCAGAGGGAGTTTTCTGAAGGTTTCTGTAACCAGACTTTAGTTCTCAATATGTATGACAAGACACATTTAAAATTTCAAATTTGTTCTGTTACACATAGCCATGAAGTTAAGAGATAGTCCTTTTGAAACAAGAAAGACTAATTGCTGGTGGAATTGCAGATTTGATAAAAACAATAACTTCCTTTTTGAAATAGCTTCATTGTTTTCAACTTGTGTTTTTCTTTGCTATATTGATCCATGAATATTGCTCCTAAATAAAGGGGTCTGTGTCTGTGATACTTTGTGGTTTCCCCAGTTCCAGCTGTCTTTGAAAACATTGAGATCCTTTTCACTTGCTAAAAAACATGCATACAGAAATAACCAAGAAGGAAATCAGAGTTAACATAGATTTCATGCATGGCAGCCAGAAAATACAGGAAGATCAAACATATGCAGGAAAATTCTGAGTGAGAGGAAGGGAGGGAGACAGGGCATTAAATACTTCAGTTTTTTACATGCTGCTACAAAAGGTAAACAAGCAAGCAAGTGTGCTCTTTCATCTATAGAGAGAGGTATTACAGCTGGTGCACTTATCATTGAAATGTTTGTATGCTGAATGGTTTTGCCTCTATGCATGTGAAGTGTTATTATGCAGTAGAGGTATTGAAGATGTAGAATATTAATTCAGGCAGCCAGGGAGAAAAAAGACATTAGAAATTCTATTAACTGACTAATGACATTAATGTTGATTTTGAAAAGGAGTAATGGGGACTTACAAACACTGTGAAGAAAAAGCTGTACTAAGTCCTGATACTGCACAAGGAAAAAACACCCAGCATTTTTAAGAGAGTTGAGAAGGAAAGAACGATACCCTGATACATTATTCATAGTACTTGCCTAGAATATAGGATGTGTACAGTCTCTGAGCTTTGGACTGTATTTTGAATTCAGCCCTCTAACTTCACAGGACATACTTTGGGCACTGGGAATGCCATGGCAGAGTTATTCTTTATCTTGATGTAAGTTTGAGCCACCACACAGAAGGAGAGCAGAAATGCAAAAAACATACTGCCATAAAAAATAGCTGGCACGAGATTCCCAACTCACTGCCAGTGAGCACAGGAAAACCCGTGTTCTGGTCTCTGCTCCTAATGAAGCTCTATCCAATATTTCTGGAAGAAATATAATTTGGGACTCCCTGACCCACATTTCTCTCCAAGGAAGATTTTTAACATTTAGAGGAGAACCAAATGGTGTCTTGCTCACTTGCTCCCCCACTCTAATTATACTTCCTGTTTTGTATTTCCTAATGATCCTGGAACATTAAGACATCTTGCTAAAAAATAAGAACTATGTTCAAGTACTCTTAGACGTGCAAGGATCCCTGTAATCTTCCTGACCTCTTGATAAGATGTTTTGACCAGGTCAGATACATTTTTATCCATGTAGACTGTAACTTTTTCAAGATGATGCTAAAGGAAAAGTGTAAGAACAGGTTGAAGATACCAAGTGTTTTACACTGTCATATACTACTATAAAGGTTGAGGTGGCCAGGTGAAGGCACTGGCTCAACTTTAAGAAGAATTCATCATATGTGTTATGTAATATTTTTGCTGCCTGAGGGCCTGAGAACCTCAGGCTACCCTCCACAGAAAAACAGCTCTTGAGTACCACTTTGGTGACAGCGAAACATGTAACACAGATCCCACACTGATCTGCCACAGAGATTTCCTCCTCCAAATGGATCTACTAATTCACTTTAAAAATGCTCACAAGGACAGGCAATCTTGTGCAGCAGTTGGTTGAATGTCCTCTTGAACTTCGGAAATAAAACACTGACTTAAATACTCCACTTGTCTGTCCTGTCTGAATACAAATGTCATTTAGAATGTATTAAATATGCCAATGTAAAACCTTCAGAATTTAGAGAGGTGGGATTTAAGCTCCATTTGTGACCCTAGATTTTTCTTGGTGAATAACTGCAATAGCTGCATGTTGTGTGTGGTTCACCCTGACCAGCTCTGCGCACTTTGTTCCAACTTTGTTACACCCATGGCTGAGATGCTGAATTCTTTTCAGTACCAAAGAATGCTGACCCTGGACTAGCATCCCTAACCAGTTTTTAAATAACCAGATGGGCAAGCAGCATTTCTAAGATCTCTATTGACCAGGCAGCCTAAACCCACTTTCCAGTAGTGATTACTTCCACCAACTACACCACATACCTGGAACATTCCAAATACCTGAAAACAGGAATCAGTGTGATGATTTAACAGCATATATAGCTCAGAGAGGTTCAGTTTACAGGGCTGAGGTGGTAATATGCCTTTCTTATTTTTCTATATTAACCATTAGATAAAGAAACCCTGCCAAAACTTACACATCACCACCCAATCCTACCCCCTATATGCCCAGGGCAACAGGCAGAGACAGAAGTCAGCAGTAAACTTTAAACATACTGCTTTGGTCTTTCCCCAAACTTATGCATGATTTACTCCTCCGTATGGATCCTTCTAAGTCTGTGAGGTCTGTCTGGATTTATCCTGGGGTACGCAAAGATCTGGCTGATGTCATCGTAAGACCTCTTTCAATGATTTTCCAAAGTTTTTGAGAGACTGGATGGGTCCCAGTCAACTGGGAGATGGCAAATGTGCCAATTTTCAAGAAGGGCAAGAAGGATGACACTGGTAACTCCCTCGCCTTTAAATCACAGGATTTCAGGAAAATTATCTAACTCAGGACATCTATTCCACAAGCAGACATCTCCCTAACTTTATTAACATGGAACTTTAGCTAAAAATCATTACACAGTTGTCCAACTGAATTTTTTGCCTCTTTTGAAGTCTACTAAATCCATAGAATCTTTTAATGTATTTGAAGAATTAAGATTTTGATCAGGGAAACAACATGGGAAGTCATGCACTTACTGTCCTTTTGGAAATGCACCCTTTTTTGTTTGGATTGCATGAAATTCATGCACTAAACTCTGGGATGCAGCACCACTGGGTTTTCAAACATCAGATACGTCTCTTAGCTGCTCATTAGTTGTTGGATGGCATTAAAATTTAAGCTGGGACCTGCTGACACAAAACAGAATTTAACAATTTAATAACACCTTGATTAGGGTTATAATGTCAGCAACATTTTAAAGATTGACAGTGGGGAACAGGAACATTTGGCACTTTCTAACCATAGCTCAGATGATCTGCTGAGTTGAGATGTAGTTTAAGGTAGCAGAGAAGGGGCATAAGAGAAGAGTCCATTAAAAAAAATAAAGCTCATTGCTTTCAGGACACAGATGTTCTTTACTGGTCATCAGAACAAACTGGAGTGGTTTTCAGGTTGTTGACTTGGAGACAGCCAGAAAAGAAGACCTATGGTGCATAGTCCTCACCTCCATTCTCACAAATATGAACCATGCCTCACATACACAAGGCCAATTCCGTATTTGCCAAGAGGTCATTTGGGTGTGATGCCAAAGGGGTTTTTGTTCTGATTTTCACATTTTGTAGATTTTAGGAACACAGTAGTTGTAGATTTTTAGAGGGTTAATATTTCTAACAGTTTAAGTTTAATGCCTTTCTATCACTACCCCTGTCCCAGAACAGGGAGCTCAAATTCCTTTAGTTAATTAATCTTGTTTAGACTTCTTTCCAAGGTAAAGAGCTGAAGGATATCAGAAGGCCTACAGAATGAAACATAAACACAGGTCAGAGTGACCCAAAAGCCAGGACTGAATGAACTCCAAGAGACCTTTGTGTGCCTGAGGAAGAAGAGCTGATGAAGACAGAGGGTCTTGACGACCCCAGACCCAATTCCAGGGGTTGGACCAGGGGTGGGACCGGGGCTGGACTGTGAAATGTGTAAAGCAATGATTGGAGGGATCTTATTATAAAAGCCATAGAAACAAGAACTGAGACACATGCATGTCATCCTGTATTCCTGTGGGCTGTAGGCCCTGTGTTATTAAAGGACCTTTACTTTTTATCTTACCCTACACTAACGTGGCTTGAAGTCCTGTTTTTGGGGGGAAGGGTCATTCACAGCAACAGGTGATGGACAGATATTTTCAGGTGTTATATTATTTTTTTGCTGCAGATTAGAGTGTAGTAAAGATAAAAAAACTAAGAAATTGCCTCCAGGTTTTCAAAAATGAGTTAGGAATAGCTGTGTTTACCAGGGTCAAGGAATTGTTGGAGTACTCTCAGTGCCCGATGTACCAAGAGCACAGATACTTCTGCTAGAGGAATACCATGGTACAGTATGTGGCATTCTTAGAAGGAAGTGGCTTGACAAGTTATGCAGTGTATCAAGGGAAAGTAAACCAGCAGCCTGGATGATACTTACTTCCCTGGAACTCTGGTGCTTAGTTATCTGACTGAACAAGAGAAATATTAAAATGGTTGTCTCCCTAGCAAAATACATAAAGGTATGTTTGCCTGAAAACCTACCTCTAGGTTGACAAGAAAGGCATATCACCACTAATCTTGAATTTCATATTCTAACACATTTGACATTCAATGCTAGCTTTTAATAATAAGCAGCCTCATCACTAGAGACTGATGATCAAGACCCAGAACTCTGCAATAACCTGAAATAATAAACTGTAAAGTTTCAGTGACAGAATGAAGTTTAAGCAAGTATCCAAGGCCAGGTTGAATTGTGTTCAAGTCTAATGGAAGCTGTCCCTTCCTATTGCAAAGGGCTTTACAATCTTTAAGGTACCTTCCAACCCAGACCACTCTATGATTCTATGAATCTCTTTCTTCATTGCTAAGAAATAAATACCAACACAATAATGCATCATTAAAGTCACTGAAGAGCTCAGTCCTATACTCAAACACATTGTTAGCATTATTTGTCTAAAATCTCTGTTAGTGTTTCTAGCATTTTTTTTCCCCCCAAAAGGACAATAGATTTTTTTCTTCAACTTCCTGTCAGGACTAGAAGCTGACTTTTCTCTGACTTTTATGAATGGTACTGTGAATTAATGATAACGAAGAGCAATTGAAGAAGCTGGCATATTTTTAACTTAAAATCTTACTAGCTTCTTAATTTTCTACTTGAAGGTTCATGATGAAAAAAGAGTGCAACCTGTTCATTTACATTCTCATTCCTGAAGTACATTTCAATTCTTTTTCTTGTTGGAGCATTTGTCAGAAGGAATTATTACAAAGTAATGCAAGCAATGATATGCTGCTAAAGACCTGATATCAGAAATAAATAGATGGTTTTATTACAAGCAAATGGATTAAACAAGGGTTATTAATATAAGGGGATACATGCATGTTAAGGGGGTTTCTGTTTTACTAATCTATAGGTGTATTGTGGAGTTGTAAGGTACCTGGACATGTCTGGACAAGTACCAGGGACCATGAAACTGGGGATAGGGAAATTGTGAAATAAATGTAAATAAGGCAACCCTCCCTCCCTCCCCCCACCCCCCCCCCATGTGGTCAGCCATGGGGGCTGCCATGTTGGTCAGGGCCCCACCTCCCAACACAACTTAACCAATCAGAGAGGAGGGGACACCTCTTTTGTTACGTGGGTGGGGTGGGACTTTAGAAGATTTAAGAGAGGGAATTTTGGTTTTGGGGGTGTGTTTTTGGGACCTCTGTGACCAGAGCACCCAACACGTGTTGTAAATACATTTTCCTACTTGTTATTTTCTTTGTTTCATGGACTTCGTTATTTTTCATCATCATCATCATCATCATCATGGCTGGGCTTCACGAACGAAGATTTGGGAAGGGCACTACCCATGCTTGCTGCGAGTTGGTGGTGAAAAAGGCCGACACAGGATAGGCACATCCGGTCACAAAAGGCACAGTGGAATGTCTCCTTTGGCGATCTTGGGGAGGAACGGTTCTTTCTGCGGTGTCTTTTCTCCTCAAGACTGACTCTACGTGTGATCTCAAAGGAAGTAGCAGCGTCGTGAATGGTGTGTCTTCATGAATCCCGATTGGAGACCAGAGTGAACCATTGATGGCAGTCAATATGGCCAAGGCTGAGGTGTTGTTTCAGGGAGTCCTTGTATCTCCTCTTCGGGGCTCCTCTCTTGTGGCAGCCGGTGGTGAGTTCACAGCAGAGCACAATCTTCGGGAGACGGTGATCCTCCATCCTGGAGATGTGCCCTGCCCAGCGCAGCTGCGTCCTCATCAGCATGGCCTTGATACTGGTGACCCCTGCCTGTTAAAGATAGACATGGTAGTCACGTAATCAGACCAGTGGATGTTTAGGATTCAACGGAGGCAGCGCTGATGGAAGCGTTCGAGAAGCCGCAGGTGGTGGTGATAGATGACCCATGATTCAAACCCATATAAAAGAGTAGGCAGAACAATGGGTCTCTAAACACTGATCTTTGTATTTTTCTTCAGGTGTTTATTGGACTAGACTCTTCTATGGAGTCTTCCGAAGGCTCTGTATGCCTTTGCTAGCCTGTTGTCTATCTCTTTGTCGATCTTACCATCTGAGGAAATGATACTTCCCAGACAGGTGAACTGCTGGACTGACTTAAGCTATGATTCACCTATGGTGATATGGGGATGATGGAAGACTTCCTGAGGTGCAGGTTGGTAGAGAACTTCTGTCTTCTTCAAGCTGACTTCCAGCCCAAAAAGCTCAGCAGCCTCTGCAAAGCAGGATGTTAAGGGGCTGCAGAGCTTCTTCTGTGTGAGCAATGAGGGTGGCATCGTCAGCAAAAAGCAGCTTGCAGACAAGGTGATTCAGGGTCTTGGTGTGGGCCTTCAGTCACCTTAGGTTGAAGAGGCTTCCATCGGTACGATATCGGATGTAGATGCCGTTTGCTTCATCGAGGTTTGCTGTGGCTCTTTGGAGCATCATGCTGAAGAAGATTGTGAATAGAGTTGGTGCAAGAACGCAACCTTGTTTCACACCATTGGTTATTGGAAAGGGCTCAGAGAGTGCATCGCCATATCTGACTTGTCCACGCTGATCCTCATGTAGCAGGATGATCATTTTGAGGAACTTGGGGAGACATCCTTAATGTTCCAAGATGTGCCACAGTCCTTTTCTGTTCACAGTGTCAAAAGCTTTGGTGAGGTCAATGAAGGTTACATAGAGACCTTTGTTCGGTTCCCTACACTTCTCTTGCAGTTGCCTGAGAACAAATACCATGTCTGCAGTACTCCTATTGTCTCTAAAACCACACTGGCTTTCAGGTAGAAGTTCTTCTGTAATAGTGGGTACTAATCTGTTCAGAAGTATTCTTGCTAGGATTTTACCAGCAATGGAGAGTAAAGTAATACCTCGGTAATTTGAGCAGTCTGATTTTTCTCCTTTCTTCTTGAAAAGGGTGATGATGACTGCGTCACGGAGATCTGATAGTAGTTCCCCTTGTTCCCAGCAATGCACAACAAGTTCGTGAAATTTGGCATGGAGTGCTTGACCTCCATGCTTCCAGATTTCGTGTGGAATTCCATCAACCCCAGCTGCCTTGCCATTTTTCACCTGTAGCATGGCCTTAAGTGTCTCTCCCATAGTAGGGGCTGCATCCAATTCATTTTTCACTCATTGTTGTGTAATGTGCTGAATTGCTGAGCCTTGGACTACATGGTTTGCACTGAAGAGAGTCTGAAAATGTTCAGACCATTGGTTCAGGATGGAGGTTTTTGGTGTGAGAAGCATTTGATGATCTACACTGAGTAGGGGGCTTTGAACGTGGTGTGTGGGTCCATACACTGCTTTCAGGGCCTCACAGAATCCTCTTTGGTCACCCAAGTTGCATCTTTTCTGCTAGGTTGAGCCACCCTTTGTTCTGGATGTCTTGAAGTTTCTGTTGGAGCTTACTGCATGTAAGATGAAAGGCAGCTTTTCTTTCATGGCAAGATGGCTGAGCAAGGTGTGCTTGGTGAGCAATTCTCTTCTTCTTCAACAATTCCTGAATCTCTTGATTGTTTTTGTCAAACTAGTCTTTGTTTTTCTTGGAGGAGAACCCTAAGTATTCTTCAGAGGACTGCAGGACACAATTTTTAGTATGTTGCCAAAGTGTTTCAGGAGAGGGATCTATGGGATTATCTTTAAGTCTAGTTTGAAGGTTTACCTGGAAGCTGTCTCTCACTGTGGCTGTTTGAAGATTGCTGATTTGGAGCCTCTTCCTTGGAATGCCGCCTCTCTTAGGTTTGGACTTGAAGTGGAGGTTAAGTTTGCAGTGCACAAACCGATGGTCTCTTTGATATTCTGCACTTGGAATCACGTGGGTATGACGGACATCACCAACATTTCACTGTTGCACTAAGACATAGTCAATGAGGTGCAACAGTGCTTGGATCGAGGATGCATCCAGGTTGTCTTCAGGCTGTCTTTCTGTTGAAAGAAACTGTTGGTGATGGTGAGCTGCCGTTCTGCACAAAACTCTAGCAGGAGGCATCTGTTGTTGTTGCAGTTTCCAACACCATGCTTGCCCAGGACTCCTTTCCAGGCTTCAGAGTTCTTACTCTGGCATTGAAGTCACCAAGGATTATGATCTTATCATCTGCAGGAACATTTTGGGTGAGGCGGCGCAGGTCGGTGTAGAATTTGTCTTTTTCCTCTGGGTCAGCTTGGAGAGTTGGGGCATATACGCTAAAAAGAACAACATGTTGCTTGTTGTGTACTGGGAGGCATAGGGATATAATGTGATTGGAATGACCTGTCAGCAAATTTTCAAGTTCGGAGGCAATGGAATTTTTAATCATAAAGCCAACTCCTGAAAAGTGTCTTTCGGTTTTGGATTTGCCTGACCAGTAGAGTGTGTAGCCGGCACCATGTTCTTTAAGGCTGCCTTTCTTGTGAAGACGAAGTTCACTGAGAGCAGTAATGTCGATGCTGAGTTGTGTCAGTTCGTGGGCAATTAGAGCAGAACAGCGCTCAGGACGCCCACTATCCATAATATCAAAAATGGTTCTGATGTTCCAACACACGAGTGTTAGTTTGAGCACACCTTTGCAGGCAGGTGTATGCCTTTGAAATCATTTTGTTTTTGTTTGACTGCATGGAAGATGCCAGTTGGCTGCAGTTATCCAACTGGGTGTGGAGATGAGCTTTGTTTAGGCCACCTTTTCCAGACCCCTCTCCATGTGGAGCAAGCAGTGCTGTCCCTAGAAAAGGCTGCTTGGTCATTCAGGATGCAACCCCACAAGACTGTCATCTCCGGGGTCAAGTGTCGAATGACCAATATCCTGAACCGCCTGCATGCAGGGTTGGGTCTGCGGCTTCCAGCTGCTTCCATCACCTGCCGTTTTTGACCCTCGCCTGCTGCTACAGGGCTTTGCAATGTGGGTGAACCCTTCAAGCCTGCGCAATGGATTTTTTAGGTGAGGCACAGCGTGCGCAGAACTGGCCCCATCCTTTACTCCTAAGGTTCATCTGCCAGGGCCCAGTGAGCTTGGACGGTGACAGTGAATACCTCAGGATGTAGGTTTGGTTAGAGTATCCTTCTCGTAGATGGGTGGCCTTACAGAGGTAAGCGAGCTCCATCTGCGTGAGTTTGAAGTTAGAGTTTTCCTTCTCCTAGGATGGTTGCTGGGGGCTAGTGAGCCCATCCTGCCCGTGGACACTGTCTGACCCTTCAGCTGAGACCTGTCTGGCATGGGAGACCCTACCGGCAGCACAAACCACCAGCATAGCTCTCAACCTCATGAGGGCACGCAAGTTTCTCCCCCACGACAAGGGGGTGGCCCCGGAGAAGTTGTTATTTTTATGAATTCAATAAAAAGTGAAGTTTTCTCACACCGAGAGATGCTTGAAGAGCAGCCCCTCTCTGCCTTGGCTCATCACAGGCAACAGAAATCTTTCTAATGTCTGGTATCATAGGTATCGATCATTACAGTCTTAATACTGGGAAAGCTGGCAGAATAATTCCAGAACATAGCATGCTTCCCCAGATCAAAGTAATGTTGCCCTGGCCTTGGAGATAAATAGACAAGAGGAAGAAAATGTATTGATTCCCTGAGGAAATTGTGAATTCTTTAATTACTACTGTTTGACTGTTGTAGTTTGGAATTATTATGCAAATTCTCTCCCTGCCACTAACTGGCCATGCCATTAGTTAACAAAAAGAAGTAATTAACTGCTACCATCTTCTTCTTGATTGGTTGGGTGGGGGGCAGGCTGTCTCTTCTGTTTTTGGGGACTTTTCGATTTTTTTAGCTGGGCGGAACACAGGAGCGGGGTGTGGGTGTGTGTGCGCTGGGGTAGAGGAGAAGCCATTTTCTGGCTGCTCCTGGCCGCTCCTCGTTGGTGCTGCTGCTGCTGTTGCTGCTTCTTGGTGAGCCGCTTCTTTTCTCCTTGCCACGGCTGTTCTCCTGGTTCCTGCATTTGGGGTCCCAGTCTCTGCTCCAGTCTCACAGCCACTTGCAGTGTCACGGCCTGCCCGCCCCTGCTGGGGCAGCGACCTGGGAGAGAGAACTTGCAGCTGCTTTTCTGGGACACGCAGTGGTTCCCCACTTCCAGTTTTCCTTGTTCATTTGGGACAAAAGACACAGATGGAGAGACAGAATTCATCTGGGAGCTCACCCTGCCGCCAGCCGGGCTGTGACACTGATACTGCCCATAAGTATAACTTTTCTCCAGGAGGAAACCTGCTGGTTTGGGGGGTTTTTGTTGTTTTTCTCTTGTGGTGTTGGGGAAGCAGTTTGCTCTGGTCTGTTTACAGTTATATCTATACCTACATCTATCTATCTATCTATCTATCTATCTATCTATCTATCTATCTATCTATCTATCTATCTCAGTTAAGAACAGTTATCCTTGTATCCATTGTCTGATTAAAGTTCCTTTTCTTAAATTTGATAAAAAGTGGCGTGATTATTGTGGAGGAAATTCCCTCTTCTGCTTGTGGGTAAACATTTTGGTTTTTCCCCTCAAACCAAGACTTTGACACAGCACATCATGAAGGAGAAGACATGCAGTGCTGTATGCCCATCACTTTCACCCTATCTGACAAGTATGTTGAGAGACCTTCAACTTTTTTAACCACTGTCACATTCAGGTGAATTAAGATGCTAATTTCCACCACCTCTTGTTGCCCTCCACTGTTTATCATTCTGGCTTGATCTGGAAAAAACTCTCCAGGCAGAAAGCTTTGACAAACTATTTAGCCAGAAGTTGTCTTTGTTCTTCTCTATATATATCTGCAGACACACTGTTTCTTGCAACTGGCCATATGCCCAGAGGTGACTGTGCAGTGTATAAACAGTGTCAGACACTCAGCAAAAAGAAGGCACCTTTTAAGGATGTCAAACATGTTTCCAATGACAGTCCTCAGGGTGAGGGGTGCTATACAGCAGCAGCCTCCCACAGGTGCAAACAGCAGTGAGTTTGCACAAACCGAACTAAGCATGGTGAAAAAACAAACACAAGCTAGTAAATTCTGGTAGGCATTTGGGATGAGCCATTTGCAAAATGACAGTATATAAACACTCTATGAGACAGGCAGTTGTGCATAAACTGTAAGATATTATACAATAATAGAAGGGCATTCAAATATACTTACCTCCTCCATGATCTGCATGCACAACTGTTTTCTCTGCAGACTTCTATTGCCTGCTTGAGAAAATATTTGTTAATGGGTTTGGCCTATCTAAAATAAAAACTATTAATATTTTTCTTCTTTTTCTTCATTTTTTATTTTCCATGGGGAAAAAAAATCTTTCTATTATCTCTTTCCTTTTGAGTTTATTTGATAAGTTTGTCAATGCAAATGAACACAACTGTAGTTGAAGAGCATCTGAGAGGCATGTCTGTGCCAACACATGAAAAGGAGAATTAAATGCATTCTGAAAAGTCAAAGTCATTGAAGCTGCCAAGGCTTTGACTATACAAGCTTTGATTTTCAGCTCATCCTAGCAGACTAAACTGACATGATCAGAGTACTTCTCAAGTTTGCTCTAGGGGGGTGAGCAGGAAGGAGAAGAGATTAAGGAATGCAGATTGGAGCTAAATGGCAAGTTTAAGAATAAAATGCACATCTATCACCAAACTATTAAAATAATGGAATGTAAATACCTTTCAAATCATCTAGAATAGCAAAAGGTCTTTTAAAGGTTACATCATGCTTTCATCTGAAGATTTCTATTGTTACCTTCAATGCAAATTTCTTTCTGTTATTCTGGGTAGTTAAATGTGAGTCATTCTTTCTTTTTTAAGTACCCAGGATAAATTAGGAGGTACTTACTGAGCTGCAGGGACCTTAGAATTCAGAAACATGTTTCCTCAGTTGTTAATCTGAATTATGGTACCCTCCTGTCTACAAAACCCCATTCACTCTTTTGTGGAATCTTCCAGATAAAGTGTGATGACTGCATGGCATAGCATGCAACACTGAGCTACTACATCTTGCCACAGAAAGTTCTTAGCTAGCACAGAGAATGAGCTGGATGTTATAAATGTCAATCACCTTAAGTAGCCGTTTTTCATGAGACCATTCTCTCTCCAGTCAAAATTGGGCACCTGTCTATTTGTTCCAGCAGATGAAAAATTTTAAGTTTTAAAGTTTTGTATATGAAATACAGCACTATATTAAGCACTTACTAAATAGACATGTACAAGGAACACCAAAAAAGTGGTTATTACTCATTGCTCAATGATCCATTTATTGTTAGACTTTATGCTCCATAAAAATAGGTCATAATAACTGCAAAAGAAAATTATGAGTAGAGAAACGTTGCTCATTTATTTGTTAAACTGATACTCTAATACCTGATTTATAGAATATCTATGTGATTTCCTTCTCCCCATAAAGAAACTTTTTTATTATTCTCCAAATAAAAATATGATCTCCCTTGTGATCCTAACCCAAACTCTTTCTCTTGTCACATCTGCTTGAAAAAAGGTGTTGTAGTTTGGGATTATTATGTAAATTCTCTCCCCTGCCACTTAACTGCCCAGGCCAGCGGTTAACAAAAGAAGCAGTTTACTGTTGATCGCTTGGGTGGGGGCAGGTTTGTCTCTTTTGGGTTTTTTTGGATATTCTTTCCAGTCTTGGCTCGGCGGAACGCGGGAGTGGGGGCTCCGAGGAGGCAGGCTGCCCTGCTGGTTACTGCTGGGGCTTTCCTGGCTGTCTCACTGCCGCTGTACCCGGACTGCTTTTCTGGCCACGTGGCTGCTGCTGCCTACTCCTGACTGCTTTTCGGGCCACGCTGCTGCTGCTGCCTGCCTTGGATTTGCTTCTGGTTGCTCGTACCTTTCTGCTTCTTGGACGGGGAACACAGGGGGAAGAGACTGAGTCCATCTGAAAGCCCACTGCTCGTCTGTCTCGCTGGAGAGGGACTGAAACTCACTCTGCAGCCAGATGGGCTGTGACATTGACACTTAAGTATAACCTTTCCTCCCAGAGGAAAACCTGCTGGGTTTTGTTGTTGGTTTGTTGGTTTTTTTTCTTTCTCTTGTGGTGTTGGGGAAGTGGGTTGCACTAGTCTGTTTACATATATATATATATATATATATCAGTTATCCTTCTTGTATTAAAATTCTTTTTCTTACATTTGATAAAGAGTGGTGTGATTATCGTGGAGGAGGCCCCTCCCCTGCTTGTGGGTAAACATTTTGGTTTTTTTACCCTCAAACCGAGACAAAAGGTCAATTGTAGAATTGTGTAAAGTGCTTATCAAGAATTTAAAGAATTTAAAGTGAATTAAATAATGCCTGCAGTGGCGTATTGAAAGTACAGAAGCACCACTCTGCTATAAGCACTACAGTTTGTAAGTAGATTAATGATCCACAGAAGCAGGAAAATAATTTTTCACCCTAAATTGATGGGAGGCCAGAAATAAGCAACATTTCTATACCCTATTAGTGAGGAATCATCTACCTTACAGGTATCTTCTATACAGCTGCTAAAGATTTACGTAAGATATACTACCCAACAGATGTCCCACTCAGAAATTCAGATGCACACAGGAAGTACCTATAATTGTCTTCTCCTGCCAGCACTCACAGGTCTGAGACTGAAGTTATTGCAAGCGAAATTTTTTTCTGAAATCAGAACATAACCAAATTTCACAAAAGTTTGGATTGAGATCAAACTTTTAAACTGAACACCACCAAACAATATTTATGTCCAGATGTTAATAAAAAGTGAGGCGGAAAAATCAGATTCTGAATATTTTCTTTACTTTAAATAAAGCCCTGATAGTCTTTGTCTTTCCCATTTAACAAGCTATACAGCCCATATAAGACTTCATGCCTCACATTTTTTATTAACAAGATCTTAATGAGATGAGAAAAAACATAACTCCAGCTGCATAATTGTAAGACACATTCTTAGTAACACTATCTCACTATACATTTTTCTGAAATAATTCTTGCAAGAGTTATTTTTTAGAAATATGTGCTGGTTTAAAGGTGAACCAGCAGGGGAAATGAACTCACCACGAGAGAGATTATAAGTCAGACCTAAAATTTAATAATAATATTACAATAACAACACTGACACACAAGGGAAATTGCTTTCAACTCACAAAACCCCAGCAGTATAACCCAGTGTCCTGGGGCACAAACCCAAGGGGGTTTGTTTGCCCTTGTGCTGAGACCCCTGTGGTTCCCCCAAGTCCAGAGCAAAAGGAAAAGAAAAAACCTGTTGGTGCAGGCAAGGGCTGTGGTCTGGGCGAGAGCGGGGATCTCCTCCTGTCAAGGTCCTGCTGCTGCTCTGGATCCGACCAGAGGTTCCCAAGGTCTTCTTACCCACCCCTTATATACCCTCAGGGAGCTCTCAGTCCCTCCCCCTGGGCGGGGACTCACACAATGGGTGATTAACTCTGGGAGCCAGGGGGTGTTGAACTGTTGATGGCCCATTGGCAGCTCCGCCCCCCTCAGGCTGGGTGTGAAGTGATAATGGCTCCCTGGGCAGCTGCTGCAAATGGCCTATTGTCCTTGGGGAATGAATAGAGGGGGTAGAATACACAGCTTTGATCACCCCACACAGGGTTAGCTGGTCCCTCCTGCTGAACTAGGACATTATCCACCCCTTATTCTACTCCATCTAGTCATTCCCAAATTAATCCCCTTTTACTTATACATACATATACACATATATACAATGAAACATTACAAACTCTTCTCGCTCAAAATTAGGTCCCCTTGTGGTACACAACGTGTTTCTCCATCTTTTTGCATTACCCACCAAGTGCAACCAGGTCCTTGAGCAAAGACAATACCTCGGATGGGTTTGCCTTTGTTTGAGGTGGGACTCACCCAAACAGTCTTTCCTAACATACCTCTCATAAGGACCACAGGGTCTTTATCTCCATCTACAGTATTCAAGAGTTCTGATTGGGCAGGGCCAGCTCGATTGATGGAGCCCCGGGTGTTGACCAACCAGGTGGCCTTTGCCAAATGCAGCTCCCAGTGTTTGAAAGTTCCCCCACCCAACGCCTTCAAGGTTGTTTTCAGCAGTCCATTACATCGCTCAACTTTCCCGGCAGCTGGAGCATGGTAGGGGATATGATACACCCACTCAATGCCGTGCTCTCTGGCCCAGGTGTCTATGAGGCTGTTCTTGAAGTGGGTGCCATTGTCAGACTCTATTCTCTCTGGGGTGCCGTGTCTCCACAGGACTTGTTTCTCAAGGCCCAGGATGGTATTCCGGGCAGTGGCGTGAGGTACGGAGTATGTCTCCAGCCATCCAGTGGTTGCCTCTACCATGGTCAGCACATAGCGCTTGCCTTGGCGTGTTTGGGGAAGTGTGATGTAGTCAACTTGCCAGGCTTCCCCATACCTGTATTTCGACCACCGTCCACCATACCATAGAGGCTTCACCCGCTTGGCCTGCTTGATGGCAGCACATGTGTCACAGTCATGGATAACCTGTGAGACACTGTCCATGGTTAGATCCACCCCTCGGTCACGAGCCCATCTGTATGTCGCATCTCTGCCCTGATGACCAGAGGCATCATGGGCCCATCGGGCTAGAAACAATTCACCTTTATGCTGCCAATCCAGATCTACCTGAGAGACTTCAATCCTGGCAGCTCGATCCACCTGCTCGTTGTTACGATGCTCCTCATTAGCCCGGCTCTTGGGTACATGAGCATCTACGTGACGGACCTTCACCCTCAGCTTCTCTACCCGGGCAGCAATGTCCTGCCATATCTCAGCCGCCCAGATGGGTTTCCCTTTGCGCTGCCAGCCGGCCTTTCTCCAACGCTCCAGCCATCCCCACAGAGCATTGGCCACCATCCACGAGTCAGTGTAAAGGTAGAGTCTTGGCCACTTCTCTCGTTCAGCGATATCCAAAGCCAGCTGAACAGCTTTCAGCTCTGCAACCTGACTTGATCCACCTTGTCCTTCAGTCGCTTCTGCAACTCGACGTGTAGGGCTCCATACAGCTGCTTTCCATTTCCAGCTTGTCCCTACAATGCGGCAAGAGCCATCTGTGAAGAGAGCATGTCGCTTCTCTTCTTCTGGTAGCTGGTTATATGGTGGGGCCTCCTCAGCTCGTGTCACCTGCTCCTCTTCTTCTTCAGAGGACAATCCAAAACTCTCACCTTCTGGCCAGTTAGTGATGATTTCCAAAATCCCAGGGCGATTAGGATTCCCTATCCGGGTTCGCTGCGTGATCAGAGCGATCCACTTACTCCATGTGGCATCAGTGGCATGATGAGTAGAAGGAGCTTTTCCTTTGAACATTCAGCCCAACACTGGTAGTCGGGGTGCCAGGATGAGCTGTGCCTCAGTGCCAATCACTTCTGAGGCGGCTCGAGCTCCTTCATAAGCTGCCAGGATCTCTTTCTCAGTTGGGGTGTAGCTGGCCTCAGATCCTTTGTATCCCCGACTCCAGAATCCCAGCGGTCGTCCTCGAGTCTCCCCAGGTACTTTCTGCCAGAGGCTCCAGGATGGGCCATTCTCCCCGTCTGCAGTGTAGAGCACATTCTTCACATCCTGTCCTGTCCTGACTGGCCCAAGGGCTACTGCATGGGTAATCTCCTGTTTAATCTGCTCAAAGGCTTGTTGTTGTTCAGGGCCCCACTGGAAATCATTTTTCTTCCGTGTCACAAGGTAGAGAGGGCTTACAATCTGACTGTACTCAGGGATATGCATCCTCCAAAAGCCCACGGCACCTAGGAAAGCCTGAGTTTCCTTCTTGCTGGTCGGTGGGGACATAGCTGCTATTTTGTTGATCACCTCTGTTGGAATCTGACGACGCCCGTCTTGCCACTTCACTCCTAGGAACTGAATTTCCTGAGCAGGTCCCTTGATCTTACTTCGTTTAATGGCAAAGCCAGCTCTTAGGAGAATCTGGATTATCTTCTTTCCTTTCTCAAAAACTTCCCCTGCTGTGTTCCCCCATACAATGATGTCATCGATGTACTGTAGATGTTCTGGAGCCTCACCCTTTTCCAAGGCAGTCTGGATCAGTCCATGGCAAATGGTGGGACTGTGTTTCCACCCCTGGGGCAGTCAATTCCAGGTGTACTGCACCCCCTTCCAGGTGAAAGCGAACTGCGGCCTGCACTCTGCTGCCAACGGAACAGAGAAAAAGGCATTGGCAATGTCAATGGTGGCATACCACTTGGCTGCCTTGGACTCCAGCTCATACTGAAGCTCCAGCATGTCCGGCACAGCGGCACTCAGGGGGGGTGTGACCTCATTGAGACCACGGTAATCCACCGTCAGCCTCCACTCTCCACTGGACTTTCGTACTGGCCATATGGGGCTATTAAAGGGTGAGTGAGTTTTGCTGACCACCCCTTGGCTCTCCAGCTCACGAATCATCTTGTGTATGGGGGTCACAGAGTCTCGGTCAGTGCGGTATTGCTGACGGTGCACTGTGGCTGTGGCCAGCGGTACCAATTGTTCTTCAACTTTCAGCAGTCCCACAGCAGAAGGGTCCTCTGAGAGGCCAGGCAAGGTGCTCAGCTGTCTGATTTCCTCTGTCTCCACAGCAGCTATGCCAAAGGCCCAACGCAGTCCCTTTGGGTCTTTGAAATATCCATTCCTCAGGTAGTCTATGCCAAGGATACATGGGGCTTCTGGACCAGTCACAATGGGGTGTCTATGCCATTCCTTCCCAGTCAAGCTGACTTCAGCTTCCAGTACAGTCAGCTGTTGGGATCCCCCTGTCACCCCAGAAATAGAGATGGATTCTGCCCCGACGTATCCTGATGGCATCAACGTGCATTGTGCACCAGTGTCCACTAAAGCTTTGTATTTCTGTGGGTCTGATGAGCCAGGCCACCGAATCCACACAGTCCAATAAACCCGATTGTCCCTCTCCTCTACCTGGCTAGAGGCAGGGCCCCCGTAGTTCTGGTCATGGTATTCACTGCGCTCTCCCTGTGAATATGACCGGGAGGTTCCTTCAAGAGGATCGGGCATAACATCATCATTCCTATACTGTCTGGAGCCTTGCCCACGAGAGACCGGAGCAGCCTTCAACCTTGAAGAATTCCCTGTGTTAGTTGTGCCTCTTTGCAATTCACGTACCCGAGCTGCTAAGGAAGAGGTGGGTTTCCCATCCCACTTCCTCATATCTTCTCCATGCTCATGGAGGTAAAACCACAGATTGCCGCGTGGAGTGTACCCTTTCTCCTTAGCTGGAAGACGCCTGCTTCTGATGGCAGAGACTCTCGTTTGTTCTGGAGAGATATGGAAGAGTCCTTCCTTAATCTTCTCTTCCAGTTCAGCCAGTTTTGTTTCCACAGCTGAGACGTGGGCTCGTAATGGAGCAGTGACAGTGTCTTCATAAATCCTGAGTTTGCTGACCAGTGCACCCACCTTGTCTTCTCCCTCTCTCCACTGCAATGTTGCAAGGTAGCGAGAATACATTTCTGGCCCAAGTCGTGCAAATTTTAACCACATCTGGGATGTGCACTGGACACCATCTGGACTTTTAGGGAATCTCTCATCCTCTGAAAAGATTATCTCCAGTACGGCTAATTCCCTTAAGCACCAGATACCTTGTTCCATCATGTTCCATTGTCCTTGCTGTACATGGAGGTCCTCCTTACAAAGATATCTCTCCCTCACGCTTGACAACAGTCGCTGCCAGAGGCTGAGAGTTTCCTGTCTCTTTCCAATGCCCTGATCAATGACAACATCTCGAGAAAGGGATCCCAGCTGCCTCGCCTCACTCCCATCTAGAATTGTATCATTGGCTGCAGCATCCCAGATTCGAAGTAGCCAGGTCAAGATGGACTCATTTGCCTGTCGTGTGAACTCTCTCCGGAGCTCACGCAGCTCTCCCAGGGATAGGGACCGGGTGATTATTTCTGGCTCCAATTCTTCTGCTAGAGATGAAGGTCCTGACTCTTCCTCGTCATGCGCTATACAAACTGATTTGGTCTTTGATTTTCTTTTCTGGACTGGGGCAACTGCTATCGGTTTCTGTTGTCCTTCTGGCTCCTCCATGGTTTGTGTGGACATGGTGCTGGTTGATTTGTTTCCCTTTCTCTCTGGCTCAGCTTTGGTTTGTGTGGGCATGGTGCTGGTTGATGTGTCTCTTCTCTCTGACTCGGCCATGGTTTGGGTGGACATGGTGCTGGTTGATGTATCTCTTTTCCTCTCTGGCTCAGCCGTGGTTTGGGTGGACATGGTGCCTGTGGATTTGCTCCTTTTCTCCCCCTCCTGATGATGCTGTACCACACCAAGCAGTGTGCGGTAGGCAGTGGCCAGGGCCCAGCAGGTTGCTGTGAGCTGCACCTCTCTGGGACTACCAGAGCATCTTCCTTTCACATAGCTTAGCATTTTGGCAGGGTCCTGCAGTTGTTCTGGGGTGAATTTCCAGATCATTTGAGGAGAGAAGGTCTCCAAATACTGGCCCATATCTTCCCACTTCCCGTGCCACTCAACATCATCTGCTCCCAGGGCAGGCCTCCAGCAAGTCTCCTTAGAGAGCCCAGTTCTGACCCTAAACATGGTGTATACAGTACAGAGGAGACAAACCAACACTAACAGCACTAACAGTAGGATTATACTGTCCCTAACATCAAAAGGAAGCTCAATATTTTCAATGATTGTTGTAGCAGAGGTGAAAAGGTGGAAGTAACCATCTCCGCCTGTTTTCCCCACAGTCTGGGTGCTATTTTTAATGAGACCCCAGAGGTAACAACCCAAACCAGGACAGGCAGACCAGACTGAATATACATTCACAATGAAATTCATTGCTTCTGATGTTATGACAACATAAACATAGTATATTAATAAAGCAATTTTGATCCTTCTCCCTGGTATTAAAGAGAGCATCAAAATAGGCACATGGTTCCCCATGTGTCGAAATATGAACAGGCCCAGATAGACCATCCACATGAATACATCAAGCAACATGGTAGTCAGGGAGTTTCTGTATCCAAATACACAAAATGAAATTGTAATTCTGACTTCTCTCTCGTGGCCCCACGTTGGGCGCCAAAAGATGTGCTGGTTTAAAGGTGAACCAGCAGGGGAAATGAACTCACCACGAGAGAGATTATAAGTCAGACCTAAAATTCAATAATAATATTACAATAACAACACTGACACACAAGGGAAATTGCTTTCAACTCACAAAACCCCAGCAGTATAACCCAGTGTCCTGGGGCACAAACCCAAGGGGGTTTGTTTGCCCTTGTGCTGAGACCCCTGTGGTTCCCCCAAGTCCAGAGCAAAAGGAAAAGAAAAAAACCTGTTGGTGCAGGCGAGGGCTGTGGTCTGGGCGAGAGCGGGGATCTCCTCCTGTCGAGGTCCTGCTGCTGCTCTGGATCCGACCAGAGGTTCCCAAGGTCTTCTTACCCACCCCTTATATACCCTCAGGGAGCTCTCAGTCCCTCCCCCTGGGCGGGGACTCACACAATGGGTGATTAACTCTGGGAGCCAGGGGGTGTTGAACTGTTGATGGCCCATTGGCAGCTCCGCCCCCCTCAGGCTGGGTGTGAAGTGATAATGGCTCCCTGGGCAGCTGCTGCAAATGGCCCATTGTCCTTGGGGAATGAATAGAGGGGGTAGAATACACAGCTTTGATCACCCCCACACAGGGTTAGCTGGTCCCTCCTGCTGAACTAGGACAAAATATTATAGTAGAGAACAATTTAAATGAATGAAAGCTACTCTGAAAGTTAATAAATCTTTTCAAAATGACTGAGTTGTTACTTAGGTATGAAATCTCATAATAAACTAGTATAAGAAAAAGAGGACATATTTTCTGCTATCTATCAGGCAGAAATTCTACAAAGAATGTCTGATGCTCTGCTACGTGTTCAGCTGACTAATAATAGGTGTGAATAGCAAAGCAGATCACAGCAGAGCAGAGATGGAGTCAACAAAAAGCACTGTTCATTGGTGATTTGCTATTTGCACTGAATTCACCAGATACAGTGCTTCACTAAAATATTGGAAGAGCAAAGATACTAAGCTCTAGACTGGGAGCTACAAAGCAGAAATAAAGGCAGCAAGATATGTTAAGTGCATGTCCAAGTTCAAAACACATGGCCACACCCATAGTCCAACAAGCAAGAGTTTCAGCTTTTCTCGGAACATGCTACCATTCTGACACCTCATCAGCACATGAAGACTATTGCAAAGGGATGTCCAATGGAAGAGAGATTACCTCCTAAGGAAAATGTTTAATAAAGCTGAAGAATTCAGTAAAAAAGACTCCCAGGGAGTCAAGACAAGAGAATATGATGTGTGTAAGACACATGGAAGAAAGTTATTGGTGCTGTTATCCTAAAAAATGGTCAAAATTGGGGTTTTGTATGTTATGGTAGTAGTGAAAGCCTTACACCTCTGCTCTTGAACACAGGAAAATGGAGTAAGGTGATCTCTAACTGTTTGCTTGGTTACTTTTTCCTTTTGCAAACAAGAAAACAAAATTAGTTAAAATGAACATTCATCTTCAGTGATTAACAACGCCGAAAAATGTTCCCATATCTAAGAAAAAAGTGTTAAAAACATCAGAATTACAAGCTCAATTAGCACCTGAGTTCAAACAAACTTTTACTGCATTTGATAAGCCTTTAACAAAGGCAGAACAAGTTCCTGAATTTTCACAAAAACAAGCAGACGTATACATAAGCAAGAAGCCTGTACATCATCAAGACATATCAGAGATACAGCTAAAGATGAGCCTTATTAAAAGCCACTGGGACTCAGTATGTGACTGACAACTAATGCCCACACCCTACTACCAGTTAAGAGTGGGAGCTCTCAGGCAGGAGGAGATCTTGTTTAAAAGTATCAGTAGGGCAATTTCTCAGTTTGACAGGAAAAAAAAATATTTTTTCATGTGGATGAAAATGATGTGTGATCCAAAAAAAAAAAAAAACCCTAAATTTTTTTTCTAGCTTCAAATGAATAGAGACACTTAAAAATTCATACACCCAAAAATAAGCCCATGCAAGTAAAAGAGAAGATATTTCCAATCCAATTAAATATAGCCCTTGTAGGAGGTAAAGGTTACTGCTGCCAGACAAAAATTTAATTATCTGTTAACTTCACTGAGGCAGTCTTATTAAAATGCAAGTAAATAGGAGATTATGCTTATCACGTGTTTCATTTTTAGATATAGTAAGTTATGAAATTACCTCAGACACACATTTCACAACAAAATACAAGTGAAATACTTTCCAATATTCCCATATGAAGTGTCTTAATGGAAAATAGTGGAAAAACAGTCAAATATCTCCAGTCAAAATGATGCAGACAGGGTGTGATGCCTATTCAATTATGCTAAAAAGCAGAATAACATTGATGAAACCGAGCTTATCACTACTGACTTTTTAAGACCTGCATTAGAAATTAACATCAGAATAGCTAGAGACCTGCTGGTGTGTATTGACACATAAGGTAAAACAATATACTCAAAGTATGAAGTTCCAGGAATTACCAATATTTTGTGAAAACAAGGTTATGTTCATCTAATGGGAAATAGCTGTCATGAACAGCAGAGATAGGCAGAAGTGATACATAAATGGTCCCCTACAGCATGTAAGTGATGTCTACAGATGCGAGAAGGTAGAGAATTTAGCTGTCAAGATGTTTGTTTAAGAAATCCCCATAGTGTTGCCTAAAATGGGAGAAAATAACTTTTGTGACAATATTAATATAGATAAAATAGAGAGAGAGTCTTTAATGAAAGCTCTTTCAGGTGCTACACAGTACATAGGTGCTCACCCCAGCACACAATTCTCAAAATTTTATAGCTTTAACTGATTAGCTAGTGGGTACATCCAACTAGAAAACCATTTGTTCCTGATACCACCCTCAGAACTGCCCTGTTGGAGCTTTTCCAAGAATTCTGAGCCCTCCATTTTTTGGACTACAATATATCTTATTATTCCTTCCCAGTGCATGTGTCCCAAATGAGATGTCCTTGCTAAAATCTCTTTCTTTGAAAAGACCCTTAAATAGAATTTCAAGATTGTGGCACAAACCCTGAGAAAGGGGTTTAGAAACTGTCAGCTGCTACCTGAAGAGTGAGAAATCATACAGCTATATAAAAATCTACAAATATATAAAGATCTTGAAGCATCATTAGAGACAATTATTGTATCAGGCTGTAGTAGCAAAGACCCAGAACATGCCACAGCTAAAAAAATAAAGAGTGCTAAACAGTGTGCTGGCATCTACAGAACGCTTCATAGAAAGCCTTTCAGGCTTGCTCACTGACTATTTGTTGAATTTATTTTGCAGTGTTGATAACTATTAACTGTTCGTTACATTTGGCTATGAGAAAGAAGACAGAGAATTGTCATTTTTAAGAGCACGCAGCCTGAGCCATATTGATTAACAATAAAAAATGTTGATCAGGAAGACATAAGCATAATGATTTGGTTGTGTTTTAAATTCCCAGATTTAGAGTGGCTTTTCATACTGAGACAACTTCTATAGTGTGAATATATGACTTTCCCATACTTCATTTTCTCTTCCAGAAACTTGGACAAACATCTGCGTGTTTAGTATGATTACCGTGAAACCAGATGGTGCTCCCTCTTCTCAACTTCACTGCTTTTGAAGTTTAAGAATATTGGAGGGATGGGGGGAAGAAGATAATAATATGAAGGAAGGGGTACTTCACTGTGCGGTGCCTGTACATGCCTTTCTGAAAAAGCACAAATTTAACAGAATCTCTTGGCTACAGCCAGAACAAACTTTACAAAATACATACAGGTTTCATGCTATATTAAAGTAAACAATAATTTGTGGAGAATCAAGGACACCACACAACAATCAGTGTGATTTAGGCAGAATACCCTTTATTAATACACTGTAAATGTATTTATATAGGGTTAAGGCTACTCCTCCAACTGCTTTCGGGTGAGTGAGAGGTGGGGCTTGCTTTAAAAAGGCTTTAAAAACATCTCTGTGGAGCATGTCAGTGAGGGTGTGGTATGGTACTTTGCATGGCAGTTTGCATAGGCAGGGCACAAGCCTAGGTGCTTTGTGGAGGTTTGGTTGGTTGGTTTTGGTTTGGATTTTTTTTGTGTGTGTGCGTGTTTTCCCCCACAACTCAAGACAGTCATGGTTTCCAAAAAAAAATGAAAGCCATTCCTGCTGTTACCAGTAGAGGTGTGTCAACACAGACAGAATCCTCTAAAAAGGATGCAGCCACTCAGGCCTCTGGCTGCATAGACTGTTTGAGCCTGGAACTGCTACCGGGGGGCAGTGTGAGAAGCACCTGCAGGCGATGTGAGTAGGTGAACAATTTGTTGTGCCTGGTGGCAGAGCTAAAGGAAGAGGTGGAAAGGCTCAGAAGCACAAGGGAGAGTGAAAGGGAAATTGACTGGTGGAGTCACACCCTTTCGACCCCTAAGAAAGCCCAGAAGGAGTCAGCAAAGCCCTGCCTCTCCTGCCATCAGGTAGATAGAACAGATCATATGGAAGTGCAGGAATGGAAACAGGTGCCTGGTTGTAGAGGCAAAAAACACCCTCTCGACCCCTTTCACCTACTGGGGTGCCTTTAAAAAACAGGTGTATGGCCCTGGACTCAGAAAGTCTGATGGAGGACAGTCAGGAGGAAGATCTGTCTACAAGGTCGTCTGGTTACCCCCTGTCTGCCAGACAGATTACAACTATAGATATGAAGAAAAAGAGAAGGGTTGTTGTAATTGGTGACTCTCTTTTGAGGGGAACTGAGAGCCCTCTATATTGGCCAGACCCATCCCACAGGGAGGTTGGCTGCCTGCCCGGGGCCAGAGTGAGGGATATTACTAAGAGACTTCCTAAGCTTATTCAACCATCAGACTACGACCCACTGTTCGTTGTCCAGATTGGAAGTGATGACATCAATGAAAGAAGTACCAGAGTAATTAAAAAAGATTTTAAGGTGCTGGCCCCATCAATTCATGGGATAGGAGCACAGGTAGTAATTGCCTCAGTTCCTGTGCTAGCCAGGATGAATGAGGAGAGGTTTAGGAAAGCCCAACTTACCAATAGGTGGCTTAGGGATTGGTGCTACTATCAAAATTTTGGGTTTTTTTATCATGGGGCAAACTCCGTGTTGCCCAGTCTCCTCAAACCAGATGGGCTTCATCTATATAGGAAAGGCAAAAGAACTGTAGCCCCATACGTTGGCAGGGCTGGTTTGGAGGGCTTTAAACTAGGTTTGAAGGGGGGAGGGACTGAAACAGGCTCTCCAGAGATAAGCCTAACAGTGTAGAGCCTGAGTTGAGAGTAAAATCAATGGCCCAGCTGAAGTGCATGTACACTAATGCACACAGTATGGGAAACAAACAAGAGGAGCTGGAAGCCATAGTGCAGCAGGAAAACTATGACACATTTGCTGTCACAGAAACATGGTGGGATGACTCACATGTCTGGAGTGTTGCTATGGGGGGCTATAAGCTCTTCAGAAAGGACAGGCAGGGTAAGAGAGGTGGAGGGGTGGCTTTATATGTTAGAGAGTCTCTTGACTCTGTTGAAGTTGAGATCAGCAGTGACAAGGTTGAGTGCCTGTGGACCAGAATCAGGGGGAAGGCCAACAAGGCTGACAATCTCATGGTGGGTGTCTGCTACAGACTGCCCAACCAGGATGATGGAGGAGGTGGATTATTCTACAAGCACCTGGTGGATGTCTCAAAATCTCCAGCCCTTGTTCTTGTGGGTGACTTTAACCTGCCAGATATCTGCTGGGAGCTTCATACTGCAGAGAAGAGGCAGTCTAGGAGGTTGCTGGAGTGTATAGAGGACAATTTCCTTCATCAACTGGTAAATGAGCCTACCAGGGGTAAGGCCTACTGTTTACAAACAGAGAGGGGCTGGTGGGAGATGTAGTGGTTGGAGGTTGCCTGGGGCACAGAGACCTTGAAATAAAAAAAAATTTCAATACTCAGAGATGCAAGGAGAGCCATCATTAAAACCTCTACACTGGACTTCTGGGGGGTGGATTTTGATGTATTCAAGACTAATTCAGAGCATACCTTGGGAAACAACCCTTAAAAACAAGGGGGTCCAGGAGGGATGGACATGTATCAAGCAGGAAATTTTGAGTGCACAGGAACAGGCTATACCAGTGTGCTAAAAGGTCAGCTGGAGGGAAAGACGGCCCGCTTGGTTAAATAGGGAGATTCTGAAGGAAATCAGGGATAAAAAGAAAGTTTACAGACTGTGGAAAAAAGGTTTGGCTACTTCTGAAGAATTTATGAAGATAGCTAGGTCATGCAGAAAAAAATCAGGGAAAGAAAAGTGGAATTTGAAGTTAATTTGGCTATTTCAGTTAGGGATAACAAAAAGTCCTTCTATAAATACATTAATAACAAAAGAAGGGGCAAGGAAAACCTCCATTCTCTGTTGGACTTGGAGGCAAATATAGTTAACAAAGATGAGGAGAAGGCTGAGGTACTTAACACCTCCTTTGCCTCAGTTTTTAGCAGTAAGGCAGGTGGCCCTCAAGACAACTGGCCTCTGGAGCTGATAGACAGAGATAGGAGGCCAAATAGCCCTCCTGTATTCCAGAAAGAAATAGTTAGTGACTTACTGAGCCGGCTGGATCCTCACAAGTCTATGGGACCAGACGGAATCCATCCCAGGGTGATGAGGGAGCTGACAGAAGAGCTTGCCAAACCGCTCTCCATCATCTTCCAACAATCCTGGCTCTCTGGGGAGGTCCCAGATGGTTGGAAGTTGGCGAATGTCACCCCAACCCACAAAAAGGGCTGCAAGGATGACCCTGGCAACTACAGGCCTGTCAGCCTGACCTCGGTGCCTGGCAGGGTTATGGAGCAGTTCATCCTGAGTGCAATCACACAGCACCTTCAGGATGGACAAGGGATTAGACCCAGCCAGCATGGGTTTAGGAGGGGCAGGTCCTGTCTGACCAACCTGATCTCCTTTTATGATCAGGTGACCCACCTGCTGGATGAGGGTAAGGCTGTGGATGTGGTCTGCCTGGACTTCAGCAAGGTCTTTGACACTGTCTCCCATAATATACTCTGGGAAAAGCTGGTAGCCCATGGCTTGGAAAAGTGTAACCTCTGCGGTGTTAGGAGCTAGCTGGAGGGTCAGGCCCAGAGAGAATGCTGGTGAACGGAGCTGCATCCAGCTGGCGGCCGGTCACTAGTGGTGTTCCCCAGGGGTCTGTGTTGGGTCCAGTCCTGTTTAACATCTTTATTGATGATTTAGATGAGGGGATTGAGTCCATCATCAGCAAATTTGCTGATGACACCAAGTTGGGAGGGAGTGTTGACCTGCTGAAAGGCAGGAGAGCTCTGCAGAGGGATCTGGATAGACTTGAGAGATGGGCTGATTCCAGTGGGATGAAGTTCAATAAGGCCAATTGCTGGGTCCTGCACTTTGGCCACAACAACCCCATGCAGCATTACAGGCTGAGGACTGAGTGGCTGGAGATCGGCCAGGCAGAAATGGTCCTGGGGGTACTAATTGACAGGAAGCTCAACATGAGCCAACAGTGTTCCCCCGGTGGCCAAGAAGGCCAGAGGGATCCTGTTCTGTATCAAAAAAGCGTGGCCAGCAGGACCAGGGAAGTGATCCTTCCTCTGTACTTTGCATTGGTGAGGCCACACCTTGAGTATTATGTTCAGTTCTGGGCCCCTCAGTTCAGGAAATATATTGAGGTGCTGGAGCGAGTCCAGAGAAGAGCAACAAGGCTGGTGAAGGGACTGGAGCACAAGCTCTATGGGGAGAGGCTGAGGGAGCTGGGGTTGTTTAGTCCGAAGAAGAGGAGGCTTAGAGATGACCTCATCACTGTCTAGAACTACCTGAAGGGAAGTTCTAACCAGCTGGGAGTTGGTCTCTTCTCCCAGGCACTCAGCAATAGGACAAGGGGGCACAGGCTTAAGCTCTGCCACGGGAAATTTAGGTTGGATATCAGAAAAAAATTCTTTTCAGAGAGAGTAATCAGGCATTGGAATGGCCTGCCCAGAGAGGTGGTGGATTCACTATCCCTGGAGGTTTTTAAACTGAGATTGCACATGACACTGAGTGCCATGATCTAGTAAATGGACTGGAGTTGGACAAAGGGTTGAACTTGATGTTCTTGGAGGTCTTTTCCAACCCAATCGATTCTATGATTCTAAGGCTATGTGCTAATTTGAAAAATTGAACCTCACATCATTAAGCTACAATTCTATTTGGTTACAGTCCATATCTCAGAAGTCCAGTGTTTTGATGAAAATATCCTGACTGTTCCCAGGTGAATCTCTGGAGTTCTGTGAGGAGCTTGAAGATTTCTTATGAGAATGTTCTGGGGAGTTGTTGTGAACTCCTCAGGAGTGATTTCTCCCTTACCAATCAACAGCAGCTGTGTTTTGTTTATTCTTTGCTGGTAACTGCTTCAGTCTCATAGAGTCCATACAGATCTGAATTGCTCACATTTAATTTCTCTGTACTTATACTATATATGCCCTATTTATATTTTGATATCTCGCTTCATCCAACGTCCTCTGAAAACAGGAACAATTCATCATTATTCCACAACATAGTTGTGATTTTCCTGACTTTGCTTTAACACAAAGGTTTGTCTAGCCTCGTAAAGCATCTGAGCAGTTGGTCTGATAACATTGCTCTCTTTTCATGGTCTTGCAGAAGATTATTCTATGCCTTTGCATGTTTCCCCATCAGACCCCTTTATTACCTTGACTGAAATTTTCCTGCACCAGAATAACCCTCAATATTATTTTTTCAACTGCACTTCACAAGTTCCACTAAGGAGAAAGAAATAAGGGCAGGATATAGAGTAGCACAGCACTGAGGGTTTTCTGCAGGTGACCTTAATCATTTATACCTTTTCTATTGCTATAAAAAGAAAAGAGAGAGAGATTGTGGCCTGTGAGCTTTCCATGTCTCTTCAGTAGAATTTCATCCACCATCATATGCTGTATTTCTGCTTTGTGTATTAGAAGATTAATAAAGCTGTATGGCATCTGAAAGACTCTCATGACAGAAGATGCAAAGCATGCGTACAACTTTACCCTGCTGTCTTACCTTTTACACAGTATTCTGATTCAATATCATGTTTGAAACACTGTTTTGAAAGCACAATAGGAAAAATTTCTTCAACAAAAGGATTACCAAACACTGGAACAGCCAAGGCTCAATAGGGACATAGGGGAGTCACCATCCCTGGAGGTATTTGAAAGATCCATAGATGGTACTTAAGACATGGTTAGTGGTGGACTTGGCACTACTAGTTGCCTTAGTCTGTGTTGGTAAGCTTTTGACCTTTCAGAGCTCAATGACATTAAGGAAATCTTCTACTGACCTTTTCTCCTGGACAAATTTTCTTTCAAATCATTCTCACAAAATAATCTACTACAGGACCGTGCATTGCAGATTTAGAATTGTAAGCTAGTGGTGAAGGATGACAAGAAAGACAAAATTCATTACTACACACACACACACACACACACACACACACACATGCACACAGAAAATCTCATGCTCGTGAACTGTCTCTTTTAATACTTCAAGGACTAAATCTGATGTCGTCCTCTAGCTTTGTTTTAGTCTTACTGACTCACATGCATTCTTGGGGAACCAAAGAGGAAACTCTCACTCTACATTTGCTAGAGAATGCATTTTAGTTGCATAGGCCACTGAAGTTTTTTTCTTCCCTTCTTCAGAGCAAACTCCATTCTGGGCTACTTAATGGGCTTGCCATATTGTGAGGCATAAGGATGATACTCTTTCTGAAGGGAAAGGAGAACAGACCATGCAGAAGTAAGAGAATGCAGAACATGCCAACTTCCTCTATCCAGATATTCCTTTTTCTTAGCTACTGTGCCGTGTTGTCTGTAGTTCACTTTGAAACTTCTCAGTGCACTGTCCTACACTTGCACCAACTCAGTTTCCCACAGAACCAATCTCAGCTGTTTTCTGTACCTCCCAGTGGAAACTCTATGCACAGTCAGATGATTAAATGCACATAAAAATAAAAGGTCTGAAGCATCAAAGACATCTGGGTTCATGGAACAGGTATAGCAAGTGTGCAGAAGTAAATGGTATCTCACTGATGTCAGAATGCATTTCAGAAGCACTTAAAAAATCCATTTCATGTTCCATACCCAGTGTCAGACCTTAACGGTGCTGCCCAGCCTACTTTGGGGCAGATCCCCCAGAGGTCACATTTACCAGCACAAACTGGGACACACAGATTTTCTCTGAATGGATATTGAATCTGTCATGGGATGCCAATCTTTCAGACCCATCTCTCTGTGAACGCCTAGACCCATTTTTCAGCTCCAACCCCTGCTTTCCCATCACCTTACAATGCCGTGGATGCTGCAGACCCCAGTTCTGACTGCTGCTCAGATCCAAGAAGGTGGGCATGATCTGTGTGGGATAGTCTATGCCCCACCCTCTCATGGAGCAACTTCTCTCTTAATGCTCCCTGATGCATCCTTTCCATCTTTCCATGTCAGAATAGCTGGCAATAACACCAGGGAATGGCTTAGGCTTCACAAAAGTATTTTAAATTAGTAGCCAGTGCCATAAATTTGGAATTATCATATGTCCTATAGGCGTAGAAAACAGAAATACAAGTAAAGATAGCTTTGTTTGTTTGCTTAATTACTACTTGTTCCATAGAGTGGTCCCGTGGTGTAAAGGAGAACACTCTGGACTCTGAATCCCAAGGACCTGTGTTCGAGTCTCAGTGGGGACCGTCCCCTGGCAGTTCAATGCCTCCCTGCCATCTGATTCCGTCAGATCTCAGATGCTCAGCAGGGTCAGCCCCGGTTAGTGCCGGGTGCTGTAGAGACAGTCCCGAGGAATTCCCTGTCACTGTCCAAGCTTGCTTGGCCGTGGCAAATGGACCTTAGGACTTAAATGGTGGGGCCAGTTCTGAGCACGCTGTGCCTCACCTAAAAAATCCACTGTGCAGGCTCGAAGGACACACCCACGTGGGTAAAAGCCCTTCCCAAATCTTTGTTTATGAAGTCTGGCCATACATACATACTTGTTCCATGTTTAAACAGAGAGAGCTGTCTCAAGAAAGAGCAATATTTATTTGCATTTAGATTTTGTTTAACTGTATTACATGATGACCCTTTCACTATATTTGGGTTTGTTCCTTATATGGGGGAGATATGACCTCAAAGATCAGAGGCAAAAAGAGCAGATAGTCATTTGAAAACTCATTGCTTACACCACACAGCTCAGACAAAATGTAGTCCTCAAAAAAATTGAGCTAGTTCCAGAATAATGCATTCAATTATTTTTATGAACGAGCTTGATCTTACATCATTGCAACATTGTTGTTCAGCCTAAATTAGCCTTTGACCTGTTTGAAAAGAGTGTTTATTCAATTTTTGGACTAATAATAATGTTTTCCATAGTTTTTGTACTTGTATTCTTCATTCCTATTAACTTTTCATGACATGTGAACAATACAGCATTGATCATACTTACCTTCCTTTGAGTGGTCCAGCAACAGTTACACCTTTTGTTTGCAAGACCTTTAATATTCTAAGTACTGAATTACAATCAATCCTGGAAATATAACTTAAAAATTCTCAGGAGAAAAATGAAATCTCTTTGGATTTTTTTCACTGAATCTTCTGACCAGAAGTTTATGCTACATTTATTGAAGACAGTGTTTTCAACTGTTTTATTTTTGACTGGAACAAAGAAGAAAGAACAAGCTGTCCTAAAACATGGAAAAGCACTGAGCTTGGCCTTTTCAGCCTCCATAGAGAGGCAATCAAGGAGATGGTGAATCAGTAGTAGCAGAGAAACAGTATGGAGATGGACGTCAGGGACAGAGCAATTCTTCAGTGTGCCTCCATTCCCTGACAGCACACAGAGCTTGATGTAAACAGCAAATATTGTGGAATCCCTCCTCCACACTACACACAGACAAACTGTACAATTCATCCAAGCCAACCAGGACAAATTTTATTTTTTCCATGAATAGAGTCCATATTCAAAAATCTTTCAGGAGAAATTAACCTAGTTTTGAAAACCTTATTCCAGCCTAGCAAACTGCTTTCATAAAGTCCCTTTATAATCCTGAGCTAAAATTATGTAATAATAAGTTTAGATTCAGCAGCTAAAAGGGCTAATTTAAACTGTGAGGTCAGTAAGAGGGAGAAGACCAAGACATATTGTTTGGTGGATGCAATCGAGCCCAAACAGTCAGTGAAGTAAAGTAAATACTTCTAGTCTGGTTTTGGTCTACTCTTCCTATCTGCACCTGCTGAAAGACTCATTGATGTACAGTAAGTGAAATTATAATGCTCAGTGTGCATTATTAACATATTCTGCAGTCACAAGCAGTTGTAAGATTGCAAAATTTTAATCCGTTTATTAAGAAACAAATAACTTACTCTTGTCACAGGAGATATTTAGGATTTCCTTCCACTGTGCATGTTGCACAGACATAGTGTCTTAAATAATAAAAAGCTAAAAGTATAGTCTCTTAATATTATGAGACACAACTATGTAGAAAAAATCCAGTATTCACTGGTGTTTTCCTCTTAATTGCTATTCAGGCTCCCAGATAGATCTTTACTATTAGAGCTGTACTACAGCCATACGGTACTTCAAGTTCCTGAAGAGAGAAAGAAAGGAAGAGAGCTAATGCTCCCAGTGAGTTTCAGGTGGCTTTACTACCACAGTCACATCATTCAGCTCATGGTCCTTAAGACAACTTAAAGAAGCAGTCTTTCCTGAAACTAGAATAAATAAACTAAAAAACCCACACAAAACCCCACCTCCCTTCCCCCCAGAAAGATACAGTTTGGTATTAAAACTACAATTCTTATCTTTTAAGTACTTAGCATATAGAGCATTGCCACTTGAGCAGTTCCTCAGTTTGATTTTCTGACCATAAGGATGCTGACTGGCAGATGACATCATCATGGTGACATGGGAGAACAAGCACTTCAATATGAGTAGAGTTAAAATTCCAGAACAGACAGCCATAGTCAGAAACAAATGTGGATACACCTTTGGATATACCTAAGTATGTTCTATCATACAATGAAATAAACATAATCCGGAAATAGAGCTCTTGGAGTAATCTCTTCTGGAAGAAAGCTGTAAAATAAAGCCCACAATTGGGACTATTGCAAGACAAAGATGCAGATGAAATTGGTTATGCTGTGTTTACTCTTTAAGTCACACTTATCATGAAAATGAGTTATGAACCATAAAGTATTTATTCTGAAAAATAAGACATGACACAAGCAACAAAATTCCTATTATACAAGGGCAGAACCAGTCCTTTTAGAAAGTTCACCATGAAAGTAAGTCATTCAGAAGTTGAATAACTGACAAATTCAGAAGATACAAAGCAGCTACAGCCACACAGCACTAGGAAATATATGTCTGCCTTCTTTCCAAGGGAAGTTATATTTATATCTAATTCTTTCAAGAAAATACTTTGTCAGCATCCAGGGACAGACATGACCACTGAAGTGATATGGCTCTTGGAAGATAATTTTTGATTCATGATGCTACCAATCTCTGAATACAAAGATCTCTAAAATGAGCAGTCATTGCACTAAATCTCATTAGTTCAATAGACAAGAATTGAAGATAGACCCTGCTGAACATCCCACAGAGTAAGTCCGATAAATTCCAAGCTATCTGATCTAGTAAGACACTTTACAAGGCCTCTTAGCTTAGAAGCCTCTTTTATTTGCAGTGTTAGGAAGAATGAGTGGATGAGGTCTCCTACAAATAGGATAATCAAAGCATCTAGACCTTCCTGTTTAATAATTTGTTTACTATTTCATTGTTAGCTACACATCTGACCAGTCTAAACCAATGACTTCAATTAGAAATGACAACTCTCTAGAAGAAATTTTAATGAGAGGTTTGCAAATCAAGATTCATCTATGGACTTTTTTGCAGAGTATAGTTCTAATAATGACAGATACTATAAAAGTTATAAAGAATCCTTGGGAAAACAGAAAGAGAGGCTGAATCTCATAGCATAAGTTATTTACTGGAAATATGTGATACTCAGTAAGCACAATATAACTGCAAGAATAATATTAAAATCAGCTCTCACTAATACTGCATGTGCAGACATGTGCTCCTAGCCAAGAACTAGTGCTAGTTTAAAACAACTGACAAAATCTCTTTCCTTCCATTCCTTTGGAACTATAGCACTTCTCTGGTAAATGTTTGGCTGAACATTTTGTGGAGCTCACAGTCTAAGTCCTTGTAATTAAGAATAATTTTGTGACACTTCTGACAGCATCATACCTACAGTTTGTCAAACTGTTCCCACTCACCTCAGAAGTAAATAGTTAAATGAAGTTTTTGAATTCGAGCCTATATCAGAGAAGGTATGCATCTGCCCTGAAGAGTGTCACTATAGGTTCTAGTAAAAAGACTGAAAAATTTAGTTATGGGACCCCATTAACCTTACTGCTGCTAATTATATATTGTACCTCATAGAAGTGATTCTTTCAGATGTCCCTTTGTAGCCATTATGGACTAACTCTTTGTTGAGGGTTAATTTCCAAAAGTAAATTGATCCTAAAAACACTTCTGGATGTAATGGGAGCAAAGTAATCATATGATACAGGCTAAATATTAAATTAGGTAGGGATAAAATAAGAAAAGCTGTTTTGGTTGGGGTCTTTTTTTCAGAGAAATTACTTCAAAGGAATGTTCTGTATTTCTGACTTTCTGATACAAGCGGTCTAGCAATCCACAAGGATCAATTAATATTTTGAATACAGCTTCTCAATAACCCACAGAAATCCCATTTAGGAGGTCATGGATTACTAAGAACGAAGCTGAAATATACTGCCAAGATCTTACCGTGAAAGCTCTGAAGAACTGTGCTTTCGTCCACATTTCTTTGCCATTCACATGTGATAACTCGGTATTCAAAAAATATTTTACTAAAATATATGAAATTATTTCCTAAGCATGTACAACAACTAGAATTTAGTTTTGATTGAAATCAAAAACTGATTGAAACCAAGAGCTGACTGAAATCAAGAAATCCCTGTGCCTTTGTAATCATGTTTGTTACAGTATTTGGGGTTTGGTTTTTTTTTTCCCTATTCCATCATATAATACCACATTCCAACATTCTATAGGACATTTTCTTCAGGAGATTTTATTCTACCCTTAATTGAGTTTAAGTAGGTGTATTTGAGATAAGCGATGGTACTTTTGAAGAGCTGCAGATACAATGGCTGGGACCCAGCTTCCATTGAAGTAAATGGAAACACTTCAATTGATTTAATGGGTCTTGAATTTTATCCAAGGTGCACTTTTACTTAATTAGACTGTTCCTGGGAGTAAGTGCAGTATCTATTTGAGAACTCACATACAATGAGTATTTGTGAGATCTAGTACTTAGAAGTGAGCATCTGAGAGGCAAGAAGTGCCACTCTCATAATAGAACTAGTAAAAAGCTTAAGAAATAAGAACCGTGAAAGTTTTGCAAAAATAAGAATATTTATATATTAATTTATCAGAACTATACATCAAGAATTTACCTTTCATATCTCTGTGAAATATCCACATAAATTTGTACTTACACACACACTAATACAAGCTAAACTCCTAATGGATTGAAAATAATAGATGCAGAACTAGGTCTTACAAACCCAGCAAATGTAGCTAACTACAGTAATTGATTTTATCATCAGTGTACTGAAAATGTGCCTTACTATAATCTCAGTCATAATATGTTAGACTATATTAATCTGGAGCTGTTTCTACTAAAGTATGACATAATGTATTTCCTGATCCCCTGTCCACTGAAAATGTGAAATGCCCTTGAAGTGATTCATTCTCAGAAAGTCCTCTTGCTCTTCAAACAAAAGACTTTTAAAGAGTTTGGCAAGTCCTGTGCTAATTTCCAATATGTATAACCATTTTCTTAGTTTTGAAACAATGGTGTTCTGCCTTCAAAACTTACTGGATTTCACAAAAACAAAACAACAACAGCAACAACAAAACCACAAAGGTTGAAAGGTATTTCATAGTTACTAAGTTAATCAGAGTTTTCTATCTCCTCTTTCAAGGTATCACATATATTGATCAACGTTTCTAAAAGCTATGAAAGTCCCTAATTTTGTACTGTGGCACAATAAGAAAACTAGTTGTCAGCCACAGTTGCTGAGAGCTAGTACTGAATGTTGATTCCACTGCATGTCCAAATCCCACAAACTTGTACAACCTAAACCTCTCTAGAAAGCCACCATTTGAAAGCCACCATTTAACAGCCACCTCCCTCTGTGATGAACTCTGACAACGTGACTGTACTGGTTGGTATGTGAAAATCCACTGCATGAGATGCAGGGTGACCTTTGGCTCCAGATATACCCGGCCAACTGTTCTGGCAAAAAACCAGCAGAATTTGCCAGTACAAATGTGGGGAAAAAACATTCCAGAAAGTGAAATTACATCTGTTTGAACTTCAGAGAAACAAATTCAGTCCAGTGCAAAATTAGCCTCAGGTTTAAAATTTTCTTATTTTTCTTGTCCACCCCTGCCTAACTCTTCTATATTGTCTCTCCTTCAGCCTTTTTAATTTTTCCAATTTAAAAGGATCTCCAACTTCCCTGTCACTAATACTACCTTATATATCTAAGTATTTTTCACACTCTGTTTGTGGCTTTCCTTTTGTTTCTCCTTGTATATTCCAATTCTCTGGATTTTGGAAGAACTATGATAAAATAATCACTAAAGAGGCAGGTTAAATTGTCCTAATCAAGAACTCATCTCTGCACATCATTGTATCAAAGTAGTTGGGTGCAGGAGAAATCTGCACATGTTACCCACACAGACCATGATCCCTGCACCCCACTCCAACTTTGCTACACAAGCTGATGAAATAATAGTATTTGCCATGATATGGATATATTTCCTCCCATATGCACAAATTTAGGAGCAAAACTTTTCTGACCAAAATCAAAGTTACAATATAATCTAGTAAGAAATTTTCATTCCTTTTCAAGACATGCAGTGTTTTTCAAAAGTCATATAATTCAGAATTAACTGCTGTCAGACACTCCTCTGCCAAAGATTCAAAAATAATGTGTATTTCAAAAGACTTTTTTTTCAGATCTAATGTACTCTAACAGGTAGTGATATATACTACATATCTAGTTATATATAACCACAATATTCTGATAAAATTTGAGTTAGTTG
This sequence comes from Pithys albifrons albifrons, assembly GCF_047495875.1. Lineage (NCBI taxonomy): Eukaryota > Metazoa > Chordata > Aves > Passeriformes > Thamnophilidae > Pithys > Pithys albifrons. The sequence continues at coordinate 47,724,494 of NC_092497.1, forward strand.
CCAAAGATTGCATCAAGAGACCCTACAGATGCAAATGAACATCTGAAAATTGCAGTGACCCTGTTACTGGAACAGGCTTCATTTGAATTTCATTATAGTTGATCTATACTTTATTAATTATCTGATTAGTGAGAGATGCCTCTGCCCAAATGAAGATGCAAACAGGACCAAATGCTGAAGTCAATGACATGGATTTCATTTAACAATCCATGTGAGGTAAAGAGATAAAAAGATATAGAAAAGTTGTGGATAGGGGGAGATATTGAGAGAGAAAGAGAAACAGAGTCATGCTGGTCCTTTTTCACCCTGGGCTTCTTGGTGGTGGAATCCTAGGGTTATTCAAAACTTGTCATTATTTATACTTCTTTGCAAACAAAGGAATTAGTGCTGATTGGCTTCACAGTTCTCCTGTTCTCTTGGGTAAATATTTCCCTCTCTTCTTGTGCTAATTAATTCTCATACTCAATCTTTCTCTTGTTTTGACTCAGTGGATTTCTTTGGAGCGGGTGGGGAGGTGGGGGTCAGTGATTGCAATTTCTTCCGGCTGGAATTACCTTTTACACAGTCAGAGCAGACTTCAGAACAGTTGCTGAGTTGTCTTTCCCTGTGGTCCATAAATTCTGCATTCTTTGTGTCCATTATCAGTGATACAGTCTTCATCTTGAGCTTGGTTAACCTTCTCCTAGGTCTGGGATAACACCAGGACAATAGTATCACCTTTATGTTATCACAAGTTTTTAATGTGGTGGTTATCTTACAGTCCAAGTTTCATGTATCCATAGCAGTATATTTCTGTGCGGCTTCTGTGGACATTGGTGGTAGCAGATGGCATCTGTCACATAACTTGGGCTGATCTTAGTTTGACAAGTGATATGCCTGTAAGCAGTTGTTTCTTTACACAGTTTGCCATAGGAGTAATTTTTGTGTGGATGCATTAACCACATTGTGCTAACCAGATCTCACCTCTGCCAGGCCTGAAATTAGCTCCATCCTGTTGCTCCCTTCTGTGTTTATCTTCTGGTAAAGTCCTCCTGTGGCCTTAACAGTGTTTTCGATAGGCAACTGTGCTTTTTACATCCTTGCAAGGCACTGACACGCAAATAAGTAGGTAAACTATATGACAAGCGTTAAATGTAGGACAAAATCACTGGGCTCCTTAAGACGCCTTCTAATGCACTACAGTTATAGCATAACAGGTTGAGTGCTAGCAGGGTGTATCCAGGCTTAATTAGATGCTGATACTTTTGTTCTGTGCTTTGGCCAACCACCTGTTGAGAGTTTATTCTTTTCCTGCCCAGTTATGGGAAAACAGGAGCTGACAAACGAAGGCTTTGTTCTTGAAGAAAGCACTTGTATGAACTAAAATTAATTCAGCCTTCACCATTGACTGATCACCCTTCATGGGCATTTGAAGGAGAAAGCAAAGAGGAGAGTGACAAAGTAAGCTCCCAGAACCATTTAATAGAGACCTGGATTATAACACACAAGCACAAGGAAATTCCAATGGCCACACGCATGAATGGAAGGAGTACCACCTGGGGGGTATAACATGTAGGGCTTATTTCCCTCCTTCTCTCTTTGTCTTTCTCGGGTTCCTGTTTACTTCGCCACCTCTGATAGCAAAATACTGTTTTGTTAAGTTTTTAATGGTGTTTTAGTCTCAGTTTCAGCATTATTCTGAACCTTCTCTATAACACAGTGTTATCTCTATATTACTTTTTGTGGCTTGAAAATAGAATATTCTGTCAGATGTTTGTATAACATCAACCAGCCATTGAAGTTTTCTCCCCAAAATTTGCACATTGACATTGCACATACTAAGAGTGCAGGTATTCTAAAAACTCTTGAACGAGGGCATTACATGCATCTAAAAATGTTGCTTCCACTTTTAGTTTCATTACTATAGAAAGAAATACACTACATTTGCAAAATTTTAGTATTGGGAATGTATAAAAGCCACAATCTCCTCCCCGCTTCAGAATTATCACATCAAAAGTGAATACTATAACTGTGGCCATTCTATACAGACAAAAAGTCTGACAAGACCACCAGGCTTGCATCCCTGGATATATCAGTCCAATAAATCTACCCAGACAGGTACTTCAGTTATGACACAGCACTGTGCTGTAGCATAGCTAGGGGTATATATACCACCAGATATGTGTATCTCAATGTATGTACACACATATATATGTATATATGTGTATATATATGTGTGTGTGTGTGTATATATATATATGTATACATATATCTGTATGTGTGTGTGTATATATATATATAAATATATATAAATATATATATATATTTGTAAAGTACTTTGATGACTTAAAACTGTGAGCTGGAAGGAACTAACAGGAGATACCAAGTGGCACCCATGCCAGCTGTGAGGAAACCAATGGACAATGTTTGTTCCCACAAGACCAGCAGCTGAGTTCCACTCAGAACTGTGAAGATAGCAAAACTCCTCAAGACTCCTCAAAACTCCTCTGTCACCCTACCTGGAGAGAAAGTCCTTCCACAACTAAAATACACCCCCAGCTTTACCTGGACTAGGCATACCAAATAGGTATTTAAAAGAGCAAAGGGCCTGCACTGTCATTAACTTCTGGTTCTGTAGCACTGAATCACAGAATATGCAAAGTTGGAAGGTACCAGTAAGGATTATTGAGTCCAGCTCCTGTCCCTGCACAAGACCATCCCCAAGAGTCACACCAGGTGCCTGAGAGAAACATCCAAATGCTTCTTTAACTTTGTCATGCTTGGTGTTGCGACCACTTAACCTGAGGAGCCTGTTCCAGTGTCCAACCATCCTCTGGATGAGGAAACTTTTTCTAATATCCAACCTAAACCTTCACTGACACAACTTCAGGCCATTCCCTCAGGTCCTGTCACTGAACACTACAGAGAAGAAATCAGTGACAGTCCCTCCTCTTCCTCTCAGAAGGAAGTTGTAACTGCAATGAAGTCTCCCCTCAGTCTCCTTTTCTCCAGGCTGAACAGACCAAGTGCCCTTAGCCCCTTCTCATACATCTGCTTCTCATACATTGTAAATTTACTCACTCTGTAGGTGAGTAAACAACCTACAGACTTTATCTAAGCATCCAAATTTAGAAAGAGAAACACAGCCAGATCTCTGCAGCAAAATTTTTTAGGCACCGATAACTGCATTGCAGGCCAATACATCACCTAAGAAAGAAGCAATCTGGAACATATGCAGATGCATTTCAAAGACCACAAGTAATCACAATGGTGGCCTTAAGTCCACCATTTCCCCAGGAGCCAAAATTTCTCTGTGAAGATAAAGAAGCTCTTAAAATGATAAATGGAGTGAGTCCAAGGAACTGTAAGGTCAATCTAAGTACATTTTCTTCTAAATAATTTAATCTATTTCTTCTGTTGAATTTAACTAACTTCTAGAATTTTGAATCATCATATGAAAGAAGACTTACAAGTCTTTTCCATATCCAAGCACATTTGATTGTAATAAACATTTGCACCAGTTTGTAATAAAAGTCTGTAATTTGATACAGTATATCCACGTATCAGCATCTAGTAATTGCTGTTACTTAAGCTCTGGTCTTGCAAATAGTATGTCTATTAAGATAGTGCTGTAACTTTAGAAACATCAAGCTTATTTAATTAAATGACACTACCAATATGACTAATTACAGAATTGGCATGTCAGTAACAGAAAGCCAACACAGCCAAACAGCACTAAGGACAATGAGTGGTCCCTATGTCTATCTTAAAACAATCTTTCTTTAAGAAACAAGAATTTTCTTTCATATTCCCTGGAGTTTATATGGATAAGTTTAAGTAGACAAATACCTTGTTATCTGAAGTACTATGTTGGCAATGATATTTTGTCACACATGTTTTTGTGTTGGAAACAAAATCTTGAGTGAAATTACAAAAAATTGAGAAATAGGTGAACAATTAACCAAATTAGCTTGTAAAGACATATAGCAACTTCCTTAAAATCGTAAAATATTAATTTATGAGAAGAATATTTTAAATTCCAATATTGGACAGCCTGATTAAAGGCTTATTTGTAGTTGTTTTTGAAATGAAAAAAGTGCAAATTTTATGTTGTTGTTTTTATGAGCTGGAAAAAAGACAAATAAATTTGTTCAGACAATACTTTCAAGATGATTAACACCTCAAACCAAAACAACAACAAAAAATATTGTTATCAGATGAAACTAGAGAGTCTACTACTATGAAAACAGTACTTTTACAAGAATTAGTAAAAAGATCCAAAGACAATGCAGTCCATTAATCTTGTGTCCCAGGTCAAGGGAGATGATCCTCCTCCTCTAGTCTGCTGTCATGGGTTTCACCTGGAGTACTCTCTGCAGCTCTGTGATTCTCAGCACAAGACAGGCTTGCCTATTAGGTCAAGTCAAGAGGAGCCCACAAAGATTAAGGGCTGGTACATATCTACTGTGAAGGCAGGCTTAAAGATTTGGGGGGGGGGTTCAGCCTGGAGTAGTGAACACTCAAGAGAAAACTTACAACACTCTTTCATCATCTAAAGAGAGCTTATAGAAAAAAACAAACAACACCAAAACCAAACAGAGTGAATTTTTATGCTGGTAGAAAGTAATAGGCCTGGGGGAACAGTTGTAAACCAAAAGATGAAAGGTTTGTATTAGATGTCAGGAATAAATTCTTGAAGGATGGTGAAGCACTGGAACGGATTGCCAGGAGAAGCTGTGGATGTCCCTCCCCTGGGAGTGTTCAAGGCCAGGCTGGATGAAGCCCTGAGCAACATGGTCTAGTGGAAGGTGCCCCTGCCCATGGAAGGGGCCTGGAACTGGATGATCATTAAAGTCCCTTCTGACCCAAGGTTGAATATTCAGTGCTGATATTTATAAAACCTTTTTTTGGGCAACGTAGACAGAAAATGTCAAATATACATCTTTATTATTTTCTTCTGAATAGTATGACATTTCAAGAAAGAAGCAGTATCAGCACCTCAAAACAGTACAGTATTTAGTCTAAAATAATATATATTAGTCTGAATTCAATATTGAACTCTGAAGGGTTTTTTTCTTTTTTTTTCTGTTTGTTTTTTTTCCCCTTTTTAAATTGGTAATTTGTGGTATTCACCATAAAAGGCTTTGTAAAAACAGCTCACTGTTAAAAATTTCTACACTGGTTAAGAGATTTGCTGGTATGAACAGTGTTTTGCTTTCACTCCAGCTATTGCCTTATTATTTGGATCTCTCCAGCTCTGTTTAATAATGATAACAGTTATGGTTTTCAGTAGTTAAACATATAGCATCCAATCTGTCACTCAAATATTTTCAGAAAGAGCATTTATTTTGGCAATTTACACACTAATTTTTCTTATGTGACCAAGAGGTTCCATCGTTCTTACAGTTTATTAGATACTGTAAAATCTGGCTTAATTTTGTATAAATTAAGTGGTCACTGCTACTGCTAGAGAGGTAAAAGATCTCCTTTTTTTTAACCCTTTTACAATGGAAGGTTTATCTTATAATTTTATTTTTGAGTTAAGAACACTTGAACCACTAAAACATGGGGAAGGTGAGCATGCCAGTTTTCATGCAATTCCATTTCCTTAAGTGGAGTTCTAACCTTGACAACATATTTTATTCCTTGTGCTTTGAATCCTAACAGATGAATTATGTCAAACTTGCTCGAATAGCTTGTTTTCCCTTAACATTCAGCTGCTGTTATTTTCAACAATGGACTTGAAGTCAATCAGGTCTTAGTAAGGCTACAGAGATTCAGCATTCTTTTAAACAAACAAACAAACAAACAAGCAAACAAAACAACTCCCCCCAATAAAAACAAACACGTATAAAAAACTCCCAAACCTCATTGCACCTTAGTTCCCTAAAACAGTCAGAAGTTGGATTTATTACAGCAACCATTTTACATTTAAAATATTCTAGCATTTCTATTTGGCTTTTTTTTTTTTTTGGCAGGAAGCCGTGATGTCTTTGCTCTATATTTCTAGTCAATGTTAACTCAGCTGTAAAATAAATTATGTGAGCTATTTTAGAAACACTGAAGTGGCAAAATGTTACAGTAGAAAATGGAGCAAAATGTCCCTTTTTATACATCAAAATCAGCCTTCCAGAAAGTGTAGCTAGAGCAAAATTACTGCTGCATATAAGAGCCATTCTCAGGAACAGAGAAGGCAATATTTGGATTCTGAAGTCTAAATAAGCTCTAAAAATTTATCTCTTTATTTAAACCTTTTATTCTTAGCTAAACAATGTTACTTGCTCTCTGAAAGAACAGAATAGGCTCAAACAGCAACAGGTTTCTGTAAGAAAAAGTCAATTGTAGTTCACCAAAACTCTTCAGTACACAGAAAAGTAATGTTCCTTTTTTCCTCTTCTTCCCCATTCTCTATTTCTAGGAAAGAAACATGACACCTCTTAAACATAATAGGGAGCTTCCCCATGATATATTTCAACTCTCAAACCTCCATTTTGCAGTAAGATATTATCAGGTACCATACACATTAGCACACTGGGAAATTGTTTTGTTTCTGGAGCTTCCAACCCACTTCTACCATGCAGCAAGCCTGGTGAAAAGACAGTAAGACAGAAAAGAGCTTTACTGCTATTGCCCTGATGCATCCAAAGCTGTTACTTTACAGCCATCTTGAACCACATATCGCAGGTAAAGTGGAATACAGAGAGCCAATCAAGTAAGTCATCATTTACTGCATTGTCATTAATATAACAAGTGTATTTATTTTAAATTCATGTGTGAGCAGAGTTTAGATAGTCTGTAAACATCAAGCTCAAAGCTTCTCTCCCCACATGATGGAAATTGTTATAGTGGTTAAGAGGAAAAGTAGTAGTAATAGTAGTAGTAGTAATAGTAATAGTAATAGCAACAATAACAATAACAATAACTACAACAAACAACAACAACAAAACAACAGCAACAACAACAACAACAACAACAACAATAATAATAATAATAATAATAATAATAATAATAATAATAATAGTTTAGATAGCCCATTCTATTGTAAATCATAACTGAGCATTTCACAGCTTTTAAAATATCCAGAGTAATGTATTTTAAGATTTGCTACCTGTTTTAACATTCCTTTTGTCCTGAAAAGAGTGTGAATGAACACATCTATCAAGAATTTTATCAGTTCCCTTCAAAATTTGCTATTACATTTCATTAGTTAATGATTTTGCTCCATGTATCAGAGGGTGATGCAGCTGGTTAAGAAAAGAATATTGGACACCGACACTGAATTGCTCTTTCAGCACAAAGGAACCAGAGAAAGTAAAACTGACTTTGATTTTGTGGTTGGCAAGGGAACAATAAGTTTCTAACACTCCTTTCCCTAGGGAGAGCAAGTTCCTTAATTTCTACTAGTTGTCAGCAAAAAACCATATGGCAGGTGACTGCTCTCCTGTACACATATTGTTAGTTCTGCTTGTTTGAATACTCGCTAGAACAAATGACACTTCTGAGTCTCCTCATGGGCACACTCAGAGAGTTAGTGCCATCAGTTTGTAGAAATCACAGTCTTGGCTAGAAAAGAAATGTCCAAAACCCAGTGCACTGGGATGAGATCCTATGCTGCTGTTTATGGTGCAGTCGTCTATGTGATATGTTGCTTATATTTCTGTAAATGATGTGACATTCCAGCTGATTTAAAAATTTAAATTTATTGTTTCACTCTCTGAGTATTGGAGAGAACCAGACTCATGGAATCAGAGGGAGGAGACTTCTGTCCAAGGCCTCTGCTCCTCCAAATTGTCTCAAACTGATACAGCTGCATTAATGTTTCAGACAAAAGCAGTATAGACTTCGTTGTAACACTTCTATCCCACACTGGGAACCTCTTGCACACTAAGACTACAATGTAGCTGATCAACAGTCTCATTCTTTCAAAATAAGATAAATGTGCTATCCTAGCTTCAGATGAAACTAAATAGCTGATATTACCCCAAAAGCCAACTTTGCAGTACCAAAACAAATTCTGGATTTTAGATTATTTGCTTGTACTAAGCAGAACACAATTTTAATCTCAGCACTTAGCAGCAGACCCTGCTGCTTTTGACTCACACTTACATGTAGAAATGTTGGCATATTTCAGACTTAGTTTCGCTGTACTTTCCAAACCACAGCTTATTTAAATTTACTTACGTTTGTTGACTTACTCTCCTACAAGAAGATGTGCCAATCATTAGCCCTATCATTATAAAGGGTACATACAGAGGATGCAGTTTATACTGTCCAGAGGCCTTTCTACAAACTATTTAATCTAAAGCTGGTATCTTCTGTTGATCTGAATCCTCACTCCATCATAAATTTTACTCTTCATTGCAAATAGCTGGCGTAGATAATAGCCACAAGGCTTGTGTTGAAGCTATGCTTGAACTATCAGCTCCTTCTGAACACAGCTGTCCTGACCTTCCAGAAGCTCCTAGATCAAAACTATCACCTCAGAATCAGGCCAGGCATCTCTATAGTCAAAGACATAAACATAAGGGGATCATCTCAGTAGCATGATCTGGAAACAACACTTGTGCTTCCTTTTCTAAATTTGGTTTTCAGTAGAGTTATGCTGTTGTAGATGAGGTGAGATCCAGCTTGTTAATTGTGCAAACTCATTTGCTTTAAGTGCTGTGGAATAAAATGAAGCTTTAAAGAAATACTGGAATATAATTTCTCTTATTATACAATGCCTGGGTCTATTGTGTAAAATAGATAAAGAATGAAGCTGTGTTCTATCTGGATTTATTAAGTGATGCAGTGCCTGGAAGCAGGAAACATGAAAACAGCTAGTTAAATGTTCTTAAGTAAAACTGGAGAGGGATCTTCAAGTACAACTCCCTTTTTGACTACATATGTGTGCCCACCAAGCTCCTCTATCACTCCCCTGTCTCAGCAGGACAGAACAGAGAAAACAAGATGGAAATCAACTTGCAGGTTCAGATAAGGCCATTTACTGAAGCAAAAGTGAAAGGTTGCACATGCACAAGCAAAGGATAAAAAACAATTTTATTTCCTACTTCCTGTCTGCATCAGATGCCCAGCCACTTCCTGGGAAGCAGGACTTCAGCATAGGTAGTGGTTGCTCCAGAAAAGCAGCACTGTAAATAAAGATTGTCAGTCCTTCTTCCTTATTTTCTTAGCTTTCATGTCATATAGTATGGAATGTTCCTTTGTCAGTTTGGGTCAGGTGTCCTGGTTGTATCCAATCCTAAGATCTAGCCCACCCCCAGCCTATTGATAAGGGTGAAATGTAGGAGAGACAGCACTGATGTTTTCCAGCACTGCTCAGCAGCAGTAAGAGGACTGGTGTGTTATCAATACCTTTCTAGCTACCAATGTAAAGCACAGCACGGTGAGAACCAGTATGGGGAAAATTAACTTCATCCCAGCTAGACTCAATACAAGGCCTACAGAAATATTTTCCTGGACCAAACTTATGCAAGGATATTTGTGCAATGAAACATGTTTGTTAAATTTGCTGGATTGCGGAGGCAATTCAGAAGGTGAAAACAGGACAGCAGTATCTCACAGGTTTAAATTTTTTCAACACATTTATAAAAGTTCTGCACATCACTGAAGAAGCAGTTACGGTTGTGTTATTGCTGGCATAGCTATAAGGAGACTCCTCTGGCACATGAACTACAGGGAGGAATTATTCCCTACGTCAGATCAAATCCATATGTATGCAGTGGAAAAAGATCTGTCCAAGTTACACCTAGGCAACTCATCTGACCTACTTATTCCAGACACTGGTTATCCAATGAGTCTACTCAAATGTCCAGCCAGCAGTTGCTATACTTCATTGAGATGTATCCAGTGTGACACTGGATGTTCCTACATCCTGATGGATGTCAGCTTTTCTGCACCCTATCCTCCATCTATTCTACATGCATCAGCTTGTAAGGCTCCATGTAATGGGGTGCCCAAGTTAATAAGAACCATGCTTCTTCATGTTACAGTAAATAGCATTTAAGAACACCTTTCTCAGGATGTAGAAGCCTTTTCTACAAATCCAAATACCTGATCATTTTTTCACATCACCTGAGTAGGCCTCAGAGGAAGGAACTCTACTGCGTCACAAAGAGTCCTTTAAATTTCAGTGGCAGGTACAAGACGCAGGGGAAAAAAGCAAATTTTTGTTTAGATATGTTAACTGTGTTCAAAGCCTTGCATTACAAAATCATATATCTTTGGAGTAATTTCAGAGATATTGATACAACACCAAACCAGACATTTTTCTATCCCATGAAAAAGGCAATTTTATAGGCTTTTTGGAGGACAACTGGGAAGCATATAGTTAATTTTTTTTTCCCACCTGTGGAAATAGGAACAATCCTTAATTCTACCTTGTGCTAGGCTGAATTTGCAAAATGCCAACTGCCCAACACAGAGAGAACACCCTATAACCCTGAGGGAAAAAACTCTAGAATTAACAATTAAAATAGCAAGCTATTTATATGTTGCATAGAAGAGAGAAAATTAAAAACAGAATATGATATAACATATATATATATAAATGTGGAAAAAACAACACCACCTTTACTGAGTCAGCCATCTAAATAATGCAGGTTCCAACCACCCAGACCACAAAACCACCCAACAGACTCCCTCAATGGACACCCATCAAGAGAGAAGAAAAATTAATAAGACAACAAAAGTTTACTTCCTGAACCAAACAGCTGTAAAGGCCCCTCCTACACCTGGTTTTATACTTTCTGTGATGCCAGATGATATGAAATATCTCTTTGGTTGCTTAAATGAGATGATGCTTGTCCCCTGTAATCTATGTTGTACTATCTGGGCCTGCTAAACTGAGGCCTAGCTAAAACTAAGGCCAAAACTACCACGTGCTTAATAGGCTTAACTACTTCTATTACCTTTCATATATTGCTATTGTATAGCTTTCTGAGTAGCTACTATGTGAACAAAGAACACAACACTATTTCTTGCATCTGGATAAAAGGTGGTGTACCAGATTCTCTGAGACAGGAAAGCGCAGCTAAAAGGTCCTTGCCATTTAATTTTCTCCTCTTCACAAACACCTTCTGTTCTGCCCCCACCACCCAAATCATCTGACGTCAGAGAACTTTGATTCCTGGAAGCTGTGGATACTTTGCTGATGCCTGCTGCATCCTGACTTCTTCAATCAATCAATGTCAAGCCTGAAAGCACAACAACATGTGCTCTCTTTGGGCATTCAATCAATCTGAAATGGTACATTTCTGAAATAAGCAAAGCTCTTCTACATGAGGCCTGGGAAGTTAGGAACACTTACACATCATCAATCAATACATTTTCCTGCAAGTAGAACATCACTTATCAGAACATCCATTTTCTTGAAAGCATTTCCAGGGTTTAAAAATTAAACTAAATGCATTCTGAAAACAAGATTACTTATGACAATAATGTGATATTAATATTTAAGATCTGTGCTACAATTTTAATAGAATAAATTGACAGAATTCTGTCTACAAAGTGGAGAGAGGGGTATGCAGCTAAGCTATCTGAAGGGCTACTGCCATATAGAGTCCCACAGCCCATATCAATGAGGAGATATATCTTATTTTATATCTATTTTGCTTTTAAGAAGTCTATTCCATTATGCACATAGTTTGCCAAATACCTGCTGCTTCTAGGAGATTCTTAGTTATGAACATACTATCAAGAAAATCCTGAGAATTTAAGAGAGCCTCATCAGATCAATCCTTGCTATTATTCAAGTCTACTCTGACTTATTTCATGTGGAGAAAACACAGGGACTCAAGGAAAGGCATTGGGCAGTTGTTTGCATGGTCTGGAAATCCCTAACTCAGAATCATTTAAGAGAGTAGATTTACTCCAGTAAGCACATATGTAGAAAAAAGGCATAATTTCCCTTTTGGGTCCCACATTTCCTTGCAAGGTGTCATGAGGAGCTGTGCAACTCATGAGAAAAAGAGAGACTTACTGCTTTACAAAGGCCCATTATTTTTTCACAGAAAACTTTCCTAGCTCCTCTTTTTCATCCTTTGGTGAGGAGAAGTGAAGAACAGATTTTCTTTCTTGGCTGCCTGCACTGCTATTATGAAGTATGAAAGAACAAAAATTAAATTATGTCAACACAAAAAATTTTAATTGAACTGAAACTGGGTCTAAACAATAACTGTACTCTGCAGCAGTTCTGCTACTTCAAGGCTGAATTTGCAAACTGAGGGGTTTTATTTCTTTCATGCTGCAAAATCAACATTTAAAAAAATTGCATGGGTTATGAGGTTAACCTGTGCATTGAAGAGACACTTTTCAGTGAGTGCCATAGGTCAGTTGAGGAGAAAAAAAATTATCTATTTAATATGTGCATTTCTGAATGTCATAATCAGAGGTAATGAGGAGGGCAAAAAAGATTCTCTCCCTGGTGGACTGTAACATTTTAAGCCTGGCCTGGGACCTGAATACAGCAGGCAGAATTGTTTCCAGATCCTTTTGTTTTGCTTTAAACATGAGATGAAGATTGCCTTACTGAAGAAGTTTATACATTTAGTTTTGGCTCCTAATATATCTGACCTATAGAAATCTCTTTTTATAGCTTGGTGTGCTGACAATGACAAGCCTATACAGGGTCTCTCACTGCGATGCTCCCTCAAAACCCTAACTTAGGCAAACCCACACATCTTTATTTACCACCAGAGCTTTTCCTGTATCACTTTTGTTGTTGTTCTTAAGTTTAGTTAAATATATTTGTTTTCTACATTAAAACACATGTGCCCATCTGGACAAAACTCTGGCAAAACAATGTCAACAAGCAAATTCTGAGCTCAGGTCAAGTTCTTCTCTATCGGAACAACAGCAGCTAGGAACAGGCTTTACTCAGGGCCAAATCTTGATGGCCCTGAATGATGATAAGTACCAGATCTTGATGTCAATGGAATTATTGTCCTCTTGTGAGGTTGAAATGAGAAGAAAATTTGCTTTTAAGTCAAGTGAGAAAATGGCCTTCAGTAGGTTTTGACCTGGGTTGATAGGCTTTGGTTTTTTAGGCCTGGAACCATGAGGAACAATCTGCTTGCCTGAGGGACAATATTTTTGTTTGTTTATTCCTTGTAAAAGTTCAAAGGTGTAATGAGTTCTGTCAGTTTGAAATATAAAGTCTAAATATACAGAAATGATTGAAATGTTAAACTGGAGGCATTATGGAGTCCTAAATTCAGCTGTGCTTTTATTATCTGTCACTTGCATGAGCATCTAATTTTGGTCCTCTGTTCATTAATGCCACAGTGCTCTTCCTGTCATGCTCAGCTTCCTACTCTACATACAGAACCAGAACAAGGGTCGGCTTTACTCTGAGCAGTGAATTAGCACATCATGTCATTTGGCTTCTCCAGTACAGTCCTTACCATACAATTTCTCAGGCAATCAGCAAGAAAATAATAGCGTTTCAAACACAGGAAAGAGGATAAGGACTATCCTTCAGTTAGATGAGATTTTATGAATTTAACTCATTCATGAGTGACTCTGAGATTAGCTCAGTTGGTTAGAGCATGGTGCTAATAACACCAAGGTTTAGGGTTCAATCTCTATATGGGCCATTCACTTAAGAGCTGGACTTGATGATCCTTCTGGGCCACTTCCAACTTAGAACATTCTGTGATTCTGTGACTCCTTACATCTGATTCAATGTGTCTGTGATTCTTCAGTTATTTCTATGAAGCAGAGGATTTTTTCATAGCCCAAATCTTACCGGAGCTGGCTCTGAACTCACCCTTGGGAAGCTTACCCTCTGTGCATGGATGATGCCCCTGCAGAGGGCAGTACTAGTCTCTTGCAGTACTGGGCACAAGGAACCTTAGTTTTCTTCCACTAGCTCTTGGAAGGTGGTCCATTTTACATCATCTTCCTTTTACATCGCTATCTAGTTTTGTTTGAGAGACTAGATCACCACTAAGGCGATAATCACCATAACCAGAGTATCATCTTCCTCCTGCCTGCCTGTAGATGTGGCTGGAAACTTCTTCTCCCACAGCATTGCTGACTATGAAAAAAAAATCTTCCTTTTCAGCCCTCAGGATAGATCCTTCCCTCTAGAGCGTATCAGGGAGGGAAGATTAATCAGTTCATCTAGACATGGAAAAGAGCGCAGGTTGGAAACACAGAGCTTACACCACCTTGCACCTTACACCACACACGGTATGATGCGGGCTAAAGATTGCCACAGACTTGTCTATATAGAGGCAAAACAACTCCTGGGGTAAAGAGACCACAAAAGAAGTCAATAGCTGTATTCTTGACAGTCTAGAAACACCTTCTCATCTTATTACCAAGGACTTGGGGATCATATTGTAATTTAAAAAAAGTGCCTGAAAAACATGTGCTTTTTCTTCAACTTCCTTCCTGCCATATCTAGTGGTATGGTTCAGAAAAATGCAGATACACAGGAAAGTTACCCCTAAACCCTTGTACAGCTTTCAACCACCTCACATCTACACACAAAATAGGCAAGCTTTTATTCTGGCCTCATTTACCACACCAGTGGTAAATTAGAACTTTTGTTCTGAATTTGTGGGTTCTATTCTTGTGTGTTCACCTCTCCTGAATATTGCCAGGTCAGGATAATGGGAGATCCACAAATCTCAGCCAAACACAGTATTGTATTATATTACTCTTTTGCACAGGAAAGCAGAAATTGATCAGTTATACAGAAATGGAGCTTTATTACAGGAAACTCCACCTACTGTGGTACTACATAGTTATGGGCTGAAATACTCCTTTTAAAAACAGATCTTATTAGACACAAGTGCTGGTACTCTCAGGCCCATCAAATTCCAGTACAAACTTACTAGCATACCATAGGAATCTGGATGACACAGTGCCCTTAGTTTGAGAAGAATATAATTTTCAAGTATGACATGTCCAAATGAACAAGAAATTAGGCAAGGAGGGCAAAAGACCTACATGGATGAATAAAAAATCCCCTGTCATTATGCAAGTGTAAGCAGAAAATACACAGGAAATAAAGTCAAGTCACTTTGAATGAATATAGAGAGGTTGTCAAAGCAGAGATGAGACAAGGAAGGCCAAGGACCATATGGAATTAAATCTGTCCAAGGATACCAAGGACCACAAGAAAGGCTTCTTCAAATACATCAATAACAAAAAGAAAACAAAGGATAATGTGGGCCCATTACTAAACAGAGGGAGGACCCTGGTAACAGATGATGCAGAGAAGGCAGAGTTACTGAATGGCTTCTTCGCTTCTTCACTGACAAGACCGGCTCTCAGAAATCTCTGATGCAGGAGACCAGGGTAACAGAATGTTGGAAGACTCTCTTGGTCAAAGAGAATTGTGTTAGGGAACACCCAGTAAAGCAGACATCCATAAGCCCACAGGCCCTAATGGGATGAATCCCTGTGTACTGAGAAAGTTGGAGGGCACCATAGCGAGGCCGCTGGTGATCATCTTTGAAATGTTGTGGTGATCAGGAGAGGTGCCTGAAGACTGGAAGAAATCAAATGTCACTCCAGTCTGCAAAAAGGGCAAGAAGGAGGACTGAGGGAACTACTAGTCAGTCAGCCTCATCAAAATCCATGGAAAGGTGATGGAGTGCCTCTCTTTATGGATGGATGCCATCAATATCCCCATGAATGACAAGAAGGTGCTTAGGAGTACTGCGTATGTACGTATGGCTCATCTTTGGAAACGAAGCTTTGGGAAGGGCTTTACCCTCGTGGGTGTGTTCTTCGAGCCTGCACAGTGGATGTTTTAGATGAGGCATAGCGTGCACAGAACTGGCTGCACCCTTTAAGTCCTAAGGTTCATCTGCCATGGCTGAGTGAGCTTGGACACTGACAGTGAAGTCCTCAGGACTAGAACCTACAGCCCCCAGTATTCCCAGGAGGTCTTCCATCCAACTACTAACCAGGCCTGACCCTGCTTAGCTTCCAAGATCTGATGGGACTGGGTGTCAGGGTGGCATTTAACTACCCTTTCTGGGTATGGATTCACTAAAAGTCAATCATGCTTGACCTGATTGACTTCTGTGAAGAATCAACTACCTGGATGGATGAGGGGAGTACAGTGGATATTGTCTACCTCAGCATTAGCCAGGCTTTCAGCACTGTCTCTCTCACAACATCCTCACAGGAAATCAGGAAGTGTGGACTGGATGAGTGGGCCATGAGGTGGACTGAGACCTGGCTAAACAGCAGAACCAGAGAGCCCCAGTCAGTGGCACAGGATCTAGTTGAAGGCCTGCCACTAATGATGTCTCCCAAGGTTCCATACTGGGCCTAGTGTTGTTTAAGTTCTTCACCAATGACTTGGAGGAAGGTACAGAGAGTCTCCTCAGCAAGTGCCAGCAGTGTGCCCTTTTGACCAAGCAGGCCAATGGTATCCTGTGGTGCATTAGGAAGAGCACTGCCCAGCAGGTCAAAGGAGTGGATCCTGCCCCTCTACTCTGCCCTGGTGAGGCACATCTGGAATAATATGTCCAGTTCTGGGCTTCTCAGGATGAGAAAGACGCGTTACTCCTGGAGTAAGTCTAGTAGATGATGACAAAGATGATTAAGGGAATGGAGCATCTGTCTTCTGAGGGAAGGCTGAGGGAGTTGAGCCTGCTGAGTCTCAAGAAAAAATACCTGACAGGAGACTTCATCAATGTCTATAAGCACCTGAACTGAGGGTGATAGGATGATGGATCCAGGCTCTTCTTGGTGGTGCTGAGCAATACAACAAGAGGCAATGGGCTCAAACTGATGCTCAGGAAGATCCACATTAACATGAGGAAGAACAGCTTCACTGTATGGGTGACTGCACACTGGAACAGATCACCTAGAGAGGTTGTCGAGTCTTCCTCACTGGAGATATTCAAGAACAATCTGGAAGCAATCCTGTGCCATGTGCCTTGAGCAGGGAGTTTGGACCAGATGACATGACCCATCATGGTTTCTTCTAACCTTATTCTTGCTATGATTCGGTGAAAACATGACTGGGAGTTAGCTAGAACAATGCTCTTGCTCAAAATTCCATGGTACAGCAAGGTGCTGGTATTAAACAGGCATGAAGAAATAAATCTCTTGTTTATCTGACATATGTAATTTGTCACTCTGATAGGACAATAACTACATGGCAATTTATAGTGCCTTGTTTTTCCTTTATTTAACTGCCAATCAGAGTTTGCACTGTGACTATTGGTTCTATTTTAAAACAAAGATGGATTGTTATAATTCAGCTTTTGCAGTACTTAAAAGACTGTTCCTAGGAAACAGTGAAAAAATACTGCATGTGATAGCAAAAATATAGCAACATTCAAAAGAATTCTGGCTAGAAGAGAAAATAAACGTGGTGAAAATGAAACCGAAGGCTTTGTTACTTAGATTAGTTACATTTATCTCATTAAAACCTATATGCCTTTAATTTTTGTCAAGTTCAGAAGGAGCAATAGAGAATACTTTGGATGTTTCATACTAGTGTACAGGGCTCAATGATATATCCAAGAGTAAAGGAACTTCTCTCGTAGAGAATATTTGATATATTAATGCATTTGATGAATACCTAGCTGATTGAACAATTTTTCCAGTATCAAGAGTAATTAATTTGGGGCAGACAATTTTTTTAAAAATTCTGCATTCCAATATTAACTTTCTTGCTGATTTCATTTAATCAGTTTTGCAGTATACTCTTACCTCACTTGGAATTTGCATTAGCATCTGCAAATTTCTTCTCAACTCTAGCACTGTGTTTACTTGTTATTCTACTAATAGTGACGGCCTTAAAACACCACTTAATTAGTTAAATTTGTCACATAATTTTCCTCTGCAAAGATCTCAAAGTAGTGACAGTCTGATTTTCATAAGCAACATTGACTTGGTGATTCATCAAATGACAGGAAAAAATGGATAAGGTGAACAAATGTGACCCAGAAATCAGGAGGAATATTTCTGTATGCAAACCCAGAAATTTTATTTTATAATTAAGTTGGTTTATTTTACCAATTACCAACATTTTGAAGCTCATGAGTTTCAGTGTGGGCTGCTTTCTTGAAGGGTCCTTGAAGGCCACTGAAATAGAAATGGTATTTGATTTGAAATTTGTTTTCTGTATGTGAATCAAAATCTGCAGGGCATTCAGCTGTATCTCTGAACAAGGATTACTGCTGGATTTTATCATGTTGCTGATGACTCTGACAGGAGGTAAATATCAGATAGGTCATGAAGAAATCAAGCTTATACAAAGTTATATCTTGCCCTCTGAGGAAGCAAGTACATTGCCTCCATACAGATTCATATCTGTCCACGGCTACATACTCTGTCCCTAAAAAAGGAAGACCACAGAAAAGGGCCTTTAGCACTATTAAAAGAGTAAAGGTCTACTAATAGAACAAGAAATAGAAAAACAATTGCAAAGACAGCGAAACAACAACATGGAAAAAGTGCTTGGGAAAGGGATTGAAACGCTTATATAGTAAAGTAAGCAGTGACATGGCTTAGGGAATGAAGACAGTGAGACACTGAGAAGTGGGCAGGTATGAAAGTAAGGATTAAAATCAGTGGTGGTGAGGAGTATAGAAATGACAATTGAAAAAGCAAGGAAAATACACTCAATAGTAAATAATTATATCACTTATTCCATAGCAAGTAGTTAACCATTTTGTAGAGTAATTTTATTTGTCTGTCAAAAAGCAGGAGCTATAGGTATGCAAAGAAAAGAAAGTTTGAAAAAAACAGTTTAATATGAAACTTGATTACTGGCTTATACAAAATATACCCAAAACTCAATGCAAGCACATCTTCTTGGAAAATTTAATGTTTCTACTTGCTATTATGTTAATTTTTATTTTTTTTTTAATTACTATATAACAATGAATTAGTTTAAAATGCAGAAATTCCTTAAAATTTTTAGGTCCCCTAGAGTTTCTCTGTTTGGAGATGATCTCTGCTTCACAGACTTTGGAACTATCAGACCTAGGACGGGGAGAAATGGATGACCCAGTTACAAATTTTAAAGAAATTTAAGCAAACCAGCAACATTCAACAGACCAAATTTAAAAGACCATGTCCTGCTATCCAGCTTTTCCCCCCTAGAATGAAACTAAATGACATATTCTTAGGACAACCCTTGGAATCTTACAGCAAATACATAGAAACCAGCCAGTGGTTTTCGTGTAGGACATTGGCTGAATTACTTCAACTGGATTTATCTTTTCAACCATTCTCATTCATTCATTCATTCATTCATTCATTCATTCATTCATTCATTCATTCATTCATTCATTCAGTGATTCATTACACCACTCGTTGGCTGATGATTGTCTTCTCTAGTAACTGTTTATGTTTTCTTAACATTTATTTATTATGAGAGAATGAGAGGCAGTCATTCCTTCCAGCCACATTGCCCTGCCACATAACTACAAGAATTGTATGAAGAAATCCAAAGCACAGGCAGTGCTTTTGTATGTGGCTCAAGACAGATTCTATTAACCTCAAAAGCAAGCAGTTGCCTAAAGTCATAAGCTAATAACTTACGTTATTGTTTAAGAAATTGCAAGAACTACAGCAGAAAGAATACTAGATAATCAATTTCATAATCTCTAGCGGGGTAATAAAGGACTCTCAGTTGTGGTTAGTATTGGTAAGAATTTTATGTAGTTCTTGAATAAACATAAATTTTAATAATGTTCTTGATAATAAACATATAAATAATTGTAAGTAACCAGAGTATTAATAAATAAAAAACCCAACAAACCCTATAAATTTAGATTGCCACAGACTATTTTCAGGAGTGAGTTTTCCTCCAGTGTGTCTCATAGTTTTGGGCACCAAAAATCAGACATACTAATGTTATTGCTTTAAATATGGATACCAAACCCACTTAATATGTAAGAAATAAAGCCTTTAAAATAATTCATCTTCATTGAAAATTTTGACCTATATAAAATTAAATATTAGATGTGTTTAAAAATGGTTAAATACATTGTCAGAAGAGAATTGTAATGGCACAGAAAATGAGTTTCTGTGTTGATGAAGTGTGAAGGAAATAGTTAAGGTAAATAGTTATTCTTAAACTAATATCCATATCTTCTGGAAATGAGAAATTTAAATACTGATCAAATGTGTCTTTAATTTGTTGGGCAATAAAAGTGAAGCGAAGAAGGCACTTGTTTCTGGTTCAGAAGTTCCATGTGTTGCACAAGATTCATTTTTTAAAAAATTGAATTGTGTCTAATTTCAATTTTTCTGAATCTCTTACAAAAAGACAAATGGAAAGAGAGGGAAACCTTGTTACAGGAAGCTAAAACATTCAGGAAACTATCACATGGAGTCATTTTCCATGGGATTAATTTATCACAATTTGATTGATTAACTACTGAATCAATCCCTTAGAATCAACAATACAATAACTTTTTATCAATGAAATGTATCTCTATTCACATTCTGGAAAAGCAAGGAGTCTAATAACCATTCTAACTAGACTAGATCTTGAAGCACAATTTGGCCATTGCTGTTATGGTGGAGCTCTAGCTGTGCAGTAAAGCTGCAAACCTTGATAACAGAAAGCCAACATACAACTTTGTTCCCCTATTCATCTCTAACATTCATTGACTTAAAATTTGGTAGTAGATACACTTCTCTGTGTGCATGTGTATGAATAATTAGTATTAAATGTTACATTGAATAATATAGACAGCAATTTTTACATTGTCAATGAAGACTTTATTGAAATTACTGGAGAAATTTTCATGTAAGAAGTAGAAATAGTCTTGGAAATGTACTCAGATGTTCAATTTTCTTACTTACTATTCCAGGAAAAAATTAATTATGGATTGTGTCTCCAAGTAGAGATTCTGGGTTGGCACTGCTGCTGATACTTAGTTGTAGTGCTTAATTTTCATTGTGTTTACCTTCCTCTTGGTGCTGTCTGCTTGCTGAAACGGGTGAAAGAACTAAGAAAACATGGGGGATTTATGTACATTATTTTCCCATTCTTTATTCTTTAATATTAGTTCTAATAGAGTTAAAGCAAGATTGTCTCTCTCAGTTTCACATTTGATAATGACTTTACTGAATCATTATTCTTTCTCCAAGACAGCATCATTTGATCTTCTCTAGATTAATTTTTCCCTAGTCCTATGAACTGAGAAGGTTGCTACAAGGTCTGTGAAACAAATAAAACCATTGTTAAGTGGATGATGGACATTTAGAACTCTATAATGACAGTAGGATGATTTACCACAATCTAGTAACCTAAACTCAAGAATGAAAAGCAGCTCCTTTGAAAGAGACAATTATACATGTGCAAACATATTTATTGGGAACTCTTTCTTTCTACTAATTTGCATTTTGACACACTAGACAACTGACAGCTAAGGGGGAAATAAGTGCTTATTGTACATGTTTTGAAACCCACTTTTTGCTACATAAAATATATTTTCAACATTACACACTACCTTTGTTTTAAGCACAAACTTATCTTTTAATTCTTCAATATGAGGTGAGTCTCTGAGATAAGAAAGGATTTTTTTTAATATCAGACATTCAGACATGGATTTTTGCACTTGTTTTCTAGTATATTAGAGAAATCGTTCCAAATATTTTATATTACAGTTAAGGAACACATACTTATGTCATCTATGTTGTTCATTGATCCTGGTTTAGGTTAATATATGTTGCAATATCAGAGAATTATACTTGTGTGTCCATACTTGCTGAAGAGGCTAAGTAATGTAGAATTATGTTTTCATGTAGTTATCAATATAACATAATACCTAAGAACACCTAATAATGTACACTTTGGAAAATACGGTGAAGACATCTAAGGTAATTTGTTGAAGTACTATGAGGTTTGTAGATGCCTCCATTGCTTTTGTCGTCTATCTTGTTTTTAGCTTCCCTTTCAAATAAACCCATAAATATGTAATAACTTCTTCTGTGTTGGATATTATTGCATTAGGAACAACCAAAAAAAATCTGGATCTAGAGGGATCTGAAACTATCTATTTATTTTGTTAATCAAAGACAAATTGGTAATACCTGAGAGGAAAAGACCAGAGAGCAAAATAATTATACTACTATATATTTCTGTGTTACAATTACATATTAAATTTTGCATGCCGATCAGATTATTCTGAGTCAAAAGGACACACTAAAATGAAAAGGTAAAGAACTATTAGAATTGTACCAAAATTTCCATATAATCTGAAATTAAACAGAAAAGAATTCTTATGCTAAAGAAGAGGCAGTTGGGGAAGATTTTGACAGACATCTACAAATTCTTGAGGGACAGAAGAAAGAATGTTAAAGTTCTTTTTTTGGGAAGCATGTATGGTAATCGTATGGAACTCACTGCTGCAAGATGCTTAAGATACCAGAATATAAGAAGACTAATCGTCAGTCAGGAGAATGAAGGCTAGAATAACACAGAGGTACTGAATTGATTGACTGTTGCTACAACTTCCAGCTCATGAAGTGCTGAAAGATTGCTGGAAACTAGAATTTTGTCCTAGAAAGACTGTGTTGGCTCTCATTTTACAGTTTTTGTCTGTGACAAGTGAGAAGCATAGATTTCAAGAACTGATGCTCCTGTGGATTGACCTCACATACTTTTAGTTTGGCTTTGTTGATGACAAACAAAGAAACAGACCTATTTGATAAACCCACTGTGGAGTGGTAGCCTGATAGGAGTTGAGGGAAATGCCTCAATCCCCTGGAGGGATGCTTGCAGGAACCATTGTCCGGGGACAAATAGACTCCAGTGTCTCCCTGAAAGTGCTTAAGTCATATTGATGTGGTTACCGAAGAATGGAGTATTATGGAAATGACATGGTCTTTTTTCACTGCACCCTGAGTCAAACTGCAGAGGCCCAAGGAGCCACCTCTCAGGCATCTGTCTATCACCCCCAAAATATTGACTAAAGTCACTCAACTTACCTAAAGGAAAAAAGGGTATAAAAAAGAGATCAGGCATGAGCAAAAATGGGGGAGATATCACCTCTGCAGGGGTAGCTGTGAGCAGCTGCCCTGTCTCCTCCTATCTCTTTGGACAATGTAGGGGTGAGAAACCATGTGGTCTCTATAATTTCTCTTTATATTTTATGTCTTATAGTTTACTCTTACAACACCTATTACTTTATACATCCTATCTTATACCTTATGCCTCTACTTCTACTTTACAGGTACTTTGATCATTACTCTATAGGCACCCTATTTACTAACTGTGTTTTGCTACTTTAATACTAATAACAATAACTTGCCTTACACTTCGCAACTTACAAGACATATGTTTTACTTCATATTAGTTGTTGCGTTCCTCTACAGTGTGCCGTTCATTTTCAACATGTGTGTTAATGGGAAAGAGCTCTATTCATAGAATCATAGAATCATAGAATCGATTGAGTTGGAAAAGACCTCCAAGATCATCAAGTGCAACTCTTGGACCAAATCCAGTCCGTTTACTAGATCATGGTACTCAGTGCCACGTCCAATCTCAGTTTAAAAACCTCCAGGGATGGTTAATCCACCACCTCTCTGAGCAGGCCATACCAATGCCAGATTACTCTCTCTGAAAAGAATTTTCTTCTGATATGCAACTTAAATTTCCCCTGGCAGAGCTTGAGCCTGTGCCCCTTGTCCTATTCCTGAGTGCCTGGGAGAAGAGACCAACCCCCAGCTGGCTAGAACTTCCCTTCAGGTAGTTCTAGACAGTGATGAGGTCACCTCTAAGCCTCCTCTTCTCCAGACTAAACAACTCCAGCTCCCTCAGCCTCTCCCCACTGGACTTTTGCTCCTTTCCTTATACTTTCTTTCCTTCTGCTTTGTGTTACAGAGAAGGTGGTGTGCAAGTAATTTTGTTGCCCTATGTTACCAAGTTGGGGTCTAGATTTGTGTTTTGGGTGGTTGTGCTTCTGACTGGTAGTTTTCTGTTAGTTTCTGACTGTTGTGGGAGTAGGATATACTGCTGTATGGAAACTTAAATTTGGTGTGCTCTCTGTAAGAACGTGTTTTGTGCTGGTTTCTTTTTCGGGTCTTTATCATCAATTAAATACAATCCTGCAGCTAAACATTATCACTGGCAATGCAAAACCCACTATAACTGTCACATACTTGTATTAATAAAAGTTATTTCGGGAGTTGTTATGGACAAAGTTCTTTTCTTGCTATTAAGTGTGGTCTCACAGCAGAGGTCAGAAACCCTTCCAACCTGTGTGTTGTCCAGCGTTTGATAGGCAATGTTGGGACCATAAGGCTCTGATTTTCTGGAGACGCTCATAGCTAATGACTTTATAATAATACAGGTGGACTAGAAATCTTTGCATTTCTGCCCCTCTCCCTTTCATGTGACACCCGCACTTCACTTTCAGCAAAAAGTTAGATTGCATTGGGATAAATGTGACATAACAGAGGCATTTGATGATACCTGAAAAAGTACCTATCACAATTTGGTGGCATTTGAATTATTAGGAGTTTTGGGGTGTTTTTTGCAGGATTTCAAAACAAAAGAGAAAGCATAACTTTCATAGAAGAACAATGTGAATTCAACAAGTCTGACTGGAATTAGAAAAAATAATGGTGTTAATGCTGAGTAACACTGCAGAAAATTCAGACTGCTATGTCATGTACTTATAAGTTAAAATACAGGATCATCGTATGTTTGATTGTATGTTTTGTTCAGCAGTACTTTAGTCACTTAAGAAATGTTCTAAACAGTGCTCTTTAATTTCTTTTTTTCCTTGGTGAAATCAACCTAAGAGAAATTAAGTTACTAGCATTTCACAACTCAGTGTGAGAACAGAACACAATCTGGAGTTTCAAACACAGAAACATTATCTATATTTTGGCCAACAATTTCAAAAATTACTTAGAAATTGAATATTGTCAGTTTACGCTGGTTGCCAAAAATTCAAGAAAAATAAAAAATTAAATTTGTAAAGACAATACCTAATGTCTTTGTGATCAGCCAAAACCCGTTATGGGGTCCAACTGGACTTTTGAGTGCTATTTATAACATTCACAATGGTGAGAGATCCAGTACCATGGTGGAGTCAGAAGCTTGTTTTTTAGGTCACCAATGTCAGTACCAGTCTCACAATGACAAGAAGATACAAAATGACACATCATAGAACAGAATCACAGAATATCATGAGTTTGAAGGAAATCCACAAGGATCAATAAGTCCAACTCCTGTCCCTGCACAGGAGAACCCCAAGAACCATACCATGTGTCTGAAAGATTTATGCAAAATGCTTTCTAAACTGTGGCAGGCCTGGTGCCTGGGGAGCCTGTTGCAGTGCTCAGAGACCCTCCAAATATCTAATATAAGCCTCCCCTGACCCAGCTTCATGACATTCCCTTTGGTCCTTTCATTGGTCATAAGATCTGCTTCTTCATTTCCCCCTGTCAGGATGTCGAAGATCGTAGTGAGGTCTCTCCTCAATCTTCTCCTAGCTGAATAGAACAAGTGACCTCAGCTGCTCATGTTAAGTCTTTCCCTCAAGGCCCTCCACCATCTTTGGGATACTCTCTAACAGCTTAATACCATTCTTATATTGTGGTGTCTAAAACAGCACACAGTACTCAAAGAGAGGCCATATCAGTGCAGAGTAGAGCAGGACAATCACCTCCTTTGACTTGTTGGTTATGACACAGTGTCATTTAGCTAGGAGACTGATGAATTTTGTTTTACTCCCTTGTGTGCAATGAGCACTTAATTTTTTTTATTTTTTTTTTTTTCGGAGAATCCCTTTCATCTTATTGTTATTATTCAAAAGTGTATAGGGAAGAAAATATGAAGACTCATTTGAACTTTATTTCTTTCTTAGGTAAGTTCTTCACTGACAAATGATCTGTCAGATGAGCTTGGTAGAGAGATCGTTTCTGCAGTGATTGCTTCAATCCTCTGAGAGTCTAAAGTTCTTTTTAACTAACTGACTACATCCTGGAAATTAACAAAGGGTTGCAAAGCAGTTAGATAATTTTAGCTCTATTGGCTTGCTGACTCTCAGGAAGATCAAGTGACGAACTGGCACTTCTTAAATTATGTCTTTACATAAAGGCAGGTAGACTGGGTAATGAGCAATATGCAGGAACTGTAGAAATGTCTCTTATTTATATGGCCTTTGTAAATCAGAATGGAAAACCCAATTTAGAGAAGCTACTTCTGTGAAAATTAAAGTGAAAATAAAATTTTAAAAGATTGACCAGCAGAAGCAAGAAAAATAAATAGAAATTCACCCAAAAATGGACACAAAAGAAAGAAACTCTGAGGCAGGTCTGGCTACCATGTCTTAACCTATGGAAAATTCTTACAGTTAGATCTTCTGGGTTCCCCACATCCAGCCTCCCCACCCTTCCTGTGCTCCCTGAAATTCATCTTGAACATCACTCCTTTGTGTGTTATTACTTGAAATCAAGTCAAAGTCTACAGTCCCTAGCTCTAAAGTCTCTAAAAGTCTCTGCAAATCTGCTACTACACTTTGGGGCCTCATAAAACACTACTCCTTTTAGTAAAAAGAACATTTAGAAAAAGCTTAAAGCAGGACAACAACAGTATTTATTGTGATGATCTCTAATATCTAGTGACTGCAGAGCTTTTCATCTTTCATGTCATTTAATTCCTTCCTCAGTAAGTCTTTCAAGTCAATATCTTCTTGTTTGAACTCAAAAGTAACATCACTGAATCAGCTTCATCCTCATAGTGGGAACATGAACAAAGTCAAAGAATGGAAAGAAAGGCAGTTACACTGCACTATGAGAAACTTCACACATTTGGGTAATGTCTGTGAGTGACAGAGAACTGTTTAACAGTATTTTTTAGGAACTGGGTCAGTTGTTTCTTTTTTTTTTTAATTCTTATTAAAAATACAGCATTAAAACGTCATTCAAAAGTGGGAGAAGCAAATCACTGAATGCTTTAACATCGTACTGATTATTACTGTGCTGCATTTGGGAGCTGTCATTAGGAGGCTAATGTCTTTTGAAAAGCATACCATTTATTCCAGTGTTATGGCTTCAATAATTTTTGAAGAATATGTTTTTCAGCCACTTTTTTCTAAATGAAGAACTGTGCATTGAAAACAAATTATAACTAGTTGGGTATCAGAGGTGGGTTTTGAAATAGAGTTTTAAACAGATGTATTGATGCCTTTTCTTATGCCAAAGAGGAATAAGTATCATTCCTAGAGGCCTTGAGTTATGAGAGGGTTTGAGTACTTACATGAGGATAATGAAAAAATCCTTACTGTAATTCACAAGAAGGAGTCAAATTGTCACTGGTGTAACAGAACAATGTCTACAGTCTTAGTCTTTATAAATGTGGCTGTTTTAGAGGGGAAGAGAAGGAAAACCTTTATCTGGATGATACTTTTAAAGCCATGTTACTAACAACCTGACTTTTTCAAAATGATTTCTAAAGGTGGCTGGCCAAGAAAACTGTCTTGATTATTATGTTTTCCTCATTTTGAAAATCCTCTCAAGAGCTAAAGAAAAGGTTTGAGGAATTATTCTAGTCTTCTATTGAAAGCCTCTATGATCGCCTACAAAAGCTGTGCAAACTGTTAACCAAATTTCCAACAAAGGGAAAACATCAAACACCTCTACGTGTAAGTCAGTCACTCCTTTACAGGATGGCTTCTTTTCTGTAAAGGTCAGCCAGCCTGTTCACATTATTCTCAGCAGAAAAAGCCTTATTTCTCACTGTATCAAGTATCTTTTAGAGAAAGTGCATGCACGATTCACCATTGACTCCAAAGGGGCTGATATTATGCATCATTTGGTGGCATAACTAGTTAATTTCTCTGGTGTGCTTCTCTGCCTGAATTCTTTTTAGTCTCTCTGGCATTTATAATTTGTGATTTCACAGTTAAAAAAAAAAAAGGAATCCTGTGGCAGTTTAGATTTTATAATTTGGGATAAATGTCTTAATGAGGTCACCGACAGAAGTGAGACATGACTTTGTGGGCAAAACCCAGCAGAGAAATCCACATGCTCCATAGATACTGCCATCTGGTAGATAAAACATTTATGTACCAGCACTCCTGCCTTAACTTGCCTAGGTCAGAGACAGTTCATCACACACACTTGAAAAGAAAAGTATTTCAGTATTTCATAATATCACTCTTTCTAAATCCTGGTTGGTTACCAACTTAGCAATGCAAGTTTTTAAGCCTTTTTCAGATGTCAAAAAAACTCTTCATGTGACAAGAAAACAGTGGCAATGCTGGAGAGGCTTCCCAGAAACTTAGTAATGACAGACTCATTAAGGATTTTGACTGAGAATTGTAATTCTCAGCATTTTCCATTATTTAGGCTTCATGGTAGGTGACCACTGAAGTGATTATAACTATGCAATTATAACTATACATTTATCAATGTGTATTACTAGGAAAAAAACCTAAGATTTTAAATTTGTAAAACATTTAGTGATCATCTTGAGGAAACCTGCTTTGTTCCATGGCTTACCATGACGTGCTGGTTTTCTGTTTGCTTGTTTCATCTGTACATATGAAACAAGATGCACCAGATGTAGTTGAACTGCCCCTGCTTTGGGGCCGTACTGGATTTGTGGTTAGTAGATGAAGATGTAGAGAATGAGAGTTGACCAAGTTTTCTGAATGTACTGCCACTTTCTCATCCTCTTATTTTCTCATCCTCTTATTTTTGTTTGAAGCTAAGAACGGGCAATAGCTATTGATCGCCGACTGAGAGGGAAACGCTCCCAAGTAAACAATCCACACTTAGCGTGGGAGTGAAAGAAAGAAGCACTTTATTAAAGAGTTTGTTAGGGGAGGTACTCAGAATGGGTGGAAACTTAAAGAGAATTGGGTGAAAAGTGTATCAGCAATCATTAAACATCTAATAAGAACGGAGTCCTAGAAAGAGGAAGAAGTCTGAGGGGAGGGCTTTGGAACTTGGATATGATAGGGCCAGGGGAAGGGCAGAGTGGATAACTGACAACCCAGGTAGGCACATATGTTGACTGTTATGCACATTCTTTTGAAGTGGAGAGTAATTTAAACAGTTAAGTTTAGGGTCTGCTTTTTTTTTTTTTTTGTGGTTTTGGTGGAGTTTTTAGTTTGGTTGGTTGGTTTTTAGGGTTTTTGTTGGGTTGGGTTGTATTGGGTTTTTTGGGGGGCTGGTGTGTTGGATTTTTTGTTGGTTTTGTTATTGGTGGTTTTATTGTGTTTTTTGTTTGTTTGCTTGTTTGTGCAGGTTTTTTGGTGGAAAGTGAATTTTAGTGACCTTGGCAGATCAAACAACAGCAGCCAGGTTGTGACCACTTCCTATGGACTTCTACATCTACAAGAATATTGGGAAATATTTCTTTCAGGCCCTACTCTGTTTTCTCGAACTGCTCAAATTTCACACAAACAGGGAATTTTAAAATTTTGTTTTTCAAGCTAGTCTGTGGATTTTCCTCCATCTATCCCTCCACAGAACTTTCTGCATAAGCTTCTACATTCTGTTTCAGCACATTAAAATACTTATGTTCTGAGAAATTGAAGAGTCAGAGTAACCTTTTTGTTTATTTTGTCTAGTAGTGAAATTTATAAATGTCATTATGTGCTTGTTCCAGATGAAGAAATGATAGCAATCTGCATCTTGTGCTTTGCACCACATGCTGTTTTTTCCTGTATTGGTACTTATTTTCTTACTTGGTACTATTTGAGCATTTGTTTATAATAATTTCTAAATGTAACATAAGAATATTTTGTAAAGGTGTATAGGAGAAGAAAACATTCTTCTGGATGTATTACCCTTAGTTTTAAAAAGATGTATCAAAAAAGACCTTAAGAAATGGGTTATATAACCACGTGCAGGAGAAATCCTTATTCCCAAACAGGCCTAACCTGCTGACAAGCTCCGAGTAAGAATTACTTTTATATATACGTTAATGATTAGGTAATAAATGTAACTTCTAA
This sequence comes from Pithys albifrons albifrons, assembly GCF_047495875.1. NCBI lineage: Eukaryota > Metazoa > Chordata > Aves > Passeriformes > Thamnophilidae > Pithys > Pithys albifrons. Next base: position 47,754,388 of record NC_092497.1, read on the forward strand.
ACTGCTCACTATTTCAGTATTATTTTTATTTTGTTGTATTTATTGCAGCTAGTTTAAGTTTTTTAACAGTACTTCAGTTTTTTCATATAGATGGATAGATTCCTATTGAAAGATAAAAGATTTAAAGGTTTAAAGTTCATCTATTTTAGAAGTAAATTCAATAGTTAAATCAGAAAACACAAAATTCAATTACTGTTAGTAAAACAGTTGGAAAAACATAGCATAAATCAAAACCTAACCAACCATAGCAGTTATTATCTCAAAGTGAATTGCAATCATTTGGAGACTGTATGTTTCTATGATTCAAATAAATTTGCACTGTCTCTTTTTCCAAGTACTTTCCCTGCAAAAATGACCACAGGAAGGACCTCTCCTAGTAATTTGATGATGAGGAGGAGGCTCTAATGCAAATTGCTTTAACTTATATAAAATTATGATGCCTCATGGCTTGAGACATATGGCTGGTTGAGTATTTGAACTAGTAAGAGTTATCTGCTGCTGTTTACACAGCATTGCATGGTAACCATAACAGTTGCCTGATTGCTCCATAAATGCTCACTAATTAAATGCTAAGATCTCTTCTGAGGAAATACTATTGATGCACAGTATATTATGGATAGTTGCTAGTAGCAAGCCTATTCAGAAAACAGTGTAAAGATGCAAAACAAATATAAATTCTGGCATGCACAGAAAAAAAATCAGGTCCATCTTGATTTCCTGATTAGCCTTTCAGATAGGGTAACTGATGGACCACTTAGAACTTGATGATCTTCAGATAGATACAATGTCCCAATACAGAACCGAGTGCTACAGTTAATTCAGTAAGTATGAGTTATCCTTGTTACCTACGGACCATGATTATGCAAATGAAAGGTAAAATCTCCATTATTAGGAGCACAAGAACTTTGAGAAGAAAAGTGAAAAGAACTGCAAGGACCAGAATTTCTCATGTGGAGGACTTACTTGTTTTAGGATAATCAGAAAGTATTTTCCTATGCATCGATTCATCCTGTTATTTAAAAGATGGATTTATATATATTACTGTAATGTTAATTGTTTGGTGAGGAGACTAAAATGTTTCTTTGATATTTTATTCTGAGAGTACTGCCCCACAGAAGTGCAGATTCATTAGATAGATGGGCCCCCCAGATCAACATTTGAAAGAGAAGAAAGTTTTGCAAAAATGTAAAAGAGGTATGTTAAAGTGGAAACCTTGACAGTATCAACAAAACCAAATTCAGAACACAGAGAACTATTTCACTCCCTGTATGCAAGAGTAGTTCAGCAATGTGGAATGACAATGCACATATCATCACAAAGAAATTGCAGTCTGACAAAAAGTGGTTATGTTTTTACACTAAAATATCTGAGTTTTCAGGGGTTAATTGAAATACCAATAAACATTAAAGGTAAGAGAATTTTTCAATGCATCCATGCAGGTAGTAAATCTAAAATAAAATTTCAGTTTTAATTCCAACTCAGCCACCAGGCTTCACATAAGATTAAACTTTATTAAACTTTCTGAAAACTAATTATTTTTATGTATCAGTTATAGGCTTTAATATATCATACAAATTTGGCTAAAAATATTGTTTTTATTCCAATTCATGTAAATTTTCTGTTGAGTGGTGTGGAACACAAGAGACAGTGCAAGAGAAAGAATAAGTGTGTAAAGCCTTGAGAGAGGAATGGAGTTTACCACTTCGGAAGCAACAAGCTACTCTTTCAGTTTAGCTGCCTATGAAACTGCACTTGTGAAAATATGCAATAGCCACATACCACAAAATTTTATGATGGCCATGAGTTTTAGGAACTTTTTTTTCCCCACAACTGTTTGTTTTTCATTTGGACTGACTTTGAGCCATGGATTTCCCTTCTGCTTTTTCTTTCCTCTTGACAACATTTTTATGAAACTGAGTATGCATACTGTTACAGTTAACAACAAGGTCAACATGCACTATTCATAAACTATTGAAGAACAATAATTCCATCATTGTACATACATTAGGAATTCTGTCATAGAATCAATTTATCCTGTAAAAGAACAGAGTAAGACTATGGTCTTGTTTTAATGTTGGGACTAATATGGAAGACACCAGTATCCATAAAATATGACATGATCAGGTTCTCTACTGATTTATTTCATTCTTCAGCAAATGACGTAAGACCAGAACAATTGCTGCCTTTGTTCAAATTAAAGATCTGAAGGTGCTTACAAAAATGAAATTAATCCCTGGAATATATATTTTAAAAATATTAAAAGCAATCTAAATTACTCTCCAATGCTGAAAAATATATTGAAAACTGAGTGGAGAGGTTGTAATCTCCAATATAATTTAGAGCTGAACTTGAAACCCCTAAACTTAAACATTTTGAATTGAAAAGCTGAGAGAGCCATCAGTACAAGATGATTCCAGTGTGACAAAGTACGTTTCAAGTATAAAGAAAATAAGAAGCTGGATTCCTCTGGGGAAAAGTGCCACAGACCAAGATTTGTAAGTCAAAAACACTGTAATGGAACATGAAACTTCAGTTTATATCTTAAATCTGTATTCTAGCAAATTAGATCCTTGGAGTGCTTTCAGATTTCTGTTCTTTCCTGAAGAGTAAAGATTCTGCTGAACAAAGAGCCATGAAATGGATGGCTTAAAGAATTAAGCTGAACTTAGCAGTTCAACAAAACTCACAAAACAAACACACCCGGAAAAACTGTATCTCAACAAGTGCATAAATCCTCCAGGAAACCTTCACTTGTGTATATAGTGAGGCTGAAAAGAACTTGGAATAAAAGGAACTGCTAACAGACTATTTTTTTTCTTTTAGCAACCAAGGTATTTATTAACATCGTTAGAGGCAAGCCAGTTCGTACTGGGCAAAACTGGCCTGGCCTATATGTGTAAAATAAGCCATTTATACAGTTTTGGGTTCATAGTTACACCTTCTAATTTCCATATTAATGGTTAGGCAAAATCTTGGGTGGAACTTTCCTTTCAGCTAGAAATTTGGGTAGTGGTCTCCTAACTTCATCCCTCTGCTGGACTTGAATCATCTTCATCCCTGTGGGACTTCTGCCTTTTCTTTGTTCAATGACATGACCTGTCAAACTTGTAAAATCTTGGCTTTAATTCTACCAAATCTTGGCTCTGGGTTCTCAGACCTATTTTAAACATCTAAGTTTACTTAATTTATGGTCTAGGAGTCTATTGTGTTAGACTTTGGTTCAATGAGTAGAACAGAACTACCTTGGTAAGACAAACAGAACATGCCTTGAGTAATTTGGACCATTTTCTCCTCTTAGCAGAACTAGGCACCTAAATTAACTCTTTTAGGCCCTGCTCTGCCTTTAGTAGATTAGGACAAAATTTAGGGCCTAAATGTGGCAAAAGAGTAATATGTTGCAAAGGGTATCTACAAATATGGTAGACACTATGTACAAAGGACTTGCCTCAGGAGCACAAGTTTTCCTGCTGAAGCTTCTATTTAGTTGAACCTACATAAAGTGGCATCTGTTTACAATGAACCTTTTGTCTTCTGTCTATGCACATGTAGTTAGCTACTGAAATTGAGCACTTTGTCTATTGGATTGGTGGTGCTGTGGAAGACCATCATTAAGAAAAGTTTGAGATTAAGAATTACAATGTTGAATTAACAGAAAGGAAAAAAAAACACTGAGAAGAAAATAACATTTTTCATTCAGATATGATATAATATTTAGGTTTATAGGGATGAAACGTCCGTGTGTTTCACAGTTCACATGGTAAATTCTTTTGGATTGCCTGGTTTCTAAGTTGCATCAGCAATATGAAATGTTTGGCATGCCAGATGTGTAAGATTTTCTGCGTATAATTCCTGTGGAGTGGTACTGATTTGCTGGGAATTAAAACTGAATTTTATACTGTCACTTTAAAAGTTCTTGGGAGAACTTACTGTCCTGTCAAGTTAGGAGTGATGTTAACATCGCCAGCTAAAAGGGAGAAGGCAGTGCTTTTTTGTCATTCAAAAGAGCAGAATTAACAACAACAGTACAGAGCTTATTGCAACACCTTTAATATCCCATTAGGATAGTTAGATATCATGTTATTAGATCCTGCTTTTGATGCTCACTAAGTTGTCAGCCTGTTGATCACATAATCAAGACCAGGCAATTACCTCACCAGTGTCTGAAACCTGAATGCAGGTACTTTTGATGTTAATTAAATGCAGCTGAAACACCATTCTGGTCTTTGGGGTGGCATGTGTTTGGTTACAGCATGTGGGCTTTTGTGAATTTATTTATATGCCAGAAAGTTTCTCAGAGTGGAAAAAAGAGTGCAGCTGTAAATTGTACCAGCTTCCATCATTTCTAGTGCTTCAAATAAAAAACCAGGCAAGGAAATGACTGCAGGTTCACCTTAGTGGAAACAGAAAACTTACATATAGGAAATGCTATTGTTGCAGATTCAGCTAAGCACGAGTATCTATACATGCCTGCACATGTCATAAAAATTTCACGGTGTATGCTCTAGAGCCAAGAAATCTGTTGTGGCGAGAAGGTATAAAGAGGAAAACACCTACACAGGCTAGCACAGAGCGGAAAATATCAAGTTCCTGTTTGATATCAAAAATGTTAATGATGTCCCTGCAGTTTTCTTGGTCATTTTCTGATTTGTAGCAACAAGCAGAATTTACCAGTGTTGAAGTGATTAATTAAATAAATTAGTTGCATTAAATTCCTTTAGTGCTTTTATTCCCAATTCTACCCTGACTGCATTTGTTAAGGCCAGAGAAAACAACATTGCAAGCATGAAGTAGTGAGATAAAAGGTCTTGTATCTTACTTATGCAATGTGTGGGAAAAAGACTCACCTTAAAATGTCCTGAGAATCACATAAGAAGATGAAGAAAGAATGATGAACAAATGTGACAGTCAGTGTAACGTGGTGACACAAAATGGTCGTGTTTTTGGAATGATGCCTATCATCGGCATATTAAAATCAAGAACGATGATCTTCTAGGATGATTTTAGACCAATATTTTAGAGAGATATCAGAGATGCTGTAATTTAGAAAGCAAAGCACAGATTTTTATGAGTTGCTGATATGTGTAAGAAAGTTTAATCCTGGGAAATGTTTAAGCTGAAGAATAAATGAAGTTTTTTCACTATTGCAGTTTTTGCTAATAAAAAACCCCACAGCTTACTCAGTTTGATTTCTTTACTTAAGTATACAATGTAGCATTTCACAACTAAATACCTGGTGTTTCAGCACGTAAACAGTCATTGTAGTCTCTAATAAAGAAGAATAGTTATTCAAAATTTCCTGAAATGTGTAATTATCTGTCTCTGTTTAAAACTATTATATAGAATTCACTTTATTTTTATACAGAAGTTCTAGTTCTCCTGTGTAAATTGTAACATGAGTTAAGACTCAGTAGATAAGCAGATCTGCCTTTAAATTAATTTAGAATACACAGATGTGACGAAAATTTATTTATGTTAACAAATCACTCAGAAGCACTATTGGTTTGTTGTGTTACTGATTCTCTTAAGAATGAGAACATGACATAAATGGTAAGCAATACTATAGAAATGAAGCAATACAGTAAAATACTGTGCGGACTGGCAGTTTAATAAACTTGACAATATTCATTGTCTGGTATTTAACAAAACTAAACTGAATGTATATTTCCTCAAGATAGTCAGCCCTCTTGACTCTGAGATCAATGGGTTTGAATTAAGATAACCAGTGAAAAATCATCACCCCTCCCAGGAATGATTATTTTACTTCATTTTTGAAATATACTTGAGAAAGAAAATAATTCTAAACCAAAGTGCTTACTGACAGATATTATACAGAACTATCTTGGTTTTGGAAAATTTAGTAGTGATTTAACAAGAAAAGGAAATAGACCAAATTATAGACCATGTTTTTATTTATATTGTGTAATGCATATATAGATGTGCCTACAGGGATGTCTAGACATAATAAAACTTATTTTCTTCATAATATTCTTGTTTGTATACAGCAGAAGATTCTAGGTATTTCATATTATTTGAGAGGCATCAAGGTAAAAATTATCATTGCTGGAACAAGTTCAGCCACCCTGACAGACAGATTAAAAACTCAATTCAAACAAAAGTGAGCAAAATCCTCAGGCTACAAAAACTTATTCTTCCAGCATGTGGAGTGGTCAGTGGAGGAGAAAGGCAACAATGATGAAAGAATTAGATGGCATGACCTGTGAAGAGCATATAAGGATATGGTATTTGTTCAGCTTAGAGGATACTGAAGGGGGATCTCACTGCTGTTTACAACTTCCTCAAGAGGGGTAGTGGTGAGGGAGGTGCTGATGTCCCCTCTAGTGTTCCATATTACACAAAGAAAAGGCTTAACGCTGCATCATGGGAAGTTTGAAGCTGACAGGTTTTTACTGATAGGGTCACCTGATCAGCAGTAACAGAGCAAACCCAGTTTTGTGCATCACCAAAAGAAGTTACTTTTCACTCTGTGAATCATGCTATGTAAATCCTGCAACAGCGCTCCTACAAACATCATCAAATACTCAAGACAAATGATAGGGTCTTACATAAAGTGCACTGAACACATTGTTGGCGCACAAGGTGGAAGGCTGTCAGTAAAGGATATGTACCTTTTTATTTCCTCGGCATTTGCTTAATGTGCTGCCAGTGCCAAGATCACCATGCCAAGTATCTTGCAGGTGGGATATGCTGTTTAATGACAAGAAATATTTATCTTAGAGTTCTACCTTGTCCTCACTTTAGTGCTTTCCAACTGCAGTGTCTGATCAGGTAAACTGTTGTTAATGATGATTTTCAGAAAAGTTTTCTGTAGGATTGACAGTACTAAGAAAAACTTAGAGTAGGATTTGTTGGAAAAGATATATTTTGACAAACCAGGCTGAACAGTTTCTCTTGGGAAGATAAAAATTTGCCAGTGAATATCAACTCATCCAGTGGGTCTTTTATTCAGGAATCTGAACTCTCCTTTCATCCTAGTTACAACGACCAGGACCAGCTCATCACTGTGGGTGTAACCAAAACTGTGTATTCTACACCCTTTAGGTCGTTTCTCATAAACTGTTAATAATGGATCATTTGCAGCAGCTGCCCAATGCACACCTGACCCCTCAGGCTACAAGCTGGGTGTTAGAGAACTCTAGGAGACAGGGGAGTGTTTCTGTCTTCACATCAGTATGATAACTCTCCTCAGGGAGGCATCAACACCTTCACAACCCGCCTGAGGGGTCATGTCTGCTCATGGCCTGTTAGGGACTGGCACAATAGGCAGCAGCAACAACCCAGACCATCAAAGATTACAAAAATATCTCATGACTCACAGAGTAAATCACCCACTGTGAAATTCCCTGTCCTGGGGGAGGTTCTGGGCATTCCCATCTGAACCAGAGCATATACAATCCTTGGGTTTGGAACTTGGGGTACCACTTATTGGATCCAGAGGAGGACCAGAACCTCAACAGGACTGCAACTGCCACTGCGACCATCATCCTCACCAACAGGTTTTCCTTTCTCTTTTACTTTGTACTCAGGGGATCAAGTGGTTTGCAGCACAGAGGGTAAGGAATATAATTCTGTTTGTGCCCCAGGATGCTGGGTTATACTTCTGGGGTTTGTGGGATAAAAACAATTTTCTCTATATCATTGTATTTTTTGTAATCTTTTTAAGTAAATTGAAGGTCTGTCTTGTAATCTCTCTTGAGTAGGGTTAATTTCTTCTTTAAACCAGTACACCTTTTTAAACTAATTTTTACATGCATACCCAGTTTTGCCTATGAAGAATACAAGCACATTTCTAAAATAAGGTCTTTTTTTTGTATTTAAGGTACTTTAATTTCAACATAAATCAATTCATTTTAATTATGGATTTAAACTTCAGATTTTTTTCCTAAGAATATTGCAACTTTTTTTTTTTTACCAAAATTGGTTCCTTTGGGTTGTTTCAAGTATACTTTCTGTTGAATGAATATGAAATTCTGCAGCTTTGTATTTGAAGACAAATGTATCAAAGTAAAGGATGATAACACTCTGCTTTAAGTTATATTTCACTGAGCATGTTCTTGGAGGCCAACTCTTAGGAGATGTGGGTTTTTAAATTATGTTAACCAGCACTTGCAATTATCTTCATTTTTGTAAGTTAAGGTGTTTAGCTACCTTCTGCTTTCTTCAGGGATTTTTCAAACAGCAGGTAGTACCATGAGCCTGGAAGAAGAGCCAGAACACTGCTTGATGAGTTCTTATGAATTTATCTTTGCCGTAGAGTTACCCAGGCATTAATCTAGCAAACTACAAATCAGGAGTCACAAGATTCTGGTTATGTCCACCATCAAAGAACTTTTTGCCTGCTATGGACAAGTACTGTCACTTATCAAATGCAGTTCCCTGTTAGAGGCCTAATCAACACAGAAACTTAGCAAGAAAAAGAATCATTAACCCCCTGGTCCTCTACTAATTTCATCACCTTCTTTTAAGGTGAAATATTATCTCCTTATAAGTCATTTAATGATGGACTCTTATTGTGTTGTCTGTGAAATTGCTCGACCAGCACTTAGGAGAAAGCTGAAAGGAATGAGACACAGGCAATCCACAGAGTGAAGAGAGAAAACTTTTACCTTCAAACCCAGCATACAACATTTACCACTTCCTAAGTCTTTGCTTTGATTAGTAACAAAGTTCAGATCTGGTATCCAGCTTCAAGCTCTACTATGTTTTCATAAAAAGTCTTCAGGGAGAATGATGTTTTAGTCCTTCTGCTGTAAACCGTGACCCACCCTCTTTCTGTGTGTATTCAGCTATCTTAGGTACTGCTCAGGTCAGTCTCCATTAGACACCATTTCTTTTAATTAATATTTTCTTTATCGTCTAACCAATACTTTCAGTCTAGCCAACACAGTGAAAAGCAACTTGCCCTTCTCTTTGTTGAAGATACTAGGTTTATTATTATATTTTAAAGATCATAGAGCAACCCAAGGAAGAAGTGTCTTTTAGCTGTTTTTAAGTGCTGCTGAGAAGGAAAAAAGCAGCTGAACTGGAAGCATTCCATTTTTATTTTGAACACATCAGCTTTTGTGTGCATTTGTCACACTTTGCAGTAAATCTTTTCTTTCCTAGATATTTCTGCAAAACTTCTAAGAGTAAACTAATAAGTACTAAATAGCTTGCACTGCTACAGAGCTCAGATGACTTCTTTCAAGACTGCATTCCCACCTATGAAAATCAGCCTTTGAACACCAGACTGCTTTGTTAAGGCTTTGTCAGTGCAGTGATACTTAAATTGTAAAGTCTAGGAGCTCCTTTTGGGGACACAGTAACATCTGTCTCATTTTCCAAAAGGCCCTGTGTCCATGCAAAGAAACAGATCCAACATGTGTAATTTTCACAAGCATGTGATGCCTTAGGGTTTTTATATAGTTGTAGATACTAATATTTTTTGTATTTGTAGATTTTTGTATAGCTGTATAGTTTCTCAGACTTGAGGTAGCAGCTAACAGTTTACAACAGTTTCTCATGGTTTGTGCCACATTCCCAAATTTCTATTTAATGGTCTTTTCAACAGACAAGATAGCAGTGAGGACATCATATTTGGGACACACGCACCTGGACCAGAATAACAAGACATATTGCAGACAAAACAAGATAGAAGACCCCAAATCCCTGGAGGTGCTCCAATGAGGCAGTTCTGAGGGTGATGCCAGGGTGGTACTGCTGGCAAAAGGTTCTCAGGTTGGATGTACCCATTAGATATGATAGTTAAGTAGTGTTACAAATTTGTAAGAACCCTATACTGTGCATGTGTGTGAGAAGGGAGCCCATGGCTGGTGGTGATGAAGATGGTAAATCTGAACGGTCGACAATGGGGTCTTGATGAAGAAAAGAATAAGAAACTGTATGTCTTCAACAATTGAAATGTTCCCCCGAGTTTGTGGACTGCTCTTGTCTTACCCCATTATACTGATGCTTAGTGGTTCTAAACTTGTACGTTCTTCTGGAATGTTTTATTGCCTGTCCAATTCCCTGTTCCCCTGAAGTGAATGCGCCCCCCTCTTTCCCTCTGTCTCTTTGGCTTTTGTATATCCTATCTCACTTGGTCTTCATTTAGCCTATCACATCCCTCCTATTTGTATGCTCCACCCTCTAAGGGTTATAAATTTTGTTGTCAGCCCCAATAAACCGACATTGTTAGTTCACCCCTTGAATGGCGTCTGGGCCTTTATTCCTTCCCTCAGCTGCCACATGCATGCACCTATATACTTTGAGTACCTGAAAGCTTTCATTAAAGAACTGATCTTTACCTCTACCATCTCAAAAGTTTTTTTCTCCTCAATTTTAAGCGATGCAAGGATATGAGATATCCACATTTTTCTGGTACTTACTGTTTTGGGGGGACCATTTCCCATGAGTGCCTTTGGAAATTCCATGCAAGTTTTAGGCTAAGTGCAGTATCATCTACCATTGAATAGCTAGAATACCGTCAATGAAACTTATTGATCTATTTCATAATAATGAAATTCATAGAGTCATAGAATGATTCATATTGGAAGGGACCTTAAATATCAACTAGTTCCAGTCCCACCATCATGGGCAAGCATGCCACCTACTAGATGAGATTGGGCAAAGCCCCATACAACCTGGCCTTGAACAGTTCCAAGGATGCAGCATCTACAACTTCTCTGGAAAACTTGTTCCAGTATCTCATCACCCTCACAGTAAAGAACTTCTTCCTAAGGTAAAATCTAAATCTCTCCCTTTTAGTTTAAAACCATTCCCTTGCTGTCCTATCACTATCTGCCCATATAAGAAGATGGTCTCCCTCTTTTCCTATAAGCCCCTTTTGGTATTGAAAGACCACAATGAGGTCTCCCTGAAGCTTTGTCTTCTCCATGTTGAACAATCCCAACTATCTCAGCCTGTCTTCACAGGATAAGTACTCCAACCCTTGGATCATCCTCACAGCCCTCCTGTTCACTCAATCTAACAGGGCCACATCCTTCTTATGTCAGGGACCACAAAGTTGGATGCAGTAACAGAGGGAGTGAAATACCTCCCTTGCCCTGCTGGCTATGCTGCTTTTGATGTGGCTTAGGATACAGTTGACTTTCTGGGCTGTGAGAACACACTGTTACTAAATTCATGTTATTTTTAAGAAAACAGCTTTTTCCTCCTATCACTCATGTTACAATACCCTCCACCTTACATTTCACACATTAAAATTTTAGTTCCTTTTTAACTAGTGCTATTGGATTAAGATCTTCATGGGGAAAATTTTTTCTTTGTTGCATGAGAATGGGTTTCTATGATATTATTACATTCTATTGATTGAGCAATTACATCTTAGTCATACTAAAAATGGGTAAAATTAAAGCATAAACCCCAGAGGATTAAATCATGCAAGAAATTAAAGGGATAGTAAATGCCTTAGAGTTTAAAGTACTGCGCACCCACTCAACACCTCTGGTAGCCTTCCCAGTCTTTGTTGATCTCAGCTTTGATTCCTGCCCTTTTTCAGCTGCTACATAACTGTTTCGGGGTGCAGCTCTGTCAGCTTTATGTCTGACATTGAGACAGCATTGCTACAAGCAGCATCAGAGCCTCTCGAGAACCTTGAGGCTGCCAAAACACCATCAGCATTTCCTCTCCATAGTGAAAAATCCAGGGGAGCTGCAGTGACATGATTCTGCAATCCCTCATTGAAACAAAAGCATAATATGCTGAACTAGATAGAGAACAGTTAGTACTCAGAGGCTTTGTTGTGCCTGTACTGGTGCTGTATTAGAGCCATGACAGAATGTCTTTGCTAATAGTGTTTCTTTTCTGTCTATACCTAAAATTTAAAAGTCTATTCTGCCTCCACAGAGTCCAATTCTTGTCAGTATTAAGAGTGCCTTACAAAAACCTAGCACCTTTGGGCTATAATAGCTTGCTAGAAAGGACATGATCTGTAGTCGTTTCCACATTTCTCACAGAGGCACCATCCTCTGTGTGGCCAGACTTCCATCTCAAACTCCATTATGTGCACAGTTTAATTTAACAAGTAGCAGTATTTCTGCTGTGTATTTTCTGACTCTTACTGAATTGTTTTATTAATTTTGTGCTGTTTTGTCTAATGATTTTTCTTGTAAACCCCATTGAATATGATTTATGACCCCTATTCCTCTGCTGCAAATTCAGTCTGAGGATGCTTGCTCTACCAATAAATCAATTATTTTAAACATTAGCTCTAAGTGTCTTCTCCGCAAATTTCTCCATTGCACCTTAGAGATGTCCCCTGACTTTTCTTTCTCCTGTCACTGTCTAACATCTTTATCTCTTGTTGTGCACATAGTCCCCTTTGGACCACACTTCTTACAAATGTCTTTTGAGGATAAGATATTTGAAGGTACTCCACCAGGCTACTTCTACTAGTGTTTACTGTATAGTTGACATGGTTTGCTTATCCATAGCCTTGATACTTACAAAAGAAATCTATGGATGGTTTAATCCTTTACATATGATAAGGGAGTATCAATCTGGTTTGACTTACCGTCTACACAACTAGAAACAAATGAACAATTAAAACCCTGGCAAAGCTGTGGTTTGAGCGTCATCTCCCTCATGAGCCTATTAAAGTCAGGTTGCAATGTAGTTTATATTGTTTCTGTCATATAATACTACAGAGATTTTAAATTGTCTTGAAATCAGCAATCAGGTAACTCATCTTTCATCTACAATTCCCAAGTTTTAAAGCTAAAATGTCAAAACAGTAATCTGTGTTTAAGACAAAGGTATTTTTGTGACGTTAGTCCAGGGAAGCTCTCATTTGTGACATATATTAAAAGTTACAGGAAGAAAAAGAATCCTAATGTTTCCTGGAAATGACATACCACTGCATAAACCAACATATCTTATGACACACTAAAACTTTATGACACACTAAAACTTTATGACACACTAAAACCTTCTGACACACTAAAAATAATATTTTCCTCCCATTTTTATATTAACAAACCCTAATAATAAAATATAACAAAAGGAAAAAAATCATACCTTTTTACTTTAGTTTAATCAGCAACTCTAAGCTTGATTTTGGTCTAAAACCTCTGCTAGAAACTGAATATTGCATTTAAATCAGGTTACACAATGGAATTAACCAGGTTTTATTCTATTAAACTTCAAAGAATGTATATTAAAAACTTAAAATCAATAAAAACATTAACCACAAGATTTAATCAAGACTTATGTATTTTTACCACAAAAGTGATAGTGGAGTTAAAAGAGATTTCCAGAATGTATCAGAACAAAGACAGGTAAATCTTATTTCCCATTAGTTTGATGAAGCAGTCATGTTTAATACTAGACAAAATGTATTGTATTAAAACAGTCTGACTTGACAAGACTTGCCTGTAAGATGCTGCCAGTAAAAATGTCCATTTTCTCTAAGTCTTTAACACAGACAATGACCTTAGTTTTTCACAGTTTATATGTGAGTAGCCAAATACAGACTGTGAACTCAGAAGCATGTTAAGCAATAATTTCCTTCTAAATACATCAAATTGACAGAATTTCTGGTTGAAAAATTTATTTCGTCAATTTTATATGCTGCATGGCATATATTAAAGAAACAGATGTGGATATAGTCACCAAATTCACTTTATGTATTTGGCTTTACATGGATGGATTTATTGTGCTTTGTTCAGTAACAGTTTAGCATGTGGCTGGTCCAGACTATAGAGGCTAGAACATGGACACACACTGCATACCTAGATATCTTTTATCTCAAATGAGCTCAACACAATCCTGCCCTGGGATTGTGCAGGAAGGACAATGTGACAGAAAACATGAAGAAACCCACTGAACCCTAGCCTGATAGGTAATTTTTAATTAAATAGGAACTCTGGCTTCTACGTGGCTATGGAAGGATTAAGAATTTGGCATCTGAGTTTAAGTGGTTACATTCATTCAGATACATATTTAAGCTGTGTTTTCTGCTTCATGTTGATTCACTCTGACAAGCCAAACAGGATGTATACCACACAGTTCATTTTCACATAAACATTTTTGCTATGCTTCCTGTTTTTTAAGGTCTTAACCTCAAGACTTTTTTTTGATTTTGCTTTACACTACATAAATATGCAATGCTGATTGAGAACCCCACACAGTTTCCACAAGAAAAAAAATAGGAAAAAGAGAAAAGTCTGGTGATTAACTCCTCAGGATATATTTTAAAGTGCACCTGAGCATATATTTTAAAGTGAATGATCCATCAACAAAAAGTACCCAGCTGTTTGTCACTTGATATGTGCAGTATAACTTCATAGCAATCTTGTCAAAAGAACATTTTTACTAATACAAACAAATTTCATGTGAGACTGGAAGAAAAACAAATACTTTTTTTAAAAAAGGTACACTCAGTATCCTCCATTTAAGGTGTCTAGGCAAAATATCTCATGGTTTTGCTCAGTACATGCTCTGATCTTAGTCTCAGCAATGTTATTTCAAGGCATAATCTGCAGAGAAGCAATAAGCCTCATAGACTGACAATGTATTTTTTCTTTATTGTGTCCTTAAGGAAATGAGGAGTTAATGCTAATGGATGCTATAATTAACCCTAATAGGTGTTAATAAAACCATATCTGTATGTTTTATAGAATTATTTTAACTCTCACATCCAAAATATTTCATAAACTTGGCATAATCTCTCTGAAGTATTTGAAGAGTTTTATCTCTCACGTAAATCCAAGTACAGAAAACAAATTTTGCTGACATCATGTTCTTTTTTACAAATCCCAATCCATAATGACAATGATTAAAAACTACAATACCATTGGTTGCATTACATGAGTAATACCTATAGAAGATTAATTATTCTTGAATTTTTAATCTGTTGCTTCTGTCAAACAAAGATGTGTCTTCAAGAGCAGAGAAGCAAAGACCTTTTCTCAGCCTTTGCCTTCTTTGCATAATCTGTTTCTGTGTGCATGGCAGGAAGTGTATGCCTGGTTCTTTTGGAGAACTGATACACAATTATTTTATAAAACAGCTTCTCTTAAAAGCTGTCCATCTGCAACTCATATAATAGGTAAGTGTGTATGTCTACTGGTGTCTGTTTTACTTTTTCCTTATGTCATTATTTATATCAGACTCCACCAAAAATAACAGAGAGAGAATTTGACAGGGAAGAGGTAGAGTTTGAGTGTAAAGGCAGAGGAGCACTAGAGGAGTGTCTCAAAAAGGGCAAGTACCACCCCTATGGGCATTTATAAAAGGCATGTGCCCTGAAAAATGCATTAGTCTACCCCTAATTCTGGTCACATACATGTAGCACCAGGCTCACACAATAGCTCCTAGGAGAACATCACACAACTATGAAACACTCACCACAGGTAGACTTCATGTTTCTGTCAGGTTGCAGCATGAGAATCACAGAAACTTCAGAGCTAAAATGTGATATCTCATTTGTACAGAGATCTAAGCTATTAGAAAGCTATCCATGAATACTTAATATATCAAGATGTATAAATTGAATAATCTTACATGACATGGACCTTCACCAGGACAGTTGACAAATTCCTACAAGAAGCAAATGCACAAAACAGACCTGTTTGGATAGTCAAACACTTTTGTCCCCAAAGTGACAAGGCTTTGAAATCCTTGTGCATTAAAAAATGCTAACAGGAAACTCTTTTTCTTTAGACACTATCTATAATCCACAGCAACAGAAAAATAAATTAACACTATTAAGTTGATGATTTTATAGTGAAAAAATTTTGACCTCACCTACAACTATGATGCCCTACAGTATTCAAGTACAATTTTTATTACAGATTTTCTGGGTGATACATTAAATTTAAATTTTTATCTGCTAATACTCTTGAAGCATCTCAGTCTCTACTGAGTACAGTATGACCAGATTAGGAGAGACAGCTTGCATTATTGCAAGATTGCAAATACTTTTAATTCAGTCATACTGATCTTCCAGCAGTGAGCTTAAGAAGAGCTAAAAAATGGACCTTTCAGTGACTAGACTGATTGCCATTGAAATTTAGTTGTCCCTGCTGTTTGTGTTACTAAGGGCCTCACCTTGCCATTGTTTTGGTAGCAGCAAGAAACAGAATGCTTTGTCAGCTTTAACAGTTATGCCTGAGAACAAGGATTTAAAATTAATTAGTTAAAAGAATCATAGAATCATAGAATCGATTCGGTTGGAAAAGACCTCCAAGATCATCAAGTCCAACCCTTGGTCCAACTCTAGTCCATTTACTAGGACATGGCACCCAGCGCCATGTCCAATCTGCGTTTAAAAATCTCTAGGGATGGTGAATCCACCACCTCTCCGGGCAGCCCATTCCAATGCCTGATTACTCTTTCTGTAAAGAATTTTTTTCTGATATCCAACTTAAATTTCTCGTGGCAGAGCTTGAGCCCGTGCCCCCTTGTCCTATTGCTGAGTGCCTGGGAGAAGAGACCAGCCCTCACCTGGCTATAACTTCCCTTCAGGTAGTTCTAGACAGTGATGAGGTCACCTCTGAGCCTCTGAGCCTGAACCAAAATATCCTTGCTTCTATTTTGAAAGAGAGGAGTATTTGATATTTCTTACCCAGAAGTATCTTACAGGATCTGCAGTTTATTTGTTTCCAGCACTTTAAAGATCTTGAAAATACAGTAACTAAGTAATGAACTGAACTAGCATTAAATTTACATTAAACTCTGCTGTGCTAACACCCTGATGCCCTTCCCTCCAAAAAAACCCCAATACCAGTTGGTGAGCTTCTTTCTGCAGTGACAAGGTGTGTCTGCATTTCAGAAGTTTTAGCCATGCAGTGATGTTAAATTATCAAATTATGAATTCAATTAATTCAATGCAAAAAATTTGAAGAAAGTGATAGACTAAATTAACTTCACCTCCAACGACAGAGCTGGAAATTTAGGGGGAGCATCCTTGTAGAAACTACTTTGTGCAGGTGGACTGCACTGTCATGTTTTTTGCTTTTTCATGCTAAACAAAAAATTCTCATTTAAAATTGTGCTAATAGGTAATTTTGACCTCAGTTAATAACTTGAGGTAAAGATTATAAAATATAACTTTCATGACTTCCTGACAAGGATGTGAGGCAAAGAGGTGGAGGAAGTTTTAGAAAACTAATTCAAATGACAGATATAGCACTTCATGATCATTGTGTCACACAGGAGCTGTACAAAGGACAAATGTCAAGCTAGAGACCGTCAATTTAATAAGATGCAAATATAGTGAATCC
This sequence comes from Pithys albifrons albifrons, assembly GCF_047495875.1. Lineage (NCBI taxonomy): Eukaryota > Metazoa > Chordata > Aves > Passeriformes > Thamnophilidae > Pithys > Pithys albifrons. The sequence goes on from NC_092497.1 coordinate 47,771,631, forward strand.
CTCTCATGATTTATAAAGTGTTGGAACAGCCCTGAAAGTACTGAAAATACTTTCACAGCTGAAATAATCTTTAAGCTAGAAGGAACTTGCTGAGTGATGCTCAGAGGAGAAGGAAGGTGAACTAGAGCAGATGATGCCTCCTGCTACATACACTTTGTCCAGCAGTAAAACTAGTAGGAGTTTTAGGGAAGGAGATGTGAGAGAGAAAAACAAGTCCATCTCAACTACAGGAAGAATAAGAAAAGGTTATTTCTTATCACAATTTCTGCTCCCATACTCTTCAGGTTTGTGCCCTATTCCAGCTAAAGGGGGATATCACTGTGAAAAACCTTATTGCCTTTTTTATATGAAACAGCTTCAGCAACAATAAGTGTATTCTGAAGTCAGCCAAATATAATAAGTATTGTTGGGATTCTTCAGAGTGTTGCACATAATCCCTTTGTCTCTACATGCAAACACATTTTGGAAAGTTTGTAAGTCTCTTTTTTGTTGTTGCAGGTCAGTTTGGGCATTAGAGGAAATGAAGTCTACAGTAGATGCAACTGGAAAGCTTCTGAACTACATGTGCTTAGCAAACAAATATTCTGAATTAGCAGTCAACTAACAACTTCTATAAAATTTCAGCTGAAAAGCCCATTTAACATTTAAAAAGAAGAAAAATCTCCTGGCTTGATTTCTAATGCTACTGCTCCATAAGGAAATGGAAAAAGAAAACAACCTACATCACCAAAACTCTCAATGAAGTATTAACAAATGCACACTATTGAAGTAAAACCTTATATTCTTCCTCACATATGTGTCTATACCTGAGAAGCAAAAGAGAACTGGAAAGAAACATGTGACTTACCCTTAGGGATCTACCAGAAGAGGCTCCAAACAGGAGAAAGTCACACTCAGAATGAAAGACAAAAATAAAAATAAAAACAGTAGAGACCAACCAAAAATGTTATGAGTTGGACCAGTTTTCCAGTAATACATCCCTCTTTCTGTTCTCAGCCTTAGCAGATGATTTTGTATAGCCTTCAGAGTGCCAGTGCCTGAAAAGTATCTGTAAGAACTGAATTCATTGACGTTTTTCTTAAAAAAATAAAATAGAAGGTAAAGTTACATCTGATCACAGCTGTCACATGAGATTTAAGTCCTGTATCAGCAGCTCATGACCACTCTTGTTTTGCAGGTTGCCCATCACTTACAACAAGATGTCAAATGGAGGGTGAAGGCAAGACCCCAGACAGAATGGTTTTTCCTCTTCCATAAAGATCTAAAAGTCGCCTATGGTGGCTGTGTTTTCTGCCACTCAGGTGTCTGTTAAATAGATCCCAGGGTTTCTGGAGTACTAAAGTTTCTAAGACGTCATTTCATTTACTTAACAGAAAGCTATAACCTACATTTTCAGCAGTGCTTGTCTAATGGAGAAAAGCACCCAGAGTCACTGCTGTTCTAGGTGATGTCACCAAAACAAGGTGAGCCAGAAAACCCAAACTCAAGGAGAAACACAGCAGAGAGTAACAGAAAAATATTCTAAATCACTGACAAACCGATCAACCAGATAAACACAAAAATTATTTTCCCAGTGTAAGATGTCTCTGTACAAAAGTTTCTGTCTAAGTAACATTTTCTTAGAAGTGTGGTCTCAATCTAAATTAGGAAGTTTTTCTTTCAGTCTGTAGCATTTTGATCTTAAAAATGACTGAACAAATGAAAGCAATGTACAATGGGAATTATGCATTTATGCAAAGACATTGATAATTTCACTGAGATAAATTATAACTTTATTAATACCTAAAATGTATTTCTCTTTTTTCCAGAGTTCTATTACATCTGACATTTCAAATTATAAAATCATTATTATATTATAAATTATAAATTCATTTTTACTATAAAAAGCCCATTAAGTAATAGAATTCCAACTGAGTCACAAAACTGCTAATACTTTGTCTTTTCATATTCCAAACTTAATCCAAACCTTCCAATGTTATTAACATAAACCAATCTGCAGAGGAGCTTATTTCTCTTTTAAGTCCATGAGTACAGAGTATGAAATGGAATTATTAAGAGCTCAGAACTGCAATTTGTCCATCTTAACCTACACAAGAACACTGACTCAAGCTCACATTTTATAATGAAAAATTCCAGTTCTGGGCCCAAGTTTATGATCTGATTTGTAAAAAAATTGCCATTTTTTGAAATTCAGGCAGTAAAACCATATGCAGAAAGGGTCTAAATCCATTCATTGTTTCTCTCTAGTTTTTAGGTTTGATTCTGTGTCATTTATATGAAACATTTATCCTTCTGTATATCCACACATCTATCTTTGTTTAGCTAAATAATACTGCCTCACCATCTTCAAATGGTTAGAGTCAACAATGCAAGAATAAATTCAATTTGTTGATAAAATAATACTTAATGCTTTAAAACCTTTTGGTAAAAACACTGGTTAATCTAAAGAATCACTAAGAAATGCATATCCCAAGCAAGTACAGTGTGTGGGATGTGTCTTCCTCCACAACATATTCCCTGTGATGTAGTAATGAGTCATCTATAAATGTTTTTTCAGGTTTGTAAATGTGCAGTATATCAACCAGGGACAAAACAAGCATATGCCTTAACTCCACCACAGTCTTTGATAGTAAGTGAACTTCCTGCTGTAAATATAGTTAATGCACTCAGTCTGTGATGCCTACAGGTGATGTTTTGTGACTAACATGCCGAGGAAATCTGTAAGAGACATAATACACAGAAAGAAAAATGGAAAACTCACTCCAAAATGCTACTGAGAAGAACAATCCATTCTCCATAACAGGTTTTGATCCATCCTTTCTTCTACCATGAGGTAAAAGTTATGATATGTTTTATTCAAATGTTACAAATTTATGACTTGTTACTTTCATCACAAGTATTTCTATTGTTCATCCTTCAACCATCAAAAAAATTCAACAATTCTCTTCAAAGATGGTGTTCTTTGTCTTAATTAGATATCATATCAAATGAAGACCATTGATTGAAAATAAAATAATAAAAAACAACAAAAAACCCCTCTATATACCAAAAGCCACATTGTATTTATAAATTCCATTTGTTAATATAACTGTTATCTGTATAAGAATTGAGAATCGATAGCAACTATAATATTATTAATGTAAAAATGTTATTACTCCTCACCTGAGGAAATGCTAATTGTCTCTAGCTTTTGCTATGGGAGCAGTGTCACAAATGAGTATTTCAGGTCACTTAAAGAATCACCATGTTATGAGTTTAATCAAGTAGGCCAAGAAGTTAGGCTTTAAAGTTCAAACCAGGCCTGAAATTGTCAGCTGACTTCTTCCAGCCAATAATATTGTATTCCATACCATACTACATCATCTCAAAGTGTGTAAAATCCAGTGTGTGGGAGTGGCTTAGTTAGTTCCATCATGGCTGCACTAAGAGGAGGACATCTAGCAGCTCCTCTACTATGCTAGGGCCTGCTCCTGCTGCCTCTGCTTGCATTTTGTTTGCATTCAGGGAAGTAGAAACATTTTTGTTGTTACCCTTTCTGTTTCTTGCTAGGAGTCTTTTGGAGTGCTTATGAATTTAGAGTAATGGGCTTTATATTAATTGGGGAGTGGGATGTTATTCCTTGTTATATATATGTAACTTGTGTAGGTGTGTGTTATATTGTAGTTTCCTCTTACTTTTGTCTTTTCTGTATAAATACATGTAGTTAGTTTCAGCATAAACCTGCTTCAGAAGTTTTTTTCCTCTCTCCCTCTTCTTTTCCCCTTAGCTGGTTGGGGGGAGGAGGAACCCTTTTCACTCTGTCTTGAACAGTTGGCGTTTTGCCAGGTCAACCCAAGACACACCGGCAAAGGCATCAGCCAGAGCAATTTTAATATAAAAGTGAAAGTGTGACCAAGTTCATTGGCAAGGTTCGCTCTACTACTTACTAGGTAGTTAAAGCACACAGAGAAAATCTAAAATCAAGCAATCTAAAACTAAAATCAACCTAAATTATTTATGTGAAAGCTGGGGGTGGAAAAAGGGTAAGAATGGGAATGGGTACAGATAAAAAGGAACCAGAGAGACCCTTCCAAGGAGTTACAAGGTTCAGAATGGACCATCTTGCCAAACTTAGCCCCAAACTCGATCACAATGCTTTAGGTCTAAAGGTCCTAACAGCATTTAAACTTAGCATTAGTTGAACTTACCATATGCACAACAGTAACTCACAGAATGAACTTTCGAATCTAACACTCATAGTGCATTTTCTGCAGCACATTCACACTGACATGCACACAGACCTAATGGGTATGTACTGGGTATCTACCTGTGAAAAATTTGCCCTGATCTCAATGACATACTCATGTCAGATGCCTTTGCATATTCTCAAAAGGCAAAGGGTTTAGCCTTGAGGAGTGAAGAGATCAGCCCAGGCTCCACTGTCAGCATTTGACATCGGTCCTCTAAGTATCACAAACTTGAGAGTTCTCTGACTCTGAAAAGCATCCCACTCAGAGGGATATTGCTGGTCACAGACCACTGTGGTATAGGAGACCTCAAAGGGTCTCACTTTGGACCGCTCTTTATAGGTTTGAAATGGAATTGTCTTTATTCATATTAACTTTCCATCCTGCCTGCAATTTCGGTCAGTAACTTTCCTTGAAAGTTTGGTAAAAATGTTGGTCCACTTGTTACACAAGGCAAGAAAAATGTGTTTCCCAGGTCATTCATTAAAAAAGAGGAGCTTATTAGTCAGGACAATTTCCTGGGAGCAGACAGGGTTTCTGATGAATTCAAGAGGAACTGAGCCCAGCTGCTCTTCATCAAGGCCAAGGCTTAATGACCCTTTCTGAGACCATAGCGCATTCCAGTGTGGTGGCCTTGGGAAAATGTTGTACCACCAGAAGGAGCCTGGCTTCTCTCTCTCACCTATTTACTCTTATAAATTTGTGTAATTCCTTTTGTAAAGAGCTTTTGAGACAGTTAAGCTAGTTTTTCTTTTCAAGCGTTAGGCTGCAAGAAATGCAACTACTCTTTTAATAAAATCTAGTATTTCTATTTCTATTTTATTAAAATCATCCCTTGGCAAAAAAAAAATCATCCCTGCCCCTTACCTCAGACAATTCTGAATTTATAATTCTATTCCTTGATCACACAGAAACATTAACGAGGACAAGGCTCAACTCAGCCACTGAACTGCCCTGTGGTTTTCAAGAGGCCTGTTCTTTGCAAACACCTACCATGGCACAATTCCCTTAGGAGAAATATGAATTAGGGAGAAGAAAAAGAGTTGCACCAAACTGGGAAAGATGGGAGAAGTTATAGTTTACTTTTATTTTTGTTTTTCTCCAATACATCTTCATCTTCAGCCTGTGTCCAAAAGCACATATGTTGCGCATTGTATGACTTTTACTGCAAGCTACAAGCTGGGTTAACTCAAAGAGTAGTTACTAGTGGTGCAAAAGACACTTTTTGCCACTTCTAATCCACATTTCCCAAACCAAATTGCTCCTATTGTCCTTCTCCTAGCCTGGATGAGCTTATAGACCAATATGCTACAACCCACACAAACACACAAAAGTAAAGAGAAGAGGTAGTACCAGCCCTGCAGTCTCCCACATCCTGCTCAAGCCCTCTTCTCCAACTGCAGCTTGGCAGTTTCCACTCACACAAACCTAATCAACTCACTGGCTCCCAGCATAGGCTATCCCTGCAAACAAAAAGGGGTGGAGTGGTGGCAAGTATGAGGCAGGGAGGCTGATGGAGAAAGCTGGATTTGCACTATATTTGGACATGTAGTGTCCACCTCCACCAGCAGTGTAGCAGCTACCATCCTGCAAGCACCCCCAGAGGCCAGATCCCATCACTCAAGGATTTCCATCCACTTCAAATCACAAAAAATGCAAGGTGGGTATCTTGGCTTTGCTCTCACTAAATGCCACAAGAAGCATCACTGCTTGTTCCTCCTTAGCACTTCAGTCATGCCTCTGAAGGGCTATCAATAATTTTTATGTGAACACGCAGTCATACAGATCAATAAAGAGAATATCAAGCCTTAAAAAAAGAAAAAAACCAAAACCAAAACAGGGGTGACTTTTCAGGTGGATCAGTTTGCTGTATTCTAAGACAATAAGCTTCTCATACATATTTCTAAATAAGAATGAAGTTAAGAGAGAAACAAAAAAAAATCTTGTCTAGGATCCTGAGCCTCAGTTAAATCCTAACTTTCAACACATTGTTGTTGTACAACCACATAATAAAATATTTAATAATAGGAATTCTAATTAAACAAAATGGACTTCATATTGTAGTACATAAAATGAGATTGCTTGGGGTTAAGTTTCCTTACAGAATACTAGAAATAAATTGTGTAGGTTTAAGTTTAATTGACATTTGCTTACTTACAGCTTAGCATGAGTGGGCCTCTCCTCAAAGCTTGACATAGGTGAACTTCAAATGAACTCTGTTAGCATGAGTGGCTGAGCTGCAGAGTAAATAGAGAAAGACTGGTTATATTCAGAGAAGGACTGAGACCCTGGAGGGCCCCAAGTCTAATCCAAGCTGAAAAATAAGAACTAATGACCTGCTCATGTGGACATGGAGAAAGAATACAACGAGGTATTCTTTCAATGATTAGAGGACCATAGACCATTAATCACCATTGGTTCAAGAGGCATACGCAGAGTGCATATAGAGAGCATGAAGATCAAGTGAATAGGCTGTAAGGATATTAAGCCCCAGACATTTCTTTGTTCAGGGTCTCTCTTTGGAGGCACCAAGCTCAAGCTGAAATAAACTGACTCTGCCTCAGAAACTAGGGTCCAAACTCTACTTTAACAAATTTCAGGGATTAAGCATATTTGTCCCTAGTTGGCATACACAGACAAAGATCTTATACATGGAGAATCATTAGTCAGTTTATCTTGTACATTTGTTAAAGGTTCAAAACAACAAAAAAGTTTGGTGGGGGGAGGGGTCCTTAGGGAATTCTTCTCTCCCTACACAGAGGTTTTGGGAGCTGAAGGGCCAGGACCAAGAAAAAAGGTGTGGTTGATGATTCTGGATTCCAACATAATGGTAGAGGGAGGTGAGAAAGAGGGAAAGGTTTTTTCCTGTGTAGTGGCCTTCATTTCATTTTGGGTACCCACTGTGACCGGAAGCCATCATTTGCTGAGCTGGTGAGAGCTCCTTCTGGCTCTGCTCCTCCTCCTTCCCCCTCCAACTATGAGCACCCTGAGCTTCAGAGAGAGAGGGAGAGGAGGGTTGTGGCTGTTTTCTGGATACACTGCAGACCTTTTTTTCCTCAGGGACCAACTACAGCTGCACTGGGATTGCTGATAACCACCACCACCACCCAGCTTCCAGCATTTCCTTCATTGAACAAAGGACAAGGAGAGAGCCTGCTCTTCCCCCCAGAAAAAGTTCCATCATGTCCCCACATAAGTTATAAGGCCGGCACCTTTTTTCCCCTGCGTTTTGTCTCTGCCTCGCTGGGAAAAGACTTGCGGCTAGCTGATGTGCAACACTGCCACCTGCTGTCTATAAATATAATTGCACCAGGAAGAAACTACTGTCCTGAGGTGGTTTTGGTACGGTGGGGAGCGGCTTGACCTGGTCTGTTTATAATTATATACCTATATCTATATCTCTCTATATATATGGTAGTTAAGAACAGTTATCCTTTTTCTATACATTTTCTAATTAAAGGCCTTTTAAATTTAATAAGGAGTGAAGTAGTTATTGAGAAGAAGTCCCCTTTTCTAGTCTTGGTGGACACTGGTTTCCTTTAAACCAGGACAATTTAAAAAATCCAAATAATTAAAAAGCATAGTAAAAATGATCAGAAACATTTCTTAATTACCAACTCAATTCATTCTAGAATCAGAAATATATATAAAAGAATTAGTAATCATGAAGACACATTTCTATTGCAAATTTTTCTAAGAAAACTATAATGTAGAGAGAATCACAGGAATTATCTTCACACATTTTTTCACATATAACCATTGACATGCATGAACAATGCACATTTGTGCAAAATGTGTACAAATACAAATACATGAAAATCAGTTTCTTAAGGGTAGAATGACATCTAATTTCTCTTGCAAAAGTAAGTTACTTCATTTCAAAGATTGGATCAAATTGGAAAATCAATGTTTTGGCCTTGAAAATGCCAAATCCATCTAGAGATGTGCTCCAGGTAGAGGGAGGATATTGACCACTTTGCTGGAAATTTCTGCAGGTGTCATGGATTTTAATTATGGTCTCACAGATAATATATTGTGGCTGAAAGTTAACAGTGACTTGTTATTATGCTGATCTGTTATTTAAGATTTTAATCCTCAAAGATGTATAAAATACAATTGACTAAACTTTGCACGATTTTGCATTCTGTAGAGGATAGTTGTTGCTTGAAATTAAATCAAACACTTCATCCTAGAAGGGGTTTAGGATTTGTATGTTGTTGCATCTGCTGGTTACATGTTGGGTTGGAATGTGGCCTGGATTAGTATTCCATTTTGATTGTACCTGAGGGAAAAAAAAAACTTGAGAAAGAAGACAAATTCTTCATTTTACTGTTGGTCTGTATGTTGATGGAAATTTTGCTGTCAGTGCAGATGTATCATGCCTCTTATGAACAGTGGATTTCCTTCTCCTTTGTTTTAAGGAAAATATATCTGTTTTTTCACTTCTCTAAGGAAATGTTAAATCACTTACCTTATTTTCATGATATTGCCCAAATCTCAATTCCTTATCAATTTTTATCAAATTGTATTTGTTTTCATTGGAAATGGCCAAAGGATAATTTTAAATGTGTTACCTAGGGACCCCAGGGAAAACAGAACAACTGGTAGAAAATTCATATTTTAAATTAATAATATTTAAATTAAAAACAAGCCATAGCCTATTTATTGCCTTTTAGGACAGTTCAGGGATGCCATTAAAATATCTTTTGTAACTATGACTACAACCATTAAACTACCCACTAACTTATTTTACATATCCAATAAATACTTAATCACATTTTTATGTATGAGACATTGGCTAGTAAAGAAGCAAAAGAACACTTCCATTTTTAGATAGATAGATAGATAGATAGATAGATAGATAGATAGATAGATAGATAGACAGATACGCACACACTTATTATTTTTTTGTTATATATGTACATAATATAATCTGGTAGAACGATTAACATATCTTGATCTCTGCATCCCTCTTGGTTTCAATATCATCATTGCTGAAAAGGTAGCAGAGGTTTCAGAGGGAAATGAAATAAAACAAAAAACCTAAACAGCAGAAACCAAATCAAAATTTATGAAAAAGATAATGATCATATCTGCCAATTAAAAAGCATTATTTGCCTCAATTATGCCTCACCATGACTGTCCCATTCATCTACACACAGAGACATGTTTAGCAACTCCTTTTATGTAAATAGAAGAAATTTCATACTGAATTTTACTAGTTACTGAGAATAGAAGAATTGTAATCTCCATAGTCACCAACTTGACCTAAAGGACCTAAACTTCTATATTATTTTCATTTAACATGGCTTGATTATTTTATTATCTTTTTTTTTTAACTTGTGTTCAGTTTCAAGACGTGTGATCTGATCTTTTATCTAAAAATTTCCTTAGTCTTCTGTATAAACATTTTGGGTAGCTTTGCAAAACTTGGTTAGACTTTGCTTTTGACTTCAGAGCTTGGTGTATGCTAATGTCAGTCAATACAGAAATTGGCACCTTTTTTTAATTAATTTTGTTAGGCCAAAGATAGATGCTGTTTGAGACAGGTAACACCAGAGTGAAGCTTAAAAAATGTCACTGTGTGACTTCTCTAACCTAGAACTATAGCCTAATGATATAGTGTCATCCACAGATTCACTTTTTCTGTATTTATCAAGACACTATTATAGTTCTATTTCAATGCATTAACATGAGAGATGTGTTCTCTGCTTGGTGCTATGACAAGTTAGTAGTGATACATACCATACAAGTCTGGATTACTCAGCTCTTAAAGTCCACACAGAGGAGAGTGTGCCACTTCTACAGCTGAATACCATCCTCTTGTATGAAAGATTTATTTGCTGTTTGTGAGCCACAGAATCAAACAAGGCCAAAACCAAAACTGCCAAGTGTCTGTCTCATGTCCTGTAAACTAAAAATATATAAAATAAAAACAGTTTGCTTTTCCTGTAATCACGATATCTTCAGTCTCTTTTGGTGTGTCTATTAACACAGAGCTCCTTTGCATCACTTGCTGTAATATCTAACAGGAAATAATGGACTACTTTGCTTGGAAGTGTTCCTGACAGCTTATTTAAATGGCATGTAGCTCTCAGAAATTTTGCTTTCATAGCAGAGCATTGAATGTGTATACAGACACTCAGGTAAGCCCTGTAGCAAGATTAGTCTTCCAACAGCTGCTTAAGTACTTCCTTCAACTTAAAATTAAGACGTTTGGAATTAAATTCTATGCAGCTACCTTTAGTGAAATCTAGCTTTATTGGAGATAACAACTAAATAGGTTTCTTCCCCACATGACTCATTTTAGTACAAGGGATGAAAAAACAAAGTATTTGCTAACATTCTCGACATTTTGAATTTTCTAGCAGCTTTTGAAATACAAAATACGATGCTTCAAATCTTAGTACTTTCTGTCCTTATTTTATCTGTTAACTTTATATCACAAAAACATATAACACTGTTGTACTCCATCAAATATAAGAAAAGAACAATAGGTGATCAAAAGGGCTGATGCCCATGTGGAAGAACAGCAGGGCCATAGCACAGCAGAATGCAACCCATATGTGATCAGTCCTCTCTGCTTGTTCAAAATAAGCAGTGTGTGGTCTCTGACTTTTTGTTCATTCAGTACAGAGTAGAAAGGAGGAGCAGAGGCTGCAAGTGAGATTACTGGTCACAAATACTTGATGAGGCAGGGTGCTTTGTCCACCTTTCTCACAAGCAGTCACAAGTGCACAGTAAGCCATATCATGTTTTGGCATTGGGTATTTTGTGTGATAAAAGAGAAATTGAAACGTGTTCCCTGCTGTGTTTCCATATCACTACAACACAGTTGTCAGATTTTGCCTATGCTTTGCCAAAAAAAATAAAAGCCCACAATGTAATTTATTATATCTTCTAGCTTCCCTGAGATATCCATGTGAAGATTTGGTATAATTCTCAGATGTAATACTCTGTTTTTCAAAGAGTAACAAATGTACAGGTGTACCAACAAAGATGCTTGAAGCTGTCATTGGTTATCACATTTAATAATTTTTTCATTCTAAATAGAGCACTCTGATTGTAATAAAAGAAGATTAACTTATTTCCCTTTCTGATACTGGTCAGACTCCTGAGACAAAAGGTCTTCTTTCAGTTGCTGTCACTACTTACTGCATATCCTCTTGCTATTTTATTGTTCTCCAGTATGAAATTGGAAAAATACATAGGATTGGTAGAAATATTCTAATTCTCCTTAAAATCCAAGATGTCTTAACATTCAGGGTATTATGTTGCTACTAAGCTGTTAGATTTGGGTCACTGTGGTATTCCTTTTTGAGATTATATAACCATTCTGACCTGGATTTTGATAATACAGGGATTTTCCATAGCAGTTCCTGTAGTTGGCAAGCTGCAATGTGTTAATTTTAACATGCCTCAACACTTTATTTTTAAAATACTTGATGGAACTTGGGAAAATTACTGGGAAATTTTTCACAGCATGCTTTCAAACAGTATACATCACCTTCAAAACAAAAATGGCAATTTACCCTACCTGCTTTGAGGTATATGAATGGGAAGGTAAAATGTGTCTAGCAAATACCTATTTGAGTCTGTTTAACTACAGCATATGCAAATAAGGAAAAAATTTACTATAGCAGTAAGGAGAAAGTCAATATTGTATTGTTTTGGATAATATGCTTAATTGGTGAAGACACCAGAACTGTAATACACTGCAGCTATCCTTTTATTTCATCTAGAAACCACACTGTGATAGTTCTTCGTTAAATATAACAAAATACTTGGTCTTGGTGTGTGAGCAGCTCCACTGGGCAAAATGAGAATTTACTTTCCTGTATTATGGTATGGAAGCTATAATTCATAAAGCTTTATGAGATAAAAATATGAAAAAGAAGGAAATGTCAGAGTTACCAAGGTTATTTGCTATATAAGAAAGACTGCATCTCTTTACACATCTATGTTTACCAAATGTGAGCTTAATATTACAACAAGATCTTGCTCTAATAACAGGTTTATGGAACACTGAACATGCGGTTTAGGAGGAAACAGAAATAAAAATGGTGCAACATACTGTACTAAGAAAGATAAGAAAAGAAAACCACCTCTTCACACACATTCACTTTTCTCATTTCACTGGAACAGTTTCTTAAAAATTTCACTGAGAACAGATAGTTGCTAAAGAAAAATTACTGACGCAGCATTAGAAGGTAGGACTGTCAAACTCAGCATTACATATATATTTGTGCTTCTCTTTGTTGGCTGAAAATCTGAATTCTTACTAATTCATTGATAAGACTCTCATATTCACAAATTCATGAATGACAGCTAAAGTAAGAAAACCCAACACATACCATGAAACTCACAATGAATTGTCTCAGGCATGACTGTAGGGGCTCAAAACAATAGCTGTTTTTCCCAGGTGTAAGAATTTACAAGAATTTACTTCAAAGACCCAAGATTTTCACTAGGAAATCAGCCAAAGGTTATATACTGCATTGGTACATATTTTACATAAATTTGGCAAAATTACAGAAGGGAACTGCTACTACACTTGGACACCTAAAGATTTATGAAACTGCACGCATCAACTGTGTTTAATTTTGTTATCTAAATCAATGTTAAGATTAGATCTACAGAATCTGTCCTTTTCTACAACTAAAGACTTTCAGCTGTAGAGATGGCATCTTCCTAACTTTTTTTTACAGTTCAATTTTATATATTCATATGTAACACTAACCACATTGCTTCAGGGAATTTTGCATTATTACCAGCTTGATACATTTCAGCGTGTCTCTTATTAGACTGCAAATACATCCAAGTGTAACTGCAGGTGTAGAAAATTACCTGATTTCTTGTATAGAAAACAATCTCCTTTTTAAAAGTCTGAAGTTGCACTGCTTGCTCTAGTTGCTAAAATTCTTGAAAGTGATTGCCCTGTCTGCCTGGGTATATTAGCATCCAGCTGCAAAGCCACAGGGATGGAGACAAGAAAAGAGCCTGTTTCATTGCACTATTGTCAAATGGGCACCAAGTTGTTTTCTATGGGATGCAGCTCATTACAGGACATAACAGAATATAGAATCTGGATTTCTAAAGTATTAGAGACTCAAAAATATGTACTGAATATATACCCTCAGCTCATCATTTATTTTAAGTAAGCACTGCCTTTAAAATTCTCAGGGTGAGCTCATGTAGAATCTCCCAATGCAAATGCCTCAAACACATAAATGGCATCAAGAAGTAATAAATATATATATGCTAACCAAGTGTGACTTTCCATTGCAGAGAAAAATGACAGTTGCCAAGGGGACATAATTTTGCTCCCAGTGGTATCCATATATGTGCATGACTTTGGGGTAAAAAGAAAAACAATGAAACAGAAATTGACTGTTTTGCCATGAAAACACATTTAAAAGAATTTCAGAGTGTTAAGGGGTTTAGTAGCAGTGTTTGGGGATTTTTCTGTCCTTTACGTATGGCAAAGACTATTTATTATAAATTGATTTTTCATTTCTTAGGACTGTTTTTTGAAAAATAAGAATGAAATATGAAAATGTCAGAGGGGACACCAAGGACATGGTTAACTACAACTGCTTTATTTATTTTCATTGCACTCTTGCTCTAACTTACTAAGAAGTTACATCCTTCTAGATATTATTCAAGCAGACCCATACTTTGAAGAACTTTAAAAAAATCCTTCTCTCTGTAGAGTCTTCTGGATTTGAAGAGCCATTTCACCATTTTCTTTGCAGAACAATCACTTAGATGTTGTGTTAAGGACTTTAGTGTGGCCACACAGCCTTTATTTTTTTTTTTCAGATGAGCAGATCAAAAGGATTGCCCCTTTAATTACTATTTTAACATCTGCATTGAAGTGGATCAACTCTTCATTTGCTGTATCCATACAATTTTACTACAGATCTGTACTGCAGAACATTGCAGGCATGGTATTATATTTAGAAGACCAATAACTCCCACAGACAATATTAGCAGTCAGATGTACTCAGAGGTTCTCTTTTATTTAATTCCATGGGTTTACTCTGTGACTAATAAAATTATGCAAAATCACAGTACATCAAAAGATGCAATTACCTTAAATTAAGTACTCTGCCGTAATGCAGAAAAAATCCTTAACCAGATAACATTCCGCATCAAAGTCACTTTAGAAATAAATGTGTCATTTTAGGAAAGGAATTTGTAAACTAACAACTTGGAAGCCATAGAGAGAAATGCTCTTCCAAATAAAAATTTCTAAAATCTCATTTTTTCGTCATTCTAAGAATCTGCTACAGTAACAATAAACATTTTCCTCATATACTCTTCTTTATATATGATTTACATACTGGTTTGTTTTGTGCTTTCTAAATTTATTGTCTTTCCTTTTTCTTCTGCAGAAAAGAGGAGAAGTTCACAAGTGTAATTCTAGTCCCTTACCTCATTCTTGACAGAATGAAGAGTGAAAGTGTATCTCTCCCTCCCAGGTGAATGTAGTGGGTCTGGCTGAGCTGGAATTTATTTTCCCATAGTAACCCTCACAGTGCCATGCTCTGCATTGGTGACTAGAGGAGTGTTGATAACACACCCATGTTTTGGCTACTGCTGAGCACAGGACTGTAACATTCCTTCTTCAATTGAGGGTGAGATTGTGGGAGGGGACACAGGTAGGCCAGCTGACCCTCACTGACCAAGGGGAAATTCCATATCATGATGTCAACTGAAATATAAAAGCTGAGGCAAGGAGCAGGAATGGAGGCATCCATTGTCTCGTAATGGCTGCCTGCTGAAAACCATTATACATGCTGGAGTGGCCAATCATCACTGCTTATGGGAAGTAGAGATTAGCTGCTAGCTTCCTCTTTGTGTGTGCACACTGCTTTCATTTTTTTTCTTTTCGCATAGACATAAACTGCCTTATCGCAACCCACAATTTGCATTGGGTTTTTATTCCTTTCCACCTTACTTTCTCCCCTGTCTGGCTGGGAAGGGGAGTGATAGAGCAGCTGCGTGGCCACCTGGTGTTCAACCAAGGTGAACCTACCACAGTCCTTTTTGGCACCCAGTGTGGGGCTACAGTGGCTACAGAGAAATTCAAACAATTATCTACCCTGCCTGGCCTCTCAGAAGATCTTTCTATTTTGGGATTGATTGTTGCGATGCAAGGACCAGTAAGTGCCAATTGCCACCACAACTGTGCATCAACAACAATACTGAAAGAACCGTGATGCTGTGATCCCCATCCATAAGATGATCCAAAAGCTAGAGATCCAAGGGGGGGGGTCAGCAAGACCCACTCACCCTTCAACAGCCCCATCTGCACTTTACGTAAGTCTGACGGAGGATGGAGATTGACTGTGGACTATTGTGGCTTGAATGAGGTTACCCCACCACTGAGTGCTGCTGTGCCAGGCATGCTGGAGCTCCAGAATGAACTGGAGTCCAAGGCAGTGAAGTGGCATGCCACCACTGATATTACAGATGTGTTCTTCTCCATTCCCCTGGCAGCAGAGTGCAGACTGCCATTCACTTTCATCTGGAGGGGCGTGCGGTACACCTGGAACCAGCTTCCACTGGGATGGTAACACAGTCCCGTCACTTGCCATGGATTGATCCAGGCTACTAGAGAAGAGTGAGGCTCCAGAACACCTACAATATGTTGATGACATCATTGTATTGGGGACACAAAAGAGGAAGCTTTTGAGAAAGAAAAGAAGATATCCAGATTCTCCTCAGAGCTGGTTTTGCCATAAAAAAGAGTAAAGTCAAGGGACCTGACAGAGAGATCCTGAGGGTGAAGTGGCACGATGGATGTCATCAGATCCCAACGGAAGACGTCAACAGTAATGTGCAGACCATTCACCTTGCTAGAGGTGAAGATATGACCTGATGATATGGCACCTCACCTTATCTTGATTGAGAAGATAAAATTGAATTTCTTACTTTGGTATGTGAGGTAAAATAGTTTTAGAGATGTTGTGAATAGAAACTCACAAACCTGTTACTGACCATCATTACTTTTAGGAAAAAGTCTGAAAGTGTATGGCTTTAACGGAGACACTTCAACAGTCGGAAAATTAGATGCATCCAGACACTTGATACTTGTGAAAGCTGTCCTCCAACTACTTTGCCTGGGTGTTATTCCAAACTTCAGTACTTGGTCCCTCTGCAGCCTGATGACTGAAGATTTTGTCTTAAGCTTGTAGAAACTATAGGTGCATATCACATTATCTTTCAAATAATTTTTCTCTTCTTTTCCAAGAAAGCTCTCTTCATCCTTTTAAACAGCTCTGCACTGGTCCTTAGAGAATGGTTCATAATGGACCCATGGATCCTTCCTTAGAGGTAGAAAGTAATTAGAGTACCTTATGAACTGCAGATAAGGTTAGTTTATTCCTAAATATACTACTTTGCACTTACTAGTACTGAATGAGATTTGCCCTATCACTGGTAGTCATGATGCATAAAAATTTTTTCTTTAGATCTTCCTGGAAGATTTCAATGTAACTGTTTGTATAATTTAGTACCGCCTCTGAAGAACTAGTGCAGAAGGTATCTAGTTTTCCTGCATAATTTCAGATTTCTCTACCCAAGCACAAGCCTAGACCCTGTCAGGCATTGAATTTGATCAAGATAACTTATATTATAAGGAAAAACAACCCTAGAAATAATATCACTGAGGAATTTGTAAATGTTCTGTTCCTAAATATGCTGCATTTATGGTGGTTTTGTCCGAGAAATGGTACCAAAAGTCCCAAACCCCCAAGATTATACCTGCTTAGGTTCAGTTGGAAATGCCCAGTACCTGCCTCAGGGCAGGGAGTTTCATAATGGCTGAATTAACTGTGTGAGTCATGGGAGTTTTTTGGAATCTTTGATGGTCTAGGTCATTGCAACTGCCTATTGTGCCAGTCCCTCATGGCCCATTAGTGGATATGACCCCTCAGACTGAGTGTGAAGGTGCTAATGCCGCCCCGAGGGGAGTCACTGGTGTGAAGACAGAGGCATTCCCATGCCTTACAGGGTGTTATAAGACCCAGCTTGTAGCCTGAGGTATTTCCATGGATACCCTCTTGTTGCTGGCCAGAAGCTTGAGTGTCCTCATGAGGTTGTGTGCTATGCTGGTGGTGGTATGTGCTTCTGGTAGGGTCGCCCATGCCAGACAGGTTTTAACTGAAGAATCAGACAAAGAGTGTCCACAGGCAAGATGGGCTCGCTAGCTCCCTGGCAACCATTCTAGGGAGAAGGACAACACTAACTCCAAACCTGGGCAGATGGAGCTCTCTCAGCCCTGTAAGGCCGTCCATCTAAAGAAGAATAATCTAACTAAACCTACATCCTTGGGACTTTGCTATCACTGTCCGAGCTCACTAGGCCCTGGCAGATGAACCTTAGGAGTAATGAGTGGGGCCAGTTCTGTGCACGCTGTGCCTCACCTAAACAATCCACTGTGCAGGCTCGAAGGGTTCACCCACATCGCAAAGCCCTGTAGCGTCAGGTGAAGGTTGAAATGGCATGTGATAGGAAGCACTGGAAGCCACAGACCCAACCCTGCATGCAGGCGGTTCAGGACAATTGTCGCTCAAGACTGACCCTGGAGGTGACAGTCTGGTTCAGCAGCATCATGAAACAGGTTTATTTCAAGGAGAGCACTGCTTGCTCCATGCGGGGAGTGGCCTAGAAAAGATGGCCTAAGCAAAGCTCACATAAACACCTCAGCCGGTTGAATAACCATGGCCAATGGGCAACTTCTGATGTGGCCAAACAACAAAGAGACACCTGCCTCCAACGGTGTGTTCAAATTGATACTTGCATGTTGGAACATCAGAACCATGCTTGATACTGCGGATAGTGGACATCCTGAGCATTGTTCTGCTCTAATTGCCCATGAACTGTCATGACTCAACATCAACATTGCTGCTCTCAGTGAAGTTCATCTTCATGAGGAAGGCAGTCTTAAAGAACATGGTGCTGGCTACACACTGTACTGGTCAGGCAAACCCAAAATTGAAAGTCACCTTTCAGGAGTTGGCTTCATGATTAAAAACTCCATTGAAAATCTGCTGACAGGTCATTCTGATTGCATTATGTCCTTATGCCTTCCACTACACAACAAGCAACATGTTGTTCTTTTTAGTGTATATGCCCCAACTCTCCATGTTGACCCAGTGGAAAAAGACAAATTCTACACTGACCTGCACCACCTTACCCAAAATGTTCCTGCAGATGATAATACCAAAATCCTTGGTGACTTCAGTGCCAGAGTAGGAAAGAACTCTGAAGTTTGGAAAGGCGTCCTGGGCAAGCATGGTGTTGGGTGACCCCAGAGGATTCTATGAGGGCCTAAAAGCAGTGTATGGACCCACACACCAGGTTCAAAGCCCCTTACTTAGTGCAGATGGTCAAATGCTTCTCACAGATAAAATCCCTATCCTGAGCCAGTGGTCTGAATGTTTTCAGACTCTCTTCAGTGCCAACCATGTAGTCCAAGGCTCAGCAATTCAGCACATTACACAACAACCGAAAACCTGAAAAACAAATTGGATATAGCCCCTAATATGGGAGAGACACTTAAGGCCATAAGGCAGATGAAAACTGGCAAGACAGTTGGGGTTGATGGAATTCCACCTGAAGTCTGGAAGTATGGAGGTCAAGCACTCCATGCTAATTTTCACAAGCTCATTGTGCATTGCTGGAACAAGGGGAACTACCACCAGATCTCCGTGACGCAGTCATCGTCACCCCGTACAAGAAGAAAGGAGAAAAATCAGACTGCTCAAATTACCGAGGTATTACTTTACTCTCCATTGCTGGTAAAATCCTTGCAAGAATACTTCTGAACAGATTAGTACCTGATATCACAGAAGAACTTCTACCTGAAATCCAGTGTGGTTTCAGAGCCAACAGGAGTACCACAGACATGGTATGTGTTCTCAGACAAGTGCAAGAGAAGTGTAGGGAACAGAACAAAGGTCTCTATGTAATCTTTGTTGACCTCACCAAAGCTTTTGATACTGTAAGCAGAAAAGGCCTGTGGCAGACCTTGGAACATTTAGGATGTCTCCCCAAGTTCCTCAAAATGATCATCCTGCTACATGAGGATCAGCATAGACAAGCCAGATATGGTGATGCACTCTTTGAGCCCTTTCCAATAACCAGTGGTGTGAAACAAGGTTGCATTCTTGCACCAACTCTATTCACAATCTTCTTCAGCGTAATGGTCCAAAGAGCCACAGCAGACCTTGATGAAGACAATGGTATTTACATCCGATATCGTACTGATGGAAGCCTATTCAACCTAAGGTGACTGCAGGCCCACACCAAGACCCTGAATCACCTTGTCCACGAACTGCTTTTTGCTGACGATGCCACCCTCATTGCTCACACAGAAGCAGCTCTGCAGCTCTTAACATCCTGCTTTGCAGAGGCTGCTGAGCTTTTTGGGCTGGAAGTGAGCTTGAAGAAGACAGAAGTTCTCTACCAACCTGCACCTCAGGAAGTCTTCCATCATCCTCACATCACCGTAGATGAATCATAGCTTAATTCAGTCCAGCAGTTCACCTACCTGGGAACATAATTTCCTCAGACAGTAAGACTGACAAAGAGATAGACGACAGGTTGGCAAAGGCATACAGAGCTTTTAGAAAACTCCACAACAGTCTGGTGCAATAAATACCTGAAGAAAAGTACAAAGATCAGTGTCTACAGAGCCATTGTTCTGCCTACTCTTTTATATAGGTCTGAATCCTGGGTCATCTACTGCCACCACTTACAACTCCTCAAACGCTTCCATCAGCACTGCCTCTGTACAATCCTAAACATCCACTGGTCTGATTACGTGACTAACGTGTCTGATCTTTAACAGGCAGGGGTCACCAGTATCGAGGCCATGCTGATGAGAACGCAGCTGCGCTGGGCAGAGCACGTCTCCAGGATGGAGAATCACTGCCTTCTGAAGATTGTGCTCTGCTGTGAACTCACCACTGGCTGCCACAAGAGAGGAGCCCCGAAGAGGAGGTACAAGGACTCCCTGAAACAACACCTCAGCCTTGGCCATATTGACTGCCATGCATGGTCCACTCTGGCCTCCAATCAGGATTCATGGAGACACACCATTCATGACATTGTTGTTTCCTTTGAGAATGCACGCAGAATCAGTCTAGAGGAGAAAAGACAATGCCGAAAGAACTGTTCCTTGCCAATATCGCCAAAGGAGACTGTCTGCTGTGCCTTTTGCGACTGGACTTGCCTATCCTGCATTGGCCTTTTTAGCCTCCAGCATGCTTGCAGTAAGTGTGGGTAGCCTCCTTCCCAAATCTTTGTTTGTGAAGCCTAGCCATGGTGATGATGATGATGTAGTCTGAGGTGTCAGGTGTGTCCTGGGCAGCTGCTGCAAGCTATCTATTATTAATAGTTCATGAGAAATTACAGACATGGTGTAGAACACACAATATTGGTTACATCCACACAATGATAAACTGGTCCTGGCTGCTGTAAGTAGGACACTATGCTTTTTAATGTCTTTTTAATTCTTCATTGAGTCATGATGTACTTACCCTTCCTGTAATAAGGAAGGGCATTACTCTGGAAAAATCAGAGACGCAAGTTAAATGCATCAGCAGTCTGGCTGATATTTTGGGTAAATCACTTCATACAAAGGTACTATTACTTTTTCAATTGCTGTTCTAAAGATGTGTCTCCTTAATTGTCTCTCCTAGATTTTCTGTAGAATAAGAACTTTAGCTATAATCTACTCAAGTGCTTTAATTTCCAACCACTTGTTTCTCCAATGTAGATGCATTATCTATGTAAGTAGCTTTGTCAGATTAGAACAAAGATATATAAAGACTTTTTATGTGTATATAGCCCTAGATTCCCATGTTTAGCAGGTGATTGGAGAAGATAACCTCCAGAGATTCCACCAGCCTCAAACAGTCTGCAATTCTGTAATACATGTGTGTGTTTTAAGGGGAAAAATATACATCTAACCAAAAAAATTAATTCCACTTTGGCTGATCCTGCTTAAGCAGGGAGTTGGACTAAATGATCTCCAAAGATTCTTTTCAACTTCAGTCACACTGTGTTTCTGTGATTACTGTTTACAAGCAGTCACTTTTAAATCATCATTTTCAACTCATTTTAATATTTTTAATAAGAAGTGTCAAGAGCCATTCCTCAAGTACAGCACATAATGTGAGAAATTTTAATAAAGACAAAGACAATGCATGCAGTAGCCTCTTGACAGAAGGAAATATGTCAGAATGCATTATGGTCTTTTAACAGAGTTTGAACCGGAGAACATGACTTCATGCAATACTAAATATAATATGAAAAGAAAAGAAACAGCTCATCAGATGCAATTTTCTTAAGTTAATCCTCAGTCTTGGGAATTTGATGTTGTTCCAGTTTCTGCTTACTCCAGGTGAAAACCCTACAATCACATAATGGTTAAAACCATAATCACACTGGTCCTGGTCATCTTTTACAGTGTTGCCTTAAGAGACTGCAGAAAACAGGACTTCAGCCAACTTAGTGTATGAGTTAAGATAAAAGGGTAGGTCCTTTAATTCCAAGCCTAGGGCCTACAGGAATGCACATAGACGCCTCTGCCTGAACACTGGTTCCATGGGTTTTATAATAATGTTCATCCAATCCCTGTTCACCCATTCCCTGGTTCTGGCCCCTCCTGCCCCCTGGCATATCTCATCAGGAATTGAATCTGGGGGAGCCTGAGACCCTTCCTTCATCATTCTTGTCTTCCTCATAGCATGTAGGAATCCTTGGAGGCTTTCCAGTGTTCTGGGCTTTGAGGTCACTCTGCCTATGTTTATGTCTTGTGGTGAAGGTCTTGAGGTGTTTTTCAGCACTTCCACCTTGAAAACAAGACTAAACAGCTGATGGAATTTTGAAGAGGTTGATATATGATGGGGTTGGCATGTATAAATGTTGAACTACTGGGGATACTTTTACTGGTACATTAAAATCTACATTCACTACAGTTACTTTGAATTCCATAAAAATTAAAAAATCAAAAATAAAAAACCTCCGAGGCATCAACAGTATGCATGATTCTATGACGGTAACACTTTGTTCTTTGTTACACAGTGAAACGCAATGACATAAGGCCCAGTAGCCTGCTGAAGAGTAGCTCTCCTACAAATAAAGGAAAAACATGTATTTATTGTTCTTTAGTGCAGATCATTATACTGCACTAAAACACATAACAGCAACCAACACTTAGGTTACAATTTCATTCTGGCTGTCCCTTTTCAATTTCTATTAATTTTCTCATGTCTTAATGCATTCATGAATATTTTAGGAACAATATTACCCGTACTTGGTCTCTATTTAAAGCTTGAATGTTCTTCCACAAGATGAGCAAATGTAGTTCTATTCTAAGTGTGTGATATTTCTCTCCTTTTATATTCCAAACAGAAATATCGTGCTCGGACAAACCCATAACTCAGAAACTAGAAACTCCAATAAAAAGGGAAGTAGTCTATTTCATATATGCCACTTATCAAGTAGTATTTTTAGCATAATAATTGCTTAAATTATCTGCTTCAACACTGACAGAAGTTTTCTTCTGTGATTCAAGCCATTTTCAGGCTCAGTGCTCACTGTTTAGACAAGCAGGATGGGATCAGCTTCATAGAGCAAAATCAACCAAAGAAAGTTCATCTGAAAGTCCATAGTTTTATGAGAGATGGAAAAGTGTAACTCTGCCAATGCCCAGGAGACTCTAGCTTTAATAAGTTCTTCCAAGAGAATTATAAGAATGTCTTAGTTTGAGGGAAAAACCAAAATGTTTAGCAAAAACCAGAGGAGAAGATTCGTCCTCAATAATCACATCACTCCTTATTCAATTTAAGGAAAAGGAACTTTAATTAGAAAATGGATATAAGAAGGATAACTGTTCTTAACTACTACATATATATATATATGTGTGTGTGTGTGTAGATATAGATATAACTGTAAACAGACCAGAGCAAACTACTCCCCCAGCACCAAAAGTAAAAACAAAAGAGAACAAACCCCCAAAGTAGGTTCCTCCTGGAGCAGTTATATTTATGGAGAGTGTCAGTGTCACACACCTCGGCTGGCCACAAGGTGAATTCTCAGTCTTTTCCCAGTGAGGCAGAGACAAGGGATGAACACACACGTGGACTCTCTCCCTCTCTCCTTGTCCTTTGTTCCAAACAAAGAAGGAAAAGCTGGGAGTGAAGGAAATGGTGATAATTCCCAGAAATTTCCTTGCAGTCCAAGTTGGTCCCCAGGGAGAAGAAAAAAAAAGGTCTGCAGTGTGTCCTGAAGCAGCTGTGTCTCTCTTCTCTCTCTCTCTTTCTCTGATGCTCAGGATGCCCAAAGATGGAGGGGGAAAAAGAAAAGAGCACAGCCAGGAAAAGAGTTCTCACCAGCAAGCAGTGGCTCTTTTTATGCAGCTGCCCAAAAAACCCCCCTAAAAAAAACAAACAAAAAAAAAAAAAAACCAAGCCAGCACACAGGGAAGAAGAATGAAAAACCTCTCCCACCCCCAGGTGCTGGGGTTCTGTTTTCTCACCTCCACCCCACCATTCAGCTGGAATCTGAAAATCATCAGCCATCTTTTGTCCTTTGGTCCTTTTTTGTCCCAAACCTTTTGTGTTGGTATGGTGAGAAAAATTCCCTGAAAGGCTCCTGCCAACACCACCTTCCTGTGTTTGAACCATTAACAGAGATCAAAAAGCTTTTTGCAAACAGAAAGATTATTCAAAAAAAGTTCCACAAATGTATTTCAAAACAAGACATAGTAAAATAATTTCCCTACACTTTCTTTTTATCTCTCCCCTGCCACTTAATATTAAAAACTTCAGAGATACAGAGCTCAGGAAACATTCAAATATTACTAGTCTGATGAAATGTCAGCCACTAACTTCCACTAAAGTTTTCAAGAAATTTGTTTTGAACAAATACAGTGAAATGTAGGTAAACCAAATTAGTTACTGAAAGGTCAGGTATTTGGCTTTGAAAGTATTGTAGGAAAAGAATAACCTCTAAAATCCCAACCCAATGGAATATAATTTGGAGAAGCAGCAGTCAGACCAATAACATGAATCTTGCTTCTCTAGCCTCAAAGCTAAGGTGTAAGAGCCTCCAAGGACGGAGATTTGGAGATAATTGTTCACTGAGCGGGCTTCATCCTGCTGTTTGAACAGATTTGAAGTACTGAATGGGAGAGGTGGGTATTTTCTTTGTCTTCTGTGTTAGAAGTGTTCAGCCAAGACTTTCAGATGGGGAAGAAAATTTGTCTGTTAAATGTACAAGAATATTCTGAATGAAAGTCAAAATGTGACTTATGTTTTTTAATGCTCCAACTTCCTGTCGCAGGTTTGTCTTAGCTGTTGCCAACCCTGGACTGGCCCCCCTTCCCCCTCCCAGAACCTTTCCAGTAAAGGAAAGGAAAAAAAAAACTGAAAAGAAATGCACTCTAAAGAAACTGAACTGAATAAAAAGAATAAATTATATTTACTAACATTTACAAACTACACTGTATACACAATACATAAGATCCCACCCCCCAGGGGAGAGGGGAAGGGAGAAAAGGGGATTGATTAGCTGGGAAATAGGGAAGACACTAACCCAACCCAAAGAAACTGAATGAATCAAAACAAACACAATTAAAAACTTCAAGGAAGGGGAACAAGAATGAAACAATCTCACCCAGGACAGGAGAAACACCAGGGACCGGAGGGACCAGACTTCAACCACCTCCCTCCAGCTTCTCAGCCAAGGACCGGGAAGTAAGAACCAAACCACTCCTCCACTGCTACGTGGAAGACACGTGTGGAATACTTGTAACTTCCTTAGATGCAATGGTTACTGAGGAAGCCATGGGTCAAACCATTACATTCTTCACCCCTTATTCCACACTGGTCTTTCCACGCAATCTTTGTATTATTGCATTTGCTTATATCCTATATATATATATATATATATATATATATATATATATACATATAGTCTATATGCGGTCTTTCTAGGCAGATGTCTTGTCGTCAAGGATCAACACCAGCATCAGTTCAGCTTTAGTTCATTGCTTTTTGGTTAGAGTCACAGTTCTAAGTTGAGGCCTAGTCTACAGTTTAGGGCTGCTTTATCGTTGGACATCATGGGATACCAGTACTGGCTTTGTTTGGGTTTTTTCATCTCGTGTCTGGTTTCTTGCAAAACACAACTTAAAGCACATAATTAGTTCTTCCCCAAGGCTAGATTGCCTTGGGGCACACACTGGATCTCACCATTTTTCTTCATTACCTACCAGGTGTTTCCGGACCCTTGGGCAAAAACAATCTCACGAATGGGATTGTCTTGGCTTGAGGGAGGGGTAATCCAGACAGATTTCCCTAACATGCCTCTCAAGTGAATCGCTGGAACTTTGTCTTCATCTACCGTGTGGAGAGATTCTGCTTGGGCAGGACCAGTTCGATTGACAGAGCCTCTGGTGTTAACCAACCAGGTGGCCTTGGCTAAATGCTTATCTCAGTTTTTGAAGGTTCTTCCACCTAGTGCCTTCAGAGTTGTTTTTAACAGTCCGTTGCACCTTTCAACTTTTCTAGCCGCAGGTGCGTGATGTGGAATGTGATATACCCATTCAATACCATGCTCCCGTGCCCAAGTGGCTACTAGATTGTTCTTGAAACGAGTCCCATTATCTGATTCAATGCGATCTGGAGTGCCATGCCTCTACAAGACCTGTTTTTCAAGGCCCAAGATAGTATTTCGGGCTGTTGCATGTGGTACTGAATATGTCTCCAACCATCCAGTGGTCGCTTCCACCATGGTAAGCACATAGCGCTTACCTTGGCTAGTCTGTGGCAATGTGATGTAGTCAACCTGCCAGGCCTCTCCGTATTTATACTTGTTTCAGCGTCCACCATACCAAAGGGGCTTCAATCTTTTTGCCTGCTTAATGGCAGCACAGGTTTCACAATCGCGGATAACCTGGGAAATAGTGTCCATGGTTAAATCCACCCCTTGGTCTCGTGCCCATTTATAGGTTGCGTCTTGGCCTTGATGGCCTGAAGCATCATGGGCCCATTGAGCTAGGAACAATTCTCCCTTTTGCTGCCAATCGAGGTCTACTTGTGACACTTCAATCTGTGCAGCTCGGTCTGCCTGTCTGTTATTATCTTGTTCCTCATTAGCTTGACCTTTGGGCACATGGGCATCTACATGGCGGACTTTCACGTTTAATTTCTTTACTCTGGCAGCAATGTCTTGCCACAGATCTGCAGCCCAGATGGGCTTCCCTCTACACCTCCAATTCATCTTCTCCTACCAGTCTAGCCATTCCTAGAGAGCATTTGTTATCATCTATGAGTCGGTGTACAAGTAGAGCCTTGTTCATCTTTCTCTTTCTGCAATGTTTAGGGCCAATTGGACAGCTTTGAGTTCTGCGAACTGACTCAATTCGCCTTTCTCCTTAGTGGCTTCTGCCACCCGCTGGGTGGGATTCCACACAGCTGCTCTCCACTTCCGGCTCCTCTCTACGATATGGCAAGAACCATCAGTGAAAAGGGCGTAGCGTGTCTCTTCATCTGGCTGCTGATTATATGGTGGAGCTTCTTTAGCTCGACTCACTGACTCTTCTTCTCCTTCATCTGCCAGGCTGAAGTTCTCACCTTTAGGCCAATTGGTTATAATTTCTAGAATTCCAGGGCGATTCGAGCTCTCAATTTGAACACATTGTGTAATCAAAGCAATCCACTTGCTCCATGTGGCATCGGTGGCATGGTGTGTAGGGGGCACTTTTCCTTTGAACATCCAGCTTAACACTGGTAGTCGAGGTGCCAGGAAAAGCTGGGCTTCAGTACCAATTACCTCTGAGGCTGCTCGTATGCCTTCATATGCCGCTAGGATTTTTTTCTCCATAGGGGTGTAATTGGCTTCAGAGCCTTTGTAGTTTCGGCTCCAGAAACCAAGTGGTCGCCCTCGTGTTTCACCAGGCACCTTTTGCCAGAGGCTCCAGGAGGGACCTTTATCTCCAGCTGTGGAATAAAATATATTCTTCACATTTGGTCCCGTCCTGACTGGTCTAAGAGCCACAGCATGTGCGATTTCTTGCTTGATTTGCTTGAAAGCCTGTTGTTGTTCAGGACCCCATTGGAAAATGTTCTTTTTACGGGTCACAAAATAGAGAGGGCTCACGATCTGGCTGTACTCTGGGATGTGCATTTGCCAGAAGCCTATGGCTCCCAGAAACGCTTGGGTCTCTTTCTTGTTAGTCGGTGGAGCCATTGCTACAATCTTATTGATGACATTGGTTGGAATCTGGCGACGTCCATCTTGCCATTTCACCCTAAGGAACTGAATCTCTCTGGCAGGTCCCTTGACCTTGTTCTTTTTGATGGCAAAACCAGCTTTGAGGAGAATCTGAATAATCTTTCGTCCTTTGTCCTTGTTGTTTTCTTCTTTATGGGGGCAATGATAATCTTCCGGTCCATAACTTCAGTTTGAGTTCCCACAGAGCGAATAGGCACTGTATCCGTGTTGGCTTGAGTTTGAGCTTCGACTGTGGTCTTGGTGGGTTTAGTAGGAATGGCCGCTTCCAGATCTACAGCTTGAGTCTGAGTTTCCACAGAGCAAATAGAAACTGTATTGACGTCGGCCTGAGTCTGAGCTTCGATTGTGGTCTTAGCAGGCTTAATAGAGACGGCAACCTCCAGATCTACAGCTTGAGTCTGAATTTTTACGGAGCAACTGGAAGCTTTATTAGCTTCAGCTTGCGTCTGGGTTTCAGCCGTGGTTGTAGCGGGGACAGCAGAAATGGCCTTGTCCAGATTTGCAGCCTGAGTCTGGGTTTCTGTTGAGCAAACAGAGACTGTATTTGCTTCAGCCTGTGTCTGAGTTTCAGCTGTGGTTGTAGCAGGGACAGCAGAAATAGCTTTGTTCAGATTTGAAGCCTGAGTTTGGGTCTCTACAGAAACAGCCTTGACCTCATGCTGTGTTTGGACTCTGCTTTCGGTAGTCTGAACGGGGACTACATGGGTCTCGGACGGCATATCTCCATATTCTATCCTGTCCTCAAGTCACTGACAGTAGTCCATGGCACATCGATAAGCACTAGACAGGCCCCAACACAAAGCAGAGACTCGCGTATACGGGTCCTCATAGGAAAAACACTCTTCTGATAAACAGCGTGCCACCTCAGCAGAGTCACACACTTGTTCTGACGTGAACTTCCAATAAACGGAGGGTGAGATACGCCCTAGCACTTTACCGGGATCCAACCAAGCCCCATCCCACCCAGGGACTGGCCTGTCCAAAGCCCCTTCCAAAGTTCCAGCGAGTCCCCCAGGGGCATAGCCTTTCTTAGGTCTGAAACAAGGGAAGCAACAAAGTGCCAGCATTCTTCTAATCTTATACAACAGTTCCATTACCCTCGTAAATATTAGTGCTGTCACAACACAATTTAGGTAATAACTGGGACCAATTGTAACAGTAGGGATCTCTCTCAATAGTCCATTAATGTCATAATTTAACAGGCCTTTAATGTCAAGATTCAGGAGGGCCTTACATGGATGACAATTATCAGGCAGACCTAGGTATGTCCCTAGGAGACCTCTCAGAGTGGGAGTAAGCATTAACACCATCAGTATGTAAAAGAATAGAAAGACACTTAACAGGAGGCCTTTCACTACAAGAGACTGCCAGGCCATGCCAGCATGGTTGGACTGACCTCCTCTGGTACCTCTCAGGTATTTGCTAAAAAGGGTGAAAACCATTCTTTCTATTGTTTACCTTATGCCTGAGTCCTCTGTTCCCAAACAAAAACCTTGTTTATAACAAAAAGATACTCTTTTGATAATACCACTTCAGTTGGCAGTTCTTCCGGACACTGTTCTCTAAACAGAGAACTATTTACAAAACAATTCAAGGTCAGTATCTCGGTAGAACCTCCAATAATGTCGCAGGTTTGGCTTAGCTGTTGCCAACCCTGGACTGGCCCCCCTTCCCCCTCCCAGAACCTTTCCAGCAAAGGAAAGGAAAAAAAAACTGAAAAGAAACGCACTCTAAAGAAACTGAACTGAATAAAAAGAATAAATTATATTTACTAACATTTACAAACTACACTGTATACACAATACATAAGATCCCACCCCCCAGGGGAGAGGGGAAGGGAGAAAAGGGGATTGATTAGCTGGGAAATAGGGAAGACACTAACCCAACCCAAAGAAACTGAATGAATCAAAACAAACACAATTAAAAACTTCAAGGAAGGGGAACAAGAATGAAACAATCTCACCCAGGACAGGAGAAACACCAGGGACTGGAGGGACCAGACTTCAACCACCTCCCTCCAGCTCCTCAGCCAAGGACCGGGAAGTAAGAACCAAACCACTCCCCCACTGCTACGTGGAAGACACGTGTGGAATACTTGTAACTTCCTTAGATACAATGGTTACTGAGGAAGCCATGGGTCAAACCATTACACTTCCTTACTTGCCCTGATTTTTAGTTTATTTTTATCAATTTAGTTCATACCTTCCAGGTACACAAGATGTTTTCAAATATGCTTCCTGATACACATTTGGGAAACTTGTGTAATTATCTACCATGTGGAATCAGAGACAACAGTGTGGAAGGTTAGATTTGTTTCTTATGAGTTTTGTTTCAGTAAAATACCAATGTGACATCAAGGAAAGGAAATGATTGGCTAAAAAGAAAAACAAGGCCAAATAATTCATTGAGCCTTAGGTGATTCATTGGAATTTCTGAAAATATTCTATTAGTAAACAAACAAACAAAAAAGAAGCAAAGAAGAAATTACTTGACATTTTGGACATGATTTTGATTAAAACTGACTGCATGGTCCTTGGCGCTCTACATTAATGGTTTTTCAGCCAGTCTCTCTTGTTTAACGAAGGAGTACAAAAGCTGGCTGAGAGTAATTCAAGGGAATAATTATATCACTCCATCAATTAAATTTAATCCCTGCTATTCCCAGAAAATCTGACAAGCAGTGAGAGCAAGGGGAGTTGCACTGAATTTCCAGTGAAAGCTTGTGTTTAATTTTGGAGCTATTTTCAACATGTTTGGTTTAACTCTTTGACATAGCCCCCATAAAAACAGGCTGACAACAAAGAGAATACTGAAATAAAAGTTAACCAAGAAAATATTGAGATAATTTAAGACTCTGTTCAAAGCAAACATGGACATTCAATTGCTATGTAGAGTTCAGTTTTGTGTTTTCAGACCTGTTGCAATGCATTGAACAATGTTGGAAAAATAAAACTAATTCAGGTTTCAATTTGCATATTCCAGAATACTGCAAGGTGGTAAGCCAAACAGAGCCCTGCTGAAATAAAATATGTTGGTGTGCAGACCTTAAGGGACTTTTATACAGTTACAGCTGAGTCAGTAAGGCAGCTAGGCCACTCAACGAAATTATACATAATAAATTAAAGGCATATGTATTTGGCTCTCTGTATTCACTGTTTTGCTTTTCACCACAGTTGAACATGGTCAGGATTGATTTAATAAAATGTCTTTTGGCAGAATTTCTCTGTTCACTTTCTTTTACTTTCCTGCAAAAAAAGGATCATGGTGAATATAAAAAAAAAAGAAAAAAGAAAAAGAGATTACAACCAGTAGTATATGAAGTATATACACAAAGTTGTTGTTCAGGGGATTTCAGGTCTCAAATAACACAATTTGCTTTCTTTACTCCACATGGTTCTCAGAGGATAATAAACTGATCATTGTGACCTGAACTGAGTTTCTGTATGTTTTCTCATATGTTTGAGGCAACAATTTTTTTATTTTTTACTGCCTTAGTAGAAGTTGGTAATGAAAACAAATATTTACAAATTAAAGCTATCTTTCCCATACACAGACATTGTTTGATGTTAGTAACCTGCCAAAATCTGTAATCAGTGCTATAATTACAATAGCAAGTTAGAAGTGCTCTTCTGTTTACTTCCATCTGACACATGCTTTATCAGTACAATCAATGATCCCTGGTACTGCCCATTTATCTCCTAAGTGGCAAGGTAAATCATAACACGTTAACTGAATGTTGATGCAGCAGAAACCCACAGGAAAAAAAATAGTACTGTTTTTCACCATTAGGATCTTCACAATTGTGGATGATCAAGTGCACCTACAAACAACCTGGCATCCTCGGAAGGCCTCTGCCACAATGCTCTCCACCCACCCTTTCTCAGCCAGCACCAACCATCTAGAAGCAAATTCAGATACAAACTGAAGTCCTCAAAATGATCAGTTCCAGAGGTGCTTCCTCAGCACTTGTGCTGTCCTGGCAGTGTTGAAAAATGGGGCCAACAGAGGACTGGCAATCTGCTATTAGTGCCACCATGACATAGTCATTGGAAGGAGGAAAACTCCCTTTTGGATTTGGGTCTGCAAGGAGCTGTTTTTAACTGCAGTGGACACCAATTAATAGACCTGTATGCAGGGAGGTCTTTCCCTTCTAGCTTTGCTAGCTCCTTGATCAGTTTTAAGAGATTGTGAAGGGCAAGTAGTTAGGACTTAAGAGCAATTCATATGTTACAACGAGTATGTCTCTGAAAGTAGACACAGCTGTAGCATAGTGGTGTGAGAACTGAATTTAGACAAGTCAAAAAATCCAGCAAAAATAAATGAATAAACAGACAATCAAATATGTTTTTTGTTTCTATGCCTGCATTGTCCTAGATTTCCAGCACTTCTGTGGCCACTCTTAAAAAAATATCAAAACACAAGGATTGAAAAAACAGTTTGTTTATTCCTATGCTGTGTAGCAATGGAGGTGGATGCTGCGGCTCCCTGATGAGAAGCATTTGTTAACCTCAACTAAAAAATAACTCAGTGGCACGTACATAAAATCACACTAGTCTGTCAACTACAACATGGCATGAGGGGATTATGCTGGACTTGGTCACTCAGCATTATAAGGACAAAGTAGGACACCAAAGCTTAAGAGATGATAGCTCCATATCCTCATCTCTGGACAGCTTTGACTGGCAACAAAGAGTACAGAGACTCTCATTTATTTCAATGGGAATGCTAAAATACATAAATTATTCTATATTACCCTGCCTAACACTCCAAAAGCCATAAACTTCCTGCTGCAAAGCTTCACTTTATGTTGCTAGCTTTGAATGCAAGGTCTACCATACCCCTTCTTGCTAATGCTGCTCAGCACCACAGTAGTAGGAGAAAAGAAGACTTTAGCTCATTAACACTGGGTTAATTGCTTCAAACAACACACTTCACAAAGAAAGGAAACTTTTGCCATTTATGAAATAGATAGACTGAGCTGATACCAAAGTGAATCATTCAACACATAAAAAGCATGCAGAAAGTAAAAGGCACACATCTAAAAGATTTAAAAGCCTTTCGATAAGTTAGAAGGACTTTCTTTATCTTGAAGTTATTGGAATACCAATTGTTACTAAATCACATTTTTTCTGACAGATTCAAGTTGATTTCTCTAGTATGTGGAGAATTAGCTGTTAGGAAAGCAATATAGCTATTAATCTTTTCCTCCTCTCTCTTTTTTATTTAATATGTTATTAAAAGTAATTTAAAAACTGTCTTCTATAACAGGTGGGGAAAACAATGATTTATTTTGCCTCCTAGACAACTTGAACAGCAGATGTGTTAAAAATTTCTACAAGCTATAGTTTAATACAGAAAAAGAAGAAACTTAAAAAAAAAAAGAACAAACAAGCAAAAAAATTTCTAAAAGGTAGTATTATAATTTTATATATCACAAATGCTACACTTTATCATTCTTAGTTCTGCAGTCCAGCAGCAGCTTTGAGGTGGTCAGCTTAACACAGACTGGTCTACCCTGCTGTCTAATGCAGCTGCTCCTATCAGTGCCTAAACCAGCTGGTGGAAGCCAGGTTCAGTGCTGAGACCCTCACTGAAATCAGTTATTCCACCCTAGCAACACTGTATTTGCCCATAGGAAAATAAGAGAAACACAGCACAGAACCTTCTAAGACCTGGAGTGACCACCTGTCTAAATACTGGAGGTGTAGATTTAGAAATTAGTAATTACTTTGGTTTTCAGAACAGATGATCCCACGAAGGGGGAGTCACAGGTTGCCAGGTTGGGAATGGGTCACTCTTTCACTCTTCTGTTCTAACTTCCTAAATATTTTGCTTAGACTGACTGTATTTTACGACTTTTTACCTCTTTCTATTTCTACACATGCAGATTTCTCCTGCTGCCTTCTATTTCTTTTTAAAGCAGAAAAGGTGAAAGAAAAGTAACCTAACAATGTTAGAAAGACAGCACTAGGAAGACAGCACTTGAAAATAAGGCAGAATTGGTGAATCAATTGTATTGCCAACTCCAATTTTCATAGTTCATAATTTCAAAAAGAATGACTTAGCAATCTTTCAAGTATTTGGAAACAGAATGACTTTTCCAATGTTGGTCTCAGGGCCACTGCACAGGATGCAAAATGCTGTCTGGGAACTCCTGGCTGACCACCAGACTGGGGTCCTGCATGAATGTGCTCTGACATGATTTCATTGAAGGATAACCATGTAGCTTCAGGCTACACCTTGAATTATCAGTGACTTTCCCCTCTCTCTTTCTCCCCTCACTGCTCCATTCTTAAAGAGCTGCTGAGTTGACCTGACAAGATGTTTCTCTTATTCTTAGGAAAAATGGATCTGGTTTATTTTCATATGAATCTGTCAGTCTCAATTCATCTGCTTACTTCAGTGCAAATAAATTGGTGCACTTACTTCAAAGAAAGACATTAAGCTCAGTTGACTAATCCAACATATTTTAACAGGGAAGACCAAGAAAGATGTAGACAAAAAGCCCTCTCCACTGTTCTTCTCTGGCAGAAGGGTTGGCTGGAGACATGGAAAGCTCATATTAAGTTTGAGGGAGGAGCTAGATCTGCATGGGCCCTTTTTCAATGCACTTAATCCTGAGCTGGGCCACAGCACTCAAGTCTCCTCTTCACATGGGACTATGCCTAGACCTGAAAGTGATTGTTCCAGTCTAATAGTAGATCATATATTATCACACTTATTTCAAAGCTACTGTGTAGAGACACTTCTTGTAAAACAGCTGTTATGACCTGCTGAAGTTAACACATTAAAGAAGAGTACATTTTCATTTGAAGAAGTCTAGGAGAGGCTGAAGGAGAATTCTTTTCAGCCATATTGCAGCCTTACAAACCTCTGAGGTCTGAATAAGGCCAGGCAATTCAAAGAGAATGACAAAAAAGAACTCTCTTGTCAAATTGGCAGAATAATTAAAGTATCCAGGTAAAAAACCTTAGTGAGAGCTGTTGCAGATTTTCTGAGCTGGGTTATTCCCAGTATGCCTTCCATATGACTGTAATTTATAATTTTGAAAAAGAGAAGAAAAAGATCAAGTACATTTATTATGGAGTTGTCTAGTAGCATTAGAGATGTCTTTTTAGAGTTCTTCTCTTCCCAATCTCAAACCCATGGATTTGTAACAATGAAGGATGTCTCAAAAGGCAGTTGCCTTTATGGGGGGAACATGCTCTAAGCTTACTAATACAAATTCCAGCTCCACTATCTATTTTAATTCTAGTTATTCATACTTTTCGCAAATCCTGACCAGGTTAGAATGAAATTTTTTCCTGGATGGAAAAATTCTGATGTGATGAATTTTTTTAAAAATTTTCTGCCATCTTGTCTGTCTCATTCAAGAGTAGCATGCAATAAATCTTGTCTATATGGATTCCAGACTCCTATTTCAGCACATGGAGCTTTCTTATATTTACTTTCAAATATTTGGGGAAGGTATAATAGCGAAAGGGAGAAAATTGTGGGGAACACAGGTTTGGGGAAAGTTAGACCACAGTTTTTATCCTTTGTGTGGAAATGCTGCATTTTTCAGAGAGCTCCTTGCATGTGTTGACTGTCAAATGCATTGCTCCATGACAAAACAATTGCCCAAGCTTCTTTATTGCACTCCTGTCAAAGTAGAAGAGAGCAAGGATATATCAATCCAGTTTGCAAATGAATGCTCTTGACACATTTTCTTACATTCTTATTTAGTAGAAAATTGTACATTCAAAGGCTCTAATATAACTACAGGTAGATTTTTAAAATGGAAAAAAGGCAACTCTTAATTTTTCAGACTTTAAGGATTTGGCAGGACTTTATGAGTTTTAAAAAGACAATTGTCTCTATTTTTACCATGGTTCCCATTACAAGAAGTTCTTAACTCTTCCCTCAAGAAGGTCAGTCAAGATGGAAATGCTAAAATGCTACATGTCTGCCTCAGTGTGGCAATTTCCATTCAATTTATGACCCAAATATGACACATTATCACCTAGAACCCCAAAGTATGAGTACACATAAATAAGTTCAGAACTAGCTACAAAGTGGTCACAGAAAAAGTATGCTGAAGGTGTCCCCTCCACCCTTATCCTTCCAAGAGCCTGTTTTGTAAATATACCAAGTGCTATCATGCACATGACACTGTGATATTGTAACTACATTTCTTTTCAGAAGTCACTTCTTGCAAATACAAGGCTGTCAAACTGAAGGGGAATATAGAAACACCAAAAATGCCAGCACTAATTACTATGGTAACTCTGAAAATTCTGATGTTAAAATTAGACACTTTGGTTTACATTTGCCCTTTTCCCTAGAGAAAAAACCCAACTTAACATCATTTGCTTTATCTTACTTATAAGGAAATATTTCAACATATATACATTCTTTTAAAAGAAAATATTTAAATCCAAATAGGAATTCCAAACAAACTGATTCTGATCTGAACACTGTGAAATATTGTAAATATGAAGTAAAAATATTGTATGGATATGTTTTGAAGGTAGAACTGAGCAATGCAATTTGAAAAGCAGATAACAATTATCTACAAATCCCGCTTATCTCAGCAGTTATTAAAATGCTTTCTTTCAACATAGCAATCAGCAATGCTCTATGTGAAGTAAAAGCTTGTAAAGTGCCTCCCATTGAAACAATCAGAGGAAGGCTTAGGGTGCATTTAAGATGCACAGAACATGTTTTTTGATGACTTAGAATTAAAAAATTGATTTTAAGAAAGATTTCTCTGAGAAAGGGGGAAATAAAAATTTACAATAAAATAAAATATACACTGAGATTCCCACCTTGTTATCAAGACTTCAGCTGAATTTAGCATGGCTTAAACTAAATGCCTTAGTCTACAGATGTTCATTTCTGGACCCTTTTGAATAGCCTTTCCTGCTACTTTAAATGAATGAGGAAATGAAGACTGCTAAAGCATCAACTCATGCAGTGCAAAGCAGAGGATATCAATGCTGCTGTCAGCTGTAACAGTTGCATTGATAGAGGTGGTGACCAGAGGGAAAAGCAGCCCTCCAACGTTTGCTTTTCCTCACACATGTCACAACCTGAGCTGGTCAGTGGAGGAACCCTCTCAGAC
Organism: Pithys albifrons albifrons; assembly: GCF_047495875.1. NCBI lineage: Eukaryota > Metazoa > Chordata > Aves > Passeriformes > Thamnophilidae > Pithys > Pithys albifrons. The sequence continues at coordinate 47,808,279 of NC_092497.1, forward strand.
TGCCCCATGGCCCTCACCAGTCACTGGTAGGTGAGGGTGGAAGGAGAATGACTGCATGCATAAGTCTTATTTGCGCTGGCTCTGGGAAAGGGCTTGAATGTCCTTCAAGAGCCATGAGATGCTCCAAAGACCCAGAGTGTAAACTGGGTCATAATCAGCTGTAAAATACATATTGAAGACTACTGACCTCAATAGAAATTAGCTCTGTTTTGTCTGATCTGGGCACCTAATTCAAGTCTTGAAACTACAGTTTTAGTTTTCAGACATAATCCTTCCATAATTGAATGTTTCTTAATAGGGTCAAAATACACATATCTACCGACAGAAACAAGAATTTCTGAGGAAAAAAAAAAAAGAGAGGAACATAAATTATCAGAAAAGAGTGTTCTCGTTTTTATGTAATCAGATACTGCTCAATGAACAGTTACCTTCGTTGCTAAAACTGTGGGAGAATTTATCCTTTTTTTCTGTTAAAAGTAACCATCAATCAAACGCAACTACATTTTTCTGGCTTCAGAAACTACTGCAAAAACAGTGAGGAAGCTTGGGGTGAAGTTACTGGTTCATGTGAAGAAAGATGAACACTATATCCACCAATTTTCATAACAGAAAACTGCCAGAATTTCTGGGTGCTTACAGGCTCAGAACTAGAACACAATGATGATACTCTATGCTGCATTATAGGCACAGTCTCTTCACTTTACATAGCATGGAAAATGTGTGGGAGGTAAGACAAGAATGGGCCTTTTAAGAGAGCAGGGAACTGTGCTCCTTAATAGGCTTCCCCTTTCCTTCTCTCCCTTTGTCACAGCTGTCAGCTCATCTCAAATTACAGAAAGGCTTTCAATATACCTTTTTGCATTAGCCTGTCATTAATTTTACACTTTGTTATTTCATCAGTGGATCTTCATTACTGCAATTTTGTTATACAGTCTTTGATAAACACATGCTGTCTCCCTTTTTCATGTTTTTGTCCTATTGAATTGAAGGTGATGACTCCAGCAATTGCAAATGGAGTTAAGACAGGACAAAAATTCCCCACCACACAGATGATTAAGTGTTCACATGGTGGCTCCCACTTCTGTTCAGTTATTTCAGGAGACCATGTTTCAATATGAGTTAAAGAAAGGCAAATTCCCTGCACGTATGGAAGGGAAGAACAAAACAGACTTAATTACATTTTATCTGGACTGGGTTCTGGTTTCAGCTCAGTTTTCTGAAGAGTTCTTTGCTGCTTGAGAAGGTATTATATGTCTGTGCCTGCTTGCCAGCAGGATTTGCTGGCAGGAATAACTTTGTGTAACACTTACAGAGATAGACCAGGGGCCCACTTTGCTAACTCATGACTGACAAAACCAAAATGATGAACAGCATTACAAACACAAATATTTTTCTAAGGATGAATTCCAGTTGATAGCTTCAGAACAAGTAAGTTTAAAGGCAAGGTGACCCTAACTAAAGATGATTCCTGTAACAGAATTGTATTTTCAGGTTTTTGGTTTTTTTTTGGTTTGGGGGTTTTTTGGACTGATCCATGAAGACAAATTCCTTCTTGCTTGCACTGTTTCTCTTCCTTCTATTTCAGAGAGGAGACATGAAAGACAAGAGTGTGCAAAGTTTTTAAAGGACCAAATTAATTGCTCTTGTAAACCTGTCAGAGAGACATTTAAGGTGGAGGAACAGTGAGTGGCAGAGGTGATCTTCTCTAAGCAGATAAAGAGAACAGTTCTCTGGAACACATACACTTTGCTATTGAATGCTCACCTATAAACTTCTAAAGCCAGAACCATTCAATTGAACTTCTAATTGCAAGGGGACTTAGCGGCAGAACTCATTGATCTTAATGTGAATTGCATAGCTGGAAAGGATGTATTACTTTACAAATGTATGGATTAACTGTCCTATTTTTTTTTCTTTTTTGGTTATTTACTATCTCCACCTACTGAAGCATTTGTACATAAAGTGAAATGCTGGAAGTTTCTGTAACAGAAATCTTGCTAAGGTTCCTATTTCTATGATTAATATTTCCATAACTTTCAAGAGATTGAAAGCTACCATATTAAAGATGAAAGCATTATTTCTGCCAAATGGGCCTTATAAGATCCTAAATCAGTATATAATTGTATTAAAGGATGAGGCACAAATATAATATAAAGAAAAAAATCACATGGGGCTTTTTTATTACGAGGATCCACTGAAGCCCACAAACAGACTTGATGGCCTACTGTATATGGTACAGACATAGGCCAAGAAATAGAATGATCTCAGAGACCTACTACCTATGTGTCAAATAAGAGAAAGGAAGAAAAATGAAGATGTATTAGTCAGCAAGCAGAATCCACTCCGACAACTGTATAAGATGCTTGTTTAAAAACATCACAACAGAGTTTGGCAGTAGTATCTTATGTTGATGATGAAAGAGGTGTGATGTGTATGGAGGTGAACTCACTTCCAGAAGAGCAGAAAAGCAGTATTCATATTAGGTAATATGGAGGAAGGGTAGCTAGCATAACCCTGAGTTCCCAACTTTTGTTTACTGAAAGTACATAATAAAAAAATTGCTCAATCTGTTTTAGGTTTGCCTACATTTCTAATGGCTGTCATCTTAAGTCTGACTTCTAGCATGGCTTCCTCTGAATTCATCAAGTTTCTCTAGACAAAAATAAGGACATTGTCAATTTTTTCCTCACACATTAAATATAATTGCCCTTGCCAACAATGCATGTTTCATGAGAGTTACATCTCTTTGATAAAACTTTAGGAAACCGCATTATACAAAGTGGGGCATGTGCTGCAATCAATCAGATTACTCAAGCCAGGTAGGTACCTTCCACAAGCTATTAATGTTAATTGAAACTGATATTGTTGGATATGGGAGAATTTCTGAAGGGTCAATAGTGATGGTGAAGATGATGTTTAATGGCATCCTATTTCTAGGAAAGGCATCTTGATCTCAAAGGTTTTAGCAGGTTGTCAAATTGCATTGCTTTGATTAAACTTTGAGCTGGAAACCAATTGGTCCCATGATCAAAAATATGTATGTATGGCAAGACTTAAACGCAGATTCGGGAAGGGCTCTCCCCATGTGGGTGTGCCCTTCCAGCCTGTGCAGTGGATTTTTTAGGTGAGGCTCAGTGTGCGCAGAACTGGCCCCACCATTTAAGTCCTGAGGTCCATCTGCCATGGCCGAGCGAGCTTGGACAGTGACAGTGAAGTCCTCAGGACTGTCTACAGCACCCAGTACTAACCGGGGCTGACACTGCTCAGCATCCAAGATCTGATGGGATCAGATGGTAGGGAGACATTTAACTGCCAGGGGATGGTCCCCACTGAGACACGAACTCAGGTCCTTGGGATTCAGAGTCCAGAGTGCTCTCCTTTACACTACTGGACTGCCGGGATCAATAATATAATAGTTGACAAAGCAAACCATGTCTGATTCCTTTCACATTTGTCCACAAACAACTCCTGTAACTTGAAAAGTTTTCCACCAGCTTCTGCCAACAAGGTCCTCTCAGCCATTTCAACTCTAACAGCACAGGCTTTCACACCTCTGTAGATTCAGCGATGTTTGCATCCTCATTTTTTACCCCAAACAAGCTGACAATTTGTTTTCCAGGGTAAGCAGTAGATTTCTTCCCAATTTGTAATTCTTATCTATGTCACCATGGCATGCAGGGAGCCTGGTCACAGACCCACAGTGGTACGCAGCTGTCCACCCTGTCATTAGGCTTCTCCGTCCCTTCTCCATGTGACAATTAGCCGTAGCAAATAATTCTTTTCTTCTCTAGGTAAAGGAAGATGTGGCACAAAACCTCCACAGCAGTTATATCTTTCTCTCATCCTGTGTTTCCTCAAGATGTCCTGTATTTCTCTTTAGGCCTGGAAGCACAACTTGCCTATTTGCAAATGTAGTGTCACAGTTGTCTGTGGGGGATTAACAGTGCAAGAAGTGACTGTCAGGTAATGACAGTCCTATGACCCAGTCTCCCATGACCCAGTAAGTCCTGGCATAAATTAGAGCAGGTATAGGGCAGCTGCAGCGTGTACTTACCAGCTGTGTGAGACAGACATAGGAATTCTTTTGTCAGTGTCTTGATACAGTTTAGCTGACTCCATCCCATTCAGGAAAAATGAAGATATGCCCTAATAACCTCTCAAAGCCCCAGTGGCCTGTTAGAAGCCACTGTTACTGTTCTCCCTACAGATACAGGAACTGCCAATCTTGCTTTCTCTAAACTTTTTAGACATGGATGGTAGTCCCAGTAACACACCTTACCTAAGTGGATAGCTTGCAGTCCTCTTAGAATAGCTGCAGAGATCCTGCTAGCTGCAAGCCTGTTCAGTTCAAGTAACTGGTCTCCACTCCTACTGAAGGTGGGTGCAGTCTTTTCTAACCTCAGCAATCACTAGCCCCTTCTGGGGCTGAAGCTTTTTAAACAGCTCCTACAAGCTCTTACTGCTTTAAACTTTTTAAGTTTTCAGTATAATTACATCCAGCAAGCCCAATCCTTTACATCCATAATCTGTCTTCTCTTAGATGATGATTTTTATATCACTTGTCCAAAAGCTGATCTTACTCATGACACAACAGCAAAGACTGCAAAGCTTCTGAGACAATTTAGAAAATTCAAATGATCCCTAGTGTGGCATTAATCATCCATATAATTTCATCCAAATGATATTCATCCTTTACTCTATTCCCCTCTCCTGCAGATTTTCATTTTAATAAAAAATCTCCTTGCAGAAAATCTTTTAAATCCTCCATTAAAGCCATCTGTAAAAATAGGTTCATCTATAAGTGGTCCATGAAATAATATAAACTCCTTCTCTCTTGCTCTCAAAGTGAGGGCAGATGAAATCGCCTACTGCAATCTGCCTTATCAGTCAGATTTATGAATCCTATCTGGCAGCAAAAAGCACTTTCTAAATTGCTTCTTTTTGATAGAGTCCTTTTTCAATGCAGAAATAAGTGTCTGTGCCAAAGTAAAATAAACATATCTGCTCTGAAGGACTGCTTTTCAGTTTCTCAGAAACTGAAGGGAATTTTAGAAAAGGCAAGTAGTTCTGCAATTTTGTATCTCTTCACACCCCACCAATCTCATCCATTCAAGGTGCATGAGAAAGAAAGTAAACTCTGATTCACACAGAGTTTTGTTGAAGAATGAGATGGAAAATACTAAATAATCATGAATTAAAATTTAAAATTAAAAAGTAAAATTTTATTTCATTAGAAGGCAGATACAGAAGGAGATCCAAAGTGCTGCCCAAATGTGATTTTAGTCAGTGGCTGCCTTGACACTGTCTGCAAGTGTGAAGCCATTCCCAACCCATCAATTTTGCTTATTTTCTGAGCAAACTCAATACCACTGTGATACCATGTGGGCTCCTATATCAAGTAGCAGAAATTTTACACCACACTTTAATACTACAAATTGGAAAGGAATCATATTAGCTTTATGCTCCTCTTTTAGTGCTGAAACATTCTCAAAGACTGGCAGTTAGGATATAGCCTTATGTGATTTGATTCATGACAAAATTTGGCAAGTGAACTACACATAAAGATGATGTGAATATACCAATAAGTATGTGGATAGAGAAAATCTCTAATTCCAGAAACATGGAAACCATAATCTATGTTACTGGAATTACTCTGTAAATTCTGAAATTGCTACAGTAATCTGGAGTGCACTTTTTAGTTATAGGAGACCTTGGGGAACTTTTATATTGAATTTTAACAGATGCTTCAGTCTTACAGGTACTCCTTAATAGGATCAAAAAACTGTAATTTCTTCCTCCTCCTGTCAAATGCTGCCTGCAATAGTTCAATTGGTCACTTGCTGCTCTCCAGAGTTTTTGCCTTTATTGATCTGTTTTGACAGCCTTATAATGAAACCAATTTGGCAAATATTTTTTGCCACTACTATTGACCACTCCATTCACCCAGTTTAAGTGACCCAGAGTAGACAAAAAACAAAGATTATAAGGGCAGTAACTGAAGAATCCGTTTGCTCCCTTTCATAGGAGGAAATGTCACAACCTAAAAAAATCCTCAAGACAAAACAGCAATACATACAGAACATTTTCTATCAGTGTCAGTGACATTGGTCTTAGTGCATTTTCTTTTGTAACATTGATATTATTATTACTCTTTGGTGCTTTGGACTAGGTTTGGAGGCACCAAAATAAGGTCACAATTTTGTCTATAGTTACCTGCTTTTATCAGAAAAGAACAAGAAAGAGACAAATAAACTCACTATTTAATAGTAGTTGGATCACAGACCTAAATACACAATGGCTTAGTTTATCAGTATAAATACCATAGCACTTAACAGATATCTCTGGCCACACTGGTAGCCAAGATGGTCAACTTACCTTAGTTCAGTCCTCAGCAGGTAACTGACTTCTTAACAACAGCAGCACTACAGTTTTTCTTAGAATTACAATTAAAAAACTCCCTCAGATGCTCCTTACTTTTTCTGCCTGATCATTGCTTGGTCTTTTCCCCCACTGGCATATTTGAGCATCCTGCTTACTGCTGCAGAACAAGGTGGATCTGGGACAGAAGTTTTTTTGCACCTATGCATTCACTCCATGGATGGTTTTCAATCCAGTAGAGTTTTTAGCTGTTAAAGTTACATCTGAAAACCCATTCAGCTTACTGAGGCAGAGAGAAATCAGTGGTTTCTACCCAACTTTTAGCAGGGTTTAGGGGCGGTGATGATTCAAGAGAGCCAGGACTTCTGTAGAGCCTTTGACATGGTTGCCCACAACAACCCTTGTTCTGAATTGGAGAGAAATGGATTTGATGGGTGGACTGTTCAGTGCATGAGAAATCAGATGGATGGTGGCATCCAAGGATAGTGGTCAATGGCTCAGTGTTCTGATGGAGATGAGTGGGAAGTGCTGTCACTCAGGTGTCCATACTGGGACTCATGCTCTTTAATGTCTTCATCAATGACATGGATTGAATGCAGTCTCAGAAAATTTGCAGATGATACCAAGCTGAGTGGTGCAGTTGACACACCTGAAGTATGCAATGCCATTCAGATGGACCTGGAGCAGCTTGAGAAGCAGACCTATGGGAACCTCATGGGGTTTACCAAGACCAGGTGCAAGGTGCTTCACTCAGGTCAGGGCAATCTCTGATATCAATATAGGCTGGGAGATGAACAGATTGAGAGCAGCCCTGCCAAGAAGGACTTGGGGGTGTCAGTGAAAAGTGGGACATATGCCAGCAATGTGTGCTTGCAGACCTGAAAGCCATCCATATCCTGTAACAACAAAAGCGTGGCCAGCAGGTCAAGAGAGGTGATTCTGTCCCTCTACTCTGCTCTGGCAAGACCTCACCTGCAGTCCTCCACCCAGTTTCGGTGCCTTCAGCACAGCAAAGGCATGGAGCTGTTGGAGTGGAAGGAGATACACAGAAATGTTCAGAGGATTGGGGTACCTCCTCTGTGAAGACACCCTGAGAGAGTTGGTGGGAGTTGTTCAGCCTGGAGGAGAAGGCTGCAGGCAGACCTTACAGCAGCCTTTCAGTGCCTGACGGGTGCCTATAAGAAAGATGGGACAAATTTTTTTGCAAGGTTTATTGCAACAGGGCAGGGGGTAATGGTTTTAAACTATAAGAGAATTGATTTACATTAAATATAAGGAAGGTGGGGTTTTCAGAATGAGATTGGTGAATCACTCAAACAGCCTGCCCAGAGAGGTGGAAGATGTCCTGTTCCTGAGAACATTTAAGGTGAGGTTGGATGGGGCTTTTGAGTAACTTGAACTAGTTGAAGATGTCACTGCTTATTACAAGAGAGATTAGACTAGATGACATTTAAAGATCTCTTCCAAATCAAATTCTTCTATGATTCTATGATTTGCAGAGGTCCCTTTCCATCTCAGCCATTCTGTGATTGTGTGTGATTCTATAAAATGGAATGTCTCAGGAGGTAAGCACCTTTCTGCTTTAGTGTTTTCTGTTTCAAAGACTTTGCTTCCTTGTGTCACTGAGCCCTTTAATGTCTGTTGAATCAGTGAATCCTGTATGCTTCAGACCCAATTTTGGAGATGCATTTTAAAACTGGAAAGGTTTTGAGCTCCTGTTTCTGGCAATAAACTCTAGATGTCATGAGAAGAGACTGAGGAAAGCGGTAATAAAATTCAGGATAGTCTAAAGAGAAGTGACAGGCAAATGGAAATGGCTTGCTGGAGCTGGGAACTAATTCAAGAAAGTGCTGTAGTTCAGCAATTTTACACACCATTGATGTAATTACGGAGTATAACTTCATATTTGTATGAATAAACTATGAAGGTTCTAAAAGAAATTTTATCTGGGATATATGGTTTTAGGTTAAATCCATAAGCTCATGATAAAATCTGTGTGCAAGATTAAATTCTTTGCTATGGTGATAATAAAAAGAGATAGATTTCCTTAGTTTTCCAAATTTCTCATCAGTACCTAAGTAGAAGAGATGCTAGAAACTGAAGGTATAAGGGAAAGAGAAATGGGATAAGACTGCAAACGTTTCTGCTGAGTGCCAACTTTTTGTAACTGGAGTACATTTTATTAAAAAAAAAATCAGATGTGTGATAGCCTTGGTACTGCCATTTCTCTACCACTAAACTTCAACTCTTAATATTAAAGAGAGGTCTTCCATTTATTGAATATAGAAAAAAAATACAGTAACACAGCACCTGAATATTTGCCACAGTGTGGGGGTAAACCAACAGAAAACGAAATGCAGGTAATTCAGGCTCTGATAAAAAGTAAACCAAAGAAAGCATATTTTAATATTAGGTTTGCATTTGTTCCCTCAGCCATACCCAGGTAAAGCAGTGTGGTGCAGTGCTTCCATAACATGTTTCCCATGTTTCTTGAATGGCACTGCAAAGCATTCTGTATCCAGTGCTTAATGGTTACATCTATTCTAGTCCTTCAGATGGTTTTTATTAAAACTTTTAAAGTTCTTCCTTTCTTCCTCCATTTTCTCTCTTTCCTTTTCCTTGTGCTATTTTCTCACGTATACTTTAATGTCTACTTTAATCAAATTTTGTGTTTACACAGGGACTCTGCTTTCTACACCGTACCTTCTTCCTTGCAAATTTATGTCCTCTAATTACCCATGCTTGCCCTTACATATCAAGGCTAGTAAAATTGCTTACACCCACATTACCTTCTATTTCACAAGCAAAAAAAAAGTGTATTTTCTTGACTTGTTATATGATTTGCCACACACTTTCTTTCCCATTGCCCCCCAGTATCTGCTCCTGTCACATACACAGCATTTATGTTTCCTTTTAGAGTGCTTTTTTCACCTGGTGCTGAATTGAATCCAGGCAGCCTTGGTAGCTCCCTGATAAGTACAGCACCATGTCAAGCTTAAAAGAAAAAGAAGAGAGATAATATTTTCTTTGGATTCTTGCATGCTCCCTTCTTTGCTGAACTTCATGTTTCTTTCAGAGTGGGCTCTCTTCTCAGGGTGTTCCAGGCTAAATCTTGATCTCTCTGGTCTCTTTCACACATGAGGGCAAGATCCCTGGATCTGCCCTTGTGTCTGTCCCTTGAATAATTTTTGACTGTGGCAGAAGTTGCGGCTTTATATAATTTTACCAGTAAGACAAATCTTCTGCTGCCAGCACTTCTGGAGTGCAAAACACAGTGCTTCCTATTCAATTTTATCATAGATATCTCTCTGCAACTCGTTTTGTTAAAAGCACCTATAGTCTCTGGATATCCTCCAGTAACACCACACCATGGAGGAATGGCTCATCACTTGGCCCCAGTTAAACAGATTTGGTCAGCTTTGTCACGAGAAAACATTCAGTCATAACTCATATTAATTTAAAATTTCCCTCCACGCAACACCATTGTATGAATGCAGCAAATAAACAACCACAGGTGAATGTCCTTTATTTCAGTCACATAGCTGTGGTTGCAAGGTTACATCAGCTGTATACTACTTCTAGAAGTCTTTGCTTAAGGAAACTTCATCATTTAAAGCAGTGATGTGCCACGTAGCAGTGCAATATGTGAAGTTACAACAGAAAAACTAAAACATCTCCGGCACAAAACACTGCAGAACCTTTGACACAAAACTGTCAAGGATCCCACTCCCAGTTAAATAACAAATAAAGTGTGTCATGTCTGAAAAGAGAAGAGGAAAAATTAAAACATTGCCGGCTCATCTACCACTTCACAAAACTTGGTCTTGCTGGTCAGAACAAATCAGGTACCTGTGGAAGGTCTATAGTTTCGGTATTGCTCCAGATAGTCCCATCATTTGTTTCTGCATGTACAAGTGGAATGTAAAGCAAAGGGAAAAGCTTTCAGAAAGAACCAGTTTTATGTTCCACTCTGTTAACATAAAAAGATACACATTCCTCTCTGAATTTACATCATTCCTATCTGTACTATCATCCAAGAAACATTTTTACTGCATTCCTCTCTCTCTTCTGAATTTCTCATTTTTTGATTCAAGTGGTGTGTTCAGACATTGTTCAGACTGCCTGTGCCAGCTCCTAACAATCACACACTAAAATCGTTAGGGTGGGTCCCCAGATACCATGACACGGCACAGACTCAGGCTTCTACTTTTTATATGTGAGTTGTCCTTACATGGGAACAGATATGAGTTTTGGTTTTGAGGCTGAACTACATTCAGTAGTTCTCTCTGTGGTCACTCACAGTTCTACCACCATCTTTAAAGCAGTTAGGTAGCAGTGTATGGAGAGACATGAAAAATAAACACAGTTTATTGCTGCACATTACCCTAATCAAGAGTGAGAGAGCAAGTCATGAAGGCTCCCCAAATAACCAATAATAAAAATGTTAATGATCACAAGCACAAGCTTTTTTTAAATCATTGATTTTAACCTTTCTATTCTTTCTAAAAACTCACCTAAATGCAATTTCCCTGCTCTAGGTATAAGTATTTGGCAACTATATTAGCTAGAATATACATCTTCTAGGAATATCTTCACTAAGCTCACTGTATTCTTTGGGCCTCCTTTTTTAAAGAGATGCTTTCAGTGGTGCCCAGATGTTGCAGTAGCAGATGTATTCATTTGGCCTACCATCTGATTATGTCACTGGCCACTGAATCTGAAGATTTGTCTCTCAGATGTTTAGATAAGTCCAGAAAGTCTTGCCCATTATATGAAGCTGGATGGTACACCCATAACTTTCCAATCACTTAAAATCATTACCAGACATGGCTGACTTGTGAAGAGCACTACCACACTGCAGGTATCCTATGCAGAGCTGAGATCTTCCCACCAACTCTACAAAACAAAGAAAACTTAGCCTACATCTTTGGATTTCTGCCTAAGCAGTATGTAAACTCTGAATCAACAGGAATGCTTTTAATTTATCTCCAAAGTTCACATAAATAGCAAACATCTGTTCCATAATTAGATGTCTAGAAAATAATTATGGTGTAAAATTACAGTTTGCTGTATGTAGCCCATATATAAGCTGTCTTTATTTTATTGAAATTATGAAACTGATAGGTATGGCTCTAAAAATCTAGACAAAAGACTTGAAGACAAAAAACCAAACAAGAAAAGGAGATCAAGTAAATCCACAGAATCTGTTCATTTTCTCAGACTTAAGTATTGCAAAGTTTTCCCAATTTCTAAAGTTTTTGCATTTGCATGCTTTGGTGGGATTCCAGTATGAAGGTGATCAGAGGAAGAGATGAGGTAATAGTATTCAGAACATGTTTAACTTACAGTGACAGGCAAATGGAAACAGTTGGAAGTAGGACTGGAAATTTGTGCAGTAAAATATTCTAGTTCAGCAGTTTTATATGGCAGTGACATCATAAAAGCATAACAGAAATATCAAGCTAGCTCAAAAAGTATCAATATGGTAGTAATATGCATAGAAAAAGGACAAAAACAGGAAAGTGAGAGTGAGTCATGACAAGTCATCTCATTAATCAAAGGAATAAATGGCGACAGAAGAAAATTTAAAGAAAATTATTCTAAGACATGAAAGAATTGAAAATGAACTAACTTTGTGTTACTTACAGATGTATGACAGACTTTAACTTTCAGTGATATTCACTTATTGTAAATAGTTACACGTAGTGAAACATTTCATCGTGATGCAGTTTAGGACCATAATTATCACTGCTACCATAACATCATGGCTGATTTATGTGTGTATCTACAACAGACACTTTTTCTCATCTGATTCTCTTTTAAAAGGAGACCAGAGACAAAAAACTTTTCCCCAGTCAGTGGCTCAGCAATTCTTAGTCCCTATGTTTTTCCAAAAATTTAAACCAATTTCAAGTTACAGGAAAGGTAGATATAGACTGCACATTAGTTTTGTTTCCATTTTAAAGCTAGTGTCATTCTTTGGAGTAAAATCTTCAGTGTGGCAAACTATGTCTTAAGAAGTAATTGTAGTGACTAGTCAAGAAACCAAAATAAGTTTAAATTGCTTATTTGCTCTATTTAAAGAAAGTGATTGTTAACTCATGTTATTTGTAAGTCTCCATAGTTCCTCCGGATGTGCAGTACACTCATATGAGTCATTTCACCAGCATCATAATTTTTGCAGGAGTCTCGAGGCACTGTTAAGCATACACTGGTGCAAAAGCTCCAAAAGGCACTTTTGTGCACATATTCTGGTCTTTGGTGAGTGCAGAAGGTGCCTCTCTGTACTGTTTTTTGGGAAGACCATTTGCACCTTTTCCCCGACATGTCTCATTATATGGTAGTGTATGGTCCATGCCCACTAGCCCCATGAAATGGAAGGAGTGATAGTTTTGCCCCTTCCTTCACAATGCCACTTGAAAGCAAACAGGGAAGAGGTGTGGGACGAGGCTCACTTGCCCTGTGGGGAAAGGGAGAAACAGAACCTGCACAAGGCAATCTGCCAACTCAATTCAATGAATCCTCAGTTCAGCACCCTCCTTTCACTCTCCACCCCCCCAACCACTGGTTAAAATAGCCCTTTTGCTTTTCAAAAGCAGCTGCTTGCACAAAGCCAGCTGCTGTGCTGGCTTGCACTGCCTGTTCACTGCTCCAAGGAGAGGCATGTGGCAGGATGGGTGGAGCAAGGACATGACTTGGGCAGAAGGTGCCAACTCCTGCAGTTGAGCTTCACACCTACGCCTGCCCCTCTGCCTTTCTTCAGCTTGATTCATAGTATACACAGCAAGTCTTAGAAAGCCTAATCTGCTGTTTTTCCTTCATCTAAGAGATGTAAATTCTCGGTTAAATTAAGTACTATGAATGGGAAAACACATCATGATGTGGTGGTATAGGGATTTCTGAGCTTTATGGGTGGCGAATACTGAGATATTTTTTTAAGAATGGCAGGGTCTGAAAAGCCAAAGGGCAAGCAGTCCACAACCTGCTTCCCAGCCAGGAAAGCAGGAAACCTATTCCCAGGGCAAGATTCTAGGTAAAATTGATCATTATGTTCTATTGTGAATTCACTAGTCAGACATTTACAAACAGACATCATACACATGGAAATTTCACTTTACAGTCAAGATTATGATTTGGACTAGACAAAAGCAAACAGTTGATTAGCACAGATATTTCCATCTTAATCTATACATATGTAACATTAACACTTTTGTGCTTTTTTTTTCTTTTAATATGATCTCCTTAAAAGGCATATTATTCCTTTGACAAACTAACACAAGTTCTCAAGTTATTTCAGGATAGTTATTTCAAAAGATAAAGCAATATTTAATAATAAACATTTATAATCAGGTTTTTAACAAAGTAATTCATCATATAAACAAATGAATCAGTCAGATATTAAATAAATATTTGTACTGGTAAATACTAGCATTTTGTTTCTATCATGTAGGACCTGATCCTGCAAGTCCTCTGTATACATCTTTATCCCCACTGAAAAATTGGTTTCATTGCTTGTTGTAATCAACTATTTTACTTTGAGCTGAGCAAATACTTTCTGGCCACTAAACTGATTAATTGAGATAAGCACTGAATATATCCCAGCAGTCAATGATTTCCTTAGACGTTTTTGTAAATCATTAGTTTTTTTCTTGTTTATGAAATCATCATAAACATTTATCAACAGGGTAGTTTTTGATATTTACAATGCGGGTTGCACTGGTTAGTTGAGATTGATCAATTAAATAACATGTTCCTTGTTCTTGGCTTTCTTATTGAAAAAAGTTGATCTTTGCATGCAATTCAAAGAGCAGTTCTCAAGTATTATTTCATAAGTAATAACTGACTTTTACTTTTGACATATGTTTGAGCTAACACTACTGGGCTAGGAAGGCAAGAGCTCTGGGAGAACAACAAGCCAGAAGCTCTCTTTGAGCAGGGCAGACAAATATGAATTACCCTCTATTTGTTCCCATGTACTACAGTTACTACCCTCTCTAAGGCTCAAGAGAATGGCCTTTTTTTAAAGCTCACACCAAGCTACGTCCAGCCCTTTAATTCTGAGGTTACTCAAACCTTATCAGGGTTGCTTCCTTCTTTGCATGGTAAATCCAACACAGACAACCACAGACAAGATACCTACACATCCTTCCCATGTCTTAGGAAATTTAGCAGGATATCCTCTGTAAGTAGATGTGTCACTGAATTCCAATCTCTCAGTTGTTTTTTCTTGAAAGCAAATGAAGTTGCCAGTTACAGCTGAAAAACTTTCAACTTTTTCTTACCCAGCTCTGTTTGAAATATAGTTTAAAATCAAGGATACTGAGGCTATTGAAGGTACCCATTGTATTAATTTAAGTTTAGCTGAATTGTGATGGTTTCCTGGATGTCTCTGACCTCTTACCACAGTATAACATGAAATGTTCCAAGCATATGGCAAAAATAACAACAATTGTAACAAAACATTGCCTGAACTGAAAGGAGGACCATACTTTGAAATTACTCTCTGTATAAATCTTTATGTATATAGGGATATATACACATGCACACAAACACATGCACACACATATATATCCCTATATAAACACTTCCCTAAAATACAAAAATTTATTTTATTACTTCTTTTGCTAGTATCACTTTAAATACTTTACTTCATGAATCTACAAAATGACAACTTCAGACTATCTGGAGAGATAAATCTGAACACAGTCTTATAATCTCAACTAATAAAAATATATTGGCAAGGAACTTTGACCAGCAATAGTAAACTTTGAAACTTAAATAATTATCCTACAACTATTTTAACAATAAAAATATTGCTACTGAGTACCAATACCCATGAAAATGTAACAAAAAATAAAGATAGAGCTTCAACTTCTAACACTCTATATCAAGTGCAGCTTTATGAAAGGAATGTAAAAGAAAATTATGTATTAAAGACTCATTCAAAAAGAGAAAGAGCAACTTCTACTATGTGTTTCAAAATAAGAATACTGTATATCTCCACTTAATCACAAATGACCATGTGAAGGCAGAGTTACTTCTTGCCTACAAATGAAGGAATGATGGCTCACAAGTCTTTTGAAGTGTACATGAGCATTTGATTATATCTGGTTTGCTGTGAAAACAAAGTTCATTTACACTTTGATTGAACAACGATGAGGAGTTTGTTTTAATATAAGACTTTTAGTGACCATGGTAGCCAGTACCATTTGCATTTGCCAGTAGCTCCTCAGCTTTACTCTTTTTTTTTTCTTAAAAATAAAGGTACAATTATAGTTATTCACTGACTTTAAAAATTCTAAAGATGAAGAAAAGTAGCATTTATACATATAAGTCCTCATATAAATTATAAAACTCAAGTTTATCTTACAGAGTTCCATCCCCAGAAGAAGCATAAAGCACTTTTGTGGTACCTTCACCAGTAAATATTTGTATCACATCAAATCTAAGGAATACAACAAAGATGATACTGCGTCTGAAAGCTAAAAGAGAACATTCTTCTGATACAGTCTCTTGTGATGTATATGCTCCATGGGATTATATGATTTCCACAACTTGACTGATTTTCAAATAAAAGAAATATGAAGGAATTCACCTCACCATGTCAGAAGGTGTAAGAAACATCAGTGAACAGCAGAGTCATCCCATTTGAGGTCAACAGTCTTTGGAAGACAACAAGGAGGGAGTTTAAAATTATGACAACAAAATCAAATAATATAATAATGAGGTAAACTCCCCTAAAAAGGCCAAATAGGCTCAGATGTCAGGACAGAGTCCAGTTGTACCTGACACCCAAGTGTTTTTGTAGCCAGAGTCCAGCAAGCTGCATGGTAGAAGCAAATGTACTTGCTTTGGACCCTAAGCACATTTTATATTGTTTCGGATCTAAACTGGGGTCACACTGAACTGGATGAAAAATGTGGACAACTCCTACTTCCTGACTTCGGAAAGCCTTCAAGCCAGATGTTATCACTTTAGTAAAGAGGTCTACATCCTCCAGTCCCCAGCCTTGAATTGAGGTATCAAATCCACCAGCAGTAAGTAGATCACTTTTGTAAATACAGGTAATTCCAAATCCGTACTCCCTCCAAAATCCAGTTCTTTTTGTGAAAACAAAACTACTGTCAGCTGGAGGGTTGTCTCCATATATTACTTTTGGATCATACTGGCTAAAGATGATAGGATAGTAAACCTGTTCTCCCTGAATAGTGTTATCTCTGCATCGCTGGAGGAAGTCTGATGTGAATATCAGATCAACATCACAGAATAGCAGCAAAGTGCCATTGTCAAATTGAGATGAAGCCATCTCAAGACCTAAACCTCTAGAAAACTTTCCTGACATTGGAATCAAGGTCATATCTGCCTTAGGATACTTAATGCTATATTCTTTCATTAGCTCTATGTGTTTGCTAGAGTCTTGGCCTGTCTCAGAACTGAACAGAATTATTGCCAACTTTACATTCTGCCTGGGAATCAGACAAGTCTTCTCAAAGTTATCCATAAATCTTGAGAAAATATCAAATCTTCCTGTGACAGGGACAAGGATATGTATTTTCTTGTCACTGTATCCTCCAATGTCTTTGGTGCCTTGGAATGATGAGGAAAAAATCTTTAAAGAATTTGAAAGAAAAGATTGAGTGTCAGTGTTGGTATTTTTCAGCAAGCTTCTTACATCCAACTCTTCTGCTTCTTTGAAGAAAGGTTTGCTAAACAATTGCTGAAGGTAAGCATGACGCCTCACTGGAACTGTAACTTTCCTTCCTTTGTGCCTTTTGTACAAAAGTAATAAATCCAGAATGTACTCCACTCCATGCAGAGGGTCCACCCTGCGGTAGCCATACTGTATTTCCTTGAAATCAATGAGCCTTCCTCTAGATCTAGAGTTCTCATTTATCATTTCCATAACTTGCATCACAGTATCATCCAATGCAGCCCGCAGGACACTGCTCAGGCTCTGTCGAGGTGGCTGGTTCTCCACCATTGAGTAAAGAAATTTTCCTGTCAGGAACTCCCACTCAATGACTTCATGTCTTTCACGTGGCTGGAAATTACTGAAAGATGGCATCACTCCCAGTTGTTGATCTTCCCTATTTATTTCAGTGTTACTGAGCTTGCTCATCAGGGCACTCTCTCGATGGAGCTGGATGGTCCGATAGCGCAGTTCAGAAATTTTGCGACTCAGTATGTAATTGTGCAGCCTGTATTGGTAGGCTGGCCTTTTGTTTGGATGAAGGGTTATGGCTGTGTGAATCTTGCTGTTGTGAAGATCTTGAATGTAACCCTTGCGGTTGTGTTCATAGTTTTCATGGAACAACTGCTGCATCTAGAAAGAGAGAGAGAGAGAGGGGTATAGGGGGAAAAGAGATGTTAAATGGAAGTGCTTCTACTCATAAAAGTACTCACATTGGTATCATGCTGAGCATTACCAATTCTTACATAGATCATGGTTATTTTAAGGCATAAAACTTCAAAGCATTCAGTAAGAAATATTTACACTCTTTTGGTCTCTGTTTCAGTAGTGTCCACAGTAAGCAAATACTGTCTTCTATCTAAGTGAACAGGAAGGGATCTTGGGTTTATCTCTACTTCATCTAACTGCACAGCTAAGCTAACACCTACTAACTCCAGAGAGACAGAATTATTTCTAACGGTTAGCAGATAAAGGAGAAAGGCTTAGTTTTTCTCATCTGCAAACAGACTAGTTTGTAATTTATAATACACAAGGAAAATGTGGTAATTTGATTGAAAATGTTATTCTATGAGGTGATTGCAAGCTTCTGCTACAATCAGATACTGAGAGAGGTATTGAAGTTTGTCTTTTATACACTGAAGACATCAAGAGAGATAAGTTCTGATTGCATAATGTCTCACATTCAAAACATTTAGCTCATTCTTTCAAGAACAGAAGTTTTGCTACTGGAAGCAGGGCAATAAATGTAAAATAACTCGTAACAAAGCTAAGAACCATGAAAGTTATTTAAAATCCGTTAGCATATATTAGAAATAAACACTGTCACATTTAAAAATCCAGACCTTTAACACAAAACTTCTAGAGCATCCCTCCTATCCCATTCAGACTTCAAATCACTCCATTTGAGCAAACTATTAGTCAGATTAAAATTTTTCAGGCTAGTCATGTAACATGTAGAAAAGCAACAGTCTAATTCTGAGAAACACCTTAAGCTGTCTTAAATTTGCCTCTAATAAAACAGATATCTCTGTTATGTTAGAGCAAGAATAAATGTGAAAAAAAAAATGAAGTTACAACATTACTCAAATAAGTCTTTATGCACAGAAGTCCTACCTAAGGCTGTCAGAGAACATTTGCTCTGCATCGGAAAGTGGGTATTTTGCTTTTTACCTGGGATGACATGAACCAAGGAGGGTTTGAGTGACTTCATTGCTGTCACGAACAACAGGAACCAACACCATCAGTCCCGTTAGTGTTTAAACCAGCAGTGCAGGAAAAATTGAAATATGGATTCCTTGAGGACAAGAGATGGAACACTGGCAGAACAAGCAGATTAGAAACTGAATTGAAAAAGAGTGTCGAGGAAAGGGCTTGGTGATAATATTCACTCTTTCGAAAACCAATTTTCCCTTCTTCTTCCACAATTTACACTTTGAATTACAATAAAAGAACAACTGATCCAGTTAGATTCCCATCTCTTTGGTTATAAGGCACACTTCCTGCCTGGTGTCTTATACTTAAAGCTGCCTGCTGTGAACTCTGCAAGGTGACCACGCTTCTGTATTTGCAACTTTTTCTGGTAAAAGTTGAAGGCATGATTTTCACATCTAGAATTTCATAGTAAAGTACCCTTAGGGGAAAAGAAAGAAAATGTGCAATGTTGAAAATAAAATTAAGAAGCTGAAGTTGTTTTGTTGCTAAATGGTATCAACATCCTTCCCCTCAAAGCTTGACACTCCACTCTTTCCTAAGTCCTCTAATGAAGAATTGTATTTGAGCATAAATGAAACAACCACTAAGTGTACACAATTATCTTGTATTTGATTTTTCACAGGAAGTTCTGTTGAAAGTAGTATACTGTATTTTATCCAAAAGAGTTGTAACGGATGATAAGCTATTGCTGTAAAGCTAAATGCTCTCCTTCAATTGTGCAAATTCTCCTGTAACCCCCAACTTACTACACAATGAACTTCACAGCAGATACAGTAGCAGCACTCTTTAACAAAAATATTCTGTTCACATTAATACTGCAATTTTTACATTTCAATTTCAGATGCCTTGTTTTATTTGATATGCTCCACTGAAATCACAGAGAGATGATATACTCCATTATAGTAATGATTTTGCCTTTGATAATCAACAACAGATTAACAGCAGCAATGAAAAAAAAATGAATCAACTTGGTAATATTGAGTTATCACATATATAACAACCTGCACTAATCCATTTTCAATTATGTTACTGAAAACTTTAAAGTTCTCAATATGGAGAAAACAGTTCAGAAAAAAAATTACACTGAAATCATAAACTCTTACTAAAGGTAGCATGTTTTAGTCTTGGTGCAATGCAGAAATTTGTTTTCAATATTGCAGTATAAAAATCAATTTGATACTAGCTTTGCTTTGAAATTTCTAAGCAAGGTGGTCAGCCCAGAAGGCAAAAGGAAGAATGATTAAATTTCCTGGAAAATGGACACGTGTGAGAGCCTGAATTGATAAATCTGAAAAACATGGTTTGTCCTGATTTACTGAATATAAACCAGAATTATTCAGCATGCTAAAAGCAAACCTTCCTGCAAAAATTTTCATCATTTTGAATGGCACAGTAATAAAATGATAGATTAAATTCTGTGTAGACAAATGCAAAGAATATGTGAAGAACACAATCTTAACTATACCTGAAGAATGTCAGGCTGAGTGCAAGCTGCTAGGACTCTGGAAAGAGAACGTAATTACATAGTATGCAATTTTGTTCAGTGTCACATTGAGGTTCAGTAGGGATGAAGGAAAAAGCAAATAGCTTGAGAACAAGTCTAGGGAGAATCAGAAACATAATTATATGGTTGTGGCCATATAGCACCTGAATCTTGAAAGCTGCAGGCAGGTACTCTGTCAATATTTTGATGTCCCATCTGAAATCAGTCAAACTGTTTCACAAAATGTTAACAGTTGGAAGGGACCTTAGAGATCATCTAGTCTTAACCCGCTGTGCCATGGGCAGGGACACCTCCTACTACACCAGGTTGCTCATGGCATTATCCAACCTGGCCTTGAACACTGACAGGGTTGAAGCATCCACAAATTCCCTGGGCAGTCTGATGCAGTGTCTCTCCACCTTCACAGTAAAGAATTTCTTCCTTATATCTAAACTAAATTTCCCCTCTTTCAATTTGTACCAATTACTCCTTGTCCTGTCACTACAGTTCCTACGAAGAGTCTCTCTCCGGCTTTCCAGTAGGCCCCCTTCAGATAGTGGAAGGTTGCCATGAGGTCTCCACACAATCTTCTCTTCCCAGTGCTTTCAGCCTGTCTTCGTATCTCTTAGCAACTTAGGACTTGTTCCAACAGTTTCATGTCCTTCTTATATTAGAAACACCAGAACTGTATGCAATCCAAGTGGGTCTCACAAGAGCAGAATAGAGACCTAGAATCACCTCTCTTGACCTGTTGGCCATGCTTCTTTTTGATGCAGCCCAGGATTCCATTGGCTTTCTGGGCTGTCAGTGCATATTCCTGGCTCATGTTGAGCTTTTCATCAATATGATGGGTACAGATGTATTAACAAGGCCACTACAAGATCATACATATGGACCATTAAATGAATAGACTACTAGGGCAAAAGGGAGTAATCCAAAGAAGGCTGTCGCAGGTTTGGCCTAGCTGTTGCCAACCCTGGACTGGCCCCCCTTCCTCCTCCCAGAACTTTCCCAGCAAAGGAAAGGAAAAAAACTGAAAAGAAACGCACTCTAAAGAAAGTGAACTGAATAAAAAGAATAAATTATATTTACTAACATTTACAAACTACACTGTATACACAATACATAGGATCCCACCCCCCAGGGGAGAGGGGAAGGGAGAAAAGGGGATTGATTAGCCGGAAAATAGGGAAGACACCAACCCAACCCAAAGAAACCGAATGAATCAAACCAAACACAATTAAAAACAATTTCACCTAGGACAAAAGAAACACCAAGAACCGAAAAAACCAGACTTCAACCACCTCCCTCCAGCTCCTCAGCCAAAGAAAAAAAGAAGACACAACACCACTCCCCCACTGCTAGGTGGAAGACACGTGTGAAATACTTGTAACTTCCTTAGATACAATAGTTACTGAAAAAGCCATGGGTCAAACCATTACAAAGGCCAATCCCAGAATCCACAAAATCAGCGCAACTGAGCACCATAAGTAAAATGGGTAGGAATGGTCACCATCTCTTCTCATATGAAGAACTATGACAGTTACAAGAATGCACTCAAGACTCAAACACAGAAAAGGAAATACATAACTCAAGCACAGATCTTACAGGCACAGAAATCTGCTGATGGTAAAATTTTGGATGTCTTTAAACAGCTTAGTGGGAGACTTCATTCCATGCTATGAACTCCTGAAGCTCCAGCTGGCGATATGTCACAACATCTCCTTATTGTCCTACACCTCTGCCTCAGTTTCTCCTACTGGTTACTGTCAAGAGAGAATATTTTGCCAAATAAACATTCAGTTTGTCATGATACAATCACTTCACATTCAGTGAAAGCAGGGAACGGGAGAAGTTGTCTTAAATTCAATATAATATATGGAGGCAAAAGATTTTATTTTTTCATATTGCATGACTTAGTGACTGTTTGAGTAGACCCGGGGTTTATACAGTGGCAAAAATACTACAAGAGATGGATAGACGAGGACGCCGAAGTCCAGGAACCCGGCTCCCTGAATATGGAAGCTCTGTGAGAGATTTATAAGGACTTTAATAAGTTCACACGCTATATTGATGTTTCCCCAGTTTAAATGTTATACCCTTAATGTGGCTACCCTGGTTATTTTTCCCTTCGTCGTTCCTTATCCAAGTTTCCTCTTCCCACAAAACCCTCTGGGTCACAGCCCCCTGTCCTGGCGTGACCCGGCCATGGGGGCAGTTGCCGGCGGGGCCGCCCACAAGGTGCCGCTGGAGCCCGGGCAGGGGCTGTCCCTGCCTCGAAGTGCCATAAGCCCTATGGTAGAATTTCCCTGCCCATCTCATTCTCCTATTGGTCCTTTTGCCGCTCCTCCTCTCCCTCCTTCCCTTTGTTTGCATGCACCCAATGAAGTGCGTTACTCCACCCAGTCTCCGCCCCTCTTCCCCACTTACATCCGGGGAATTCCCATGCTCTCCTCAAAAGCTAGCACGCGGCATTAAACTTGGCTTTTCCTCGTGGACCGCTGGCTGGTGTGGACTTATTCCATTCGGGGTGGTCGCTGGGCCAGGGGCGGGAAGAGCCTACCTCGCTTCTAAGGGGCCTGATCCTAGGGAGCTCTGCTGGCCGCTTTCCTAGCCTTGCTCCTGGAAGCAGCAACCTCTCCACCGTATCGGTGGGTTATTTACAATCCGTTGATAAGTGACTTCCCTGAATAGTTTGCTGCCTTCTGAATGATTCTTCTGAATGATACAGTACAACTAATGCAAGAGTTGGCAAGGCCTTCTGCTTGCCTTTTTTCATGCCAGCTGAAACTTGAACTTGGCAAGAAATGCAACTAATTTAATCGGGCTCTGAGGAACTCTGAACTGCAAGTAAGAATTTTAAAAAATTATGAGAAAGAAATCAGAGTAAAGGCAAAGCTTTATTTTCACAGCAGAGAAATACAATACCTAATACGTAAGCACGATGTCATTTGCATTGCATGCTCTGAAATCATTGTAATGGCTGTGATTTACTGATGTAATAAAAAAGGCAAGTTCTTATTACATAAACACAAAAGCCCAAACCAACCCACTTTAATTATTGCAAGACTTCCACATATTAAAAGAATGAATGCAAATGGCACTTCTTTAATGAACACAATTTTTCTTTGAGCATTATGAATAGTTCCTCCCATTTAACAGAGAAGACATAAAACTTAATCCTCCATTCACTCTACCTCTTCTTAAATCCACAGTAGTACTAAACTGTTGACCCTTTTATTTAAACTGGCCTTTTAATAAATGTAGAGATAAGATGAACAGGAACTATTTCTGATTTTTGTTCCTCCTGCTCTTTAGAGTTTAGCTCCACTACAGATGAAGATTTATTCACTGTTTCCAGTGAGTTCAGAGATATTTCATCCACATGAAGTGCAAACATAAATCTACTCTGTTTGAGATAATATTGTTCTGCTGAACAGCAGCAAGTTGAGTGGTTTAAGAAAACCCTTGAAATTCAGATGACTACAGGCACATTGGGATGTTCTCAGTAACATCTACTATAATAAAGTACAACACTAAGTAATGGGTGATCACAAGTTTCTGGACAACAAAACAGATTTGAGCAAGTAATTTTTGGCTCTATGAGAAATATTGCCAGCCTGGAGAGGACAAGGTTTAAGACCAGACTTATGAAATGCATATGAAGCAGGTAACAGAGAAGTAGTAACAAGCTATGTTTAAATGGGGAATTGTCAGTTTGGAGGGAACTTACTACAGAAGCTTCTGAGGAACAATGTTGTACCTAGTGGCACTGGCACAAAGTCCTGGACACTGTCATGACATGACTGTCATGACATAAAGATGAGGGCATCATGAATAGATGAGAGAAGGCACCCCACAGAAGGAGTCAGGCAACTTAGAGATGAAATGCTGCAGAAATTAAGTCCTTGTAATAATACAACACATAATCCTATACTCATGGTTGTAAGAGGTAGGTGACTAAACATCTTATGCAGGTTGACTTTTTAAACTGGAAATAACAGACATGTAAGGAGAACATAAGAACATCAGCAGGCAGTAAGGTGACATGAGGAGATTATGAAACTTCAGTATGAATCCCCTATAGAAAATGGAAACAAAATTTTGTGTTGAATCAGCTGGGATATTTCCAACAGACAGCAGAAAATTTCGTAAAATTCTGGACCTGCAAATTTATCAGACGTGTGGAAGCATATCAATAAAAAAGAAACTTGACAGGATTGGAAACTATAATATGAAAAGGGTTTAATGTTATTTGGCTTGCTTAACCTTGCAAAATGAAGGACAAGGATCATACTGCTTTTAAACACACAAAGTGAATTAAAACAGCCTTAGGTGTACCTGAGAGGGAAATTAAGGAAAAACTTCTAGCTATCAAAAGAAGAGTTTAGATCACATTTTCAATATAAGTAGTGCATACAGTTTAATCAGGTTACAAGCCACTAGAATGCTTGTGAGTTAGGGAATCAATGACTTGAGATATCCATTAATTTTTTTCCTAATAATACAGTGTTTGGTTTTTAGTAAAGATTAATTACATTATTAATAGGCAGCAGCCAACCTTTCTACAGACATTCCACAGAAGATACCTAACAACCTCTTTCTATTCACAGTCTTCAGCTACAGTATTTCCTTATATTTTCATTTAGTGTAATGCTTAATAAACTGTCTTTATATCTGTAAAAAGAATGACTGAGAGTGTAATAGCTTTAAAACACATTCATTTGTTTGGAGTTGATAATGTTTCTGAGTAGTAATGCTGTGAAGCATCATGGCACAGAAACAGAACAATGATTCATGTTTCACTATTCAGATTATTTTAAGGTATTAAAACCTAATGATCTCCTTATCATCACTTCAGCATATAATGAACCAAAAAACAACAAGGAAAGCTGGAATGTAATCATAATCTATGAATGACAGCAAAATGCCATTCATATGGAAGTTATATCTTGCTACATATTGAAAGGTGTATCTACTAATTTTTCCAAGAGAAGTTTGAGTAAACACAGACACAGAAGAAAGAGATGAATGTTATTCTGTCTCAAACACACCATTAACAGACACATTAAACAACTTAAGCATCAGAATCAAGTCTGGTTGCTGACACTGTCCCCAGGATGAACAAAGCTTGATGTATTGATTCCAGCTCTGGTATATAGGTGTTAGTAAGCAGAATTACAAGTGCATACCACAAATTAAATTAATAGTTACTTCAGCAATAAGACTGTTCACCCACAGATTAGCAAGGTATGATATGTAGTTATCAAAATAATAATTAAAATAAGAGTTAATTTATTTTAGACTATATAGAAGTATAGCAGTGCTTAATTATTTATAATTTTTCTCCTGGCCCTCACCTTAATAAATAATGGCTAATAACAAATCCTTTTGGACTATTTTCCCCATGTCTCCCTTCTCACATCAGTCAAGCCACTGGACTGAAATCAGGTCATCATGCTCTATGCCAAATGATACCAAGAAAAGCTAAAATAACGTGCTCATGAAACAGTGCTGCTCTGCCAATATTAATAAGCTTTATTCACATCTCATCTCTTTATAATTACAAACCAAAAACCGGACTCCAAATCCCAAGGTTTCCTTGAAATGTAGTATGGATAACACAAGAAGGCTGTGTAAAGTCATGCTGTTTTGTGCATGATTCTAGCTACCCTCCTGCTACAGGGATACTTTACCAAGCATACAATATAATAAAATCAAACAGATCTGTATATGAAAAACAAGCATATGTGAGAAAAAGAATGGTAAATACTTGAACATTTCTGATTTAGCTTGTAAACAGACAAACAGCACTGGTACGCAAGTACAGCAGCATACATGCAAGGATACACAAAATATTTCAAATTACCCTCTGCATTATCTAAGCAGAACAATTGTGCAAAAGGCTGCATTTCAGTAATCAGCAGGTTTAAGGAAGTAAGGCTTTCAGCTTCCTAAGATTTGGACTGCCTGGGGTCACTAACCCCCTTATTTGGCACAAACCAGCTTTCAGAGCAGGAGTATCAGGCATAATAGGGAAGGGAGGATGGATAAACAAACTGGTAACACTTCCACAGTCACAAGGAACAACAGACCCCCACTCACGGCTGATCTTTTAATTTACATGTGAAAAGGAAATGGCTGACTCAGTAGTTTTGATTATGTCTATAATCTGACTAATTTCCTGTTCTGGAAGACAAAGAAGTGATCACAGAGAACGTGTAACTAAATTTCCTATTCCAGCTTAAGCTTTGTGTAATTCCCTGATCTTCATACTTGTGGTTGCTGCTATATACTCAGTCACTGAGAATGCCCACGAGAGAAAAGCAAGTCCACATAGGTCAGGGAGTTACACAGTAAGGCAAATGCACTGGGACCAGCTACATGTTTACAACAGGAGTCATCGGAGCCACACATGCCCTCCCTGGCTTCAAATGAATACACTTCCGGGCCAGCAGGTAGAGCTACCTGCAGATTTCCTCATTACAAAAGATGATTTATCACACTAGCACTGCTCACAATCAGTGCAGGCCTCAACCCTCAGCATGACACACTTCATATCCTTTTGAAGATTCGGTGGGACCTTAGGCAAAGGTCTATGTTTAAAACTTTTCCAAATGCCAAAATTGTTCTTAAGCTGTTGCTAATCTGATTATTTTGTACCGATTATTTGTACAGATATTTTCTCCTCAATTTAGGCACATCTGCAAGGAACTCTTTTCATGTTTGAAATACCTGCAATTCATTATAGTAAAACAGATTACTAATAAAAAACACCTCAAGCACTGAAACAAGAAAAACTATTTGAATTGTCATTGAGTCAAGAAGTGAAGAAAAAGAAATTGGCTGGGAAAAAGGAATCCCATAACTTTGTAGATTTCAACACAATCCATAATTATGCATCTAAAATTTTATTTCTCTTGAGGCACAGGCATGCAGCTTGTTTTCTTCTCAACTGTTCAGCAACTACAATTTTCTTTTTTCTTTTAATCTCAAGAAGTTATCATTCCACATAAAAGAAACTTCAGGAAACTGCTGGTTTTACTCTTTGAAGAAGCTTTTGAATCCTTTAATTATTCAAAGAAAATTCAACAAATGCTTGCATAACCAGTTAAGATTTATATTTCAGTGCTATCAGATAATGTTGAAATGATAATGTTGTATTACGAACAGCATCCATAACTTTTATTAAGTAACACCATGAATTCTGTCTTTAAATACTTCAATCAAGCAAATTAACTGCCTGAATATATTATGTTTGTTTACATTAATGGCTAAACACCTACAACAAAACTGTTTATGAAAACACCTGGCCTTGAATGTCTTTGTTTATTCATAATTAGCAATATTGCATTATTAGTTTAAGTATTTTAATTCCCCAGTCCTTTTGCGTCATTTGGATAGACAGTTCTACACAAAATAAAGAAAGGACAAGTATTATAAAGAGACATACATAACTGCAAAACATAGAAGCTTAGCATAGGAGTGATACTTTGTTGTTTCTTTAAAGATAGTAGTGATTGTCTAAACACAGAATGAAGAAAATGGACAAATTAAACTTGCTTCTGGAGGAAGCAAACTTTTGGAGACTCAAACCTACTGAAAGCTTTTTGGACACCTTAAAGAGCTCACTGTTTTCCTTGCTTCAAGCTCAGGCTATGTTCTTAGGATTCCTGTTTTCTGGTATTAAATGCAACATATTGGCAAAATCTGAGATAAAGGATGATGGAAACTGGCAGAATAAAAGAAGAAACAAATCAGGGCTAGTGCATATCTAGATACTCACAAGGAAGAACCTATGAAGATTAAAAACAGGCAAACTCATAAAAGTCATCACTTGTAGCAGAGCACCAACTTCCTGTTTAGAACTCTAAGGGCCTTAATGATATTGGATTTGCTGCATGTGTATTCAAACTGTCATCAAAACCTGGCTTCTTCCAAAGGCTCTTGGGTGGATTAGGTGTGGTTCAGATATGGACATGCTAGAGCACAGGACTCCTGAAAGAAAGTATCCAGGGGGAAAAATAAGTGTGATTTCATATTACCTATGATTGACAGACAAATGACAGATGACACAAACACTGAAGTGTGTTTCAACATTCAGCTATGACTTAGTTTATTCATAGATATTTTAATGGAAGTGGTCTGGGAGACTTAGAGCTATGACAAAGGGAAATACTGCTGATTGATAATCTTGGATCATTAAAGCAATCCACTCAGCAAAGTCCCCCTCTGGGTGCCCTATCTTTTTATCTGCATGAGGTAAGAGGGAATTATAGAATCACAGAATTATAGCCTAGGTTGAATTGGAAGGGAAGTTTACATGTCATCTAGTCCAACCCCCGTGCAAATGAGCAGGGACATCTTTAACTAAGATCAGGTTGCTCAGAGGCCCATCAAAACTGACCTTGGATATTCACAGGGATGAGACATCTTCCACCTCCCTGGACAGGGTTCCATTATCCTCACTATAAAAAATTTCTTTCTTATATTTAATCCAAATTAGGTTTTAAATTAATTTCCCCTTCTCCAAACACTCCATGCTCCTGTAAAAAGTCCTGCTGCAGCTCTACTGTAGGCTCCCTTCTGGTACTGGGATGCTGCTCTAAGAACTGCCAGAAGCCCTTTCTTCTCCAAGCCGAACAGGCCAACTCTCAGAGGAGAGGTGCTCCAGCCTTTTGATCATCTTCACAGGTCTCCTCTGGAGTCGCTCCAACAGTCCTCTGTCCTTCTGTTGGGGGTCCCAGAGCTGTATGCAATATTCCAGGTGGTGTCTCCCCGGAGCCAAGCAGAGGAGCAGACATGTCCCTGGCCACACTGCTTTTGATGCAGCCCAGGATACGGCTGGTTTTTCAGGCTGCCAGTGCAAATTGCGAGGTCACGTCCAGCCTCTCATCCACCAGCACCCCAAAGTCCTCCTCAGCAGGGCTGATCTCGGTCAGTTCATACCCCAGCCTGTTTTAATACTGGGTGTTGCCCCAATCCAGGTGCAGCACCTCACATTTGGTCTTGTTAAACCTCATGAGATCCCATACGCCCACTTCTCAAGCTTGTCCTGGTCCCCCTGGATAGTACTGCATTCTTCAGGTATGTCAATTCAACTGTACCACTCAGCTTGGTCTTGTCTTCAGACCTGCTAACAGCACACTTGGTCCTGCTGTCCAAGTCATTTACGTAGATATTAAATACCACTCTGTGCCTCACCTAAAAAATCAACAGTGCAGGCTCGAAGGACACACCCACATGGGTAGAGCCCTTCCCAAATCTTTGTTCGAGAAGCCTAGCCATACATACAAATATCACTGGTCCTGAAACAGACACCTGAAGGAGATCACTTCTTACCAGCCTTCATCAGAACACAGAGCTGTTGACTCTTGTCACTGGACAGTCTACCCATTGGATCCCTCTCTGTCCAGTTTAGAGTCTGCATCTGACTGCCATGACTTTCAAAAATCTTGGAGAGTGGCTTGTTGACTAAATCAGCCAACTGCCTCTAGCTTCCTCTCTTTGCTATCTCAGCTAGTGGTGAGGCTTTGTTACTGCCATTATACAGAGGTCTTGCCTGCCTAGGTGGAGGGTTGATTATTCCCACGTAGAAGCTGGTGACTGAGTTGGGTCCTGGGAGCAGAGCTCAAAGATAATTAGAACTAACACTTGCCTCCAGTGAGACTTTTTAACATCTCTGAGTAACTAAAAAATAAACATGAACTGGTGAAAAAAGCGCTACTTTTTTTTCAATTGGTAAGCGCATCTTGATAGAACTTAAAGATATTGCCAAGTCACATTTTAAACTCTCATGTTAAGTAAGAAAACAAGTGTCAGCAGACTGACCAGACTATAGACCAAGGCTCTCTATTTTGTCTCCAAGAATTAAATACTCCATTCTTATAATAAAGTATACATACAATTTTTAACAACTCCTACTAAATCTGAGAATGATTGAAACCTGTTTCTTGTGGCTGGTAGACTTAAAAGTAGAAGAAAATTCAAAAAAAATGTTCAAATTAGGATTTCATTTCTTATGGTGTAATCAAGGAGGTAAGTATGGTTCCTTCCAGCTGATTTTATTAACATTAAAGTTTATTACAAATTATGAACACCCTTGAGCTAAAGTTCCAATTAAAATAACACAAGCATGGCAGCAGGTCTGTTACAATGTTTTTCTTAGAAGAAACCCTAATTATATTGTCATTATACTCTTCCATAGGCATAGCTGTGTTTTTTGACCAGATGGTATGAAAATATAACATTAATTAACATGACTGTATTCTTATCACTGAGAATCAGCATTACACTAAAAATTTAAAAAAATCCCAAGCCTTCTCAGTTATATGCTTCATGGAGACTGGAGATCTAAGATTGAACAGTGACTCTTCATCCTCCCAGTGTTATAAAATATCCTTAGCAAGATATTTCATTGTTGGATTTCTGAACCGGGAAGTGGTGAAGCTTAGTAAAAAGAAAGTCTTCCAGCTGGAGAGTGAAAATTTAAAATCCATTTTATATTGCCTTATGTGTCCTTATGGCTGAAACTGGTTTGAATAGAGATTTGAAGATTTACATTATGAAAGAAGTGGTATTATTCTCCTATTCAAGTCAGAGAATTCAAACTAATTTTTTTTCCCAGGTTATTCAGTAATAACCTCTAGAGATGTTCTTACAAATACTGAAAGTTTGTCTAGATCGGTGATTAACTCATTTAGAAATTAATTATCTACATGCTCTGTGTCTTGTTTAATATTATATCACATTATTCTGTTTTACACCATATTCTGTCACAGAATAATCAATTGTACAGAAAACAGTTCTATAAATATTTACTATAAAAAACCCCAACCAACTAACCAACAAAAAACCTCCAAAACCAAAATGAAAATAGAGAACAAATGGGGCATACAGAAAATAGCTGTGATACATTTGGAGAAATACTCAGAATTGAATTCCTGGTGAAAATAGTTCAGAAAAAAAATTAAGGATCTCAGATTTTTACCAGTGCAATGGATCTAAATAATTCAGAAAATAGTTGCCCTAGTTTTTGTTAAATTGTTTGTTGGCTTGATTTGTGCTTCAAATGGAGTACATAGAGAAGAAGAGAACAGGGAAAACATGTAAAAATTGAAATGAAGGGCAATAATACAGTTTACTGTTCTCTTGTCTCTCTCTGTAAAAGGAACACTGGTTGTGACTGATCTCCCTCGAAACACTGAGCTCTCGACCACTACCCTTTGAATGCCACCATCCAACCAATTGCTTACCCACTGATCAGTTCATCCATCAAATCCATCTTTCTCCAGTTAAGAGATGAGGATGTTGTAGGGGACTATGTCAAAGACTTTACTGAAGTCCAGATAAAGAGAAAAGACCAAATCTAATTTCCAAATAAAAAACAGCTGAGTCTTCTTGGTTGCTGAAACTTTCAGCAAACAACTGATCAGTTTAGCATATTCACAACAGTGGTAGGAACACTAACCATTATTTCTGTAATTTCTAGTTTTAGTGCATTTTGGCTTATATTATATGCTATTTATTTCTTTCTTTTTGATAGAATTTGTGAAATCCATACACAGGTAAGGTCATTTGCACATGATAGTGTATAGTTGTTCACAGAACACTAAGGCTACCTGATTTTGAGACAGATACACCTGACATTTCAATGCATCTTCCTAAACCTATGTTAATGCAACTTGAGTATTAATACCCTTTGTCCCTTAGTGCTTACATCCCCTCATTCCACATCTGTCTTGAGTCATAATACAGGAAAAATAATTTTATTGCCACATATTTGAATGAAATTATTTCTGTTACCATATCTGTAAAAAGTTCTTTGTTGTGTTCCCTGTTTTTTTCAGTACTTTGAACGAACACTGTCAACCTGAACAGCAGGTCAAGGGAGATGATTCTCCCCTCTACTCTGCCCTCGTGGGTCCCACCTGGAGTACTGCATCCAGCCCTGGAGTCCTCAGCACAAGGAAGACAGACCTGTTAAAGGGGGTCCAGAAAAGGGCCACAGAAATGAATCTGAGAGCTGAAGCACCTCTTTTGCCATGACAGGCTGAGAGAGTTTGGGCTGGTCAGCCTCGAGAAGAGAAGGTTTCAGGGAGACCATGTTGTGCTTTTTCAGTGCTTGCAGGAGACTTACAAAAAGGAGGAAGAGCAATGTTTTACATGGACAGCTAGTGATAGGCCAATGGAGAATCTCCTCAAAAGAGGAGAAATTTAGATTAGATGTTAGAAAGAAGTTCTTTACTCAGAGGTTGGTGAGGCATTGGAACATGTTGCCCAGTGAAGCTGCGGATGCCTCATCCCTGGAAGTGTTCAAGGCCAGGTTAGATGGGACTCTAAGCAAACTGATCTAGTGAAAGATGTCCCTGGCCATGGCATGGGGGTTGGAACTAGATGATTTTTAAGATCCCTTCCAACCCAACCCATTCTATGATTATATGATTGTCTGGTTTTACTTTTTATAGGATTTGGTATGCACGGTTGTAACTGTAATAGCTCTTTCTATGTATACATCCAGGAAGATAAACAAAACAAACCCATTATGTGCGTTTCTAATAGCTCAGCAATGTTATTTCAAGCTAATCATAAAATAAAATTATATGAAAAAGAGTTTATCTTAATACATAGTTTCACCATTGTTCTGAAACAGAACTATTGGCCACCTTGACAGAGTAGTTATTTTTTTAATATTAATCCTATTAAAAATAGGATTTTTAATATTTTAATATTATTCTGTAGAAATAGCCCCAGCTATCTATAGTTCTGCCCATTTAGGTAACAGGTCAGTGATCCCTCCCTGTTCCTCTGCTGATCCAGGTACCTTGAGTTATGTTTTGTCTCCCCTGTCCAGCTGAAGGGATGGATAGAGCAGCATTGGTGGGTACATTGCAGAGCCAACGCACCACATGTACGTGATCTTAATTTTAGATTAAGATCATGCTTTCATGACTGTTATCACATAGGATTAGGAAGTCCTCCAAAAATATAAAGATTTATCAAGCAAATTTAATAAATTCAGTCTTCTTAATGAAGGGTTAAGCTTTATGGGAGCAGTTAGCTAAGGTTATTATACCTCAATTACTCTGCTTACTTTAGCCCAAGTGAAAGAAGTTATCCTATGAATCAATACTGAAGCAACATGATTGATTGCAACCTCAAGCACCTCTGTAATTCCAGCTTCCATGTCTTCTTTATATTACCGTTCAGTTTTCAGCATTCTGTGTATTTTAGGGCCACCTTCAAACTTTTACCTGAGCTGCCTGACATTAACTTAAATGATCACTTAAATAAAGAATTTTTGTACAGAAAAATCTGTAATAGGCAAGACCAATGACAGTCCTCCTTCATTATTTTGAGTAATGGGTAGAAAGAGAATTCCTGTGATGGTGGAATAAAACAGATCACATGGGAGTGGAGTATGTTTCTGTGGTATGCTTCTGTGTGGGCCCATGTGCTGATAGCTGTGGGTTTATCAGCCCAAGCACTCCATTGTTCTGAAGCAGCTGCTCTACTTCACCTGGAAGCCACAGGAATGCATCTGTGAAGGCATTGGAGCAAATACACCCTCAGCCAGCTCAGCACAGGATCAGTGTGCCCCACACAGTTTGCAGCTAAAATAATCCAGACCTGATTAGGTGAAGCGACAACTGTGCCCAAGAGCTGGAGCAGAGAGAAGGTGACTCCTGAACCAGCTGCACCACCTATCACAGAAGACCATGACCTGCAGCAATAGTAACTCTGCTGCTTGCAGAATCACCTCTTACCGTACTGATAATTTCAAATCTGATTTCTGACAGATTTCTTTTTCTCACTAAGTTCTCATTTGTATTCCACTTATTTTAGTTGTTAAAATCATATGTTTTGATTTTTTCAAGATATTTTAGCTATTTTAAGCAATATGATTGGATTTCCTGTGTTAGTGACTGTAAAAGGATACCAAAGTCCTTTTTTTCCCTAGGCAAGGATATCATAGTTCTCCTCATTTAAACAGCACTAAAATAGATTCCTCTTCTGTAAGATTCTTTGGAAACTTCAATATTGAAGTAAAAAAAAAGGAAGTCAAGATAAGAGCAAAACAAATATAAAACAGATAAAGTCTAGTACTTTGCAGAAAACTAACACCCATAAAGTTGCTCAATAAGACAGGATTCACTGAAAACAGAAAAATGGAAATATAGTAAATTCCAGCATGAGATAAACTAAGGAGAACATTTATAACTCCAGAATTTGTAACTTAAGAGTTTCTTAAGTCTCAAAATAAGAAACTGAAACAGTTCAGGTGACTATCCTAGTCTCTAATGCTAAGATTTAAGAAACATCCAGATGGAAATAACAGCACCTATGACCATTGCTGTACAGTTCCCATGTAAATCCTTGCCAAGTCTCACTGCAGAGACATGGCAATGTACAATGATGAGCTATATATGAAACCAGGTTCTGAAAAAAAACAGGAGTTCCAGAAGATGATTTAATAAAATTATTCCACATTTGAGACTGTTTCAGTAACTACCCACAAAGAAACACTGCTTTTATAATTATATCCTTGTAAACCAAGTACTCAACACCTTTGTCAACCCCTAAAATAGAAAAAACCAAATATACCCAGACTAGTCCACACAGAAAATAACTCAGACTTCCTTTCAACTAAATGTGAGACCATGTTTTCAAATAATGCAGACGAAACTAAAATATATTACCAAGACACACATTAAGTTTATATCAGCAGCTAATTTTTTAAGATAATGTCCAGAAGCCTGTAGTTAACCTCACAGTTTCACAGACTATTACATAGATCCATGCATTTCTCTCACTCTTTCCTTACATACCTCAAGTCAGAACCTTAGATAATTTCTCATATATTTTGCAATAACTGTAGCTAGATCAAAGGTATAACTTTCATGAGAGAAAATTAGAAACAGGGAGGAACATGCAAGTATGCATAAACAAGGAGAGAGGAAATCAATTGTAACCAGGTTTTGACTGTTTTGTGTTTTGGATTGGGTTGGTTTTGTTCCTGCTTTTGTTCTGTTTGTTTGTTCATTTGCTTTTGGGTTTTTCTCCCTTTTGTGCCTGGAAATAAAATTATTCAAAGAATATGAAAGTGTTCCAGTCAAAGTAGAAGAAAATACTA
Source organism: Pithys albifrons albifrons (assembly GCF_047495875.1). Taxonomy (NCBI): domain Eukaryota; kingdom Metazoa; phylum Chordata; class Aves; order Passeriformes; family Thamnophilidae; genus Pithys; species Pithys albifrons. The sequence goes on from NC_092497.1 coordinate 47,843,676, forward strand.
TGAGAAGTAACTAACATCAAACTTTAGCATCACATGTGCAAACCCTGGCTAGCAATGACTCTTATCACAGGTCATCACTTCCCTTGACGACTCTTTCCCTTGTCTTGGGATGGCTACTGTAATTAAGTGGCCTTTTAGACACCCTTGTCTTCTTTCTTCTGTCAAAATCCTTAAAGAGAAAACTGCGATTTAGGACATCATTAAATTGAAGAGGGAGCTTTCTTGAGTTCAATGACAGGATTATTTTGGTTTGTTTTATAGACTCTGGTAACCCCAAGGTGTGATACCAGAACTGGAATTTTGCTGAAACTGGTATTCAACACACAATATAAACAACTAGCGGTGCTGTAACACATCATTAAGCCCAGGCTCACACACTTCAATGTTTCTAAGTATTTTCTAAACCTATTGAATCCTTGGAGGAATATCTCAAACACTCTATGAAACTTAAGTTACTGATTACTTCTATTATAATGTTGGATGGACAAACTTAGAAAACTAAGCACTCCTGCACTTTAAAGGAAATAGGCTTAATATGAGCACAGATCATACTAATTTGAACAAAAGCACAGACACACAAAAGCTTAAAAAGATTTTGACTGATGAAAACAATTACATCTTAAGCAAAGCAAAGCCAGCCATTTGAGTCAGACCTGTTTAGGTATTATTAGATGTTATGGCTAAAACAGTGTTGCATTTCACTTAGTTCCCTTTTTATAAATACAACCACCACATGTTATTGACAAACAAGGTTTATTGTGAAACTATTTTGCAAGCATTTTGTGGGAGCTGCTATCCCTACCCTGATAAAACATGATTTTTATCATATTTTTTCACCTCCTTATTCTTTTTCCCAGCTTGTACTTCTCACATGCCAAATATTATAATAAAAACCCCAACAAAACAAACTCTTTTCTGCACACTGAATTTTTTTTCAGCTAAGAGATGGCTGAGAGCAACTAATAGTCCTCTAACAATATTGCATTCATTATTATTGTATTGCAAATGCAAATTGAAATACAGCAATCTTGTAGCGTATTCACAGAACAATTGTTCTTTAATACCCTTATCTAAAAGCAAAGTAACAGAACTTATTCTGCAAAATATTTTTCCTTGTGTTCTGTAGACTTTTGCTGCACACATACTGTATCCCACAACAAATGCTTGCTTTCATGCTAAAGTAGAAAATGAAATGCCTTTGCCTTATGTTTCTTTTCCAACTATTTCCAGTCTTAATAAACTCCCCCCTATAATATGAATTAATGTTCCAGTTAATTAATGTAGTTATTGAAAAATTGGCGTAAGGAGTTATGATGAAAATGAATAGCCAGTTATATCTGCAGTAAGTGTTGGAGTTTGGCCAGTTATAACAGCAGTGAATGTTGGCGTTTGCTCCCTTCACTAAAGATTATTTTGGAAGAAATTGCCAATTTCAGATTTGAAGACACCATGTGTTTCCAGGTTCATAATGAAAAGTACCTCACACTTTGTTTCAATATTCAGTTATACCTAATGCAGGTATTTAATCTCACAGATAAATTATATTTCAAGCCTTGAAAAAATAACACCACATAATAAACATTTGTTTTCAACAAACTAACCAAGGTCAGCGGGTTGTGGTTATTGACAAAATCTCATCAGGTTATGTGAATTGTAAAATCATTAAAGAATCACCTAAAAAACCTCCCATTCTAATCTTATGTGTTCAGGGCAAACATTGTATTTTGATCTGGCAAACAGGTTGAATTTGTGGAGCAGAACCATTAGGAATGAAATCACAGCCCATCTGAAACACTGGTCAGACCTGTAGCTAAATGATTCTGCAGAGTCTGCAACCTTTCACTGCAGGAGGGTCCCAGTTACATGTAAGCAACCTGCTGTCTTATCATCTGCTTTCATCATGGAACTGCAGTAGTAGTCACTGTCCTTCAACTGGTCACCTCTGCATATGTGGTGGAAGGAAAGAAAAAGTAACTCTTTTTATTACTTTCTCAGATTACTACCATATTTCTTATCCCATCTGACTAAAAGAAAGGAATTAAGAACTTTTTGACTTTTGAAAGTCAAATTCCAGTTTTCAAGAAAAAAACTAATTTCTAAATGCAATATGGGTAATTAGAATACAATTAATTTTAAAAAATAATTAATAGTAATCAGGAAAAATTGCTGTTTGTGTCCACTGCCAATTTATAGTTACATTTACATTGAAGAGGGAGCTTGTTCAGTTTTTGTGGTTAGTTTGCTACAATAATTCAGCTCTCTGACTACACATACCATCAAAATGCTGCATGAAAGTAGCCTAACAATGGAAAAATTGTATTTTTCAATATATTTCAAAATCTGCAGAAATACTATTTAGAATAGTTCTTGTCATCACTCTTCCCTCCATATGTGTCAAACAACACTGTAAATACTATCTCACCCCAGCAGCTAGTATACTTTAATGGACTCCCATCCTTAGGGGAGGTAAGGGGATGATGGCTCTTCATTACAGCTGCTGGACTGAAGACAGCCCTTTGACAACTGAAAGTGTAATACATAAAACCAAACCCATCAAAAGGATATCTAGTTTAGGTGTCATATTCTATTACAGATCACAAGTGCTTCTTCAACACAGAGCAGAATTACAAAATGTTTGCACACAGTTTCTTTGGAAAAAGAGAATAGTTGTAGAATTTATGTGAAAATTTATCTGCCTTACAGATTGCCACACACTGTTTACTGTTTCAGTACTATAAATTGAACCCTTTATTTCCAACAGAAAAAAAGACATATAAAAAATCTGTACTCTCAAAATGCTTGTAATCCTCCTCTGTAGAAGGACTCTTACACTGGATGTCAAAGGAAATTCTGAAATAAAATTTATTGTATAACATAACTCCCACTCTAACATTCCAAGAACACATACAGAAAAACAGCTTCAATGATTCTGTTGGAAAAAGAAAAACCTATCACATTGCATTTAAAAATTTTTCACTGAAAGGAGAATATTTCAGCTTTTCTCTGTTGACTTTTTAGCACAAACCACCTCCTTTAGGTTAACTTCTTCTGCAGCCACTCTCCAGTATGTCTGTCTTGTGTGCCAAACTTGGTTAAGAATTAATAACCTCATGTTTCCATTAGGGAACACCTTGTAGCTGCAGAATGCTTGCCAAAATATGAAACCTCACAGCTATGTTAACACATTTTATAATGATCCCTTCTGGTCCCCTGCTTCTTTCATAAAGAGAGTGAGTCAGTCATGTCTTTCGCTTGCTTTAGGCAGGAGATCAGATGGCAAAATTCGGGGTTCACAAAAATGTATTACTGCAAAATCTATTGCTACAGAACATTTAATGGTTGTTATTTGGGGGGACTCTGTTTGTTTGTTTTTAGAACAGGAAAAACGTGTCTTCATAATTTTGAAAACTAGGTATATTCATCCCAGAAATGGACTGGCATAGTATTTGCAAAAATACTGATCTCCTTCTCCATTGTACCTCAAATGTTCATTAAGCAAAGAGCAAAAGGGCAGATAACTAAAAAAGAAGGAAATGGCTGCTCGATGATTCAGTCTCTACAGTTTGAGGAACTCCTATACAGTTCTTTATGTCACCACAAATTTACTGGTGATACTTGAGATAAGTAATTTTGAGTTATGATGTTTCCTTTCCCTGTTCTATCCTGTTCTTTCCTTTCCTATTGTGGAAGGGCTCTTTTTCTTTCTGGCCTCTTTTCTGGAAGTGAGAGGAAAACTTATCATGGAGATGAGATTAAAATAGCTCAATTCAAAGAAATTATACCTCCTCCACATACTAAACTTTCCAAAAGAATGCTAAAAGCAGTCCTTCTCATTAAAAACACAACAAAACAAGTCTTCACAGCTAAGGAAAAAAATGAAAGGAGACTAAAAATGCAAACCTTCCTTAAAACTTTGTGTTTAAATTGCTTTAGCAGTTTTCCTCCTTTCTGTAAGTTTCAGAAACAATTATTTGAAAGATACAAGTATCTGAAATCCCAAACCTATAGAAATGCTTAGTACTTTTCAGTGCAAGGGTGACATTAATACAATTGAATTTCTCAGCTCATTTAGTCTACCAAAATTAAGATTCTTAGAATAAAAGACACTTCCAGTGTAATAAGAAAAGTCTTGTTTAAAAGCACAGGAAACCTGTCGTTTATCACCAAATACTTACGGGTGTTGCCTAATGTGGGAGAAAGCCCTACAAGCCAGTCGTTTGAAGGGTACTAACCATTTGGACATGCTTTCAACAGTACATTTGCAGCAGCTGGCAGAAGCCAAATTCATATCTTCTCTCTAGATAATTTATCTGACAATATTTAACAAAACAATGGATTCGACATTTTCTTACGCACACTGCTAGGTAGTTTCCCCCACATTTTAATACACAGTTCCAAGACCAGCTCTAATGATCTCCCTGACCCTCATGTAATTATGATCACTGCCAGCAGTCTTGGGAGTGGAGTGAGAACAAAGCAATGTCACAGGTTTTCAACTCAGATGCTGAAGAAGTTTGAGATGCAGCCACAGGGCACATTGAAGAAGAGATGTGAGAATGTATGAACCCATCAATTGTGGAAATGGATCCAGGAGGCACTTTTCTGAAAGTTGTTAAGATGGTATCTTGAATACCCTAATAGAAGAGTCAAATCAGCTATTTCCTGTTTCCCATTCCCACAGGTTCATAGATATGGAGGCTAGCAGGCATCATTGAGATAATTTACCTCAACTTTCTTACATATTCTACAATATTTTAAGCTGAAATTCCCAAAACAACATAATAAATTCTGACTAAGTCTAATCTTTTGCAAAGGCTCTCAAGATATGGAGAAAAAAAGCTTACACACGTACAACAGATGTTCAACAGATCTGTTTCGACAGATAATTGCCTTTATTACTAAGCACTGTGCTTAGTGTCTGAATTTGTCTTGTTTGAATTTTGCTTTTGTGATGTCTTTGTGATTGAAAAGCGTTCACCAAGCCAAAATATCCTATTTATGCAAAATGTGCAGTATTTGCAGGAAAGGGATTGGGAATGCTTGAGGAACATAAAATGGAGGTAATTGCGTGGTATTCCAGTGCTTCCACTGAGAAGGACTTAATATTTGTGTCTTTTAACATGTTATTTATAGATACATAAAACAAGACTGCTGGACATTCTGAAAGCAGGAAGAAGGACCAGTGCATAGATAACAAGGTAAAGGAAAGAATTTCTTCTGTCTACCAAATGTGTTCAACATTCTGTTTCACTATTCACGGCTTATGTATTTCTAATTCCCTCTTGTGAGTATACAATTGGCAGCATTTAAGAGAATTACTGGGAATACATTATGTTATTTCACTGCTCCTTTTGTCTCCTTTTTTTTTACTATACAGAACAGTAATTTGAAAGGCAGAAAACCAATCTGACTTGAATGTTCCAGAAGCATACTAATACACAGCTTTAAGGAGGGCTCAGAACCAACCAAACCTGCTAAGGGCTTACTTGGAAACAGTGCAACACGTTTCCAGTTTTATCAAAAGCAAGGCTGACAGTTTATTCAGCCAATATTCTGGGCTTCAGTGTTTTACCATCTCTGAAGTAGTACAAGGAAACACGTCTCCATGTTTTCAAGCCAGAAAAAAAAAAGAGTAAGTTTTGATCACTATAAAAATCCCACAACAATACCTGGATCTCACAAAATCTTTAATCAGACCCTACACATTGCTAAACATCAAAGAGATATACAAAATACTGCCTCAGATCTTAAATCTAGGTAAACAAATGGAGCACAAATGACAGGAGATTATAACCAAAATCCATCACTGGTCACTCAAATTAGCATTATTTGCCTAAGTTTTGATAGGCTACCCTCAGTACTGGGTACCTGGCAGCAATCTGAAGTCATGAAAGGAATGCTAACAAGATGGGCAAAGACAGCATTCCACACGTGGAGAAAAAGAAGGAATAAGAAAAGAAGAAAGAAGGAGAGAAGGGGAGTAAAAACAGATAGTCATCTGTAGCAGAAATTGAAAGAAGTTAAATGTTTCCCATTCTCAGCTGAGCAGAGGAATTAGGCTCAAGGGAAAGGGAAACAAATGCCAGAGAACATCAACTATTAGAGAATCTCAAAACATGTTTCAAGGCATTCAGAAGACTTCATTAACTCCTTCCCAGAAAACAGAATAAGCTGTAAAGAAATGTAGCTTGTATGTAAAGAAATCTCTTTGGTTTTGCTAGAAAAGGTGAAAGGTGTTTTATTTTCAGAATAAAGCTGGGCCTGATATCTATTTCTTTTTAAATGCTTCATTTGTCTTTCAGCTGTGAAATGCAAAATGCCCTACTTTTACATTTTCTCAGAGTATACATAATACAGAAATTCTAAACACAGAGACAACAAAATCTCTGTATATAAAACAGTGTATCTGTTAGTTCTTATAAATTTCTCTCTAAAAATATTGATGTTAGCAACATGAACTGGCTGCTGTTCTATTCTTTGACAAAGACGAACTCATTTTTCTTCACATTCTCGCCATTCATAGAATAAGACAATCTGTGAATATTATGATAAAGTAGCACAAGACCAGAATAAAAAAATGCAATTTATAGAGTTACAACTAGATTATGGGAAACACTTTGATACTTACTTATTTTTCCTTGACAAGATAACACTGAAAGAAATATAAGAATATGAAAGTTCCAACTAACTTGAGGTTTTATCCTTAGACTCTTTAAGAATTTCTAAATTTTAGAGGCAAAAGAAAGTCAAGATAACAAAATCTGGAAATCCCTCCAACAATGTGTTATAAGCTGGTATCTATAAAAGTAAATACCTTTTGATTCTCATCTAGCATTGACATTTCATATTAATCATCCATATAATTCAGTCCCTTTTCAAACACAGGACCTTAGTACCAAATTTTCCATCACAATGTGTAACTCCAGAAGAAAGACACCAAAATTTGAACTGCTAGCATATGTGAACCTGCTTATAGTTAGGTAAATCATCACTGAAATACATGAATACTTCTACCTCTTTTTGTATCAATTTCATCAAGAAAGAGTCAGAAAGGTTTATGTTACTGTTCTAAAGCAGATTTTTCTGGATTCTCAGTCATGGAAATAACAGGAAAATCAGACTGTCTTTTCTTGGCATTTTGGCTTTAGAAAGATTGGATTGACACTGGAAAGACATTTCTGTCTTCATTTGGAGATGCTCAGATATTCTGAATCTTTAGTAAATACATAATTCTTTCCATCATTTTAAACTGTAATCAACATCAGCATGTATTAAAACAAAATACAGCTTTTGACAATGTGAACAAAACCTGCTTCCTTTTCTCCTTCACATATTTGTTCCTTATTTCAAAACATAACAAATTACATGGCTCTGTGTTTAAAGGAAAAGCTATAGAAAAGATAAACTTATAATGCATTGAATGGGAAAAGGACTGAGATTTTATATGTTGTGGAGGGGGTAAGAGATGCAAATGAAAATTCACACATGAAGCATTTTGTGTATACTGTAAATGTTTATTCTTGTGTAACATAAGAAAAATAATTAACATGTAGTAAATAATACATAAAAGTTGTTAGCATGATTTGTTGAAAAGTACCCACAAAAATTTGATTTTCCCTACAAACCCAACCACAACATCTTAATGTTCTACAGCAACACTTATGCAGTTAAATACCACGCTGACACTCAATCCCATCACATCTCAGGGTCAGGCCTGGTTAGTACTTGGATGGGAGAACTCCTGGGAATACTGGGGGCTGTAGGTTCTAGTCCTGAGGACTTCACTGTCACTGTCCAAGCTCGCTCGGCCGTGGCAGATGGACCTCAGGACTGAAACAGTGGAGCCAGTTCTGCGCACGCTGTGCCTGACCTAAAAAATCCACTGTGCAGGCTGGAAGAGCAGACCCACGTGGGGACAGCCCTTCCCAAATCTTCATTTGTGAAGCCGAGCCATGTTGATAGCAATGCTTGAAATAACAGCAAATGTAAGGCTGCTAAAGAAAAATGCACATAACAACAGTGACCACTGATTTACTTGCAGATCTGCCAGCTGCACAGACAACCAAACCCCACAGATTCTCACTTTCATCTGTATTTAAAGTGACATGATTCTTCTTCATGAGGTATGGAAACCCATGAAGAACTCCTGACATGAAATGGAGTCAGTATGAAAATCCAGCAGTTAGAAAGGGATGACTTTTCTATTTTCAAAACTGGTTTTGAGAAAGGAATAGTGGGTCTTTACATGACTTAATGAATACACTAACTTCCTCTTAGTCTGGCACCATCTACTGTATGTATTCTGAACTGTAGATCATTTGGACCTCAGTCTGGCAAAATGTCTATTTCCAGATGCCTCTCATATTCCAGTGAGTACACTAGCTTTGAGCAGTTTCCAACACTATCTAGAACAGTAAGATTGAACTCTACAATACTTATTAAATTTTAATTTTTTTTTAATTGACATGTCTTCTAACATTGTTGTTCACTACATCTTCACATTTCTTCTTCTTAGTACTTTGCATCACAGAGTTAGAATAATGAAGAAAACAGCATGGATGTCAGCTTTCCAGAGGCTATGGGTAACACATTTAAAGATACTGCGGCAACTAAAGAACTCCCCACTGTGTGGCTGCTACCCATTTGGGTGTTCACAGCCACACACAGGACCCAAAGGACAACATGTCACCTCATCAGTTTGGGTCTCACTCATGAAGTCTCAGATCTCTCCATGCCGTATTTCCTTTACTCTGAACATACAACAGCTACCTTCTTTTTCAACTCAGTCTGTTCTTTTCTTTTTGTCCTTTCTGCTGACAGTTCTTGGCATTTGTTTAATTATCTTGTTATTTTAGTCCACCAGGAAGTTATAATAACACAGCCACATTAATATGCTCTTTCGGCTGTTAAAATTATTACTCATTTCTATTAGCAAAAATAGCAGCTCTCTCAACATTCTTTAAGTCACTGCTCCTGAGAACTCAGTCGAGTTCTTAAAATTCTTCCTTTATGAGATTGTTATGAGTTCACCTAGGTGGGCCTAGATTTGGGCTCAGAAGTTTAGATTAGGCCAAAGCTGTCAGCTGACTTGAGCTGGGCTGAGCTAACAGCTGACCTCTTCTAGCCAGTAAGTTTGTATTCCATACCACATTATGACATCATCTCCAGGGAAGTAGGAACCAGTGTGGGAGTGGTTAAGGCAGTCGCTTCTCAGCTCTCCTCTTGGGAGGACGCACGATGCTGTCCCAGGGGGGATGGAGAGGACCAGGCCCACCACTGTCTCACAGGGTACCTCAGGAAAGTAAATTGTGTTGTTCTGGGTCTCTCCTTTCTGCTTGAGTTTGTCTCCCTGGGGAATAAGCTTCTTCTTAAGTAATGTGTAGTTAAGACAGTAAAGTTTGTGTGTTTGTTAAGAAGTGAGGAATTTGTTGTGTGTTGCAGACTTGTGTGAGTGTATATTTGTACTCTCTTCTAATTGTCTCTTCCTTTCTGTAAAAATATATGTAGTTTTAGTATAAACGCGGTTTGAAGTGTTTTTTTTCTTTCCCCTCTCTTTTCCTCCCTTTCCCTGGTGTTAGGAGGGAGGCTTTTCTCTCTGTGCTTGGGGGGGTTGGCAGTTGCTTATCTCAAACCAAGACAGAGATCAATCTCACCACCACCTCACGCAGCTTTCTCAGCCTTGCCTTCCCTCCCAGTTCTCACCCCATCTTAGTGCTAGTATTGTATTCTCCTTTTCTAGAGTATCACACATGCTTTCTTTCTGTTGCCTCTGCCATCATTTTTGAAAGCATTGTGCCATTGTCCCTTTCTTCATTTCAGTGCAAGAAGATATATGAAAGGCAGTTTAACTAGGTAACACATCCGAGAGCAATCAGGCAGCAAGTGAGCCAAAAAGGACCATCCATTTTCATGGACTAATAGACTATTTGGAATACCCATTAGAGTACACAGTCAAGCTTACAAGCCCCAGTTGCTTATGTAACTTCTAGTTAAATCCAGTATTAAATTCTATATATTATCTTTGGCAAAGAAGTAACTTTCCAAAAGGCATGCCCTGATATGGAGGCATCACAGGGAAGAGTATCTACTGTGTGTCCCAGTTGATGCAGGAATTAAACATGTTCCCTTAAACATTGTCAAATTCTTGCCTTGAATTTTATTGCTTTTGCCTTTTGGTCCTTTGTTTTTTGTTTGTTTCTTGTGGTAAGAAAAAGACCTATTTAGTAACAGCAATTTTCACTTCTATGTTCAAGTAATCCAGTCATGTCTCCATCTCTTTCCTATAAGCTAAAGCACTGAACTCTGTGTTCACTTCCACTGACATTTTGTCTAACTCCTGGACAGTTTACTGTGTCTTTTTTTAATAATTCTCATTTTTAAAAGCACAAATCTTATATAACCACAGGTAACATTCACAGGTTTTCTTGGCAGAAGTAAGCACACCTACTTTCTTTTTACTTTGTCCTCATTTTCAAGGATTTCACTAACTGTGGCAGCTGACTCTGAGCTCAGGCTCAGTGTTCTTTGTTGACTCCTGAATCCCATATGGAGTTGTTTTCAGGGACAGAAAGCTTCCCATCATATTTTATAGGAATAGTTTCTTTTCCATGTTCTGAAACACTCAGTCTTTACTTACCTCAGTTAAAAACACACTGGTCAAATCTGCCATCAGTCTGCTCTTTTTTAACCTATGTTTTGACCGTGCCTTTCACTGAATGTGTCAGGTCAAGCAGAAAATGCAGCTCCCATAAGGAACTGCTGCTAGTCTCCCAGCTGGCAAATATTTTTTAAGTTTTGACACATTGTTAGGTGTATCATAACAGCTTTAACATGCATTCTCTTCATAGCATACAATGCCATTATGAAAAATGATGCCAAGCAGTATTAAACAGTTAACAAAAATTATTAGTTCTACACAATTTACTTTTATTAGACAAATCTGAATCTCATGAAGGGATGCAAATGAATCTGGCAGATAGTTTTTATTTTCCATGTAACAGTTCTGATGAATTTTAACTTCATTTTTCACCTTTAACTATGATGAATTTTTCTTCCAAAAGTTACAACTAATAGTGGACTATTGAAATTAAAGATGCTAATATGGTTTCATAATGCATTTACAGAATCAAGTTATGGAAGAAGTAAAATCCATTACAAAAGAGCAAATGGGGACTTAGAGCTTCCTGTGTGTGACCTTGTAGAATTCTTCAGAGACAGCATACAAAACAAGTTATGCCAAGCATTTCCCTCATGCTCCAAACTTTGAAATTAGATTGAATTCAAAAGACTGCTGGTTGTCATCCCACAACACAAAGCAAGACAACCTTTCCATGGACATGCAGAGAGGAAATCACCAGCAACATATAAAATAGCAACTGCAGAAATAGCTGTCCCAATCTAAAAGAGACATGATGACTTAATACAGTAAAATATTTCAAAAAGTTATTAATTAAAAATGTAAGATATTATTTCACCACTAGTGAGTCCTAGTAAATTCAAATGAAAATCTCTGTTGCCTCAGCCAAAGCCTCCCCCTCTCCTTATGCCCCTTAAGTACAAGATCCACCGACATGAATACAAGAAATGCTGAGAACATTGTGCTGCTCTCAAGCACAGTAATCTCTTACTTTTTGCTGAAGACCTATGACAAAATATCTAAGTTAAGGAATTATAAATACAAGAATCAGCAGAATGGCCACAACCTCTGAGAAGATAATATGCATTTATGAACTCTTAACCATGAAATCTCCAAAACAAACAAAGTTTCATCTGTCTGAATATAACCAAGTGAGGCCAGCAGCCAAAATAACCAAATAGACTTGCTTTTACAGTAAATTATGTAATGGCACATTTGTAAGATCTGTTAACAGATCATATCATATTTTTGAGTTAATGCTTGAAACTCCTGGCTGAAATCTACTACTGTGAACTTACTGTCAAAATTTCTGTAGCTAACTTATGTCCTGAGACTTTATCCAGTGTTTTCCATTGCATCATTTAATGCACAGACCACTACAAATAGTAAATATGGTCATACAAAAGCTCATTTTTACTCAGAAAGTGAAGTATTAGAGTCAGGTACATGCTACCTAGAAAATAAAAAGAAATAAACCAACATAAATGGTTTAAACACAGTGCTTCTGCATATGTTAGTTGAGAGAAGACAGAAAGGCCAACTGCTTTTTAAAAAATAAACTGCATGATAATTACAACATAACAGGATTATATTAATGAAATGCATGGAATATATTCATCAGATAAAATCTTACTAGGAAAGTTTAAATGAAAAGCTAACCTTTCATTATCATTCAAGCAGACTGCCAGGGTCATAGAAAGTGACCACAAGAACACACTCTTATTACAGTAGCCACTAAAAGCCTCTATTTAAAAATAATTTTTATAATAACTGTTTGTGTAACTCATTTTACATCAGAGGAATCATTTCAGCTGCTAAGTACAATACATTCTACATTCACTAGGGGTCACAGAAATTAAACATACTGTAAACTCTCACCATTGGCTACAACACAGGGATCACAACTGACTGAATTCAGGAAACAACTTAATATGGTGCTTTTGTGTCTACACAATTAAGAGCTTATAACTGATTGGTCTAAACAGTATATTTTGGTTTTGCCTTTGACTTGACTCTTAAAAGTAGAGATGGAGAACACTAAAGATTCTGAGAATTTCAAATGAGATTGGAGGAACTGAACAAGTAAGTACAATAAAGAAACAAGAGACAAAGGAATATAGCACTAAGAAAAAGTCAGTAAGAGGGCATGATACTACTTAGCCAGATTAATGTTTACTGCATGTTATATTATATAAATGTCTCCGAATATAAACCCATACATATTACAGTAAATGGAATCTAATCTTTATGTAATCTTCTCCTGTGATGGTTAGATTTCGAACTCTAAACAAGTAGGCTATATTTCAACATGTTTATCTTCCTAGACGTGTCACATTACCACACAGTCCAAGTCTACTAAAAGTGCTTGACTATAACAATACAGCTAATGTGCTAAGATACCACAGAGAAAGAGCTGGAAATTTTATGGTAGTATCATTACATGCCAGAGACCTGAATCTCTAAGGGAGAAAAAAAACCACATAATCCTCTTCTATACTGCTCCTTTTCCAGAAAAAAAAAAGAGCTTCCAGAATACTAAATGTATAAACACACTTATAGGAGCAACTACAATATTTTAGCCGTAAGACTATTACACATTATATATAGCATCACTGTATGAGGAACCAGATTGATTCTGGGGGTTCTCTTACTTAATATCCATGGACAATCATGTCTGCTTTGCTGTCAAATGCACATGACATTTCAAAAAACCTGAAGTTTCATAAAAACAAAAAAGCACTCAATATTTGTGGCACATGCAGTTACTCTAGATAATTCCCTATGCAACAGACAAGAGTCAGCTTTTCCCAGGTGTTTTTCATTTCTCCCCTCTCACAAGATATTTGGCAGAACATGGAGCAGAAATTTATATGAATCCTTGAAGTGGTTTAAAGAGTGTGTAACATCCTCCAGCCCTACACATTATACATCTATGACATTAAATACGTCTACTAACTCTCTGTCTCAGGATAGTGCCTATAATCCTACTGTTACTCTGCTTTTTCGAGCATCTGCCACTCACAGCTCTCCTCCCTCACCATTTTATTAATCCTGGCAGGCAGCTCTGCAGGAATGACCAGCAGCTGCTGTCTGCAGATCCTGACAGTAGATGACAACATGCTCAAATAATACATGCTGGAGATACAAGTGCTGCTTACTTCAGTGTACTCTAATCAAAAAAACCCACTCAGGACGTGGAAGTTTCAATTAAAGGAGCTCAAATTACAAACCATACAAAATTAAGTCTCACAGTGCCTTCCAGAAGATGTAAAGAGCTTTCAGTGCAAAGTAGAGGCCCAACTCCTTAACAACACAGAGCTCACTTAGCAACACAGGCTGCATTTATTAACAACAATTAGCTTAAGATATCAAAACCATTTTAAAAGTATCATAAAAAATAGGCTTACAGAGTGTCTTACAGAAAGCAATAGGATTATTAGCAACTATATTGGTGGAGAAAACCCTAATAATACCCATTCCAGTTCTAGTAGTATGCTGATAGCTGCAAACAGATTTACATGAAGAATGTATGAGACCTTCTAAAAAATTTATAACTAGTATGTTGTGGAAAAACATGTTGTTTAGTTTTTAAGCACAGAATGAAGCACACCTTTATAAACAGAAAATGTTTTCCTTTCTCCCACATAAAAACTGTATGAGCTTACATTGTGCTGTAAAAAACATACCACCCCCCACCCTCCCCCCCAAAAAAAAAACACAAAAGAAATCTAAAAAGAAATTCCACTCAGCTTGCAGTCTTCTTTCCACTATAAAATCACACTCTGAAAACACCACCATTTCTATATACTTCAGCCACTTGGTAGGCAGCTGCTACCTTTGAACCCACCAAGTGAAATAGTAACATGTGATTTGCATTGATAATATTTAAATTTGAAGCGTTGAATTAAGAGGCTAGGTTCTATCAAAATCTATTTTCTACCGCTGCAAAACTGGGATTTTACACAACACAGCAGATTCCATGTTCTGGGATTATGAGGCGTCTCAGTCCAAGTGTTGGTGCCCAGGGGCTGTGCAGTGCCATGTGCCTGTCGTGAACTGTACAGCCAGTTCCAAACACCTCCAATAGATCACTGCAGGAGACAGACAAGCCCATCAACGTTGGTGGTGGTGACTTTGTGACAGCATCTTTAAGGACAGGCAAAACTGGACAGAGAAAGAAAGAGGAAACCAACCAAAAGAGTTAGAAACAGTAGAGAGAACATGAAGATTAGTGAAGGAGATACCTTTTTAATTGGCAGTAAATTAAATTAATTTTCCCACGTTGAGTTTGCTTTGCACATGATGACAATTGGTACGTGATCTCATGGTCTCGATCTTTTCTCCCCCAGCCCATGGAGGGAGGGGACTGAGGAGGCAGCTAGGGGGGCGTTTTGGTCCTTAGCCAAGGCTAACCCACTACACCAGGTCAAGTGATTAACAAGTACCTACATTCTGGTTTTACAAGAGCAATTACCATAACAATAGTGTTGAAACACCTTTTTTTCATCATGAAAAGATTCTACATTCCAGACACCACAATGCACTTCATCACAAGGCCTGTTCACGATCTATTTTTTAATTTTGTCTGATAGAAGAGTTGCCAGGATATATACTTCTGAGAACACTGAGCCTTCAAGTGAAGGTAGTCTTGAATCCACAATTGCAGACTGCACCAGCACAATACTCATTCTGAATTGGTTTACTAAGCTACATAAGGATGTGATCAAACAGGTATATCTGAACAAAGAATTACATTTCTCCCAATGTAAAGAAACCAAAGAACAACCCACTGAGTACATGGCTGATACAATATACTTAGTGAACAAATGATAATTTTAGATTTTAGATGCAAGAATAAATTTAATCTATGCTAGTAAAAACTGTAACTGATCTATTCAATCTATGCCTTAAGTTATGGCTTACCTCATCTTGCAAATATGCAAATCTATAGAGCATTCTTCAGAGACAGAATTCAGCAACACAAAGGGATAGATAAAAAATGAGCAATTATTCCCTCACTCTTTAAAAAGCAGCCCTTCACTTAGCCAAGCTTCAGAATTAATGGTATTTTATCATGACCAGAACAGGAGAAAACAAAAATTCTTTAACGGTTATTTGCATTCAATGCTCTAGAACTAATAAAGCAACTGTTGTATAATGATCAGTAAAAGACTTTTAAAAAGCCCACAAAACGAAAAACAAACAACCCTTGAAATATGCCTTACCCTTCCCTTTCCAACACAGAATAGCTGTAAGTCTGGAGTTAGTCTGATTCTGTGTGTGAGGATTTCAAGAAGAAGAGTTTGGGAGCAGTGAGGTGTACATATCTTACTCATTTTTAACCCTTTTTTTAATATGAGACCAAGACAGACAGCATCTAAGTCCAAAAATCAGGTTTCACCTTTATGCTCAAGATGTATAGTCCATGTGTATCAGAAGGCATTAACAGCCACTTAGGCCAGTGGGAAGAGTGTTTGTATTTGTTGAAAACTGAAAGCAGTAACAAGAATGCAAACTAGAAGAATAGTAGACATTAGCCAGAGAAGGGGATAGACAGAACAGGTTACACAGATATGGCATCAAAAGGAGAAGGAATGTCAATATATGACAAGAGCTCTATACAACATCATGATTCTTTCTCACTACTAAAACCCAATGTCTAATCTTTGCATGGAGTTGTAGGGGAAGAAGAAAACAACAAGCAATTTGGCAGTCTAGGTGTGATCATCTACTTCTTTGTGTAACACTGATCATACAGTTTTCCAATAAATCTTTCAAAAGCCTAAATGAAAGAGTAGAAAATAATGTCTACAAAAACAACCATCTGAAATCCTAGTTAAGATTCAATCCTTAAATTTAAACTTTTTTACCACCTCAGACAAGACCACAGAGAAAATGATGTTTGATGCAGACATGTTTCTGATGCCCAAACTGGATCGTCGAAATATTAATATTGAAATGCAGCATGAGAGAGGCTCTTTCAAAGCGAAAGAAGACTGCATGCCCAGAACACCTCTCAGAGGATGTATTAGGATGTTCACTCAAAGACCAAGTGTTATAAACCCCCCAATATTTGATGCATACACAGGTGCCCATCTCCAGCAGACCAAGACTGCATGTTATGATCATGATCATCCACATATCACTGGACCCACGCATGGATTTATCTTTCCATCTATTGTCCTGTCATTCTTTCTCAATTTTCATTTTTACAGCTTTCCTCGCTTAGGTCGATCATACATCCCAGAATGGCTTACACCTCTTTCCAGTTCCTTACGTTTATTTCCAGTTACGGTTTGAAAGCAGATGTAAATTCAAAGATGTAATAAAATTCGTTGTTTTATTGGTTATTTAGCAGCATTTTGCTTTAATCCACCTCAAAGGATTCATTAACTACAAAAGTGGTTGCCCTGATGAGGGGGGTCCCAACAACATGTAACTCACTTCTTTGAAACAAACAATGCATGTGATACTCTCTGTCATGAGCATTTCACTGTTTGGTATCACAAGATTTGAGAGCCATAAATCCACCCCCCTCCCCTCCCCCCCAACCCCCTTAACAATTAACTAGTTTAAAAAAAAATTCTTCTATGTCAAGAATACAAAGTCCCCAGGAATTTGTGGATGATCACCTTCTGAACTACAACAGCATATTGGAAAAGAAGAAATATTTTTTTGTAGATGAAGATTCACAGTAATATACAATATTGTAGTGTAATGTTTATTAGCAATACTTTAATTAGGCACTTTAGTTACTCTTTTTTTTCCAGTAAAAATAACCCTAAATATCTAAACCTATAGATATCTGTACTTGTTGTTGCATAGATCAACAGGACTTATTCAGAAGGATGACACACAGTGCTTTAAGAAAACAATTTTCAATTCCAACCCATGGACAGTCCTGTTACTCAAACATCTGTACTCCTGTGCCTACAGATCCTGAGGCAGGCAAGGGGAGCTGTCACACATCTCTGGTCTGCTGCTACGTAGCTTCTGCATAGCTGAGAAGAGGAGGTTTAGTGTTGTGCTCAAGTCACTGAAATTATTCTGCTGACAGCTCTCTGGTTCTGCACAACTACACCAGCCTGCTGCTGCTGCTGACTCAGCGCTTTGCTTCTGGCTGCAGCACTAGACCCTCTAAAATCCTGACAGGTGTCTTAGCAGGCAAACTCACACTATGGAACCACTAAGCATAACCTAACTCCCCTTTTTTCAGGCTTTCATTCAGCTGCAGGGAAAGCCTGCAGCAATGGCAGAGAGCTACCCACCTGAAAATTACTCAGCATGAAGTTCTGTACTGGCTGTATGATACAGGTCAATATATTATATTAGACTTACAAGTTTGGGACACCTAAAAAATAATATGCCATGATTTGGTACGGTAGTTAAAATACATTCAGTAAGAATAGTGATGATGAAGAGGTTGTGAATGGAAGACTTACTTTAAAAGCACACTCTTCCCACAACTACAATGCTAACTGGAGGAGAATAGGGGTGTGTTTTTACATGCTAAATATCAGTGATTTGTTATTAATCACAGACATGTAATCAAGATTTGTGACCAAACCTTTTCCTGCTAAGGAAACTTCCCAGTCTGACCATTCATAAGACTCTGGCAGTCACACTCCCAGCGTCAGAGATTGTCAATGATGGAACCAAAGCCCGTTGGCAGACAGGGCTCCAGTGAGCCCACGAGCATCCAGCTTCATTGCCTACACAGAATCACTGAATATTCTAAGTTGGAAGGGACCCACAAGGATCATTGAGTCCAGCTCTTAAGTGAATGGCCCATGCAGGGATCAAACGCATGACCCTGTATCATGCTATTAGCACGATGCTCTAACCATCTGAGCTAAACTCAGGGTCACCCCACTCTCAGACAGTCAGACCAGGTTCCTTAGTGGTTTGACCCCAGGTTTCCCTGAGCAGAGTCTTTCACGCCGCATTCTATAAAGCAGTTTATTCACAATCACAGTAACACAGAAACAGCCTGAGCTGGTACCTCCAAGCAGGATCCCGAAAAATGGCATTCCATGGCTTTTATACCCCCACAGTCTAAGAGTGCCCAAGTCTCTCAAGTTCTCATCTCAGTCTTCAACTTCTGCTGTGTCTCTGAGTTCACTCCCCTGGCTGGTGGTGCCGCCTGTTTTTGTGCCCTTTCTTATGCAAAGTGTGGCTCCTGCCCAGAGCTCAGTCTTCACCTCAATCTGTATCTCGAACTGCAGCTTGTAAAACGACATGTTTATACAGCAAACAACACTGCACCTCAGAACCAATTTTGTCAATCCCAAGCTTGCAGAGACAGGCTATGTCAGCTCAGGATGAACCCCAAAAGAGCCACACAGACGACAGCCACAAAGTGCTTTACACAGACTCTACCAATCTGGTGTGTAACATTTCATGTAATGTAAGTTTGTAATAACTTAGTTGGAATCTAGCATTTTTTCTGTTCTCTAACATGTAACAGCTATTTCCATCTGGTTAGTGATTTTTTTACACTGAATAAATTACACAATTCCTGCTTACTGTAACAATGCCCTCTTAAACCTCCACTGTGTCATGCTGTAACTGCATGTCACTACTAAAGCAGAATAAAAGTTAACGATTTTGTCACATTGTGTAAAGTTCTGCTGTGAATGGACTCCCCTATACCTAAGTAGGAGCTTTGCACTGCTACAGTTTAAGCACACTTCCAGTGCCCTCTGAGGCTGCAACAAACGTGCCATCAAACACTTTTGATCAAAGCGAATTTAATACCAAAGTGACCACATAAAGACTAAAATTTTTCCAGAGCCATCCTCCAACCAATTATCTCCTGTCCAGGTGTTCTCACCTCAAAATCATCCACAGACATGCTCCAGGTTTATGAGCATAATTTGGGCTGATGTAGCTGATGCCGTGGGTTTTTTTTCATTTTTAATCTTTATAGATTTTAGAAGTATAGATTTTAGTGTACCAGTATTTCTTAGTAAAGTAACCACAGTAGCTTAATAGCTTAATGTCTGCACATCCCATATCAATCTCTCAAAATTCTGGTAGCTGTTTAGTCCTCTTTTCAAAGTAGAAGTGCTGGAAAACACCTCAAGGCCTGAACAAGGAAACACAGGCAGAGTGACCTCAAAGCTCAGAATGCTGGAAGGCCTCCAAGAACACTTACATGCTATGAGGAAGATGAAGACGATGAAGGAAGGGTCTCAGACTCAATTCCCGATGGGGTGTGCCAGGGAGCAGAATGGAGCAGAACCAAGGGATGAGCAAACAGGTATTGGATGGACATTGTTATAAAAACCATGGAACCAGTGCTCAGTACGTGTGTGTGGATATGTATTCCTGTAGGCCTCAGGCTTGGAATTAAAAGATCTACCCTTTTTATCTTATCTCTTACACTAAGTTGGCTGGAGTTCTGTTTTCTGCCATCTCTTAAGGGAACATAGTATAAAAATACTAGTTTAAAACCATAATTGGTCAAATAAATTTTCCATGTGAAGTAGCTGAAGAATTTTAAAAAGAGGCTGTTGGGCAATGTAATGCAATGTAAAGATGTACTGTAATTTAAAAGAAAAATACTTCATTGCATTGAGAAAATACCAATTTTATTGAATTTTCAAAAACACCACAGTTTTTTTTAAAAAAGCAAACTTACAAGCTGGAGAGCTTGAATATTATTTGAGTTTAAGTGATGACATTACAATATTCAGTCTATGACAACTGTAAAATCATCTCACATAGTATGGTAGTTTAGGCCTTAGTTTTAGTTAGGCCTCAAGTAGGCCTTAGTTTTAGTAGGCCCTGAGAGTGTTACGTAGATTAAGAGAGACAGGTGTCACCTGACTTAAGCAATCAAAGAAATACTTCATAACAGATGATGCAAACTGGGATATAAATACAGTGGAGGAGGAGAAGCTTGCCCCTCTCCTGATGGCTGTGTGTTGTAGTTTGGGATTATTATGTAAATTCTCTCCCCTGCCACTTAACTGCCCAGGCCAGCGGTTAACAAAAGAAGCAGTTAACTGTGATCGCTGGGGTGGGGGCAGGTTTGTCTCTTTTGGTTTTTTTTTTTTTTTGGATATTCTCCTCAGTCTTGGCTCGGCGGAAGGGGGGAGTGGGGACTCCAAGGAGGCAGGCTGCCCTGCTGGTTACTGCTGGGGTTTTTCCCTGGCTGTCTTGCCGCTGCCTACTTCGGACCACCTTTTCCTGCCGTGCTGCTGCCTGCCTTGGATTTGCTGCTGGTTGCTCGTACCTTTCTGCTTCTTGGACGGGGAACACAGGGGGAAGAGACTGAGTCCATCTGAAAGCCCACTGCTCGTCTGTTTCGCTGGAGAGGGACTGAAACTCACTCTGCAGCCAGCCAGGCTGTGACAAGGACACTTAAGTATAACCTTTTCTCCCGGAGGAAAACCTGCTGGGTTTTGTTGTTGTTTTTTTTTCTTTTTCTCTTATGGTGTTGGGGAAGTGGGTTGCACTAGTCTGTTTACATATATATATATATATATAGCAGTTATCCTTCTTGTATTAAAATTCCTTTTCTTAAATTTGATAAAGAGTGGTGTGATTATTGTGGAGGAGGCCCCTCCCCTGCTTGTGGGTAAAACATTTTGGTTTTTCCCCTCAAACCGAGACATTTCTTGGCGCCCAATGTGTGGGGCTTGTAAACAAAGAAGGATAACTGCTATTTTGTGGCACCATGTGGGTCTTGAGCTTAGGGTTCATCAGGACCATCCTGTATAATATATTGGCTTTTTGTTGGTACAAATTCATGCCAAAAGGAGCGGCAGGTTTAAGTCTTATCAACAAATCAATGAGCAAAACTCAAATAGCCGCAATTATTATTGAGTTCTTACTCTGGATTTATGGTGCCATGAATTCGATGCCTTTGGATGTCATGTGGGTGGTGCTCTCCAGGCTGTTTTCCTGCCGCAACCTAAGCTGCTACCTCTGGGGATTCAGTGATAATAGTACGGACCCTTGGGAAGGAACAAAGGGGAATCTCTTCTCCCAACCCTTTGTCCATTCCCCATTCAAGTCTGCTACAACAGCTTTTGAGATGTTTAAATTCTCCCTGGATGCCAGAGATATCTTGCTCTTTATGGTTTTTCTGCAGGGTTGTATCCCTGCAGCTTACAGAATGTTTGAAGGTAGGGCCAGGGTTTTTCCAGAATGCATTCAGAAACCTAGCCCAGTGAAGGGGGAAAAGCGAGAGAATAAAACCCCTGATGCCACAGTGAAGGGAGAAAAGGATGAGGCTAAACCAGGAGGACAGGCCAAGCCTATGGAAGTTGCCCCTATTCAGAAAAGGAAATATAAGACCAAATTAGACCATCCAGCAGACGATGAGGGGGCTGCTGCACCTCCACAGCAAGCAGACCCAGAGCCTGAGATCATCACTGAGTCATTGTCATTTGATAATCTCCGTAGTTTGCGGAAAGACATTGCTCGACACCCGGGTGAGCCCATCCTGACTTGGTTGATCCGAGTTTGGGACCTTATGGGTGAAACCTTACAACTGGATGGTGCTGAAGCCAGGTTTTTGGGGGCTCTGGCCCAGGACGTGGCTATTGAACAGGTGTTCGTGAGGGAATCAAAGCCCCTTTCACTCTGGGCACGACTTCTAACGAGTGTAAGAGAGAAGTTTGTTTATAGAGAAATCCTGCAGGAACATCATATTAGGAAGACTTGGAAGACGATGGAAGAAGGAATTTTACGTCTGAGGGAGATGGCAATGATGGACGTGCTTTTTGGAAGAGGTGGGCAAGCCAATAATGACCCTGACAAGGTCAGATGCACACCACATATGTGGTGGGACCTTTCACGCTCGGGGCCAGCTGAATACACCGATTTCCTGGCATCCATGTATAGGGAAGAGAACCATGAAACAGTGGGCGCAGTAGCAAATAAGCTCCGGATATATGAAAGCATGACCCACAGCCCAATGCAGGCCCGTATTTCTGCTGTAGAGACATTGGTTGAGAGTCTCAAGACGCTGCCTGCAGAGGTAAAAGCGATCAGAGAGGAAATTAGGGAAAGTCTCCAAGTGGCACCAGTGCGAATGAGAACCTCTGAAGTCAGAGCCAGACGCCCCCCAGCCAGAGGAAGTGGACAGACCTCACGAACTGAGATGTGGTACTTCCTGGCCAAACATGGAGAAGACATGGGACGGTGGGATGGGAAACCCACCCGTGCCCTTGCAGCCCGAGTACAAGAACTGAAGGAGAATGGAAGAAGGTCAGTGAGAGTAAGTGCAGTCCCAGTTTCCCATGGGCAAGAATCTGACCCACAGGAGGGCACCTCCCAGGTGTACTCATCGAGAAAAGGTTCTGACCGCTATGACCAGGATCAGTGTTAGAGGGGCCCTGCCTCTAGCCAGGTAGAGGCACGGGACAACCGTGTCTATTGGACTGTGTGGATTCGATGGCCTGGTACATCAGACCCACAAAAGTATAAGGCTTTGGTTGATACTGGCGCTCAATGCACATTAATGCCATCAGGACATGTGGGCTCAGAAACTATTTCTATTTCTGGGGTGACAGGGGGATCTCAAGAGTTGACTGTGCTAGAAGCTGAAGTGAGCTTGACAGGGAGAGATTGGCAGAAACACCCCATTGTGACTGGTCCAGCCGCCCCATGTATCCTGGGCATTGACTACCTCAGGAATGGATATTTTAAGGACCCAAAGGGGCATAGATGGGCTTTTGGAATAGCCACTGTACAGACAGAAGGGATTGAACAATTGAACTCATTGCCAGGTCTCTCAGAAAGTCCTTCTGCTGTTGGACTGTTGAAAGTTGAGGAACAGCAAGTGCCAATTGCCACCACGACAGTGCACCGTCGGCAATACCGAACGAACCGTGATGCTGTGATCCCCATCCATAAGATGATCCGTGAACTGGAGAGCCAAGGGGTGGTCAGCAAAACCCACTCACCCTTCAACAGCCCCATCTGGCCTGTGCATAAGTCTGATGGAGAATGGAGATTGACTGTGGACTATCGTGGCTTGAATGAAGTTACCCCACCGCTGAGTGCCGCTGTGCCGGACATGCTGGAGCTCCAGTATGAACTGGAGTCCAGGGCAGCAAAGTGGTATGCCACTATTGACATTGCTAATGCGTTCTTCTCCATTCCTCTGGCACCAGAGTGCAGGCCACAGTTTGCTTTTACCTGGAGGGGCGTGCAGTACACCTGGAACCGACTACCCCAGGGGTGGAAACACAGTCCCACCATCTGTCATGGACTGATCCAGACTGCACTGGAGAAGGGTGAGGCTCCAGAACACCTGCAATACATTGATGACATCATTGTGTGGGGGGACACAGCAGAAGAGGTTTTTCAGAAAGGAGAGAAAATCATCCAGATCCTTTTGGGAGCTGGCTTTGCCATCAAACGGAGTAAGGTTAAGGGACCAGCCCAAGAGATCCAGTTCCTGGGAGTGAAGTGGCAGGATGGACGCCGTCAGATTCCAACAGAAGTCATCAATAAGATCACAGCAATGTCTCCACCCACCAGCAAAAAGGAAACACAAGCCTTCCTGGGTGCCATAGGGTTCTGGAGGATGCATATCCCAGCATACAGTCAGATCGTAAGCCCTCTCTACTTGGTAACCCGTAAGAAGAATGATTTCCACTGGGGCCCTGAGCAGCAACAAGCCTTTGACCAGATTAAGCATGAGATTGCTCAGGCTGTAGCCCTTGGACCAGTCAGGACAGGACCAGACATACAGAACATGCTCTACTCCGCTGCCGGGAATAATGGCCTGTCTTGGAGCCTTTGGCAGAAGGTGCCTGGTGAGACTCGAGGCCGACCACTTGGATTCTGGAGCCGAGGCTACAGAGGATCTGAAGCCAACTATACCCCCACAGAGAAAGAGATCCTAGCCGCCTATGAAGGAGTTCAAGCCGCCTCAGAGGTGACTGGCACAGAAGCACAGCTGTTTCTGGCACCTCGACTACCAGTGCTGAAGTGGATGTTGTCAGGACAGGCTGCCTCTACACATCATGCCACTGATGCTACCTGGAGCAAGTGGATTGCCCTGATTACGCAGCGCGCCCGTATAGGAAAATCAAATCGCCCTGGGATCCTGGAAATCATCACAAACTGGCCTGAAGGTGAAAATTTTGGTCTAGCAGATGAAGAGGAAGAGCAGGTGACACGTGCGGAAGAAGCTCCACCATACAATCAATTGCCAAAAGAGGAAATACGCTACGCCCTCTTCACCGATGGCTCCTGTCGCATTGTAGGGACTAATCGCAAATGGAAAGCAGCTGTATGGAGTCCCACACGACAAGTTGCAGAAGCTACTGAAGGAGAAGGTGGGTCGAGTCAGTTTGCAGAGCTTAAAGCCGTGCAGTTGGCCCTGGACATTGCTGAACGAGAGAAATGGCCAAAGCTTTACCTCTACACCGACTCATGGATGGTGGCCAATGCTCTCTGGGGATGGTTAGACCGATGGAAGAAAACCAATTGGAAACGCAGAGGGAAACCCATCTGGGCTGCCGATATATGGCAAGATATTGCCACCCGAGTAGAGAAGCTGATTGTGAGAGTCCGCCACGTAGACGCACACGTGCCCAAAAATCGGGCCAATGAGGAACATCTCAACAACCAACAGGCAGACCGAGCTGCGCAAGTGAAAGTATCACAGACAGATCTGGACTGGCAGCACAAGGGAGAGCTGTTCTTGGCTCGATGGGCCCATGATGCCTCGGGCCATCAGGGCAGAGATGCCACTTATAAATGGGCACGAGACCGAGGGGTGGATTTAACCATGGACATTATCTCTCAGGTTATCCACGACTGCGAGACATGTGCTGCCATTAAGCAGGCTAAGAGAGTGAAGCCCCTGTGGTATGGTGGGCGCTGGGATAAGTATAAGTACGGGGAGGCCTGGCAGGTTGACTACATCACACTGCCACAGACCCGCCAAGGCAAGCGCTATGTGCTCACCATGGTGGAAGCAACCACAGGGTGGCTGGAGACACACCCAGTGCCTCACGCCACTGCTCGGAACACCATCCTAGGCCTGGAAAAACAAGTGCTGTGGCGACATGGCACCCCAGAACGAATTGAGTCAGATAATGGAACTCATTTCAAGAACAGCTTAGTTGCTACCTGGGCGAGAGAGCACAGCATTGAGTGGGTGTATCATATCCCCTACCAGGCACCAGCTGCCGGGAAAGTTGAGCGGTGTAATGGACTGTTGAAAACCACTTTGAAGGCGTTGGGTGGAGGGACTTTCAAACACTGGGATCAACACTTAGCAAAGGCTACATGGCTAGTCAACACTAGAGGCTCTGTCAATCGAGCCGGCCCTGCCCAATCAGAACCCCTTCACACTGTAGATGGAGACAAAGTCCCTGTAATACACCTGAGAGGTATGCTAGGGAAAACAGTCTGGATCAACCCTGCCTCAGGCAAAGGCAAACCCATTCGTGGGGTTGTCTTTGCTCAAGGATCTGGTTCCACCTGGTGGGTGATGCAGGAAGATGGAGAGACACGATGTATACCTCAAGGGGAACTTATCTCTGGGTAAACGACTCATATTACTGTATTTGTAAACACTTAATTATTTGAAAGAAAATTTAAGTTTAATGTAGAGTATCGGCATGGAAGAGAATTTAGGGGTGGATAATGTTGTAGTTTGGGATTATTATGTAAATTCTCTCCCCTGCCACTTAACTGCCCAGGCCAGCGGTTAACAAAAGAAGCAGTTAACTGTGATCGCTGGGGTGGGGGCAGGTTTGTCTCTTTTGGTTTTTTTTTTTTTTGGATATTCTCCTCAGTCTTGGCTCGGCGGAAGGGGGGAGTGGGGACTCCAAGGAGGCAGGCTGCCCTGCTGGTTACTGCTGGGGTTTTTCCCTGGCTGTCTTGCCGCTGCCTACTTTGGACCACCTTTTCCTGCCGTGCTGCTGCCTGCCTTGGATTTGCTGCTGGTTGCTCGTACCTTTCTGCTTCTTGGACGGGGAACACAGGGGGAAGAGACTGAGTCCATCTGAAAGCCCACTGCTCGTCTGTTTCGCTGGAGAGGGACTGAAACTCACTCTGCAGCCAGCCAGGCTGTGACAAGGACACTTAAGTATAACCTTTTCTCCCGGAGGAAAACCTGCTGGGTTTTGTTGTTGTTTTTTTTTCTTTTTCTCTTATGGTGTTGGGGAAGTGGGTTGCACTAGTCTGTTTACATATATATATATATATATAGCAGTTATCCTTCTTGTATTAAAATTCCTTTTCTTAAATTTGATAAAGAGTGGTGTGATTATTGTGGAGGAGGCCCCTCCCCTGCTTGTGGGTAAAACATTTTGGTTTTTCCCCTCAAACCGAGACACTGTGGCGCAGGTGGATGTGCTCTGTGCTGCTTGGCTGATTAGGCCAAGCACCACCTCCCCACTATGTTATCTACAGGAAAGTAAATGCTATTGTTCTCTCGGCTTGGGTCTGTCCCTCAGGAGATCGAGTTCTCTTGGGTGGTTTTGTAGCTAGAATGATGGGATTGTGGAATAGATGGGAAGTGGGGAGTTATCATGTTTCTTTTTACTTTTCTATACATGTGTTATTGCAGTTACTTTCAGTTTTCCCTTTTTTGTGTAAATATATATCCCAGTTTCTGTTTCAAGTTTAAGTGTCTCCCATAATACACTCCTGGAAAAGCTGGTAGCCCATGGCCTGGACAAGTGTACCCTCTCCTGGATTAAGAGCTGGCTGGAGGGTTCGGCCCAGAGAGTGCTGGTGAACAGAGCTGCATCCAGCTGGCGGCCGGTCACTAGTGGTGTTCCCTTGGGATCTGTGTTGGGTCCAGTCCTGTTTAACATCTTTATTGATGATTTAGATGAGGGGATTGAGTCCATCATCAGCAAATTTGAAGATGACACCAAGCTGGGAGGGAGTGTCGATCTGCTGGAAGGCAGGAGGGCTCTGCAGAGGGATCTGGATAGACTTGGGAGATGGGCTGATTCCAGTGGGATGAAGTTCAATAAGGCCAATTGCTGGGTCCTGCACTTTGGCCACAACAACCCCATGCAGTGCTACAGGCTGGGGACAGAGTGGCTGGAGAGCAGCCAGGCAGAAAGGGACCTTGGAGTACTAATTGACAGGAAGCTCAACATGAGACAACAGTGTGCCCAGGTGGACAAGAAGGCCAATGGGATCCTGTCCTGTATCAAAAATAGCATGGCCAGCAGGATCAGGGCAGTGATCCTTCCCCTGTACTTTGTGTTTGTGAGGCCACGCCTTGAGTACTGTGTTCAGTTCTGGGCCCCTCAGTTCAGGAAATATATTGAGGTGCTGGAGCAGGTCCAGAGAAGAGCAACAAGGCTGGTGAAGGGACTGGAGCGTAGGTCCTATGGGGAGAGGCTGAGGGAGCTGGGGTTGTTTAACCTCGAGAAGAGGAGGCTCAGAGGTGACCTCATCACTGTCTAGAACTACCTGAAGGGAAGTTCTAGCCAGGTGGGGGCTGGTCTCTTCTCCCAGGCACTCAGCAATAGGACAAGGGGGCATGGGCTTAAGCTCTGCCAGGGGAAATTTAAGTTGGATATCAGAAAAAAATTCTTTACAGAGAGAGTAATCAGGCATTGAAACGGGCTGCACAGAGAGGTGGTGGATTCACCATCCCTAGAGATTTTTAAACACAGATTGGACATGGCGCTGAGTGCCATGATCTGGTAAATGGACTAGAGTTGGACCAAGGGTTAGACTCGATGATCTTGGAGGTCTTTTCCAACCCAATCGATTCTATGATTCTATATAAATTGAAAAACTGTACAAAATGAGACAAAGTAACTGACATCCTACAGATATATTTTTATTGGACATACATAACACTAAAAATTAGGAAGAATCGTATTTCTCTGCTTTTCTTATACAAGGCATTTTAAGATCAAATGTTGACTGATTTGCACAGAAAAGCATAGTTGCAAAATTCTCCTGCCAATATTTGGAATGGACAGTATTCCATTTATTTCACAGCCATGAAGTCTGCAAGGCTAAACATAAATCCTTAAAGTAACAGCTGTTGCAGTACAGACTACATATGATTTTAAGCAGGGATTTTTTTTAACCACACAGTAGATACCAATGGCTGGCAAAAGATTTGATGTCTAGGCTGACTTGAATGAAGGGATGCTTTCAAGTTAATGCAGAGCAGCTGGGTTCACAAATACACAACTTTAAAGGCTTATGGGGTGAGCTTAGAGGGCTTTATACATGCATATGCCCAATTTTAAGAAGCACTAGGTAGGCAAAGCTATCTCTTTTATTTGCTAAAGTGACAATTTCCCTCTAGGGTGATAGACCCATTCAGGGCCATGATGACCATGCTTATGCTTATGGGAAACACTAAACACCTGGAGGAGTGTTCCCAGAAACCATTCTCAGAGAATAATGGATTACACAAGAAGGGACAAAGAGACTCTGTGGCTTGCAGAAAGTGCTCAGACAGACTGACTGGATTAACAGAGAATGGAGTGTTATGGAAATACCATGGCCTTTCTTTGACACATCTTGTAGGGACACAGAGAGCCAACCCTTAGGCCTATGTCATCTGTCAACCCAAAACATATTATTGACTAAAGTCACTCAAACTGCCTAGCAAAGAAATACAAAAAGAGATCTGACATGAGCAAAAAACAGGGGAGAGAAGTTCCATCATCACTGGGAGTGACTCTATCTCCTTCCCAGTCCTTTGGACAATGTAGGGGCAAGCAACAATTTACTCTGGGTTTTTAGTCTTTGCCTTATACCTTGTAGACCTTAGGCTTTATACCTTATAGATTAACATCTTTGACCTTTACTCCAAAGAAACTTTTTACTAATTATATTTTGCTACTTTGATACAAATTTTACCTGTCTTACATCTTGTAACTTACCAGGTATATATCTTACTTTTTATTAGTTGTTTTGTTTTGATACACAGTACTTTACTGCTGACTCGTTGTTAGTGGTTTGCTTTAAGGTGTGCAGTCCCCTTTTTTAGTGAGTTAACATGCGTAGTTGTGGGAAGCAGCTATATTCTTTCTGTTTTGTGCTTGTTAACGCATCTGTTTAGATTTTGTTTCTGACTCTGTAAATTGCTCTATCGTGCAAGAGGGGACTTTTGCTTGAGTTTTGTATTGAGACTTAGGTTGTTGTGCTGCTTTGTGGAGTGTGCTTCTGGTTTGTGGGTTTTTGTTACTAGTTAAGTGCAATCATGCAGTTAAATGTTCCACAGTTATTGTCACATACTTGTATTAATGGAAGTTATTTTGGGAACTGCTGGAGTTAGTCCAGTTTGTTTATGGTGCTGGCAGCAATGTAAGAGAACTTTACGGAGAAGGTTCTCCCATGCTTTGAATGGAAGTTAGCTTCGAATATTATCTATTACAGACACTCTTTAGGTTTATGTGAATCAATTATACATTCTGTTGCTTATTTTCTATGTTTTCTACTATAAGGATGTTATATAAGATAATATAATTTCAAACACTACTCTTCTCCACCCCTCACCGCCCAGGTTTCCACCCTCCAGCTGTGCTACAAACCTGCCAGAAGCACTTCCCTTATCAACCTATTTTCAAGCAAGCCCCTAATAAACCTTTATCTCAACTGCCCATATTCAGGCAAGCCCAATTGTTTTTTACTTTGACTGCTTGCAATTTTGGGCAAGTTGTTTTTTTACAACAGTTACATTTTTGCAAAGGCACACTAAATTTAAAAGGTAATAGTAACACAGTTAAACTTTTGTGGCATATTATTTTGTCCCTATTTCATCTGTATCAGAATATCAAAGTCATATCCATCACAGTGAATCTGTCTACAGAAGGATGTCTTTAGGTGAGACACAGAGACTCTTTTTTGGCTTTAAAAGGCTTTGATATTCTGGGGACACTTAGAGCCAATAAAAATATATTAATTCAGGTGAGACAGGAAGTCTTTGCATTTCTGCCCCTTGCCGCGTGACATGCCCCTTAAAAACCTATTTTGGCAAACATCTTTTTTAAAGCTTTAAGAGTAACCAAATTATTTACTTTCCAGTCCCTTTGCTAATTCAATATCTGTGTTTTCTTAATGAACAAACATCAGTACGAAGGGATACTATAGTGTTTATTGACAGAAGAAGCTACCAACAAGACTTACCACTATTGCTTAACAGCCCAACATCCAAACCTCCTGATCATGGAGGTCCATGGGAGTGCCATCATCCTGAAAGTAGAGCATGAGCAAACATGTTGTCCCTGTACTGAATGACACTGCTTTGTTTAGAGACACACAATAAGACCTCACACTTGTTTTCCAAAATCAAGGTGCAGCTGATTTCTTGTAGTAGTTACTACTGTTCATTTCCTCTCACTACCTCTAAGAAACAATTCAAGTAAGAAATCTTACTAACAGAATTTACAGATTTCATTTAAGAAAGCCACCAGAAAGAGGACGTTATTTAAAATGGGAATAAACTAAGGAGAATTTGTAGTGTAAATGCTACAGGTTTATACTATTTATCAGTAAGCCTCAAAAGCTTCTGTTCAGTAATATATGATGTATTCTTTGTGTGATGTTGCCAACTAACACTTATCACTGTCTTAAGAATAAGACCCTCCCCCAGTGCCTTCCCACAAGACACAGTCATCATTCAAAGCTGCAAAGAGAACAGACATGAGGGGCTATATTTGCTGCCTAAAATGCAACAGTTGCTGGAGTGCTTTGCCTATACAGAGAAATCTTGCCCCAGAGCAATTAACCAAACTCTGTTTCTGTAGAAATAAGTAGTTCAGAACTGAAAGCTACTTTTATTACATATAATTTGCAAAAATGGTACTTAAGCTTTGTTACCACCTTCACGATCTATGAAAAAAGACTGCTTTAGAAGTTTCCTTTCCAACATCCCAGACACGATGTTTCTCACAGTTTCTACCTGTTGAAGACTCTTACAGAGTTGGAGGACAGTAGCTGCACTGTTCCACTGAAAACTTTATAGCTCTGAGGTTTCTCCTCTAATCTGCTGTTGCATTTGGTAGTACCTTATCCTTACTTTCCCAGATGTCTCTTGTCACTGTTTTGACTTAAGAAGTTTTAGGCCATACATTGTCTCTCTTTGGCCTACGTGATTTCTCATAAAAGATGATCTTCCATAAAGCTCATACTGACACTCGCGTATTGAAGGAAAGAAAAGAGGTAAGAAAAGAGGTAACACCAACACAAGTACTCTGCAGGTTTCCACTATGAGAACTGTTGTTATAACATACGAAATATTTTATGGCCTTTAAGACTGGTGAGCAGGAAGAAGGAGAAGAAACCACAAAAAAGCTGACCACTAATAAAACATCTTCAAGCAGCAGACAAAAATATGTAAGATACCTTTTTTACAACACCAAACCACTCTGTCTGATTTCATGTAATGGTAAGTTCAGATAACCAAGATTCATAAGATAGCTTAAGAACAACTATCTCATAGTCAATGAAAAAGTTCTTATAATAATATTCTAGTTGCCTGACAATTAAGCTTTATCCTTTGTTTAATTTTAAATTATTTGTTTCCCCTTCCCAATCAATGGATGCTCATATCATACTATTGGCCTATATTAATTGAATTGCTCTAAGTATATCTAGTCACTCCTTCCATGGAGTAACAATCCTACCGAAGTTATAACAACATGAATAATATTAATGCCCTTACTAAACAGTAAACAGATATAAATGAGATATTAATTTCTCATCTTTTTATAAACAAGTATATCTCAAATAATGAACTCTACAACAAAAAGGAAAGTAACTAAGTGAGAAAGAATTGTGGCGGAAAGACACCTAAATCTGACATTTGAAACAAAATTATCCCATATGTGGTGATGGTGCAGTGCTGGAATGTAAAATTCAGGCAATGAACATCATGTTATAAGCCTGTGGACAAAATGGTTCGAGAAACAATGACTGGAATGAATGGCTCTGCAACTGACAAGTAAAAATAACCTCTCTTACATATACTAGCACAGAAAACAGGTGGAAAACTTATCCCACTTTGGATTCAGATAAAGTATTTTTCCACTAAGTTCAACTACATACACAACAACGTGAGAGAAAAAAAAATTGCATGGAACATTTTTTCTTTCCCAATTTTATCTTATTGTTTTAATGATTTTTTCATTTATTATGATGACCTTCTAAACAAATTGCACATTGTTCACTATTAGTAGTTTATCTTTGAAGCAGAATTCCAAGACTGCAAATAAAACAATTTTACAAAGAACATTGTAGCTGTGATCTAAATGCTTTTATTAGGCTGTTTACCTAAAACCAGAATAGTTTGTTCACAAACAATATCAATTATCATAGGACTAAAAGGGGGGGAAAAAAGGCAAGGAAGAGTACATTTATTCTGAGGAATGCATATATTTATTCTGAAAAATTCACATATATGTTTTTCAGCCAAATGTAAAATCTGTGCAAAAAAAAAAAGGCAAAAAAGTTACACAGTTCAAGTTATATTTACAGTACATAGCAAGAAAATTAATCAAAAAAGAACGACCTTGCACAGCAGGTCTATGCAGTATTACCTGTTTTATAAGAAATAGAAGGTATGTGCATCCCTATTTGCATCATCAGCTAATGAAGTACCTTCTGCTGGCTACAACTGTCAGGTTTGTAAAGCACAAAACTTCAAAAAGACTCATTACTGCTGCAAAACCATTTGCCAATCTACATAGTAAAAGAGCACAGACGTTTATATTAATTTCATACCAAGAACATATTTTCAGTATATTTCCATTATACAAGAGTCACCATGCAATTAAATTCCAAACCTCATTAATGACAATCAAGATTTCTCATAACAGTAGAGTTGGCAATTTTCATTTTGAGTCATAAAAATCTTAAAAAAACCCCAAATAATTGCAACATTGATTGTGTTACTGTCTCTTTCACGTTAACAAGACAAAAGAAAAAATAAATAACAAAGCTGCTGGGTGTCTGACCCTCATCATTTTCACTGTCCTTTTTTTCCTATACTCTAAAAACAACTCAGAACTATCCATAATGCTGAAGAACAAGGAGTATCACCTTTACAACAGCTTATGTTGTCATGAATATTCTCATACAGGTAGAGGGAAAAAAATTACAGGTTCTAATGGAGAAAAGGTGCTACTTTTTAGTACTTCCTAATAAAAAAGAAAATTAAAAATTACGCATTTTACCACCACAACCAGACTTTTCTTTTATTTGCAGTTAACTATTTTATAAATATTTGAGAAAGAAGTCCTACATTAAAAAAAACCCAAACAAAACAACTAAAAACAAAACTCCAACTACACACACACAAAAAGAAAAAAACCTCAAACGAACAAAACAAAACAACAACCAAAAACCCACCCAAATTTCCCTATCTGTTCTCATGGTAAAGCGACTCCTCTCAACAGAGTACAAAAATACAACCTTAATTTAATGCTCAAGATTACCAAGGCCACTGTGATGAACTATGTATCCAAAATAGAAATTAATTATGCTAGGAAGTTCCAAAAACTATTCTAAGATTAGTCATTCTCATCATTCACCCAGTGTCTTGGTTTGAGATAAGCAACTGCCAACCCCCCCAAGCACAGAGAGAAAAGCCTCCCTCCTAACACCAGGGAAAGGGAGGAAAAGAGAGGGGAAAGAAAAAAAAACACTTCAAACTGCATTTATACTAAATCTACATATATTTTTCACAGAAAGAAAGAGACAATTAGAAGAGAGTACAAATATACACTCACACAAGTCTACAACAACAAGTTCCCCATGTCAACTTCTTAACGAACACACAAATTCTACTGTCTTAACTACACATTACTTAAGAAGAAGCTTATTCCCCAGGGAGACAAACCCAAGCAGAAAGGAGAGACCCAAAACAACGCATTTTACTTTCCTGAGGTACCCTGTGAGCCAGTGGTGGGCCTGGTCCTCTCCATCCCCCCTGGGACAGCATCGTGCGTCCTCCCAAGAGGAGGGCTGAGAAGCGACTGCCTTAACCACTCCCACACTGGTTCCTGCTTCCCTGGAGATGATGTCATAATGTGGTATGGAATACAAACTTACTGGCTAGAAGAGGTCAGCTGTTAGCTCAGCCCAGCTCAAGTCAGCTGACAGCTTTGGCCTAGTCCACACTTCAGAGCCCAAATCTAGGCCCACCTAGGTGAACCCATAACATTCTCCACCCCTTATTCCATACCATATTATGTCACTCATATCTTAGGTTCTCATGCTTAAACACTCTTTGCTTTTCCAGGGCTGTTTTCCACCCCTCCATAATGTGGCTAAGAGTCCATTAGGATGGGGTAGATATTTCAGATGGGAAAAAAACAGGCCAACTCAGGTCATCTTATCTGATGGTTCATGTCTTTCAGTAGGGTTACCATCCTCTCTTCAGGAGTCTCTAGTTTCCCACTGGGGTTAAAATAGTGTTCACAGTCAGATCCACCCCTTGGCCTCATCCACCTACAGGTGGTCTGAGGCATCATAGGCCCATTGAGCCAGGAACAACCCTCCCCCAGCCAGTCCAGGGTGTGATGTTCTTCATCGGCTCGGCTCTTGGGCACATCAACACTCACACGACGGGTTTTCAATGATTCAACTCAAACCGCAGTGTCCCACCACACATCAACAGCATACATAGGCTTCTCTTCATGTCTTTCTCCTCGGTCACACAGACGTACTACAGTTCACCATGCGACCCATCCACCTTAGCAGCAGTCCTAACAGCTTTGGCAGCCTCGGAAGCAGCCCCGACAGCAGCACAAGCAAGCAGCAGAGGCAGGAGCAGCCCCGGCGGCTCGCCAGCCCTGGCTCGCTTGCAGCCCTGGCTTGGCTTGCAGCCTCTCACGGCTCGTGGCCTCTCATGGCTCGCAGCCTCTCATGGCTCGCAGCCTCTCACGGCTCGTGGCCTCTCATGGCTCGTGGCCTCTCACAGCTCACAGCCTCTCACGGCTCGCAGCCTCTCACGGCTCACAGCCTCTCACGGCTCGCAGCTTCTCACGGCTCGCAGCCTCTCATGGCTCGCAGCCTCTCACGGCTCGTGGCCTCTCATGGCTCGTGGCCTCTCACAGCTCACAGCCTCTCACGGCTCGCAGCCTCTCACGGCTCACAGCCTCTCACGGCTCGCAGCCTCTCACGGCTCGCAGCCTCCACCGGCTTGCTCGCAGCCCTGGCGGCAGCCCCGCCAGCGACAGCTCCGGCTCCTGCGGGTCGCTCAGCACTGCGGGCGCTGGTTCTGGGCGCCGCATCTGTTGGGTTCTCTGCAGGGGGTTCGCAGCTCCTCTTTTCCTCGTTCACTGGGGTCTCACAATGGCAAGCACGCTTCACAACTGTGGATAACCTTAAGAATAGTGTTCACGGTTAAATCCACCCCTCGACTTTATCCACCTACAAGTGGCCTGAGGCACCATGGGCCCATCGAGCCAGGAACACCTCCTCCCCATGCCAGTCCAGGTGAGATGCTCCTCATCAGCTCCTGGGCACATCAGCATTCACATGATGAGTCCTCAGGGATTCAACTCAAACAGCCGTGTCTTGCCACACACGAACAGCTTACATGGGCCTCTCTTTTCTGCAGTGGCTGCAGCCACAGCAGGCACCAGTCGAGCTGTTTGAACTCACAAAGACAGTGAAACAGTGAAAACGAGCATTCAACAGCAAGGGAGAGTTGTTTACATTTTCTGTTCTGGATGTACTTAAACAAGGCACTTATCAATCTATGTTTCTACAACAATCCTCCCGGGAAGCCTGCTAAGATTCTGGGACACCTGCCAAGGTCCTCCGTCGTTCCCGGGTTTCGGCACCATTAACTGTCTTGGTTTGAGATAAGCAACTGCCAACCCCCCCAAGCACAGAGAGAAAAGCCTCCCTCCTAACACCAGGGAAAGGGAGGAAAAGAGAGGGGAAAGAAAAAA
Source organism: Pithys albifrons albifrons (assembly GCF_047495875.1). Taxonomy (NCBI): domain Eukaryota; kingdom Metazoa; phylum Chordata; class Aves; order Passeriformes; family Thamnophilidae; genus Pithys; species Pithys albifrons. Next base: position 47,880,183 of record NC_092497.1, read on the forward strand.
AAACACTTCAAACTGCATTTATACTAAATCTACATATATTTTTCACAGAAAGAAAGAGACAATTAGAAGAGAGTACAAATATACACTCACACAAGTCTACAACAACAAGTTCCCCACGTCAACTTCTTAACGAACACACAAATTCTACTGTCTTAACTACACATTACTTAAGAAGAAGCTTATTCCCCAGGGAGACAAACCCAAGCAGAAAGGAGAGACCCAGAACAACGCATTTTACTTTCCTGAGGTACCCTGTGAGCCAGTGGTGGGCCTGGTCCTCTCCATCCCCCCTGGGACAGCATCGTGCGTCCTCCCAAGAGGAGGGCTGAGAAGCGACTGCCTTAACCACTCCCACACTGGTTCCTGCTTCCCTGGAGATGATGTCATAATGTGGTATGGAATACAAACTTACTGGCTAGAAGAGGTCAGCTGTTAGCTCAGCCCAGCTCAAGTCAGCTGACAGCTTTGGCCTAGTCCACACTTCAGAGCCCAAATCTAGGCCCACCTAGGTGAACCCATAACACCCAGAGAGGTCAATCTACTCAGCTTTTGCTCTTTATGTTCCAAATGTGCAGATGTTACACTTGAGAAGGTAAGAAACGGTTTTCTGACAGACTTTTGGTTAAATATGTTACATTCCAAGTTTAAAAAATCAGCAAGGATATCACATTTATGAAGGCAGTACAAACCAAGCAGTTTGTGAAGATGTTGGTTGCAATTTATTTTCACTGTTTTTTTAACTGCTTTATTACTTCTAAATTAAAAAGCTCTTCTGCATTGAAACTCTAGAGCCTTTATAATACTATTGTTGAACACAAACAGCCTTCTTCTAATTGCATTTATTAAAATTAATTCAACTGCTTTGATTTATATTATAATTCATGGCAACTATGAAAACATTTATGAAACTAACTCAGTTTGTAAAGCCATTTCCTAAACATGAACCATCTCATCAGAGCACTCACTGTCTCTCAGAATAACTATAGTTCTGTACTGAAGCAGCCATGGACTTTTATCGAATTAGGCTGCTGTTAAGACTTAAAATGTAGAAATGAAATGTAACTGAGAAGGATATGACCCTTCTTTACAAAAGAAAGCAATACCAGAAAATACTACCTTTTGAGACTACCTTTTCCACAACTGCAATTTTACAAACCACCTTCAAAACTTGCTTTAGGGTTGTTGCTGTTTGGAGATAAAAGCCATATATCATCTACCCAAAAAAGCAGAGAAAGAATAACATAAAACATAAAAATATTTTTGTGCTTCTTGGAAGTGTCACACTATTAAGCCAAATAATTAATAAAAATGCTGACCCTGACCAGATCCTACTCAGTGAAGAACTAATTCCCAGTTTACACACGTATACAGGAATAATACCCTCCTTCCAACTGAAGTACTTTGGAACTAGATGAAAAGAAATAAGCCCAAACAAACAGGAGAAATTAATTAAGGGATTTACCCCCTACAGATATGCATATTTTACATTCATGTATCAGAATCGAGACATTTATGATCAATTACCATTTAAAATAGTTGTCAAATACAGAGATTATGTAATTACCAACAATACTTTTCACCGTAAGTAATGTATTGAATTTACATCCAAGCTAACAGTTGTTAGTGATTAAATTACACAGAGATTTTAAATGCTATTTGAGAACTAAACAAGGAGATGCTTAAGTGCCTTCTTAATATCAACAAATACTCATCCATATCTATGGCAAAAAAACCCATGTGTGTACCTACTACCCACAGAAAACTGACTCCATTGAAAGTAGGGCCTTAGCTTACCAAGTGTTCTGCTTCTTTTTGATTTATCCACTATTTTTCAAGTTGTCTTACAGCTCCTGGCTACAGAAAAACACAACAGTTGCTTCTGCCTTTAAGATATTTATCTAATAGCTTCAAAAGGCCAGCTTTCCTAGAGACCTGTTTCTAAATTAAACATGTAAGTCACATGTAATGTCTCTGCACGTGTATTTTTCAACACCACAGTCCACAGAAATGTTTAGAGGCTAAATGAGCTACTCTAACCTGAAGAAATTACCAGCTACAATATTACTAGCTTCTGGGAAGTACAAACTTTTAATGTTTATACAATGAGTAGCAAAAGAAAAATCATTATCTGCTAAGCAGATTCATCCTGTAAGGCAGAGTAATCAAAGGGATCAACCTCTTGTGTTTTTTATGTCAAGTATTTGGTGACTGACAAAGCTAACAGTCATCTTAGGGTTGGACCACAGATTCCATTTAGGGCTAGCTATTCCAGCTGACATGCCAGCGATACCACTTGAATATGTCTGTCACTGCCAGGCTTCTGGCCCCTTAATTTATCAGTCAGGCTATTTTAAGCTAATGTTTAAATGAACACAGTTCATTTTCATTAAAACAGGACTGGGTGCACTCCAGGGACAACAATCACAGAAAAGCAACTTTACCTGGAATGACAAGGGCAATAGTAAGTGATGGCCTTCAGCCTGCATATTTATAAAAACCTCATCTTTCTTTTTAAAACCAGTAAATTCCAATCTCAAAAAAGCTGCACAGATAAAGCACAGAAGAGTGTAAAAAGGCAAAAATACTACCATGCGGTCAAGGGCTGAACATGTGAGAGGGACGTGTAAAGTTGCTGAGATGTCATCACTTTTATTTATGTTTTGAATAATTGTTGGTACTTAATTCATGATTAAAACCATTTTTCTAAATAAGGTCGCTGAATAAAATAAAGCACAAAGTGGAAGTGCATTCCACTAACTTGTGCTTCATTGAGTTGAAATTATTGTAAAGAATGCTTTCCCACAGAGTACTTAGAGTGGTACAATCAAGCACTTTACAGTCCATAATTAAGACACAATATAATACTTAGAAAAATATGAGTCTAGGTGTCTGAAGAATGGAGTTGCCAAGAAAGGGAAGCTCAGGTTTCTAATTCTGATATAGTAAGATTTATTTCCACAAGCAAAAAGACAGCAGAGAGTTTTCTGCAACAATTATTGCATTATTTTGTTGCTACATAGTAATCTACTAAGTTTTTAAGCACAGATACCTATGAGTCTGTGTGGCTTTAAAGGCACCAATGTCTATGTCACCAAAACATGCACATTCATGAAGCAGTTCTTCATAAGAACACTTGTTTTTATTATGCTTAATAGCCTAAGCCAAACACATCAGTAAAAACAGCTGTGGGAAAGCAGGAGGAAAGAGAAGCCTTTGACATGGAAGGCAACACGCTGCTGTCTTTTATCCTTTTTCTTTGCTTGAACAGCATACTGTCTGCTTTTTCTCTCTCATCTTTGATGGGGTACTGCTCTAACCACTGGAGTCAGACGGTTTGCTTCAAGCACCCGATAGCTGCCATCAAAGGCTTTCTGGGTCAATGAACTGAATTCACTTCCATGAAGCGAGGATGTGCCCAAAAAGGAAACAAGACCACATGGTTTTCAAAGTGGCAACTAATCTCAGCACAAAGACCTTGATCAGTAAGGTCTTGAAAAGCCGGAAGAAAAGTTCTCAAGTTACAACTTTTGACCTATGCCAAGATAATCATGAACTAAATTACTGTTTGGGTCTCCTAGACTTAAGAGCAGAACAAAGTAACTTCAATTCAGCTGCAGCCTTGGCTTATGCAGTTCACCTCCTTTTGACGGCTCATAAATAAGGGAACAGCTCCCATATGGCAGTTATCTAAATAGCATGGTCTCCCCATCGCAAAATGTCCCTTGTTCCAGTCTTAACCTTAAAAAACAAAGTGCACTTTAAATTGGGTATCTCAAAGTGCAAAACTGCCAAGCCACTCAAAGTTCTTTTCATGAATTAACATTTAAAGAAACACACTTAATTAAGAGGTAGTATACTGAAGAATACTGAATCTCAGAAGCCCTCTATTAATCAGAGACTGATTAATTAGGCTGAAAAGCAACAATTGAACAAATGAAATGGAATATTTTTATACAATTTCAATCAAATTCAAGGTGTAGTGTAGACTACACTACACTGATCCTGTTTCATTGCCTTTTGCACTTCCATGTTGATTAACAGTTTTTACCATAAATCAAGTGTAAATCTGTTTCTGGGTAAGGCATCAAAGATGAATTATAATAGGAACTTTCAGCTTAATTCACCAATGTTTGATGTTTAGATTGGTCCTCACTTAAGAAGAGGTGGGAAATGGAGTAATATGGCAAGACCAGTTTTACTGTCAGTCTTCTCAAAAAGCCCGTTTCTCTTCTTTATTAGGTCTCACCAAGGGGATGGTATCTCACAAATATGTGACTATGGTTAAGTTTTGGGGGAAAATCATTAAATAATTCAGTGTGTTTCAAAGAAGAAAATTTTTACATATTCTAAAAAATCCAAACAACAAAAAAAAAGGGCAAGCAAAATAGAAAATGTTGCAACCTGTATCACCATTTTTATCATCACTGATTATAAATGGACACACAATAGCAGTTGACACCAAAATACATTTTGAATTTTAACTCTCCTTGTTTCTGTCTGTTCCTCTAAAAAAATCAAAATGTTTAAGATCAAACATGTGAACAGATCTGCCAGAAGTATTCAGATGGTCATGCCTAAGAATATTTTAAAACTGCTGAGTGCATAACTTTGGTATTTAAAATTAAATTCTGCCTTGGATTGAGCTGAAGTTTTGCTCTGACATCAACAGATGGACCTGAACTCAATACCTACAATCACAGATAAGGATTTTGGTGTTCTAATTAAATTTAAAAAACCCAACAAACTCCATTCTACATTAAAACAATGTGAAGTTTTACACATAACAAACAATTTGTGCCAATATCCTTTCGTCTCTTAAGATGTCGAGGTCTATTTGATATCTATAAAAGAAAAGCTTGAAATAGCACATATTAGTAAGTGAATACTGAATGTTTGCAACATATTTCTTACACAAAGTTTCCAAACTCATTTCTCTTTTTCTCATGTAGCAACACAGAATCGCAAAAAGCATTATTTAGGTAGCATGCATATAAAGATGGTGTGACCACTTGTACATTAAAAAAAGGCTTATAAATGCTTAGAATCACATTTTGGTGTTGAGTGTTTTCTTCTTCTCTGGGCAATTTGTTTTTCATATATCATTTTCATATGAACAACATGTAAAATACAAAAAACCCCAACCAATCAAGAAAATGCCAGAGGAATCTTCGCAACCATCTCGATGGGGAGAAACACTTACAGGAACTCCAATTAACTACTTTTTACCTACTACTGAAGTAGGTAGAAGAAACTACTGAAAAAGACTAATATTCCCTCAAAAGAAAGAAATACATTATAGCTGTTATAGCTGAAATAATACACAAGTTTCATTATATACATTAAGTATATTATATATCATATAGAAAGCATCTTTTTAGCAGTTTTTGTATTTGTAGTATTGCTCATTACAATCTCCATCAGAAGTACCCTTTAAAACTGAACTCTGATTATACACTCAGATTGAGAATAAAAGGACTCAACAATACACTGAATGAGTGAAGTTAACTGCTTTGTAATGGATACCTCAAAAGTAATTTTTGCATTTAACTACAGCCATGGCACCCTGATGCCATGATCTCGTCTGATCTTGGCAGCTAAGTAGGGTCAGGCCTGGTTAGTACTTGGATGGGAGACCTCCTGGGAATACTGGGGGGCTGTAGGTTCTAGTCTTGAGGACTTCACTGTCACTGTCCAAGCTTGCTCGGCCGTGGCAGATAAACCTCAGGACTTAAATGGTGGGGCCAGTTCTGCGCATGCTGTGCCTCACCTAAAAAATCCACTGCGCAGGCTGGAAGGGCACACCCACGTGGGCAGAGCCCTGCCCAAAAATCTTTGTTCATGAAGCCGAGCCATGATGATGAATTTTTGCATTTAATCTAATGTGGTTCAATGAATATGACCTTTATCTTAATTATTTCTGAACATTTTTAGTTCTACTGATGCAAAAAGAATACTTCTGGAAAAGGTAAAGAATTAGCTTGTAGGTCTTAAAAACAGTATTTTAAAAATATTTAAAAACCACTTGCCTTCACTGAGAAGAAATGGTAATAAATCTAAAGACATATGAACCAGTTTGCTAATTATAGAATAAAGTGTACATAGGATAACTGTGTGTACTATTCATGCTTTCCTAAAATGATGAAATTTTAACTTTGAAAATTAGAATTCTTAGAGAAAGCATCTTTGCATATCTGATTCTTAAAAATCAAACTGAACACACTCTGTGAGATGAATTTTTGGGAAATAAATTAAGAAAGCATCAACTGAAGGAAACCTGCAATCAACCTGGAATCTATTAAATTTATTGCAAGTCTTTGCAATAACCTCAAAACAAATACTATTGGGTTTGTAAACGAAAAACATACAATCAAATTATATATTATACATTTGTTCTATAACAGGATGCAGAAACGTGCTGAAATAATACCCTTATTCATGAAGCATTTAAAGAATTTTACAGAGTTCTGCAATTCCAGATTTCAAAATACAATTTTAATGTACCAAGTACATTAGATGGAGCTCATCAATCATTTTAATAGAGAATGAAACTATGATGCACCATAGTAGCCACTCCATATGAATTTCAGCCATATTTCATGAAAAAGTCTTTTCAGCTTGCTATGAAAAAAAAACCCCTGAGAGCTACACATTATCAAAATTCTAGAGACCAGCATTTTAACTGAGTGGAGCAGAAATCACTCATCGAACTCACAGGCAGATTGAAAAGGCAGAAATAAAATGGGAAGAAGTGTATAATTTTTATTTATTCTCAGTTCAGCCTGTGACATTCAGAATTGTGGAAGTCCTAATAAAAGAACAGAATATATAGCAGATAATTTATAATTTTACAATTATTTCCAAGACTTCATGCAAGGTAACATTTCCAATTTCATCTATGTTAAGAATATTTTTGTATATGACTAGAGAAACATCAATGTTTAGCAAAACCCTAGATATCTTCATTTTAAATTGACTTCATTTGGAGTATTTCAGTTTGTTTAAGGTATCTACAGATTATTGATAAATTCTAACCAAAACCACAATACTCTATTTTCTCTAACAGACATACAGTGATTTAAATGAGGTGAAATGCTGTGATACTCTTAGAACTCAGTATGTGAAAAGCCGTGACAGTATGTAAGTGACCTATAGGTTCTCACAGATGTTATAGAATCATAGAATTGATTGGGTTGGAAAAGACCTCTGAGATCATCAAGTCCAACCCTTGGTCCAGTTCCAGTCCATTTACTAGATCATGGCACTCAGTGCCACGTCCAATCTCAGTTTAAAATCCTCCAGGGAGGTGAATCCACCACCTCTCTGGGCAGCCCATTCCAATGTCTGATTACTCTCTCTGGAAAGAATTTTTTTCTGATATCCAACTTAAATTTCCCCTGGCAGAGCCTGAGCCCGTGCCCCCTTGTCCTATTGCTGAGTGCCTGGGAGAAGAGACCAACTCCCACCTGGCTAGAACTTCCCTCCAGGTAGTTCTAGACAGTGATGAAATCACCTCTGAGCCTCCTCTTCTCCAGGCTAAACAACCCCAGCTCCCTCAGCCTCTCCCCATAGGACCTACGCTCCAGTTCCTTCACCAGCCTTGTTGCTCTTCTCTGGACCTGCTCCAGCACCTCAATATATTTCCTGAACTGAGGGGCCCAGAACTGAACACAGTACTCAAGGCGTGGCCTCACAAACACAAAGTACAGGGGAAGGATCACTTCCCTGATCCTGCTGGCCATGCTATTTTTGATACAGGACGGGATCTCATTGGCCTTCTTGGCCACCTGGGCACACTGTTGTCTCATGTGGAGCTTCCTGTCAATTACTACACCCAGGTCCCTTTCCGCCTGGCTGCTCTCCAGCCACTCTGTGCCCAGCCTGTAGCGCTGCAGGGGGTTGTTGTGGCCAAAGTGCAGGACCCAGCAATTGGCCTTATTGAACTTCATCCCATTGGAATCAGCCCATCTCTCAAGTCTATCCAGTTCCCTCTCCAGAGCCCTCCTGCCTTCCAGCAGGTCGACACTTCCTCCCAACTTAGTGTCATCTGTAAATTTGCTGATGATGGACTCAATCCCCTCATCTAAATCATCAATAAAGATGTTAAACAGGACTGAACCCAACACAGACCCCTGGGGAACACCACTAGTGACCGGCTGCCAGCTGGATGCAGCTCCATTCACCAGCACTCTCTGGGCCTGACCCTCCAGCCAGCTCCTAACTCAGCGGAGGGTACACTTTTCCAAGCCATGGACTACCAGCTTTTCCAGGAGTATATTATGGGAGACAGTGTCAAAGGCCTTGCTGAAGTCTAGACAGACCACATCCACAGTCTTACCCTCATCCACCAGGCAAGTTACCTGAACATAAAAGGAGATCAGGTTGGTGAGACAGGACCTGCCCCTCCTAAACCCATGCAGGCTGGGTCTAATCCCTTGTCCATCCTGAAGGTGCTGTGTGATTGCACTCAGGATGAACTGCTCCATAACCCTGCCAGGCACGGAGGTCAGGACAGGCCTGTAGTTGCCAAGGTCCTCCTTGCAGCCCTTTTTGTGGATTGGGGTGACATTCGCCAACTTCCTATCATCTGGGACCTCCCCAAAGAGCCAGGACTGTTGGAAGATGATGGAGAGCAGTTTGGCAAGCTCTTCTGCCAGCTCCCTCATCACCCTGGGATGGATCCTGTCTGGACCCACAGACTTGTGAGGATTCAGCTGGCTCAGTAAGTCACTATTTCCTCCTGGAATACAGGGGGGATAATTTGGCTCCCTCTCTCTGTCTACCAGCTCCAGAGGTCAGTTGTCTTGAGGGCCACCTGTCTTACTGGTAAAAACTGAGGCAAAGTAGGTGTTAAGTACCTCAGCCTTCTCCTCATCTTTATTAACTATATTTCCCTCCAAGTTCAACAGAGAATGGAGGTTTTCCTTGCCCCTCCTTTTGTTATTTATGTGTTTATATAAGGACTTTTCATTATCCCTAACAGAACTGGGGAATTTAACTTCAAATTGCACTTTTCTTTCCCTGATTTTTTTCCTGCATGACCTTGCTCTCTTCGTAAATTCTTCATAAGTAGCCAACCCTTTTTTCCACAGTCAGTAAACTTTCTTTTTATCCTTGATTTCCTTCAGAATATCCCTATTTAACCAAGCCAGTTGTTATGATCCCGTATAATGGAAAACAATGAAAAGGTTAAAAATTTCCTTGTAGCATGAATAAGAAAATGCACTTAAAAGTATTCAGAAGTCTGAAAGTCCATGGGGATCTGTTAAAGAAAGTTACAAATTCATCTAATCAGGATAGCTTACAAACATTAGGGAAATTCTGTTTCATGTGGAAATTTAAACTTGGATTTCAAAGGCCTGAGCCTGTAGCACCCACTGAATCAGAGTCTGGCTGAATGAATAGGACATGACATAAAAAAATTATTTCTATACTTAGGTCTAAACAATAAAATCTGCATTATCTGTATGAAAACGAAACAAAACCAACGAACTCCCCACACATTTTGACCTATTCAGGGCAAATTTAGCTACAGTGATAAAACCATATGATAGTTACAAACTGAAAAGTGTGAACTGGCAGAGTGATAAAATTGGTGAAACAGTCAAGGAGACTATGCGTATGTAAATGCATTACCGATTGGGAGCACTCTGCAGGATGCAGTGACATTGCATTTTAGGCACACTTGAGTCCAGGCCGTTTTACCCTGCCCACTTGTGTGCATCCCGTGCCCCTTCTATCAGCAGCTATTCAAGCTACTCCTCTTCTGTCCACTCCAATATCAGAGGCTTCCCATACACCAAGAAAACGAATTACTTGCTGTTGAACCAGGGTGCATATTCATTTCCATAGGTATGCTAAAAGCTAGTTGTAGTGCTAACATTGATTGTAATCATTCAAAATAGTTAAATTGAATTACACAAGAGACAACTTCTAATCTCTTTGATACTAGTGGAGTTGTTGAATAAATTAATTTTCTCTTTGACAGGATATTTACAAAGTGTTCCATTTTACTGCAGATATGGAATATGTGATATTTTAACTCTTTTTAACAAAACAGTGAAACTTTTAAAAAACCTAAATAAGTTTCTTAATGCTATAATAAACTGACATGTGGCCAGTACATAAGATACATCTGGTTAATTCCACTGTTTTAGACCAGTTATATTAAGCAATAATCAAGAAGTACATACCATTTTAACAAAATATTTCTTCAAACTGAAGACACATTGAAGTCTGCAAACCTACTCTCAACCTCATTTAAAGAATTTTTTTCCTTAATTCTCTAATAATCCAGACTTACTTCCATTAGAACTGGAAAATGAGAAAGCAGTCAAAAGAAAAATATATAATCACAGAATCACCGTGTTGGAAAAGACCTTCCAGATCAGTGAATCCAACCATTAACCTAGCACTGCCAAGTCCACCACAAAACCACGTCCCCATGTGCCACATCTATCACTTCAATACCTCCACGGATGGTGACTCAACCACTTTCCCAACTGGCCTATTCCAATGCCTCAGCCCCTGCTCATACGCTTACACTACACACCATACCTTCAATAAAATAAATGCCATACAATACAAAAGAATGTCTGTAATACACAATACAATACAATCTCATAGCACACAAGATCATGTACTGCTCTAGTGTATTACACAACACATACTGTGAAATATAATACAGAGTAAAATACAGTAAAATGGAGATGATGCTTTCCAAATGCAACCAAAAGTTATCTTCTCCATCATCTTAAAGTAATATTAACTGGGCAACAATGAGGAGGAAACACCTCTCCGTGCTCAGTTTTATTTTGCTGTGAATCTGCTCATTATTATAACACCTGTCTTGCGGGATAGATAGTCATTGTCCATAAGAAAACAGAGAATCTGATTTTTATTCCAGCATTAAACCAGAAATTTCTGCCAAGTATCTTTTAAAATACATGGCTACAAATACCATTCATAAAAAAACTTTGTTTGAATTTTACAATTGAGTTTTTTAAGGTTCTGAAGAATAAAACGACTAAATTCCATTTTTCTAGCAGGTTTAAATGTAGGGACCGGTAAATTACCATCAGTACTTAGAGAAGTAAAATGAGGACAGGGCAGCCTATCCCTCAGATCACAAACTCAGTTAAGAGAAAAAAGATACTACTCATGGGTAACTCCCATCTGAGAGGAACCAACCAGACACAGCCCACTGGGTAGTGTATTGCCCCCCCAGAGTATGGGTAAGGGACATCACCAAAAACCTTCACAGCCTAGTATGGCTAACTGATTGCTACTGTTTTTTCAGGTGCAGCAACAAGATCCCAACAAGAAGTCTATGGACAGTCAAGAGGGACCTTGGGGCCTTGGGAAAACTGCATGAGGGAACTGGAGCACAAGTTGTGTATTCTTCTGTCCTGCCTGTTTCAGTGAATGATGGAGCAAGAAACAGGAAAATCATGCACATTAGTACTTGCCTTTGAGACCAGTGTTACCAGCAGAATTTGAGGATTCTTTTGATCATGTGTCAGTTTTTATCCAAGTAGTAAAAGGAGGCTTAAGTGGGGATATCACCACCGCAATACTGACGCAATCAAATACTTCTATAAAGTGCTTGTTCACTAATGCACACAGTATGGGAAACAAACAGGAGGAACTAGAGATCTGTGAGCAGTCACAGGGCTTTGATCTCACTGTGATTATGGAGATGTGGTGGGATAGTGCACATGACTCGAATGTTGTCATGAACGACAACACGCCGCTTAGGAAAGACAGACCAGGAAGGCACAGTGACCGAGTTGCCATCTGTGTGAGGCAACACTTGGAATGTATCGAGCTCTACCTTGGGGTGGATGACGAGCAAGTGAAGAGCTTATGGGTTAGGATAAAAGAGCAGACTAGTAAGGGTGACACTGTTGTGGGTGTTTGCTACAGGCTGCCTGATCAGGAGGAGAAAGTGGATAAGGCAGCTTGAAACAGCCTTAAACTCACAGGCACTGATTCTTGTGGGGGACATTAACCCTGACACTTGCTGGAGAAGAAAGATGGCAAAGCATAGACAATCCAGGAGGTTCTTGGAAAGCTCTGATGATCCTGTCACAGGCAGTAGAGGATCCCACGAGGAATGGTGTGCTGCTTGACTTCATAATAACAAACAGGCAAGGCCCTGCTGAAGATGTGAAAGTTGAGGGCACCCTTGGCTGTAGTGGTCACAAGTGCCAAGAGAGCCAGCAGACACCACAGCAACACTACTCATGATCATCTTAGAAAGGTCATGATATCAGGAGTGGTGCCTAAGGACTTGAAGAAAGCAAATGTCACCCATCTTCTAAAAGGGAAAAAAGGAAGATCCAGGAAACTACCAGTCAGTCAGCCTTACTTCAACCCCTGGAAAGGTGATGGAGCACCTCATTCTGGAAGTCATCAATATCCACATGGATGACAGCAAGGTAAATTGAGAACTCATTGAATGGCAAGTCCCAGAGGGTTGTAATCAGTGGCACAGGGTTTAGGGGGAGGCCTGTCACTAGTGGTGACCCCCAAGGTTCCATACTGGGTCCAGCATTGTTTAACTTATTCATCACTTGGATGAAGAGACAGATGCTTACTCAGTGAGGTTGCTGAGGACACAAAGCTGGGAGGAGTGGCTGATACCCCAAAAGGCTGTTCAGCCCTTCAGAAGGACTTCGAGAGGCTGGAGACATCAGCAGAGCAGAAACATCTGAAGTTCAACAAAGGCAAGTGCAGGGTCCTGCACCTGGGGAGGAATAACTTCAGGCACCAGCAAAGGCCGGGGGCCAACCTGCTGTAAAGCAGCTTTGTGGAGAAGGAACTGGGGGTCTTAGTGGACCAGGAGCCACCAATGTGCCCCTGGGGACAAGAAGGCCAGTGGTATCCTGGGGTGCATTAGGAAGAGCATGGCCAGCAGGTGAAGGGAGGGGATCCTGGCCCTCTATCCGGTGCCATTGAGGCCACATCTGGAGTGCTGTGTCCAGTTCTGGGCTCCTCACAAGAGACATGTGCAGCTCCCGGAGCAGGTCCAGTGGAGGGCAGCAAAGATGATTGAGGAACTGGAGCATCTCTCTCACAAGGAAAGGCTGAGGGAGCTGCGCCTATTCAGCCTTGAGAAGAGACAGCTGAGAGGGATCTTCATCAATGTCTGTTAAGTATCTGAAGGGAAGGTGGCAAGTGGATACATCCAGGCTCTTGGTGGTGCTGAGCAAAAGGACAAGAAGTGCAATGGGCAAAAACTGATACACAGGAAGTTCCACCTGAACAAGGCTAAGAACTTTTTTCCTGTGTAATAGACCACACACTGAAATAGATTGCCCAGAGAGGTTGTAGAGTCTCCCTCACTGGAAATATTGGAGCAGATAGGACGACCCTGCTTGGGCAGAGACATTGCACCAGACGACCCACTCCCTTCCAACCTTATTCATCATATAATTCCATGAAAGCTTTTTTAAATGTGTTTTGCCTGGGTAAAGATGCAGCTTTCGAATATTTCTTTTTTTCATACATTCCCATATAGTTGAGTTTCTCTACAACATGACAATGCTAAGACTGATGAAAGTCAAATACAGAATAATTGATTTTGTTATATTTGTAAAAAACTACTTAAACATCCTATTTAGTACGTCATCCTATATGGATATTTTAAAGCCTCTAAAATTCTGTAGGACTGAAAACTTTGTGATAGCTACATTGACAAAAAGAATCAGAAAAAAGGCCTGCAGAATTTGATGATGTAGACTTTGGCAAATAATTTAAGGCAGAAGCTGTGAAACACACTTGCTGGAAAAGGTAGAAGTTCAAGATCCAAACCAAAAGTTCTCTGTAGGAGTACCATTTGAGGGGTTGGGGTTTTTTTCTTGCCAGATGCTGGATCCAAACTCCTTCCTAAAGTAGTGCTGAGCAACATCCTCCAGACTGTTTGATAAAATCAAAGTCTTGCTTCAGCTTCTTTCTAGAGACTCTTTCACAAAACAATTTTTCTTTTAGGTTTTCTGTTGTCCTGAGGTAGCTAGGTTATTGAACTCATACTGAAAGGAAAAATCCTAGTTAAAAAAAAGTATTTTTCTCTTATACACTAAGAAAAAATACATTAGTTACTATCAAAGCTATAAGAACATATTATCTGATGCTAATATCTGTAGATGACATCAATGTTACAGTAATTCTTTTCAGTAGAATGCGGGGTTTGGATGTGGCTTTTTTTTTAACTTCCATTTGCCCTCCAGTACCTAAATATTTTGGTTCCTCTTTTTCTGAAATTTTCTTTTTGATTTTTCAACTCACTTCCACAGAGCTATGAATAGTTTTGAAGGGCATTCCATTCAGACTCCATGTTCAGCTAATCTGTGAGAAGGAAAAGCGTGACCAGACCAGACTAAATTGACAAAATGTAGCCCATCCTTAAAAAAAACCCCAAAGTTTGGATAAAAATGACTGCTATTAACATTAAAACATCTGAAATTAAAACAGAAGTAGGGCTGGAAATATTTTGTCTCCAGTTTGGAATAGGAGGATATTTTCACTGGTGAAAACAAACAATATTTAAAAAAACCCAGCTTATCCCTTAAACAGCACATAATGTAGATACTGCTAAAACTGTCAACCAATGTACCTTTATGGTCTCTCTGCATCTACAAGGGCACCTAGAAAGTAGTTAATACAGAGAACCCTTTTTTATCTCTCCTTTGGCCTATGGGACAAATAATTTAACTTCTTAATGTTATTTTGTGTCTGAGGCTCAACCATATAAAAGAATCTAGGTACTTAAAAAGAACCAAGAGTAATAAATTATTTTATTATAGAGTGTTTGCTGACTCACCCATTTCTTTCCGTTGTCTCAATGCAAGAACCAGTATTTTGCTGGGGAATAAGCATTAACATCATATATATACTCAGGCTTTTTCTTTCCAAAAAAGGAGTTACATGCCCTTAAGATTTCAAGAGACTCAGCAAGAACAGCAGTGAACTGTTGGTATCCTGGGAGGAAACCAGTGCCCAGCACAGTCAAGACATCTTCTAATGGTTCATCTGTCCATTTGCTCACTCTGTTGGGGCTTTCCCTTACCACAGCAAGAGGGTGTAGCATGCACAGGAGGTTTACACTGTTCAGTTTCAGAGATAATGTGTTGCTTACAAATCTCAGTAGTCAGAAGTTCCACACATACTAAGAAAGAAAGAAAAAATAAAAGGTGACTGCCATTTCCCCTCTCTCAAGGTAATCCTGCACACTTGTCATAAACACAGATAACAGGTATCTATATTCTTTTCCCAAAGACAACGTGCTATAATAAGCCTTATCCTAACCCACTGTCTTTACACATACATCTCTGATTAGCAGGACGAAGTCAAGCTGTGATTTTGGAAAAGGCCACAAATAGGTAAGAAAATCTGGTATTTGGTTTCAGAAGCATGAGTAAGAGCTCTTTTCTTCTGTTAAAAGTAAAAAATACTCGTTTGCATTTACCTAGGACTCTGTCAAGTCCAAGCCAGAAACAAAAACATAATGCCTAATATCTGCTAGCCTGATGGACCAAACCAATGGGCTGCATTTAAAAAAACAGTTCTAGGAATATTAATACAAATACAAATTTTAAAATTAATTTCACATAATGACATGAAGGAAGGGTTTCAGGTTTCACCATGTGCCAAAACCAGCAGAAGTGACAGTGGGAACTGGAAGGGAATTGTCTGTACTAAAGCAATAGTCTCATAAGAGTGAAAATATAAAAGTATTTTCTTATCTGAAAAGCGATTGACTTGGAAAAAAATATAAATTCAAATTAATAAAAATATGAAAAAAAAATATTTTTGAAACAAATAACTAACATTTCCTTTCTTTTTAAGTCTATTGGAATTTCCAAAGTATTTTCCAGCATCAAAAAACACTTAACAGACTCCCTCTGGTGCCCTGAATCAAATTCATGTACATGTGCTTATTTTTGTTCAAAAGATCAAACCAAGCAATAACAGAGATATAAGGGCTTTATAAATTGCTTTCTATTTAACATACCTGACAAACTAAGAGATAATATTAAAAAAACCCTACCAAACAAAAAAAAACCCAAAACAAACCAACATTGTGAGGACATTTGTTTTTTTTTCTAATAGTACTAATTTAATTTGGATCTTTCTGAAGGGAGATGAGTCATTGCATTTTATTCACTTTTTTGGATTTTGGATCTGTCTCTAAATATTTTGTCCTTAAATTCATTGTGGGCATATGTGCTATTTTATACTGTCTGTATGGAAATATGGACTAGCAGAAACCCTGCAAACGTGTGCAGGCTTACATGATACCTTTTATACCTTAAATGAATTCAGATACAAAAGAGGGCAATTTTTTAAAAGCATCAACAGTCATCCAACCTGTAGAAAAATTCTGATTTCCTAGAAAAAGAGTTAGTTTCTCCAAAGTGATTTTCAGTAAATAAATATACACCATTTTAAAAGATTGGCATTTGCTATCAATAAAACAGAATTGGGTTAAATATGGAGAACTACACATTAGCAGCAGCATATTAAGTTCCAAGTGTCAGTATTTTCTTATCAGGAACATTATGCATTATTTCCAGAAATCGTGAACTAAAAATACACGCTTCCTGCACAACTAGATTTTCAACCTCTATTTTTGAAACTAAAACACTGCCTTAAGAGGCGAATGAAATTTAAATTTATATACCATGAAATTTTAATGAATATGTAAACACCAAGCAGAATGCCCTGAGGAGACAAAGTTCACAGTAAATACTACATACCTCACATTTTTGTTTTGCTACAGATATTTTCATATTCAGTTTGATGTAAAATCACTTTTCAAACTAGGATATTTGAATATTATAGCAACACGAAAGGTAAAGTGAAGAATGATAAAAGTTTTATATGTGATAATTCTGTCTTACCATAAATGAAGGGCAATAGTATTCTTTCTAACAGGCAATTCCACTGAAAAATAATAAAAAAATTATGCTTCTGAAATTCTTCAACCACAACACCCAGAAAAACAAATTATAAAGCAAAAACCAAAATATTAATTTCAGCTAGTAAATAAGGATATCTTTTCTTTCCGTCTTTCAGGGACAATGTTTACAAATGTGAGATTTTTTTTTCAGTAAGAGGAGAAAAAAAATCCAACGGAAAATAGAGATAGAAGAAGATTTACAGGTACTCTCAGGATACACATTTAGAAAACATTAATTTAGCCTGAAAAAGGCTGAAAGTGAAAACCTTAAGTTCTTCACTGAGTTGTAAAACTCAATCCAACAGGCATATGAATGAATTATACTCCTCCTACAGTCAGCTCATTTAGCTCTGCTGCTTGCAGATTCTTTTTATCAGGAGAATGTTACAGTAATATAGCTGCCACAAAATCTCAAGTGCGTCTTCTGTATGCTAATAGAGTCTTAAAAGAGATGAAAAAATCTCAAGTGTTTTATTTTTCAAAATATTCACCAAATATCAAACTAGCCACAGTTTTCCTCTAAATTTGCTGGAGACTGACATGTATTGATGACTCAGTCTAAGACTGCCTTTCTGAATAAGTAAATAATGAATGAAATCCCAGTCTGTTTAATTTCAGGTTCAAAAATAAAAATACTTGGAGAATGCAGAAAAAAGGACTGCAAAACTCAGTTGTCATACCCTGTAGCAAACATGGTAGTGAGGAGAAAATGGATAGATAAATCTTCTCTCTGCAGAAAATATAGACAGATCAAGCAAAGAAGATAGAACAAGTAAATAATAAAATAGCAATAAAATATTTAATAATAAAACACTAATACTTAATATTTTTATTCACTGAGAAAATTTGAAACCCTTTACAATGAAACAGAATTCTCCAGGGAGGAAAAACCTTAATTAGAACAACTGCGATGATCTGACTAAAGCAATACAGTAGACAAAAGGAGGTATGGACTAGAGTCTAGGCCTCAAACTCGTAAAATTTTGAGCAGCGGGAACCTACCTTGACAGTGTTTACTACCTGAAAAATGTGGTGGTTGTTTTAGTACTGACCCTCATGACTGCCCATCGCACACCTTACAGCCATCAATTAAGCTACTTTACAATAATCATACAAAATAACCAACTAAATGTAGTGGGAAGAAAGAAAAAAATTAGCTGCATCTTAATATTCATCAACGAAAATTAAGTACAAATCTGACTTCCACTTGATACAGTATTTAAAGATACAACTGCATAAAACATATGAACAAAGTAAGTTTTTAAAAAATTCTTGCCTTAAATACGTCCTATGAGACTTTTTTCCATTCAATAAAAACCTCGATATAAAGGCTTTGCTGCTAAAATTTGAGTGTAATGGTAATTTAAAAAACAGTTTACAAAAACCTTTAAAAAACTTTAAAAACGTTTCCTAATATAGCTTTCACTAAATTCCTTCAAAACAAAGTCAAAACATTTCAGTGGGACATGCATGGTTTTAATACATATGTTTCTAACTGAAGAGATTTCTAGTACATATTTAGAATTGTGGTATTTTTTTCTGCTTAAACAACATCTGAGCAATATAATACTGTATTGTGCACTACATTAACTATCAAAATATTTCAGCAATTCAAACTTCCTGGAGAGAATAGGAGAGGAAATAGTAGGAGATTTTGCTTTCTGATTACATGCATGAAGTTTTAAGCATTTCTGATTTCCTACAGTTCTCAATAAACCATGTATCACTAGCAATGTATTTAATTTGTATACCTATATATTTGTAATTTTCCCTATGACTAATCACTGAAATTTTGTATGATTATATTATCTTGCACAGGATTATAGATTAGATCATATGTGGCAGAAGACTGTTAGAATCAATGTAAATAACCTCTCTGAATATTTAGAAACTACTCTTATGAAAACATTACTTTCTTGTCTGTTAATCAGACTGACAAGCTTCATCAGAGCTCCTTTAAAAATCCTCAGAAATGGTCCTTTTCAGTTAGCATCTGGAGCATCTGGACAACCAACTATAAGCATGACCGTTATTACATTTCTTGACTTGTTGCTAGTTGGGAAGAACATGACCCTGATTAAGCCACTGGAAGAAAAAACACCAAGATTTTTGTGTAGCAGTTTTATGAAGCTGGTTGAAATGATAACTCAGAAGAAAGAGTGGAATAAAATTCTTAACGAGTCGACCTAGAAAATAAATTCCTCTCTCTCCCAGTCACAGCATGAATAGTCTCATACCTACATTTTCAAAGAAACAGCCAGCCGCATGATATTTTTCTGACGAGTCAGACCTAAGACTAAAAAACAAAAATTAACAGCAATCCAAACCACCTAAACACCTACTAGTGTGAACTATAGTGATTTTTTTCATCAAAATATATTTTAATGGTAAAAATGCCATTTCACTGTAATTTACACTTTTGAACAAGCAAACATTTTACAGATGTTGAGATAGTGTTTGCAACCTACACTGATAATCCCCAGACAGGGGAGGCAGCAAAAACAAAAACATTTGACACTTAGGATTATTATTATTATGTATGAAGCACAGTCAAAAAAATAAAAATAAAAATAAAAATCAGAACCCAAAAGAAGCAGCCCTGCAACAATCTACTACAGCACCTTGCTGAAATTCCAGTTCCTATTGAAAGAAGCAGGTGAATAAACAAACAGTGATTAGAATTTAGGTTTACACTTATTATTAAATCACAGTCAGGGTTATGTAATACATAAAGTGTCAGAGATTCACAAGGAACATGAAAAATCTACAATCACTTCCATTAACTTTATAGAAGGAATATTAGTAGAGTGGACAGGACACAGAAATATATTTAGATAAAAGGTTATTCTCCCAGGGAACAAAGCAAAACAAAACAAAACAAAACAGAATCCTCATTTAAATGTATGTACTAAAAGACAGTTCTTAAAAAGAAACACACACTTTGAAAGACATACAGATGGAAAACCAAATAGCTCCCCATTGTAGAAAAGGCTTCAAGGACTTCATCAATGGGAGGTATTGCAGGGAGAAATAAGGACCTTTATAGAAGGATACAAAAACACAATTAGAATAGATTTTGACAAATAATCTGAAATGAAGTGAAAGAAGTTTGTTGAGTATACTGGATTGGGGAAAACATGGAATTAAAAATGGTCTAGCAACACGGGTAGTCTAAGTCAGTACAGAGAATGAGAAAAGTCAAAGTTATAGGAAAGCTTCTTCCCCTTTTATGAAATAGGGGGGGAAAAAGAGAAGAAAAAGATTGTAGATGGAAACACGTTTTATTTTTGCTCCCCATTTCAGAATTATAGGTGTATATATGAACAACATCTGAGAAGACAGACACATTGAAGAGAATGTATGTTGATACAGATAACCAGGAACAGTACCATAATACAAAATTGCAATCATTTTAACAAAAAAATTATACCAAACCAAAAGATAGAGGAGGAATCAGAAGACCCTGAATACTTACAAAGTTTTAACACAGACTGACAGAAATATGAAAGAATGAGAGCAACAACATCACAGAAAAAATGAGAGTGAAAGATAAGAACAAACACAGAGTAACAGGGGAAATAATACCCAGTACAAATATGACAGTGAATAGAGAAAGGTCACCTGAAAAGATACTTTTAAAAGGTCTTTCCAGATATCAGTTTTTAATAGAAGCAATATATTGTGACAATTCCAACACCAAATGTACTTGAAATACTGCACATTGCAGTAAAGAATCACCTTAAAAAAATTAAGGTCCAGAAAAATGATTCTTTTCTCTGATGCAAGGAGGGGGTTTGATTTTTGATTTTCACATTTTATAGATTTTAGGAATACAGTAGCTGTAGCAAAAGCAGATCTAGTGTGTAAATATTTCTAGCAGCTTGAGTTTAATGTCTTTCTATTGTTACCCCTGTCCCAGATCAATAAGCTCAAATTCCTTTAGCTGTTTAGTCTCTTTTTCAAGGCAGAAGGTTGAAGAATATCAAAAGGAGACATAAACATAGGGCAGAGTGACCCAGAAATCAGAACACTGGAAGAACTCCAGAAGTCCGAGGAAGAGGAGGACTGATGAAGAGGAGGTCTCACTGATCCCCAACCCAAATCCTGAGGGGGTGGAACAGGGGTGGGACTGGGGCAGGAAAAAATTGAACTGGAGATGCGTAAAGTAAAGATCATATTATAAAAGCCATAGAAATTAGAGCTTGCCCATATGCGCGTCAATGTATTCCTGGGTGAGCCTGGGTGCTTATTAAAGCCACTGCTCTCTTATCTCCTACCAAAATTGGCTTGGAGTCTTTTTTTTTTTTAGACTTTTCAGGCAACAGATTGGCACCCCAAAGGTGGAATCTACAGGACCTGAATCCTCTATTATTGGTCTGAACCATGGAAGTGAGATAATTGGGCAGTTGATTTGGGTTTCCCTAGCAATTGGCTAGGGAAAGGGGGGGTTGCCTGGTAGGAATAGGGAATAGGGAGGGCCAGGAGGGAGAACTGACTTTAAGCCTAGTCAGTTTCTCAGCCTGAGGAGGGTATGGGATTCAACCTGGGGAGGGATGGATTAGTCCCTTGGAGCCTCGGGAAGGGCAAAGCAAGCAGCATCCCAGGAGTTTGGCTGGCTGAAAACGGCCAACCATGAGGGGGGTGCCCCTCATACCTCCAGAGTTAAAGCTGTCTGGCTTAGCCTGAGGCGGTGGTGTTACTAGAAAGAATTTGTCTGTGCACCCAAGTCTTGGGTTTGCCTGTTATAGTCATTATGGGCTGCATTCAGAGTACAGAGGAAGAAATTCCTAAAAGTTCCTCTTTGGCGTTAGTTTTATATCACTGGAACCATCTTATGGGTTCTGAAACATCCTTAAAAAAACCCCCATGAATAGTGTAGGCTCCGTCTTACTATATGGCCATTGCATTTTATGCATGGAGAAATGGTCTAGCCAAAATTTGGGTCTTTTGAAGTAGAAGATGTGTTACAGCTCATTTCAATTCTACATAGAGAGAAAGATGGAATGAAGTGGTTTATGCCGAGTTGTTTTTGGCTTTTTTATTCCATCCAGAATGGATGGGGGAGTATGAGAAGGATAAGTCCAAGGTAAGTTCCCAGTCGGAGAGGTGGGGCATTCTGTGGTAGCTCTGGGAAAAGCAAAGAGAAAATAGCGTGAAAAATCTGAGAAACAAGATATTAGCCAAATTTACATCCCTAGGGATGAGGATTGGGATCTCCTGGTGGCTCCAAATTTAAGGGCTGGAGCAGCTGTGGCAGTTCCTGGCATGAGGGCAGGGGCAGCTGTGGCAGTACCCAGCTCAGGGATTGCAGAGGGACTTTTTTTACAGACTTTTCAGGCGGCACTCCAAATAAAAAGTTTTTTTTTAAATTAAAAAAAATAATGACTGATAAAAACAATCCATTGCCATAAAAAAGGATGTAAACAATAAGGATAATTTAGAGATGGATGGGAAGGATAATTTGATTAGCCAGACTGAGAGCAGAAACACAGAGCAGTATGAAGTGCCAAAGTGATTCACAGAACTAGAAATAAAGGATACATGGACAATTTAAAAAGACCTCCAAATATGTCAAAACAGAGGAGAAAAGTATGGGAAGTTCCCACAGGCCTAGTTATTATATGGCAACTGAACATGGGCAAAAAAAAGAAGAGTTAGAAAATATTACTAGATAAGAAAACACATTCATTTTATATGACACAACAGATGAAGAGATCACAAATTCTACAGAAACAAAAGTGACAGCCTCTCTCCTGGGCAGAAATGCTAATAAATGAGCAGAATGAAATAAACACACACACACACACATAAGAATATTAGCATAGCTTCAAAAGAGAAAGCATTTGCAATTTAATCAAATCCCCTACCATTTCAAATACATCTGACCACCTACCACCTACAACCTCAAAACTATGAAACTGCAAAACCACCACAATTCTAAGAAAAAATTATTTTAAAATACTATCTGTGAGAACAAAATACAACAGAAATTACTTAAACTAAAAAGTTTGCTTTTTTTTCCTTGTGCCACATGTCATCGCATGGTGATGAAATCAAAGGCATAGTACATGCTTCTACAGATGGTATGAAAAACAGCATTATCAAGAAACTTGACACTGAAAATTAACTGCAATAAAATTGCCCTAATATTTCATATACAAATGGGTTTTTCTCCAAGGGAATGCACAAATACCTTGTTGTTTTCAAAATACAATGTTGTTTCTGAGAATAAAGCTCTACATCTGTTTGTGATATCATGGAGAAAGAGCTCCCTGCATTGGTGATTACTGTACTGTCAGTCTAGAGGGGTTCACAAATTCCTTTCTAATGTAACAGCTGTAAGCACTGGTTAAGATAGTCACCATAATCTGATGTTGAAAACTCTCTACAGTTTTAGTTTACAGAAACAGAAAAAAACCCCCACACAATTGTTTTTATCATTTTACCTGTTGTGTTTATTTTCTTATGTCCTGCCAGATCCTTTTGACAGTATACACACAAAAGAATCCCACTGTGCCTAGTATAACCAAAACACTAAAATCCTTCATAAATAAAATGTTACCACATAACACACAGTTTAGGAAGTAAGTGTGCTTGCTCAGATAACCTAAAGGACTGGAAGATCAAGTTCATTTAAACAAATGTTACACAGACATCTACAAAGATTTGCCCAGTGCTTGCACTGACTTCAAGAACACCAAGTTCTATGTTTGCTGCTTATTTATATGAAATTTTACTATGAAAAAAAGCAATATTTCAAATGCTACACTGCCTTAAAATTGCCAAAGTCTCAAGTTTCACAGATTTATCTACTAATCTCACTGATTTACAAAATCCTCTACAGCAACATTTTAACATGAAAATGTATGAAATCTACATGACTACCAACAAATACAATGATTTGGATCGCTAGAACTGAAAATCCTCAATGCCATATATGTGCTGTATGAGCTGCAAAATTTGCCTGAACTTCTGTCTGAGGTAATAGTGTTCTGATAGAAATAACCACTCGTCTCTTCAAAACAGAGGTTCACAGGTGTGGTGAAATGGAGAAGACATTTACTAAACACTACATACATCGTTGGTACTAAGTAAGTTCCACAGAAAGTCTTCTGTATAAATACACTCTATTTTGCACTGAAAGGGACAAAGGAAAACAGACACCCTGGCAGCAGTTGGTGGTAATCATTTTCAAAGCATGTTTGTTTTGCAGTATTCAAGTGCTTCTGTTCTTCAAAAGGAAAACTGGAACTCATCATGATCTTCTTGGCAGGCAAAGGACTACACTGTTCAATGAACAAAGCATGGCTCTGTAGAACTGAATTGCAACAAAGTGAGCCAATGCCTCATTATAAAATCAGAATACTTGCAAGAGAGCTGCTACTTCAAATTCTGATGCAAATCCAAGAACAGTCATGAAGATCTGCCTATACAGAATGGTCAAAAATTTACGTTGCACTGTGTATAAAATGGACAACAAGCTGCTTTTAAATCAGTAATCCTAAAACGTGGGTTAATGTGAAAAAAAATTGCTAATTTAATCTTCATTAAGTAGTAAAATATGCTGTTGTAATATTGCTCAGCAATATTTAAACATCGCTAAAATTACAGACTTACCCGCAAAACTAACTGCAAGATACCTGAAACAATACTCTGTTTAAATACTTCCATACTTGCTAAGACATAAATCAGTTAAAATATATTCAATAAACTGTCACTGTAACTAACTTACTGATTTTAAACCCCGTGTTTCTTCTGGAATCATTACATATTCTTTTCCTTTCTAAATTTAACTGCTTTGATTTTGTCACTGTTCAGCCTCATTTATTAGACAATAATTTTTCTGTACTACTAAACTGAATTAATAGTTTTATGCCTTCAAACATAACGGCTCTTTCTCTCCTTTACCCTCCACAACTCACTCACCTTCTGACTGTGTATCCACAGCTACCTTGGCATAATTATCCTGTCTTTCCAAGCAGAAGGTAAGTCAACTGAACTCCACTAAGCCATTTCATAACATTAACGTTTCAGAGTCATTACATCTGCAGTGAGCAGATGTAGCTTCTGAGTCAGAGGAACATAAGCTGACCAGGATGGGATGGGACAGCTATTATGGTGACACTGGTTGACCACTCAACTAGAACTGTGCAAACAGGAAACTACACATGTCTGTAATGGTATAAACTGCCACTTTTAATACATATATATATCTGAAGGGAAGGTGTGAAGATAAACCTGAAGGCAAGGTGTAAGGAAAACTATGACAGGCTTTTTTCACTAATGTCCAGTCAGACAACCAGAGGTAATAGGTATAAACTACAATACAGGAGATTCTGTCTGAACACTAGAAAAGACTTCTTTTTTTTTTTTCTGTGAAAGTGATTGAGCACTTGAACATGGTGTACAAGGAGGTAAAGTCTCTAACATTGTATATCTTCAAAGTAATCTCAACAGGGTCCCAAGAAAAGGGTCCTGCTGTTTAAACAGGGTGGTTGCATCAGATGCCATCCCCAGAGTTCCCTGAACCTTAGCAATTCTGGAATTCTGAGTTCAACTCATTCCTCTGCACTGTGAAACAAGTCACTTACAAAGCACACTAATAATCTCAGAGGCATTCTTCTTCGAGTTCTTCTTGAGTATATATGTTTATTCAGTTGTCACTGACTCATTCCTTTTTGACAGACTGAGCCTCCCACATTACAGTCTACCTCCCAGGAAAAAATGTTTCTCTGACAGCTGTAGTTACCAGTTCCCTCAAAAGTCCACCATGATAGTGAATGTCATACTCAATTGTTTTTCACCTTGGATTGCTTTCAGAAAATACTGAAAGAAGTTGTTCTGTTACCAGCTAGCATATGAAGTTTCAAAAAACTGCAGGCAAAAGGACATGACAGGTTTCCAAAGTTGGTTACGATAATGTTTCCTTCATATGTAACAGATCATCTTCAGCTAGTAAGCAAATACAATTAATATTGGCAGACAACAGAAGAGCAACAGTCTATCTTGACATCAGGAAGGCTTTTGACTGTATCTCATAAAACATCCTCACAGAAAAGCTCATGAAGTATGGGCAGAAGACAGTGAGGTGGATGGAGGAGAGGCTGAATGGCCAGGACTCCTGCAGCAGGCTTTGTTACTCATCTTGAAAATTTTTTACACCATTTGCCATCAATATGGTGGCTGGTTTGATCCTACACATTTAAGCAATCCAGTTAAGAGATGAGGTAACAGAGGCAGCTCAAACACACTCCGATCCTAGCAGGAAAGCTGCTAATTGTAGAATTTTTTAAAAAGGATTTTACAGAAGCATACTCATTTAAATATAGTGTAATTGATTGGAAAACTGTCTATTAAAAATGCCAGATTTTTACTGTAATTTCTTCAGTATAAACTTTCTTGAAAATGTAGAGAAATGTTATATTAATAGTAATGTACCGGAAACCAAAGTCAAGTCAGAAGTAGAATATCTCAGTTTAGCTTCTAGTGTATATATCACTTGTATCTGCTGTAGTCACTAGAAGAAAATATAAACTAGGTACTTCATAGGTGAAATTATGTTTTACTGTCTTAAATATTATATGCTGATATACCACCTTCCTCTGTTCTTCAATTATTGAAAAGACTACCTAATCCTGAGTAAAGAATTACACAAATCAACTTGATTTCGTTCAGAATACTGAACACTTTTATTCCCAACACCCTATTAATCTGATAAAAAAAGCTGAAAAGTGTACAAAAATACATATTGTGGATGTTGTCTGGATGCTCAGGCTACACAATACTTTAGAAATCTGTATGTGATTTGTATCAGCATGGATGCTGTTTTGCTCTGGATAAAAGGCCAATACAGCCACCTGGCTGCTGTCATGCCACTTGTACAGTGGCATGCATTATCATAAAATCCAAATAAGCAGCCCTTAGCTCAACTCGCCCCTTAATCCCTTGGAATTTAACTTAAAAAAAATTTAACAAAAAACCTTAATCTCCAAGTTTCAGCATGGAAATTGTCAACATCTACCTCAGGATAAATGTTTCCTGGAGAAGGGACAAGGGAAAGGTCATGCCAACAACACACTGTTTGATCATATCAAACTTCTTGAGAACTGTTCTAGCCAAGTTGAATACAGAAAATGGATTCTTGAAACCTGGTAAAAACTGAGTGAAAGGAATGTTACTCTCTGCTATCCTTTTGGAAAAACTGTTGTGCAAAACAGACCTCTTGGAAGACAAAACATTTTTTTATAACATTTTTATAACATTTTAAGGACTGCTGTTGCAAAGTCCAAAATTCTATTAGCTCGGAAGTTACAGTATACAAGTTTCTAGTACAGCCTGAATTTGAATCGCATATATTCACAGAATACAGTCTTGGGTACACGTCTCCAAAAGGGCTGACATTTAACCAAGGCAAAAAATGTATTGTGTTTGTACTGCTGAAAAAACTCAGTGAAAAAATATTCACTACATCTTTTTCCTCCTTAAGTTTTATTGGGTATCACATAAATTATGTTCTGTGTGAACAATGATTAGTTTTTCCTATACTTTTCTGCAGTAATAATAGCCACAGTGAAAATATCTCACAAGAAGTAATGCCTTTCTCCCTTTCACAACAGACCTGTAAGTTTTTTTCACTTTAACAAAGGAAGGAATAAAAACAGATTAAGATCCTAAGGAAGCACTAGCTACAAATTTCTATTTTGAGAAATACAGACTTAATTTACCATTGATTCAATAAATACTAAATATAATACTAATAGTACTAAAGCAATGCTAAATTTTGGAATCACAATTAACATACTAGAATTTGGATGATTTTGCATTTCAGTTGTTTTGGTTTCAATAAATAAAATGTGTATTAGTTACATGAAATGTTAAAAAAGAGACTGTCTTTTTCACATAAAAAAATCTATTTTCTTCCTAAGAAAACAAAATGACTGGATATCTGAATTGGTAGAATCTGTAATATTAGAGTAATTCTTTTTACAGCAACCAATTACACACAAGATGTTGGTTTTAGACAATGCTGAGGCACTAGAAATACTCCTTTTTGTTTTTTTCTCTAGAAATTAAATTCACATACAAAGATAATTTTAAAAAAAGGTAAAATTAAAGACAACTATTTCATTGCAATTTATTTTCTGAATTTCTAGTTACAATTTTTTCCTTTTTCTAAGTCATGGAGCAATTTTTTTCAAGGTTTAATGAAGATCTAAACACTGAATTTAGAAATTACACCCTGGAACTCCAAAACCTAGTAGAAATCCTAGCTTTTAGTTTATTTTAGCTTTCTTGACTTGAAACTTCAAGTATGATGAGCTCATCACAGGGCTTAAGCTTGGCACGGTCTGGGCTGTAGTGATTGTGTCTTGTCTGAGTTTATGATCTTGAGGAACATGGGCCTAACAAAATTCCCCCTGAATTTTGGAAGCGTGGAATTCCAGATGCTCAAAGAATTACTGAATGAGATCCCCTGAAAAACTGTCACTGGGGACACAGGAGCTGATCAGAGCTGACAACTCTTTAAGGATACTTTTCTTAGAGCATAAGAGCTCTCCATCCCTATGTTCACGAAATCAAGCAAAGCAGACTGGAAACCAGCATGGTTTGAAGAGCAAGGATGTGCTCCTCAAACCGAGGAGTAAGAAGGCGATGAACGGGTGTGCTGGTTTAAAGGTAAACCAAGAGGAGAAACGAAACCAACACAAAAGAGATTATAACTCAGAGTTACAATTTAATTAAAATATTAAAATAAATGCAATGACACAAAGAGAAATTGGTTTTAATCCCCAAACCCAGAAATATAACCCAGCACCCTGAGGCACAAACACAACGGGGTTTGTTAGCCCCTGTGCTGATATTCACATGGTTCCCCCAAATCCAAAGTAAAAGCAGGTGAAAAAACTTGTTGGTGCAGATGACAGTCGCAGTCTGGTCAAGAGTGGGGGTCACAGTCCTGTCGAGGTTCTGCTCCTCCTCTGGATCCAGTGAATGGTTCCACCAGTCCCAAAACTCCAAGATTATAACCCCTCAGGTCCAGGTGGGACCGCCCAGTACCTCCCCCAGGGCGGGGAATTACACAATGGGTGATTTAACTCTATGAGTCATAGAGTATTTTTGGAATCATTGCTGGCCCATTAGCAGACATGACACCTCAGGCTGGGTGTGGAGGTGCTAACAACTTCCTGGAAAGGAGTTATCACAGCTCTTATCTCACAGGCTTCTTTAACACCCATCTTATATCCTGAGAGGTCAGGTGTGCCCTGGGCAGCTGCTGAAAATGGTCCATTCTTAACAGTTCATGAGAAATGGCATAGAGGGTTTAGAATAGATAGCTTTGGTCACACCCTCACAGTGATAAACTGGTTCCGGCTCCTGAACTAGGACAACGGGCAGTGGAAGTAAGAATGTGTAGCCTGGAAAGGATATAGGGATATGGCTTGGATGTGTAGGGGTGGGACCAGCAAAGCTATGGCACAGATAAAATGGGACTGGCAAAAGATGTGAAGAGTAACAGGAAGGGATTCCACATCAGTCAAGTATACCACAAAGGAAAGGCCAATGAGAGTGCTCACCCCTCAGTAAACGAGAAGCGAAATCTGATGACAAGAGATATGAAGAAGGCTGAGGTACTCAATACATTTCTCTGCCTCATTCTTAACTGGCAGTCACGCTTCCCAGTTCCCAGCTGAATGAGCACAGCCAGACAGTTGTGGTCAATGGCTCTATACCCAGGCAGAGGCCAGTGATAACTGTGGTACCTCAGGGCTCTGCTTTGGAATCACTGCTCTTCAAGTTCTTCATCAATAACACAGTGGGACTGAGTCCAGCCTTAGAAATTCTGCAGATGACAAAAAGATGAGCAGTGCAGTTGATACAGCAGAAGGGTAGGATGCCATCCAAAGGGATCTGTACAAACTTCAGGAAGTAGGCCCACAAGAATCTCAAGAAGTTTTAACAAGTCCCAGTTCAAGGCGCTTCCCCCCATTCAAGGCAATCCCAGACCTCAGCACAAACTAGAAACAGAACTGAGAGCAGTCCTGTGGAGAAGGGCTCAAGGTTCTTTCTCGATGAAAACCTGGACATGAGCCAAGAGGAAAGCCAACAGCATATTGGGCTGCATCAAAAGAAGCATGGCCAGCAGATCTGGGAGGTGACTGTCCTCCTCTACTCTGCCCTTGTGTACCCCACCTGGAGTACTGTGTCCAGCTCTGGGGCCTCCAGGACAAGAACACCTTGGACCTGCTAGTTAATGCAGAGGAAGTCACAAAGATGAACAGAGGGCTGGTGCACCTCTCCTACAACAGCAGGCTGAGAGAGCTGGGGTTTTTCATCCTGGAGAAGAGAAGACTCCAGGGAGACCTTATTGAAACCTTCCAGTATTTAAAGGAGACTTATAAAAAGAAGGAAACAACTTCTTACATAGGCAGAGTGGCAGAAAAAGGGGGAATTATTTTAAACTAAAAGAGGAGAGATTTAGATCAGATAGCAGGAAGAAATTCCTTACTGTGAGGCTGGTGAGGCAGTGGAACAGGTTGCCCAGCAAAGTTCTGGATGCCTCTTCCCTGGAAGTGTTCAAGGCTAGGTTGGATGAGGCACTGAGCAACCTGATCTAGTGAATGGCATCCGTGCCCATGACAGTGGGGCTAGAACTAGAAGATCTTTAATGTCCCTTCCAAGATAAACCACTCTGTAATTTTACACTGGTTGACTAGGTGCCATGGCAGTAGCACTATGAAGATTTTACATTATGCCATAGGTACCCACCCACATGTATTTTTACCTTAATTTTGTCCACAGGTTCTGTAGAATGAGCTGATTATTTCTTTTAGGAACACACATTACTAAACAAATAATAAAATCAATGGTTCTACAGTATTTTCAGTGAAGAAAAGCAATTGCAAAAATATATTAATATTTCAATATTTTTTCACTAAACAAAGCTGATGCCATGAAGAGATATACTAAAAAAAAACTAACAAGGTCTCTAATGCCAAACACTCCTGTGCAATACCGAACGATTTTGAAGTGCTGCACACTTGTAACACTGATAGTGTCCTCTTCAAAGTGCTTCTGCAAACTGGTTTTCCTTTCCCTGATCACTGAGGAGTCTGTAGAAGGTTGCCAAAATGGCACCCTTACACAGCTGTTATTAACTACTTTTCATAGGAATTCTGAAGATACGTGATCATCTTACTGGCTCCAAAAGTTATCTGATAAAACAAGCACTTACACAGACAAAAAAATTAAAAGTAATTTGAACAAAAACATTTGCATTAAGCTAATGTACTGAACAAAATCCTCTGTATTTTTTATAGTATATATAAAAAAAGAATAATTCTGGCTCAAGGGGACAAATCATGACTACCACTATCTCTGCTCTTAAATAGTAAAGC
The DNA here is from genome assembly GCF_047495875.1 of Pithys albifrons albifrons. Lineage (NCBI taxonomy): Eukaryota > Metazoa > Chordata > Aves > Passeriformes > Thamnophilidae > Pithys > Pithys albifrons. The sequence continues at coordinate 47,911,539 of NC_092497.1, forward strand.
AATGTCTTACAGACTAAATTACATCTGATGAAGCATAGAAAAATTATCAAATCCAATATTATAAATAAACAACACCAGCATATACTTCACACTTTCTCTCTATATAGAAGTATACACACATATATTTTTCACTCAGTGAATTAGAGAAAGACAGAACTACAAAACAAGAAATAATCTAATTTATTTTGAAGTACTTCCAAAGTCCATTTGAAGTACATTCAACTTCCAAAGTCTATATGAACTTTTATGACCAAGTAGAAACACAGTAATGGATTTGCTGGAAAAGGCTGAAAAATATTATTCACAACTTCACTGAAAACTTTTGCTGGTCTTATTTTTCATACATGTTACCTAGTCGCTGACTGTTTTGCCATCAAATTCCCTCTCCTTAGACACACTTTCAAACCCACAAATTTACTCTTCTTTTTCTCCCCTCCTATTTTAGGAGCCTGGTTTTCTACTTCTGGTTGTTCTCAGGACTGTAACTGACTCTTGACAGCGCAGAATAACTTTCTGAATAAGTAAAAAGTGTCATTAGAGTAGAAGGCTGTCTGTAGCAATAGATCTGTTTTCCAGTCCGACAGAACTACTTTTGCTGATAAAGACTATTTGTGGTAACATGTGAGGGAACACAGCCCAAACCCACTGTTACTTGAAAAGGAACATTATTCCCATTCTAAACATGTCTGTGAACAGATTGCATAGTCTCAGGGGAAACAGGTAACAACACAAGTGCTTGGATGGAAAAAGTCACTAAGTAACATAAAACAGTATTAAAGGTAAGAGCAATAAAAAGTTGGGATGTTTTCAGAAAGTTTACATTTATCCAGAAAGAGATATTACTTATTTCTCATATTCTAGGACTTGGACTCAAAAGAGGGCAAAGCAGTGTTATCAAATGTGTTTCCCATGTAAATGCATTTAGAATAAATATAGGCCACTTAAGAGATACAACAGCAGCAGCAGGCAAGCTTTAGGTTTAACTTTTTGGTTGGTTTTTCTTGAATGAAAAATTCATTTTTCATTTGCCTTTACTACACAGTAATTTGACAAAGTCCTCAGCTCGACTTAAAATTTGTGTGTTCTAATATCCCACTCTCTAGTATGTACTCACATTACAGGTGATAAAAAAGCCACGTTTCTAAATTCCCTTCCATGATGAAATAAAAAAAAAATCTAGTCCAAAAAAATTAATAGTAGTAGCTATGCACTGTGGTGCACTACAGTGATTACAAGATCACACTGGAAATACTTCTATTTTAACATCAAGGCAAATATTACTGAGTAGAAGACAAAATATACTATTTTTCCAATTCAAAGTGTCTCTTCTAGTTCAAAGTCCCTCCAGTTTTCAGGAGGAAAATAATTTTGGCCTATGTGAATTTCCTCTGACCTTTATCTGAAAATGTCATGACTTTTGGAAAACAGCCTGCTTTGACAAACTTCATGGACTTCTCTTGGCAGATGTTGTGTACTATTTAGAGGTATCTAATGTCATCCAGAGAGTGAAAGCACAAGGCATACCTTAACAAGACATGTATCCTCTGGAAGCATAAGGCTTCAAGGTAAAAGAATTACACAGCAGTTCAAAATTCTATTGCCTAAAAAGAATTTTTTTCTCATTTAATGTAGCAACGTGTAGTATTTCAGAGCAAAATCAGGAAATCACATCCAGGAAAGTGCTATCCACATAGAGGGGACTCCTTTCATTTGATCCTACTTTTCCCTGAGTTAGTGTTTCTACACCTGAAACTTCAGAACAACATCCTATTTTTCAAGCATAACGAACCTAATTCAGTGTTCTCTTTGTTTTTCACCAGTTCTTCCGCACTTCTGATGTATCACTTTTCTAACACAACCAAAGCAGTTAATAGTCACATGGGTCATAAGATACAGCTGTAAGACTGCCACTTAAAAAGTCATTGCTTTATGGTCCGCTTATCTAAAAGGCTGTACCTGGTTGATAGAGCCAGATATTTAGAACTTTATAAAGCGCATCATGAAAGAGGTTCAAATGAGAATTTTAAGTCTTTCCAACATAATACAAGACTAACCATTGAAGTACCAAGAGGAGTAGTTGTAAATGTAGAAAATCAAAATACGTCACACCCTTCAGGAAAGTTTCAGATTCAAAAAGCTTTCAAAGTAACAATAACCACAATCTAGATAACAGGCACCAGAGAAACACACTGACAGAAGAGCAACAAAATAGAATTCTGTGGGAAAAACAAGTATGTTACAAATAGATGTGAATTCTGCAGGACTTGATGAGCAGCATGAAAGGCTAAATTTAAAAGACCATGTCACACTGAACTTGCACAGTCAACTTGTTTCAAATTGTTCCTTCTGTAGACTACCCTGCAGGAAAAACTGCCCAAGAGTCTTCTGCTTCACACCCTGCAGAAAAGTGTTACACTGTTTCCTACCTTTTTTCTCCTCTTTTCTGGACTTTAGGACTTGAATTCCAAGGCCAGAAGCTGTCACCTTTTAATCTCAATGATCACTTACCCTTGGACATTACTGTATAGAGGTCCATGGCAACTAATAACACACACAAGAAAGATCAGGAATGCAATTTGGGGTATTGTTATCACATCAGACTTAATCACCAGGTTTCCAGAAATACACTTTCAGAATCTTATTAAAAAAACCCAACATTAATGATACTAAGCATAGAACTGACTAACTCTTGGTCTTCTGCTATCATAAAGTAGAAGTTTTCCCAAATTACCCTGTTAAATTCACTGGTCAATTAATCAAATGGGCAAAGAGCTTAATAAAAATAAAATAAAACCCGCAACATCTAAAATATCCCTGTCCTCTCTCTGCCTCAGTATGATGATTAAGTAAAATGAAACACCTGTGAGAGGGATACGCCTGAAATCTTATTGTGACAGTTTTGGCATTAAAACTATCATAAAATTTACAGCACGAAAATACACTGTTAAATTCCAACAGCCTCAAATGTGAACGACATCTGCTAAGGTCTGCAAATGCAAAGACTTCTGGACATCAGTAATACCACAGCACTGGACATTAGGTGATTATGATATCCTGCTGACCTAGAAGAATAAGTAAGAATGCACATCAGCCTTCAGCATCTAAATTCATCCCAAGAAAATCAGTTTTATGTGCTGAAAGTCAGAGAGTCAGTGTTCAGTGTTGAGGTCTCTTGGAGACAAACTAACAGCTGTGACGTATCTGTTGTCAGACAAGCCTTGAATTAACTGCAGAAAGCCAAGGATTTCAAAATAAAAATGCTCTTTTGTTTGTCCTGGGCAGAGACCACCAGAACAAAATCTCTATAACATGTGTAGAGACTCTAGTTGTTCCTACAAAAAGCTGTGTTGCAACAAAGAATATATCAAAGTTTTACAGCTGCATATACACCAGACAAGCATAAAGTTCACAACTAAGAAATATATTAATACAAACACTCTGGAATTAACAGTTCATGAACAATTGTTGTTTGACAAGATGCCAAGAATCACATGACCAGCTGACTACATATTTTTTCTGCACTTTAGGTTATACATTTGCTTTAATAGGGACTAAATCTTTCAAAATACTGATCTCTTACTAAACCACGCCATGACATCAAAGCTAAATATTGTGGTTAAAATATTCCAGTTGGTTCCGTATTTTGCATTCAGGAAACTGATCTGTGACATGGCTTGAATAGGAGGGAAGAAGACATGCTAACTCAAACTTTTGGATTAAGGTACAGCAACTTACAATTTACCATATAACTTGACCAACCAAACTTACAGTGCATACTGTCTGGAAGCTATAGTGTAACACCATAAAAGTTCACAGAAACACAGTAGGACATGTTTCCCAAAAAATTGATGGTGAAGCAGTAACTTATAAAGTTGTTTTCTACAGTGTAAATGGCAAACTCTTACAGTGCATATGTGTTTAAAAGATAACAAATGCCATATCAATGATTTGCACAATTAATACTGTATTTTACTTGGTGATTAATGAAGGATTAATTCCTTGGTGCCTTTCCTGAATATACCCAAACTACCTAAGTGATTAAGGTAATTTTACTTCCCAGATGACAATGGATTTCCAATTGATTTACAGACCAGCGAACACAGCTAAAAACAAGAGAGATTGTGGTTGACGGAGGAAAGCCCATAAGCTTTTAAGAGTTGAACATAAGCTTGAAGCCTAATTGTACTGGAATCAACCTAAAATTTCAACAATGTACCTGCTTCCATCCCTCTTTGTATAAGAGGTTTTACAGACCTGTCTGTGTTAAGCACTTTCTCTTCCTGCCAAAGCAAACACTAAATCACCAGAACCTGGGGCTGCTTCATAGAAGTAACTGAAGAACTCAGAGCAGAAGTGCTTTTCTAACAGCACAGAAGCAAACAACTAACAATCAGCAAAGGCACTGAATATGTGTTACTCCCTCCAGGAAAGCAGCTTTGAAAATTGACACATTGTTACCAGCAGACTTTAATTTTCTGCAGGTGACAAGGCAGTTGCTACACCTTACAACCCAGCAATAAAACAATAAAAGCACACCCATTCATTTTCCTTTGATTGTCTTTTAGAGCTTTTGGACTCATCTTCTTGCTAAAAACCAAAGTAGTGCCAAACAGTGGAGAGAAACACTAAAAAGACAATTTTGTTGAAAAATATTAGTTCAATTTTAAGCAGCATGCTGCTCTTCTCAGAATGGGCAAAAGTTTACCAATACTTACGGGGATTAACTTACTCTCCTCTATGGTCAGTAGCAAAAGGTAACTCTCCTGCCAAGGATAAGATAGAGCAGGCATTTCTTTTCAGCTATACAGGATAACCTTCCTGTCTAAAGACAGTGTTTGCAAATAAAACACCTGTCTTAATTTTATCTTGTAGTTTAATATAAGAAGCATGGATTGAGCGTGGAGTTACCGTGGTTCTGACCAGAACACCAATACTATGAAATAAATTTTCTACAAGCTGTTCCAGAAATGAACTTGCTTACTGGATGGGTTGGTTGGTTTGCTTGTTTTTTGTTGTGGTTTTGGTTTTGTTTGATTTTTGGGGAGGTTTTGGTTTGTTTGGTTTTTTTTTTGAGGTTTTTACAAATTGTTTCTAGTGGAAAGTTTAAACCTATGAAGACTCAAACCTCACTTTCTCCTATGGGCATACAGTTAAAAAAATCCCAGATTTTATATACTTGCCTTTCATGACCACTGGATACTCCCCATAGTCACATGTACTTTTCCCAGTGTAAAGTGCCATGTTCTATTCAGCCTGATGATGCTGGAGCTGACAGAAAAGTAGTGTCTACTGCTTTGTCCACTCTTGGATAAGGCCAAATACACAGTATTTTAAAAACACAGCACTTACTTTACTGTTAGGAAAAAGAAGAAAAGTAAAGCCGGATCAAGAGCCTTTTAAAGCTCAGGGAAATTCAAGTAGACTCTAAATTATGAGGAATAGTTAGCTTAGTCTAGCTACCAGGAATGAGGAAAGTCAAACTAGGGAAAGGTACTTTCATTGTAACAAGAATACATTTTTATATTCTCTAAACTACACCAAGTGTCCCCGCAAACTAGGATTGGAAAGCCAAAAACACCTGTGTAGCGCTTCTTCATGTTTTCACAAAAATAAAAATAATTAACAGCCTCATTTAGGATACTAAAATCAGTATCAGAAGGGATTTAAAAATATTCATTTTATTGTGACAAACACAATTATCAACAGACTGTCCTGCCTTTTGTGTGTATTTTGAAAACCTTATCTCTTATTTTTTTCATCCAGATCATATCAAGGGTAAAACACACTCTGTTTGTGGCCAAGAGAATGTCTGGGTTTATTTTGGAAGGCTGAAACATTAATCCACCTCTTTCAGTCAACAAATACAACCCTGTAACCTTTCTGTGAGGAACAGTGCAGGCTAGCATGGGTTGGAGTAAACATATTTCGCACATGCTCTGGAAGATGGACCACTATTCACACTGTAATTGTGTAGACTGCTTAGATTAATACCACTGGATTACAGGCTAGCTAGTGGGTTTCCCCAGGAGTAACAGAGAAGATGGAATATGATCATAATTTCAGGGAATTTTGTGTCAGTGCAACACAGGATTTGATTTACAGCTGGATCCTGCAAAATACAGACTGCACGGATATCAACCCTTTGATGTGTTTCTCTAGGACCTGAATTGTAGGTACACTCACTATTCACTTCTTGTACTTATTTGGAATAGCAAGAACATATTTCATTGTGGTTAGCTTTGGGATTTTTTTGGCTGTGTATTTATTTTTCATCCTTCACTGCTTTAAATTAACTTGCTTTATAGAACATGTCTCTATAAAGCTTTTTGTCAATTTGTGGAAGGTTTGATGGGGCACATTTTCACCTGCTACAGATGGCAGCAAGTTAACATGACTATCATTACTATCACATAGCAGATTAAAAGCCTCCACCCATTTATTAGGCAGTTAAATGCCACCCTGACACCCGATCCCATCACATCTCAGAAGCTAAGCAGGGTCAGCCCTGGTTAGTACTTGGATGGGAGATCTCCTGGTACTACTGGGGGCTGTAGGTTCTAGTCCCGAGGATTTCACTGTCACTGTCCAAGCTCACTCAGCCGTGGGAGATGAACCTTAGGAGTTAAAGGGTACGGCCAGTTCTGCACATGCAGTGCCTCACCTAAAAAATCCACTGTGCAGGCTCCAAGGACACAGCCATGTGGGTAGAGCCCTTCCCAAATCTTCATTTGTGAAGCTGAGCCAATGAATGACGACAATGACCCATTTATTAGCTAATAAGCAAAGCACTAAGCATTCACACAGGAATACTAAGGAAAAAAATGTGACTTTCATGAAAGGGAAAAAGCAGGTGTTTTCACATGAGGAAGCAACTTTTCACGGCTTCAAAGAATAGTTGCACTTCTTTTTCAAATATTTTTCTTAAAACTTTCTTTTTACACCTAACTTAAAATGTGAAATGCAAGGAAGGAACAAAATCCAGAATTCACATTTACAGATCTAATGGTTTTGCACTACCTCATCAGAGCAGATATTCAGAAGTCAGCTCTGTGTCAGCGTGTATCCCACAAAAATACAAAAGGCCCTTAGGTTTGGCACTTGTTCAGTCACAGAAAACCCAAGCATTCCAAGTAACTCAGGAGACATGCTTAGCATGGGCAGCAACACGGGGCACAACGCATCTCCCCATTTATGACTGCTTTAGGCCTTGCAAATAGCATATGCAAGTGACTGTAAGCAGTGCAATCATTTATAGTGAGAGAGACAGGTACTTTACATGCAACTACATTACAAATCATGCTCTATTTCTGTTGCCTAGGCTCTTCCTAGCAAATTTATTTTATTCCAGTGTTAATGTAACTAGAAGGTCAAACAAAATATTTACTTGTTTCAGTTGAAGACTGTACATGCTCTCTTCTAAAACTATGTCAGTAGGTTTAAGTACACAGTCAAGTGAGAGCTAGATTAGAGCACTAAAGTATAACACCATCATTCTAGTTTTGATGCAATGGATTCTGTTATTTTTAACCTTCCAAAAAGTAATTTTCTGCAACTGTCCTTCTGAGAAAGCTATTTAACTGCTTTGGTTGCTTACAAAATTACACTGTACAATACTCTGACAAATTACAGCATAGACACGACAAAGTACATGTGTTTATTTAACAGCCGCCATGGTTTGAGTCCTCATCCCCATAAATGCAAAGAAAAAATCAAAGTATTTTTTTGATACAGAAAATCAACATGCTACCTACTTCTGTCACTGCAGTTAAAATTGTTGGAAAGTACATCTTAAAACATCACGTACTACTCAGTGGAATGTATGGGATAATGCAGATGCATAAAAATACATGGATACATATAAACAATCTGGAAAATAAATACATGCATGTCTACGTGTACTTATGTTTATATTACGTGTGCTTGGGCTGAACTGTTCTGTGTGTTTTGTATAGAAATTGAAATTTTGGAGACCTGCAGCATGAATGTAATAATTTTACTCTGTCTCTCACACACAGATAAATCTGAACCTACTTATACTTAGCCACATTAAACTTTAAAAGTAAAAAAAAAAATCACAAAAGCAATATACTTTTTAAGTTTGCAGTTTTTTACTTCCATTTCAAACTGTTTCAGACATGTGATTTCGGATTAATTCTAAAATATCCCAACTCTTGCCATCACATTTTCTCTGAGCGAGAATTAGAATCCAAGGATCATAAAAATCATCATCAACAGACCTTTGATTCATGTAATTCAGTATACTGTCTTTCAGTTTGACTTGTCAGACAGAGGAGAGAGTTCAGAAGGTCCAGAGATTCTAAAACAACCATGAAACATAAGCAGACCAAGGAAGTACTTTCACTGCCTAGGCAATCAAAGACAATTTATGCTATAAATTATAAGAAGGTATTAAATTATCTTTAATGTGACTACATATGTTGTTCATACATAAAATTTACGTTCTTTTCCTAAATTCTTGGCCATGGTCTCTCACAGGCTGGTGTTTCAGAGGTTACACACACACTGAACTGAGCACTGACTGCTGAGTGGTCATTGTTAATCTTTTTTCTAAGTGTTATTAAGAAAAAAGTCTTAAGAATATTTTACTATGTAAACTTTTTGCAAGTCTTTCTTGACTTTCAGCTACCATTTATTTTGCAAGTTATACTGACAGGCACTTTCACTGAGACTGTAAAGAAGTACAGGTACCTAAAGATATAATACTCTACTTTTGGGTTTTCTATCCCATTTCTTGGCAACGGTAATGCTTTTTCCTATAGTAGTCCTAAAGGTGGTGCTGTCTAGTCTCAATATGTCAGGTAGCTTCCCAGCCTTGCCACATCTACTGGCTACATGTCTTGGTTTAATGACAATGTATTTGGGAGGTGTGACCTCTAATAAGACAAACCCTCCGCTCCTTATTATTTCTCTCTCCTCAGTATAAAGAGCGAGAAAAAATTATGAGGAGTCTGAATGAAGAAAAATAACAATTTTACCAAAAAGGAAAAAAAACCCCAACAACAATAGCAGAATGTTACCTAGACCTCCCTCCCTGCCCCAGAGGACAACAAAACCTGGAAGACTATTTTGTCCAAAAGGTTTTATGCTGCCGAGGTGCTGGCATGGGTTCTGGCACACCAGTGGCAGGGGGCTGGGGACATCTGGTGCAGGGCAGGCTGGGCGTGCTCACGGGGTCCAGGGGTGGTGGCAGCTGAGTGGCGACGGCAGGGTTGCAGCAGCAGCAGTGGCTAGCAACAGTTCCAACAGCTTGTGTGTTGGTGGGCAGCAGCAACACAGGCAGGAACTGGGTCAGTTCAGCAGCAGTCCAGGAGATTGGCTGGAGTTCCCCTTACAAGCCGCTGCAGTTCGGCACAGCAGGAACACTCTGTTTTATTTTCTGACTTTTCCCTGGCTGTGGTAGAGGGCAGCCAGTGGAGGTTGAGAAAAGGAACCCCGGGATGCTCCTGTTCTGTCATAGCACTTTTGTTCTGGGTTCGGTCAGACAGCAAAGGGAAGGCTCGGTGTCCCAGCACAGACTTGGAGAGTTCATGGTGCTCCAGCAGCCAAAGCCAGGTAAAGAGAGCACAAGTTCCAGCCCACACTCACTCTTTATCTCCTGTCCCCTGAGATGCTGGGATGCTCCACTACAGAGATCCACCTCCCAGTGGGACCCAAAACCCTCTGAAAAATTTTTCCACAATCTGGCTCTGAGGGGAAGGCGAGCTTGTCCCACACTTTGGATGACATGATAAGATGAATATTCAGTACTGATATTCAGTTCCCCTCTCCCTCAATTTAAGTCAACTCTTAACACTTCAGCATGTTTAAAATACAAAAAGTGTAACTTATGCATTCCAGTAAAAATAACAGAATCACAGAATGGTAAGGTTGGAAGGGATCACTCTAGGTCATCTAATTCAACCTCCCTGCTCAGTCACATTTCCCTAGAATACAGCACTCAGGTTCCTGACCAGACAGCTTTTGAGTATCTCCAGTGAGCGATTAATCCACAAACTCTCTAGGCAACCTTCTCCAGCACTCAGTCACCTGCACAGTAATGACGTTCTTACCCATGCTGAGGTGGAACTTCTTGTGTTATAGTTTCTGCCCATTGCTTCTCATCTACCACTTGCTTGGCACCACACCAAGAGCCTGTCTCCATCATCTTGACACCCTCCCTTCTACTTTGCAGACATTGGTAAAATGCTCTTTCAGTAATCTCTTCTCAAGACTTAAGAGGCCCAGCTCCCTTTGCCTTTCCTTGTAACAGAGATGCTCCAGCCCCCTAATCAGCCTGTGCCAGTGCCTGAGGTTATTCCTGCCCAGGTGCAGGACCCTGCACTTGCCTCTGTCGAATTTCAGAACATTCATCTCGGCTCATTCCTTCAGCCTGTCAAGCTCCTTCTGAAGGGCTGCATGGGAGTATCAGTCAATCCCCCCAGCTTTGTGTCATCATAGAAGTTGCTGAGGAGGCACTTTGTCCCTGATGAGGGATACTGCAAAGTTAAAAAATACTGGACCCAGTATCAACCCTTGGAGGATACTACTAGTGATGAGCCTTCAGCTAGACCCTGTGCCACTGACCACAACTCTCTGAGCTCTGCTGTTCAGGGTTTTCTCAATCCACCTTACTGTCCACTGGTCCAACCTGCATTTCCTTAGCTTGCTTATAAGGATATCATGGGAGACAGTGTAAAAAGCCTTGCTGAAGTCCAGGTAGATAACATCTACTGCTCTCCCCTCACCTCTGCATCCAGTTGTTCCACCACAGAAGGCAATCAGGTTGCTGAAGTATGATTTCCCTTTAGTGAATCCATGCTGACTACTTCTCGTCACCTTCTTGTTTTCCATGGGCTTATAGGTGGTCTTCAGGATGAGCCATTCCATCACCTTTCCACGGTCTGAGGTGAGGGGTTTTTTACCTCCCCTGCCTCACAAGAAAAGGTCAAATACAGACCACAGCCATGCTTAGTTTCAGACTGAATAACAGATATTTTTGGCACACTATGTATTTTTAAATAAAGCTGAAATTAGTTTCCAAATGCAAATTCATTTGGGAACTCAAGAAACAAAAATTGTCACAACTTTCTGATTTTGGAGCAGAAAGTGTCTCTATCACTTGCTCAATTAACTTAGTGAAACTGATGTGAATTCATCCAAAAAAAGAAAACCACACACTATATACCAGAGGATGTATACCTGTGGCTAAGCTACTTGACAGGAAAAAAAAAAAAACCAAACACATACCCTGTTCTTGCACAGTGAATAATTTAAAAACTTCAACTCTTCAGAGCATGCTGTGCACTCCTTTTCAATATGGCAAGAAAGATCTGCTGAAGTTTCAGTATCATAATGATCCAAATCAATCAGTTCCTGCGATATGATTTTTCTACATGTGCCTAACAGACAAGTTGCCTCCTAAAGACCCACTGCCATACTTTGTGTTAGATACTTTGCTTTAAATCTCATCACTATGATCTAATACATGAAAATTCTCCCCACCAAGTACTAATGAAATATGACTAGATCGATGTTGCTTTAAAAAGCACAGTCTAGTCGGCCAACGACCACTGTGACTCCAACTACAGACGTAAAAAGTATGCTACTCTCAGTTTCCCACACACACTTCCAATTGACCGAATTGAGACTTGCTTAAAATAGACACATACTGGATTAAAATATTACAACCACAGACTTCTATTTGTTGAAAAAAAAAGCTATCCCAACACTATTTATATGCCACTTGACAGAGGGATGAATCTTTCTGACCATATTAAGGAACTTCATCCATTCAAGAGTCACAACTTCCAGACCTCAAAGGGAGGGAAAAACCTGGCTGGATAATGGCAACGTCTCCCTGAACATAAGCCTCTCTGTGGCTGGTACTTTAGCTGCCTAGGTAAGTGGTTAAAATGCTTTGATTTTTCTCATTCTAAGCATGATTTTAGACCTTATTTCAATTTTGAGTTCATATAGCTGTTGTTTTCAGAGTGTAACTGTGATTCAATGATTTGTTTCATTGTTTTCATCAGTTACACTTCCTATGTAGGTATTCATTCATCAATTGCAAAGAGATCACTTGATTTTTTTTAAATTTTTTTTTCTGTTTATGGATACAAAAGAGATATACACAAGATCTGAAACCATAAAAATTACAAAATTCTGCCCACTGAAACAATTTTTGCAATATCAAAAGCAAAATCAGCATTGTTTCAAAAATAATTTCTAAAGCCAGTACTGGCTTTTCCAGCTGAAAATCTTGTGGATTATAAGGATTATCGGGATTATAATGATTATGTGAAGAAATGTCTTTAACTCACAAGCCTCTAAAACATAGATGCCTCACAAAGAAATGACCTTTAAGTGTGACTCAGTTGCAGAAGATGACTTTACAAAAAAAGCATTTACTATGTATCTTTTCTCAGAGATTCCATGAAAAAATTCTTTGGGTGGTAGAACAAAAGCTTTCCTAAATGTATTGCAAATTTTAGTCAAGGCTCACAGCCCAGATAGACACTTTCCATCTCAGGAAATACCATAACAAATAAAATCTGTTACCCACTCGGCAACATTTATGAAATCCACTCAAATCTGTTGGGTGAAAAATTTATTTCTTGCAGCAAAGTCAAAACTCTTAAAATCAGGTTCCCATTTCTCAATCCTGGCATCGCTTTCAGAAGGTACCTATAAGTTTTCAGGCCATGTGGTAGTCTTCATCCTTTCAGGCAGACACAGCTTCTCTGTTGCAAAGAGTGCTAGTGTTGGTGGATCCAATTCCCAAACTCTACACCAACACCTTTGGGTTTCTGTCCTGATTAAAAGCAGAAGAATGGTGATCCTAGCAGGGACATGTGCAAGCCAAAAGTAAAACATGGTCACAACAGTATTCATCAGAAATATAACTCAGAGGCTGGCTGCAGCTCCAAGTTTTGACTGACATTTGCCCTGTCAAACTTTTGAATCAGTACCAAATACAGCTAGCGTGTGTACCATCCACTATTTAGAGAGTGGAACATAACTAACTAGAATTTTATTCCATTATAGTAGACCACATTGCTATTTCATTTGTCTTCCCAACATACTTTGTTTGCCTAAAATTTACCGTAATTCATTCTCTCTCTCTGCAGCCCATTTTATATCACATCTATAGTATTTCATAGAATCATAGAATTGTTTTGGTTGAAAAAGACCTTTCAGATCATCAAGTTCAGCTGTTACCTCAGCATTGCTAATACCATTCAAACACATGACAAGATAAAGCACAATCATATCAAGATACACATATTTTCCTTAGTACTTACAACCAATAAGAAGCTGCCTTGGTTCTGCTTTAAATCTTTCACCTTACTCTCCTTATGCTGTACGACCAAAAGATTTGAGCCATCTAAGAGATTTGTAGAGTATGATGATCTCATCAGTCAGTACTTCCTCATGCAAAGAAAAAAACTGCCTTTAACACTTGGTTCCTCAAAATTTCGGTTTAATACCATTTAATTTTTCAATTATTTATTATTATTTTGTTAAAAAAATACTTATTTCCTTCTAAAAGCATGCAGTCATAAATAAGTATATAACTATGGCAAGTACAAAACAGAAAATTTCTCAAAAATGATGTGGTTAATAAGGCACAGCATACTCATTGACACATATTTAAAAAATGTGTAATTATATCTTGAACCACACGCCTTTACAACACAGCAACATATAATAGTAGAATTCACAGTGGCAATTTTTAAGAGCCTATTTTTAAGCATAATTTACAGCTTGGGTAGGATTTCATATTAAGAGGGATCTCTTTTTGTTCAGGATTTTATATATCTTGGAACTCTGCTGCTTTCCATCCACCAGAAGCCTACAACAAAGATTCTGGAATAAATGACATGATAACAGACGAAATTAAAAGGATTCCAAATACAAATGACAATTTTGGGTCTGACTCTTCAGATCTTTATCATAGCAAAACCCAAACTTTCCATTTAATTAAGACCTGTCAGTGAAAAGGTGCAATGCTTAAGGACAAAATCAGCTGTCCAAATAGCATGTCTCTGAATTATCCTTCATATATTCACCCAGTGTCCTGTGTATAATTAACAGCCACACCATAAAATCATAAGCCAGTTAATGAGATGCAGATAAAACCTTAAAGGTGTCTACTGTAATTCTTTTGATGACAATTAATATCCTTTGGCTAAGGAACTCCTCATGTATTTGGCTTGCCCTAATAAATAGACTGATTTTACATCAACTGAAAACTGCAACAGGTAGCAGAAAGCAAGCATCACAAAACGGCATCAGTTTATAAATGCAAGAAGGAATATTTCAAGAGCGAGTTCATATCTCATTCAGTTATTTATTAACAGAACCACTGAAGAAATAATGAATATTTTTATTGCATGAAGACTTGCTTTGAAGATACAAAGGACAGTACTAATGCCAACAATATTGATGGTATTGCAGAAAATATTTCACCATGAGTCACAAAAATGACCAACAGTCTAACATTGGGAGGAAGCAAAATTTATTTTTAAAATTCTAATGCAGTAAAAACATCTAGCTCCAATCTATTAGACATCACACACAAAAAAAGTATGTGAAGATTAACATCTTTGTAACATTTTTGCAACATTCCACAAAACAAGGCTTCATAACAAAAGCTAGCAGCACTGCTGCAGACAAAGAATGTGAATCAGTGAGGTGTTCAGCAGTGTGCAGCCGTGTTAGTTAGGTTGAGGTCGCACTTATCCCACATCCAGAAACAAAAGCAGTTTGTATTCAAGCAGATCAGAAAGAAATTAAAGGATAAGGCTAGCTCATGAAATTAAATCAGAGGAGAAGAGATAGAGTGAAATAGACAGAAGCACAAAACAATAAAAAAAGATTTGTGTCATGACTCAATTCAGATTACCAGATGCTAGCAACAAAAAGTAGGAAGGAGGACATGGGAAGAGAAAGCAGTATGCTGCAAAAGGAGAGCAAGAGACTCAGTTTTCCCTGACAGGTACTCTTTCCACATTCTCAGGAAGCTTAAGGCAGGGAAATTAATTCCTTTCCATCATGTAAGATTGGGCTGAAGATCATCTGAGAAACCCAAACATACAGAAGTCTATGGGATCCAAATGGGTGTCGTCCAGGGTCTTGAGGGAAATGGCTGATGAGATTGCCAAGTCATTCTCACACATATTTGAGAAGTCCTGGCAGTCAGATGAAGTGACCTCTGACTGAAAAATATGGAAACATTGCACCTATTCTTAAAAAGGGTAAAATCGAAGTCCCTGGAAACTTTCTAAGCCCATCAAGGTCATGGAACAGATCCTCCTGGAATCTGTGTCAAAGCATATGGAAGACAGGTTAGTGTCAATGACACAAGATGCTAGACTGAGTGTACTCTCATTAAGTTTGAAGGTAACATCAAGCAGAGTGGTGCAGCCAACACTCTGGAATGACAGGCTGCCATCCAGAGGCATCTGGACAAGCTCAAGAAGTGGGCCCATGGGAACCTCGTGAGGTCTAACTAAGCCAAGTGGGTCAGGGCAACCCTCTGAGCAGAACAGCTATCCTCAATAGAACAGTTACCCTCAATAGAACAGTTACCAATACAGTCATGGGGATGAGCAGATTGAGAGCAGCGCTGCCAAGAAAAACTTGAGGGTGGTGGTGGATGAGAGGCTGGATGTGAGCCAGCAATGTGCACTTGTAGCCTAGAAAGTCAATTGTGCCCCAGATTCCATGAAAAGCAGAGTGGCTATCAGGTTGAGGGAGGTGATTCAGCCCCTCTACTCTGCCCTTGAGTTACTCCACCTGGATACTTCATTCAGCCCTGGGGTCCTCAACACAGGAAAGACATGGATCTGTTGGAGCAGGTCTGGAGGCCACAGAAACAACCAGAGGGCTGGAACACTCTCCTACGAGTAAACACTGAGAGAGCTGGAGTTGCACAGCCTGGAGAGGAAAAGCCTCTGGGGTGACCTTGTTGAGGCCCTCCATGAGACACTGGATTAGACTCTCACTGGTTTATTTAATTATTGGGTCAGAACTAAATTGTGTGGGGTGGGGAGGAAGGGGCCTGGTAGTCCATATGTCAGGGCCAGAACTCACACAGCAGCCATGGAGCCAGCATGGGGCAGCTGTCAATCAAAAGTGCTGCCTGGAAGCCCACCCACACCATGCCCCTGGAACCTCTAACCCAGCCTCTCACTGACCACACCACCTCTCACTCTGGCCCAGAGTGGTCAGTGAGCCAAAGATCCCACCTGGGAGGTGGCTGCACTGGCCAACACACAGGCAGCTCTGCTTCCTCTTTCTTCTTCACCATGTGAAAGACTCTTGGCAATAACCTATTTTTCTCTTATTCTAATCTCTTTCTTTACTCCTTCTCTCTTTTCCTTTCTCTCTTTACTCCTGTTTCTTCTCTTAATCTCTTCCCTTTCTTTACTCTTTTCTTAATCTCTTTTGGGTAACTTAAAACCAATGAGCTGCATTTTAGTAAGTTGTGTGGGTTAGCATGTGCTGGGTACTTTGGTGAAATATTTTGTCTTGGTTGCCACTATGTCGATTTTCTCACTAAATTGAAAGAAATCTCTTGGAAAATGAATTTTCTCTTCGCGTGATCATGAGGTATTAAAGAACAAAATTTGCAAAAATTCAGTGGGCAAAATTTTGGAGCCCTAAATATAACTAAGATGCTTGGGCAACCACGTGGTCTTACACCCTCCAGTTCCTTTAGGTACTTATAAGAAAGATGGGCACAGACTTTTTAGCAGGGCCTGTTGAGTTAGGACAAAGGGTAATGGTTTTATACTAAAGGGGGTCAACTTAGACTACATGTGAGAAAGACATTTATCACAATGAGGGTGGTGAAACACTGAAGGAGGTTGCCCAGAGAGGTGGTAGATGCTCCTTCCCTGGAACCATTCCACATCAGTCCAGATGGGGTTCTGAGCAACCTGATCTAGTTTAGGATGACCCTGCTCATTGCAAGGAAGTTGGACCAGATGGCATTTAAAGCTCCCTTCCAATCCAAACTATTCTATGATACTATGATAAAGTACCTTGCTTTTGTGCAAGCAGACTTAGGAAAATTAAATTCTTAACTGTTGCCAAAACAATCCTTTAAAAAGCTGCATCACTGTGAGATCATGAAGAAAAAATATGTGAAGCAATAAAACAGACACATAACCTTCTCATGAGAATATGGAATTATTCCAAAGGTGATAACTGCTTAATAGTTTAGCAAACAAAAAATTAGGGGACTGTGAAATATGCATGCTTAGACATAGAGAGGAATGCCTTAAGTATTGTACTGCTAAAATGCACAGCTTTAAAATTTATTGATTCCAGTTCAGCATAAAGATGTTTTTTAAAGATACAAATTATCCATTCAAGAGTATTCAAAGCAATAAAACCATGGTTGAAAATATATACAAGCCTTTTCAGCGTTAGGCAGTAGTGTTAGCCTTGCAGCAAGTAATTCAGCTGTAATGAACATGACACCTACTTAAATGAAACATCCACACTTAAAACTACAATCCAGTAACACAGAAATTGACTCCCAAAAATATCTTATCACGGCTTATCTGTACTAAATTGTTCTAAAAATGCAATACATATAATTTCATCCAGGTGGAAAAGCTATTGTACAGTCCTCCACAGAACAGTGTGAAAACCATAAATTTTCTCCTTTACCATTGTGTGTTTTTAAAGGTTTCTTAAAAGCAGGACAAAAATAAGACACTAATCTCACGAACTTATTTTTAAATTTACCTCACATGCAAGGAAATGGGAGAATGTATTTTCAATCTGTTGAACAATTCTGAGGAATGCTTATCTTATAACTTTACTTAAAAATTTTACCATTTTACAGTTTCGGGTCAGACAAAGACAGAACTCTGAAATGAAATACAACAAATTTGTACATATTTTGAAGATATTGTTTCATGAAGGAATAGTTCCAGCCACTAGAGAATATTCTACTGTCATAACCAATGCTCAGTTTCCTCTAACTTGTAAAGCATTACCTGAAACGCAACTCAGTAGATCTGAATGCAAACAGAAATGACAGAGCAGATTGTAGTCCGTTACCTTTGAGATGCAGAGACCTGTAGCACTTGAGTTTTATATTATCAGCAAACAGTGCCTGTTACACTTCTGTAGTAGTAATTTTACATTTATCAGTTGTCAAAGCTATAATGTGTTTCAAAGTTCAAAGTTAAGAAATATGGAATGTTTCATCACATGACAAATGAACAGGTAATTAAAAGAACATCTTCAGAAAATGCTACCCAAATTCTCTGTTTTATTCAAAGATACAGCTGACTACAAAATAACCAACAGTCCACAAAACCGGACTGACAGGTCTAAATCTCTCCATTTCAGATATCATTTAACATTAGATAATTAGTCCACAAATGGACTTTTAAGTTACTCAAACCTATTCAGAAGGCACTGATCACAAAGCATGGTCAGCCACTACCTACCAAAACCATCCAAAATTCAGGCTGTGTTTACATTTGATCACAACAAATACTCATCAGATGGCTTTTCTCTACCTACCTCAGTGCTCTCCTCGGGATAATCAAGTCAGAGGCAACCTGCACTACACAAACACAGTCCATGAAATCATTACATATTCATTAGTGTGCTTTGTTAAGCTGGCTAGCTAGTAACAATCAGAGCATGATCTATTTTGAACAAGATCATGCATGGCCATCTAATAGATCACACAAAAAGCAGGGGCCCACACATCACTTGTCATCTGCACTAGCTACACAGGGAAATAGGTTCTGCCAGCACAAACAAATCTCCACATGCTACACTCATACCTTTCCTTGAAAGATTTCTTAAACCACTGTACCACCTTTTACTCTGGAATTCACTATTTATTATAATATAGGTCTTTCCAGTTAAGATGTAAAACTGCTGTAAAAATGACATTTCAAGTATTTTGTTTTATCATTATAAGGTCTTCTTCCAGTGCCATACCATTTTCTAAAACAATATCCCTTTGAGCCACAGTGTTAGTACATAGTACTTCAACAACAGTAAGTTTTTAACAAGTGAAGTATCAAACTTCATTATGATCAATAATTTCTATAAAATGCTCCATGACATATTTTTCCTATTACTTTACTTTTTTGATTAAAGTTTCAGTAAAAATAATTTATGGACTTTCAAAATAAATCTTATGAGAAAGTTTATGTCATGTCATGGCAGAAAAGTAGGAAGAAATGCTTCTAATTATTTAACTAAGAAACTATCAACCTGTCAAGTACACTATCAGATCAAGACTGACCTCTGAACTCACACGTCCTGAAATGGAGTACAAGGCTACCTCATCCATTATTGCTCTCTTATGTATAAAATGTGAAAAACCACAGCTATTAAAGCCTGTTTCTGTAGACTACAAAAATTATGAAGGAATAGGAGTATGCATTAGAAAGAAGAATTTATCATACTACTCCATTTATAGGATTGTGGTCATTTGTGATGAGATCTGTTAGGAGTAAGTGAAATCATGGTCTGCTGCCTCACTATGGTCAGTACGTATTACTGTACAACAATGAATCCTCCACAAGTTTACAGTTTTGTGAAAATCCTTTAAAGAAAAATTTTACATTTATCTACTGAAAGGACATCTACATCCACGCCTGTAATTAGAAGCTCTATTTTAACACAGGTAAGATGCATTTAAATTACATCCTGGTGCTTCAAGTTTAAAGTGCTTGACAAAGCAGTCTTAATTGTTTTAAATAGACAGGTTTTGTTTGTTTAGTATATATGCTTTTAATTTACTGCCAAATAAAAAATCATTTCAGAAAGTAAACTAATTCAGCAGCTTACAGAAATGAGATTTCAAAGAACAGTTTAAGAAGGATTTCTGATTAAGTACACTTTCACTCTACTGACAGTAATTTAATAACATCCTATGACACCTGAATATAATGTAGGGCTTAAAAATGCCCAGAACACAATACAAGCCTTCTCACACAAATCTGTACAAACAGTTGGCAGACATCTAACATTGCCACTTGGGAGCAAAACACAATTGTTGAAGTTATCTCTAGACTTATGAGCAGGTAATGCGAATATCTAGTCTTGAGCAGGATCATGGTGTTAAGATTTATTGCAAATTTTATTATGAATTCCTATAATAACATACTACACAGTGTCTTCATGAGACTTCAAGTCACATCATTCTATTAGTCTTCTAGGCCTATAAAGTTCCACAGGCTGCTTTATAGCAAATGGCAGCTTTTTATACAGGATACTCAAGGATATATTTTTTCTAAAAAGGTTCCAAATTTTATTATATAATATGCAACAAAAGCAAAAATAAGATACATCAGGCTTTGAAACATTTTTACATTCCTTTGATGTTTTAACATCAGATATTTATTGTAAGTCATATTACTTGATTAAATTTTATTAAATGGTCTTGTTATGCTGAAGGATTATTGTAATTGACCTATACACAAGCAGGAGACACCCATAACAAGAAAGAGGTACCTCAATGTTTTTACTGACCTTGGAAGTGTATTGTTTCACAGCAGTGTCTGCATTTCCTTCTTCTACCTCACCATACTCTAGCGAGGTTACTACTACAGCTACAGTAGTTTATACAGCCATTGTAGTGTCAGCTTTATTTCAAGAGATTATGTATATCCCTGTTGCACAGCAGATCTAACAAAATTGGAATTAACCAGAATAATCCTCAGTAACTATGCTCTATTTAGCCAACAGTGGGTTTGTAACAGACTACTACATGGTTTTTGAAACAACATAAAATACTATTTTTTGGAACATATTTCTGCATTTCTTATCAGAAACTGATCAGAATGGATAGAACAACTTTCAGTAACTTTCAAGTAACTTCCAATTTGCAAAAAGCTTAAAGAAATTCACATTAATTAAATTGCTTCAGTAGAGTCAGCTCTTAAAACATTTGAGTGTTAAAACCTTAAGTCTGCAATAAATAGCAGCACTAAGTACAAGAATCAGATCCCTGCCTCTGTGCACAATTACACTTAAGCAAGATTACTTACTCAAAGTTTCATACGGACAGTAATTTATAATCAATACATATAAATACATTTGCTGTCCCAAACAGCTAACAAGTCACCGAAGGGCAACAGGATGATGTGAACAAGTAAACAGTGAATTTACAAAAGAAAATGTATTACTCAAAGTATTCAGTAATGATGAAGTTGGATCAGCCATCTGTACTTAAAAATGCAACAGCTGGTATTTCCAATATCCAGCTGAGACAAACATTGATGTCTGTAATGGATAAGCAGTTTCAAACTATTTAAGAGGAGTTCAGCTCTGAAAAAGAGAAACCTTGTTTGATGTGCTCCTTGAAAGAGCTTCAAGCATAAGCTCTTTCTGTAATCTAATTCCAATTAATATTTTCTACCAACATACTAAATAAACACAACTCGTATTTTCAGCAAAATTACTGTTTTCTGTATTTAAAGCCGTTCTTAGTCTTTGCTTCCTCAGACTAATTTGTAAAATGCACAGATTAATTCAAGTAACACAAACATTTCCATAAAAAAGCAATCTGACTCATCTACAGAGTCAGCTTTCCTGCTCACTCACTCTTCACCAGGCTTGTAAACGTCTGCAATACAAGCAGGCAGTAATGGATTTCAGCTTGCACAGTACACTTGTGCTGTAAATTATGCTTGAAAATTGCTTTCTCAGTTATGTAGGACTTTTTTTCCTCTCTCCTTCAGAGAGGAAAAACTACCCTTGGAGAACCAGACCTATCAGGTAAGGCTTTTCTGCTGTTTTGGCAGGGAATGAGGGTCAGCACAAGAACAAAGACACCAACTTAATAAGTGTATAAATTTACTATCGTTCAAAACTGCAAAAAAATACAAATGAAGCAGATAATTATAAAAGAATAAGCTTACAAATGCACCTAATCGTTACTACAAGGAGTGTCTACAGTGATTAAGAAAGATATATCACCAGTCACCCTTTCATACATTACATAATCAGCATCCAGACCCACACGTCACCAAGGATTATGGTCTTATCATCTGCAGGAACATTTTGGGTGAGGCGGTGCAGGTCGGTGTAGAATTTGTCTTTTTCCACTGGGTCAGCTTGGGGAGTTGGGGCATATACACTAAAAAGAACAACATGTTGCTTGTTGTGTAGTGGCAGGCATATGGAGATAATGTGATCTGAATGATCTGTCGGCAAATTTTCAAGTTTGGAGTCAATGAAGTTTTTAATCATGAAGCTAACTCCTGAAAGGTGACTTTCGGCTTTGGGTTTGCCTGACCAGTAGAGTGTGTAGCCAGCACCATGTTCTTTAAGACTGCCTTCCTCATGGAGACCAACTTCACTGAGAGCAGCAATGTTGATGTTGAGTTGTGACAGTTCATGGGCAATTAGAGCAGAACAACGCTCAGGATGTCCACTATTCACAGTATCAAGCATGGTTCTGATTTTCCAACATGCGAGTGTCAATTTGAACACACCTTTGGAGGCAGGTGTATGCCTTTGTCTCTTTGTCTTTGTTTGGCCGCATCAGAAAATGCCCATTGGCTGTGGTTAGCCAACCAGGTGCGGGGTGGAGATGAGCTTTGTTTAGGCCACCTTTTCCAGGCCCCTCTCTTTGTGGAGCAAGCAGTGCTCTCCTTGAAAAAGGCTGTCATCGCCGGGGTCAGTCTCAAATGACCAATATCCTGAACCGCCTGCATGCAGGGTTGGGTCTGCGGCTTCCAGCTGCTTCCTATCACCTGCCGTTTTCGACCCTCACCTGTTGCTACAGGGCTTTGCAATGTGGGTGAACCCTTCAAGCCTGCGCAATGGATTTTTTAGGTGAGGCACAGCGTGCGCAGAACTGGCCCCACCCTTTACTCCTAAGGTTCATCTGCCACGGCCTAGCGAGCTTGGATGGTGACAGTGAATACCTCAGGATGTAGGTTTGGTTAGAGTATCCTTCTCTTAGATGGATGGCCTTACAGGGCTGAGAGAGCTCCATCTGCCCAGTTTTGGAGTCAGAGTTGTCCTTCTCCTAGGATGGCTGCCAGGGGGCTGGTGAGCCCATCCTGCCCATGGACACACTTGTCTAACCCTTCAATTGAGACCTGTCTGGCATGGGAGACCCTACCAGTGGAACAAACCACCGCCAGCATAGTTCTCAACCTCATGAGGGCATGCAAGCTTCTCCCCCACGACAAGGGGGTGTCTGTGGCGAAGACAGAAAGATAGATACATTCCTAACAAATACAAGTCTTTACTAATTAAGTGGACACCAATGTATCTCACTAACAAGCATACATGTTTACACAGGTGTAGTCTTATCATATTATGTATTTTACTAGAGATTATACAGAATTTTAGCTAATAAGCAGATAAATGGTTAATATAACATTAGGTTGGATGGTTCATCTAGAGGTCAACTCTGACTAAGGGCCTGTTGTTGAGGCCTCAGCACTTCATCTGCATATGTCATAAAACAAAGTATGCACATAAACTGTACAATTCACACAATTTTCTTTTTCATTGTACTCACTAGATATGATTATACAGACAGGCACCTTTCTTCAATCTTTCATTTATATAAGCAACAGTATTATTTCTCTCCGAGTACTATGGTGCATGATTTTTATAGAGGCATATGATATACATACTTCCCTTGTGACAGGAGTGAAGGAAATATTCATACAGAAATCATGCACTTGGGATCATGTCAATAGGATTAAGAATGTAACTGGGAGGCTAGGGGATGACAGGGTGAAGGGATGGGACATGGACACAGACACTACCAAAAACCTGATGAAATCAGCTTTAAAAGTGGATGATAATTCTCTCATAACATGACGCAAATTTTTCTTTTTTTTTTTTTGTACTTTATAAAAATGTTAAGAGTTATTCTTTAAGTTATCCTTAAAAGTTATCCTATAAAAGGAAAGAAAGGAAGGAAAACTATTTCAATTAGTTTCCTCAACAACATAAAACTGAGAGTTTGATTTTTAGCCTTTAGTAAATGCAGCCAAGTCTTCTGGGCCACTTTTTTAACTAACCTCAACTGCAGCATAATCAGCAGGCAAGAAAAGCTCACATCTTAAAAAATGTGAGAACAGTCATTAGTCTAATTTGCGATCATCAATATTACAAGACTATACCATGAGACCATTAACTGTTAATACATGTTACTCATCTGTTATAACAGAATGAATTTCAGTCTGATGATAACTGTGCATCGTCATATTTTAAAATATTTGAGTTTATGGCATATATTGACAATTGCTTTTTGCTAACTGTATATTATTAAACATCCTAGTTATCTCAGGAGTTAACTCTGTTCTCTATACTAAGGAAAAAAAGACTAAGACAGGGGCAGAAAAGTGATCTTGAGTCTCTGTGACTGAAGATTCATCTGACAAAGAAAAGTCTTTGTTCAACTTCTTAAAGACAAAATATTGATGCCATCTGGTATTATCAAAAGGTGCAAGTCAAAGAGTTTATACAACTGACACTACTTTTTACTCAGAGAAAATTAGCAAACTTTGAGATAGAAATATGAGGCAGTCTCAGTGTGGTATAAGAGCACCGGAAAAATGTTATAATACAGCCTTGTGCCTGAGAGAAGTTTATGAAAATTAAAATGAAATAGCTAACCAATACAAGAAAGGAATGCCATTTAAAATTGCAATGGGAAGTTAAGACATTTTCATGGTTTTTGCACAAGGTTCCACTTTGATTAAAAACAGTTTCTAACCTACTGACTTCTATCATTCTGCCTTTTTCAAACATAAGTAACATTTAATTTTTCTCTGCTTATGGTTTTGGAATGCTCACTTTTTCTAAATACCCTGGGAAATTCCAGTTCCATAACTTTAATGTTATTAAGTGCTTGAAATTATGAAAACAGCCCTCCTCTCCCCTGCCTCCCTCATTTGCTCTTCAAGTACATTCTAGTCTTGGTCCACAGTTATCCTCTGTAAGGGTAAATGTACTTCAGGAAACATGCCTATTGATGCACAAATATTTGTATATCATGGTATCTTTGTACAGGAGAGTCACCTAAACTTGAAAAGACAGAATTGGTGTAACAACATTTCACTCAAACTATTCATAACTTGTGCAGATCTTCCTAGCATCAGACAGCATCACGGATTAGTTACTAACATACCAACAAAGGTCAGCACCTTAGTGTCTTCTGTGTAAAATCAAATTAGGTCCTATACACAATCTGTTCTCCAGTCAACACAATCCAAAAAATTCTAAAACTGAAAATTGACACCAAGATATCAAATTTTAAAAGTGTGGGGATTTTTAATATACTTTTTATTTTTAAAGAATTTACATACTAAATAGGATTAGTATCAAATTGCTAAAACTACAATTATAAAATATTTAATTTCCCTTTCCTTAAAGTCTGGCCACAGTAAATCAATGATGTACAACGCTCAGTTCCAGATTTTTACTGGTTAAAAAATAAATACCAGGCCTGCACTTACAACCTGCAGAATAGACGGTTTCTGATTACTTTTCTATTAAGGAAACAAAAAGTACTTATTTTTACCCACTTTTTCGGCATATTTCTTGACTCAGAATATTTCCATTCAAACGGGATTATAATCCAAGCCTTCTCCAGATTTTTCTTAATATTTTGTTGTACTCCCCATTCACCAACCTCAGAAACGTGAAGCAAGCCTGCTTTCATATACAGTCAAAACCATTTTTTACCGGATGAATTTACTCCCTACAGCCGTATTATTACTTAGGATACAAGATGATAAGCATAACACTTATTTTTTCATTTCCAACACTTTACCTCTGTAGGCCAACTAGACCTACAGAGCCTTCACCAAGCCTCAATCCTTTGAGTAAGCGGAGCAGTATTTTAATGCAAATTTGTGGTCATGGAAAGCAACAGACAGTGCATTGGATTAGTTGCCTTCTGCGCAGAGATCTAAATTGCCATGTTGAAATCCACTGGACAAATAAATCCATCTTCTTTTAGGTAGTTGTTGGAGACTGGAAATTCCCATTACAATATCAAAACCATATTTAGAAAAGACTTCAGAAGAAATATGCTTCCTGAAAATGTAAAAAAAAAGTCACATTGCCTGATCCTTATCAAATACAAAAATTACAATTCTTATTCAAAGAATGTGAACAATAATCATCATGCTTCCATGAGAACTATATAATCTGTTGTGGTTTCAGAGTTCACAAAGCATATTAGTAACAAAAAACCATATTCTAGAAATGCTTGCAATTAATTAGGTAGTTCAGAACTTTGAGAATATATTAAACATGGAAGCCTTATCAAGCACCGACAAAAGATTACATAAGCTTGAATAACAAAAGAAAAAAAATCTTACAAATTTCTGAGAACCTAAAAATTAATGACCTGTCTCCATTCTGTTGTCTTATTTCCAGAACTGTTACTAGCCTGAGGTCTGATTTCAAACTGACACTAAAAAACAGTATTTTAATACTGAGAGAAATGCAGTATTAAGATGGGTGTCATACAAAAATTATGTTAGCATTTTCTTAACACAGAGTTCCAGAGAAAAAGAAACCATCTCATTGTACTGATGCATGCCCTGTTTCTTCCCCATTCTTCAGAGCACACTCTCTTCACAGACATACTGATTTTCAGGGGTCTAGTGGACCAGCCAGCACAGCCCCTGATTTGACATGCAGCTTCCCAACCTTACTCCATGGAGACTGCACAACCCCTCATAGCCTGTCAAACTACTACTCTGCTCTCCTTGTAGGAAAGTTCCTAATGTGCAACATGAATCTCTTAAGCCACAACTTGTGACAACTGTCCCCTTCTTACACTGTCTAGATCTATTGGGAAGAGCTCAACTCTACCATCTTTGTCACTTCTAAAAGGCCGCTATTACCTTTCCCTTAGATTTCAGCATATTTCTTCCAGCAGGGAACTAACTGAGTGTAACACATCTTCCCACAGTCTACTGACCATGCTCTTTCTAATATAGACCAACACGTGCCTTGCTTTTGTTTGCAACATGAGCATATTTTTGTCTCAACTTGGCATCCACAGGAAACTTCGGGTCCTTTTCAGTGCATCTGCTTCTCAACAAGTTTTCTCTCACACCATACAGAGCATGGAGCTGTTTCACCCTATCTGCAACTCCACATATTTCTTGGTTAACACATGAGGTTTCTGGAGGCCCACTCCTCAGGCCTCTCAAGGACCCTTTGAACTGCACATCACAGCACTCTGTGTCATTCCCCCAGTTTAACATTTTCTGCAGACTTGCTGAGGGTACAGTCTTCCTTTCCATCTCAGTGACCAGTCCCTTAAGGATACTGAGCAATACTGCACCCAGAACTGGACTCCAAAGGTTATGTCCACCTTTCACAAGGCACTAACTGGATGCTGAACCATGACTTGCAATCATTAGTTCCACCAGTTCAGACATTATTTTTGGACTACATAGTGCTCTATTTATCCAGCTTATACTTCTTCGCTGAGAATAATATGGGAGCATCAGTTTTCTAAAGTGAAAATACATTCAGTCCACCACTCTCCTCTCATCCACAAAGCTTGGCATTTCATTATAGAGGAAATAAGGCTGATCAGGTACTGCTTGCCTTAATAACATTAACTGTTCTTGATTACTTTCCCATTGCATACTTTCCTTGCTATGTGCCTGTTGGAGGGAATCTACTACAGTAGATCCCTGAGGATTTGAGCAAATATGCCTGCTCATCCCAACACAACTGGAATACTCCCTGCTGTGTACACCTTAGTAATTTCAATTCTTTCCTTCTTTTTTGTACCATCAAGGAAAACACTTTAAGTTCATTTTCAAAAAAGGTAGTGATTTCCATGTACCATACAGAGCATAAAAATTAAAAATTATTACTAGAATGGTGGTAATATCTTTCCAAATGTGTGCTCATTAGAGTGGTGTTTTCATTAGCAATTACATGAGATTGTTGCCATTTAAATTAGGCATAAGCAATTAAAATATATAAATCATAATCCCCAAAATATTGATAAAAGTAAATTGGCAAAAGGGACTTAATAGAATTACAGAAAAACCCTTTGTTGCTTTGTTTAAAATGCCTTTTCTCTACAACTCAATATTGAAAAGCAGCTTTTGCAATCTGTATTAGGATTGCCTGGAACTATCTCAGCACTGAGAGAAATCATACAATAAATGGATTGTCCTTGCTAATTTTTTTTGCCACGTGGCTTTACTGTATTTCCTGCAACAAATAAGAACTGTCTCACTTGAAACAAAATATTTAAAGTGCTTTTTTCCAATATATCCTGCCCAGTCTGTACTGGAGATAATTCAAAATTTTTTAACACTTTTGAAATTGTTATAAATATTTCACCTCCAGTAACAATATAAACAAAGTACACAGGTATCAAAAGAACACATATTTATGTGTTCCTCTATTTTAAAAAATGACTTCTTTACATAGCTGAAACATAACTAGCAATATAAGGGCTTGCAAACATAAGAACATATGCATGAACATAGAACTGCATGTTTCAGAACGTGATTATAATAAGGTATCAAGAAGGGAGAAGATAAGAACAGACAGTTCTTACACAAGAAGATCTTATACAGAACTATGTACTTATGTATCTATGTACTATCTTATATATAAGAGGGTACTTAAGAAGCATACCAGAAGTTTCTTAAATAGGTTTTTGCTTCAAATCAGGTTGGCTGGGTTTTTTTTTAAATTTGGCTGTATTTGATTCTCTAAGTCAAAGCAGTATGAGGACAGCTTTTTTAGCAACCTTTTTAGAGAACAGAACCATAAAGTCTCTTTCAGAAATGGCAAAGGAAAAAAAAAGCACATGGCACTTAATTGTGAACTGAGTGCATCAGCAACAAACTAGCTAATTACAATAGCTAAACTACTTCCAGTGGATATGTTAGAAACCAGGAGATACACTGAACAAGTATCATCACAGACAAAGTCTATCCACCTCTGATACAAGTTCAGTGGAGTTCCCTACCAGTCCATCCCTCACATACTAGCCAAAGGACAAGGTTTATTAACCAATAAGATGAATACTTAAAACTGTGTCTCTCTCTGCCAAGCTGAAGTGAATCAATACATCCTTCTATTACTGTATTAACTAAATAAATAGGTGCTTTCAGTCACCACTTTATATTTTTATTTTAATCATGAAGTTTACCCCTAATTTTTGCCCGTTTTAAAAAATTAAAAAACATCAACTGACAAAATAAAATCTTAAGAAATCCTCAGAATATCTAGCAAAAAGGGAAACCTGATAAATCTTACACAGAAAACTAATAAATTCATTCCTGCTTAATTCCTGTTATAATAACAGATTCTAAGTCAAACATTTTAAGATCTTGAAAAACTGTGGGATAACTATCCAGAGCATTAAGCATAGAGGAAAAACATTTAGAATTTAAGAATAAAAAGGAACACTTACACCAACTGATGTGAAAAATTTCAGCCCTTTATCCTAAGGATCAACAGAAGTAATAAAAAATAATCTACAAAACATAAGCAGTATTGGCATTCTGCAGTGCTATAGCTCATAAATGCTGTGGTTATTAGCTAGAGCAATCAACACACACTGCTTGTCTTTGAACAAAGTATATGGCTTAGTTTTCAATAAAAGGTTGAACAATTCCTTTTGTAAAAGTAGCAGACAACCACATAGTAAAGCTCAGTCTGTCAGCACAGCTGCTGAAATCAAGTGGTAATAAACTCTTCCATAATTTGTCATGCCTACATATTTTTTAATGGGTGTCACCACCTCAGGGACAAAGGTTTGGATTACAACCTTTCAGGAAGAATACCACCTCATGATACCAATTTTGAAACGAAAAGTCAGATGAAGAAATGACAGACTAGGTATTCACACATTCAGTCACAGAAGTAGTCTTCCATAAGAAGCAAATACATTTTATATGTATATGGATACAAATATATATTCCAGTCATAAAATAATTCTCATTGCATGGCAGAGAAATCTCGTATCTTGTAAATTACCTTGCCTTGCATGTCAGAGGAACATGATGCTCACATGATTAAAATTAGTATAGACTTAAAATAACAGGTGGAAATAAAACCTTGAATGAATCAGTCTTGATAATGTAATCATGACACAGGAAAGTGTTCAGAGTATTAAACGTACAATCACAATTGGTGATTGACCAAATAATTGTGGAGGTTTTTTTCTTCTTCTGCCTCTCAGGTAGATTCACAAAAAATAAGTACAGGAAAGGGAAACATGCATGCTTATACAGTTAAAGAAAATCCTATTCTTTTACACTTTGTGTGACAAAATGGTACACTAAATGTCTGTAAAACTATTCAACTGAAAGTCCCTCTGGGACAAAAAAGCCATGCTGTGTCCCATACATCCTAGATACTTTAAAATATTCAGGTATTATAATTTAGAATTTAAGAAAAATCCTAACTCTTGCAGAGCTGACAATTTGCATGGCAAATTGCACCACCTCAAATCCACCTTTTCTCGATGGGACAAATCTTGGGAGTTGCCAGTGTCAGAGAATAAATAAAAATGCATACAGAAAAGATTCTATTTTATGAACCTACCCAATTCCTTCACATAGAGACACTTTATTTTCTTCCTACAAATGAAAGACTGTCCAGACACGCGAGCTGAATGGAGGAAAAACTACCTGAACTGTTCCTCTTACAAACCAGTTCCTGGCTGGTTGCACCTTAGAAAGGCAGAACACTCCCTGGCTGCCAAAAGGAAGGTTCCTGCCTTTTCATTTGCAGCATTCTCTTGTGTTTCCCACTGCTTCCTCACACTAATAGATGTGCTGCTGGAGAGTTTCCTTGCAGTGCTTTCCTCCCAAAGAGTTTTTCTTGATACATGACAGGATTAATGGAAGTGTTGTGGACTATGACAATAGAGAAAAATCAGAATGTTTAGAATTCATTTGCCTCCACTCAGCTTACAGGGTTTTTTTAAGAGGTAGTCATTTGCTTTCATGTTGGATTTCTACTTTCATCATAATGCTCTTGAAATGTGCTGGGAGGGAAAACAGACATATTAACATAATCTGGTGGATTTAGCTGAGCCAAAATTTATTTTCTTACCATAACCCTGCAGTGCCGTGTTTCTGCATTGATAGCTAAGAAGTGCTGATAGCAAGCCTATGTTTTGGTTACTAGGCAGAGCCACAGGTTAGGTCAGCTGACTTACACTGACCAAGGAGGTATTCCATACCATATGACATCAACCCAGATTTAAAAGAAGGAGGAGAGGAGGTACTTGCTCTCTCTCTCTGGTAATGGCAGCCTGTTGGAGCTCTGCCTCTTGGAGGAGTGATCACTCATCACTGTTTGTGGGAAGCAGAGATTTACTGTTGACTTTGTGTGTGCATGTATGTGCGTACTGCTTTTACTTTTTTTTTCTTTTCTGCATAAAATATAAACTGCCTCACAGTAACTCACAGTTCCTGGGTTTCTTTCTTTCCTCTTCCCTCTGGGAAAGGCAGGGCTGGGGTGGCTGGGTGGATACCTAGTCTTCAGCCAGGGTGAAACCAACACATCTGGTTGGCAAATATTTGAAAGAAATTACATTTTATTACCGATATGCAAAGAAGAATTACTAAAATTCATTATAATAAATCTACACACAACTGACAGGTTATTTAAAGCTACTATCTTTAGACAAACTACTAAAAACCCTGCAAGTCTGTAAACTGCACTGGGACAGAGATCAATTGCGCTGTTAGTAATGTTTCTAAACAGCAGCTATTCTCAAGTTAGTTTGCTTTTCTACCTCTGTACTGCACAAGATAGTCTGCAAAAGACAGACAACTTGCCAAGCAACCAAATTTTACCTTTAGCTCACACTTGCAGAAATTGCTCTAGAAGGTAGTGTATTAAAAGTTGAGCTGCTTTTCTGTAAGCTTACTGAAGATAACTGTTGGTAGAAGTGAAGTATACATTTTCAGCTGAAAATGTGTATGAAAGGACAGTATGCAGCGTAAGACATACACTGGTTCAAAAATAAGATACAATGTCCAAAACAAATCATCAAGTAGAATCAAAAGTTGATTAGATTTTATGATGAGACTGGTAATGGGGCAAAACACTAAAACTGACAGAATAAACTGGAACACATTTTCCACACCTTTTATTTTTTCTCTTGAAATTTGTTCTGGGCTCAAGCCCCATATTGGTCCCCATAGTCAAAGAAGCCTGTTGCAAAATGGCAGGTACCAGAGCCTCTAGACAGAGAGATGTGCATTTGGACTATGGAGAAAGAGGTTTGCTTTTATCCAATGCCTGAAAAGCAACAAGTCAAGGAAAACATAAGCCTAACAGGCATTTAATGTGGGCTAACTTCCACCTAGACACGGTTGCTCTAAGTTGATTAGGAGTCACAAAAGCTGCAATTTTATCTCTTTTTTTTTTCCCTGCTGCCCATTTAGACTGGACACATACCACAGATCTTTACAGAAAATTAACCTGACCAGAGGCAGATCTAGTAGGAGGGACACTGTCAGTCCTGTCTGACCTAGCTGCTGAAGTAACCAGGTGTTAAAACTGAGTGTTTCAGTCCAGCATTCAACTAGTAAGATTCACATGTGCATTCTGAAAGTGAAGATGATGAGCATCACCAGCCTACTGCACAGACACTGACATATCTTCTTGTTGGTAGTACTGGTAATAGTGAAAGCCTTGTTATTAGAATTGCAATTGACTAAACCCTTCATTCAAGTACCCTTTATGTTAGGTACAAACCCTTAATGAACTGGCTCTTTTAAAGAGTAAAAGCACATTAACTACTTCCACCAAACAGATCATGTCTTAACTACCGCAATTTTAGTTTCATTCAGTACATACCATTACCATTACCATTATGTTTTAAACTGACTGGCTTTGGATCTTATTAGCATCTAGTTGTTCTTCCAGTTTATCCTTTTCTCACCTGCCTTCTGCAGCACCAAATGGATCTCTTTTGCTGAAAAAATCATTCACAAACACAGAAAGCCACTATCTGTTTTCAGCTTTAACAGTATTTGGTTTAATGTCCTCAACTTCAAGGCCCTGTACTAAGGCTATACATGTTACCCTAGACTAGATATACATGGGTTTTTTTCCTTTCTCACCACTTTCCTCTTTCAAGATCTCACTTTGTTACATCCTTCTTCTGCTACACAGAAAATGGTGAGAGTGTTATATGGTATGCCCCTTTTTGTCTCTCAAGAGCTCATAGAAAACTTCCCAGTTGAGCATGTGCCTCATTCTGCCTAGTAACAGTATCTCTCAATCTTGCCTTCCATCTCCTCGACTTCTGTTGTTTTCAGCACTGATCATGCAGAAGTACAAGATGCTCCCACCCCTCCCAACTCTTCATTATTGTAGGGTTTTGTTAGTATCCAGTCACTCACTGGGTCAGGACTCTGTCTTGTGAATGTTTTAGAAACAACGCCATCTTAACTACAGTGCAACTTTTCAGCAGCATAAAGAATAACATCTAGTAGTACAAAATACACATGATAAGACAGTTCTTGCTATGAAGGCTCTAATTCCCACACAAGTTTCTTCTAAATCATGCAAATGAGAGCATTTCTCAGTTTAATGGCTATTTCTAAATCTAACAGCTTGGTAAAACAATTATTTAATTATATACACTGCAGAGGTTTTAGCAAAAACATTTACCTTAAGTATTCTTCTTAAGAATAACTTAAGTACATATACATATATCTGTATAGGTATATAAGTATACATACGCATATATTAACTTCCATGTTCTTGATTCAAAGACAATTAAGTGTATTTCTTTATCCCTTGAGAGCATATATCCTCTTAAAGGATGTATTTTTTTCTACACCTATATTTCAGAAACACTTCACAGTGCTGCTCTAGAAACACTGCAGCCAGTCCAATGGTATGTGCTAGCAGTTCACAATCCAAATAATGGTTCAGCTTTTCCTACTGCCAATTACTTAAATGCTCACTGAGCACACACATAGTGAAGTCACATGGATGAAGGCCATAAACCATTTGAACAGAGAAAGATTTTATAATTACTTGCGTAGAAGTCCAAGGAGTTCAGCTTTTAAACATGGCAAAACTTCATCTAGCTAAAAAAATGAACATTATTGAGCTGTTTAATAATGCATGCAATACCATAACAGTTTTCAAAGAGATTTATGTAGGCTGACCCTAAAACAGCGAAGTTAGACAAAGACTGTCAAGTAGATTAACATGGGATTTCTTTGGGTCATTAATTGCCAGGACCACAACTTAATGTCTCTTAGCGAGGCAGCACCTCACAAGCAGTACCCCAAGAGCTCCACTCTTCACTCCAGTCTGCAGGCATTCACTTAGAGTGAATTCAGAAAAGTGAGAACTGCACCAGGTATTGCCAAGATAATTTCTTTCAAATGCCTAATGTCTTCCATAAGTGCCCCATCCAAATAATGTTGAGTACTAACCACATTTAACTGATTGCATCTGAAAGATTTAGAACACAGAACATGGCTGCAGGCATTCAGGGAGACACTAACAAAACGCACATTTACCATGGTGAAAGCATTTTTATTGCTTGGTGATTTCATCACCTACAGAACATTATAGTATTAACGCATATGAAATTATTAAACACTAAAAATGCTTTCTAAAAGCTATTACTGACTCCTGTTTAGGCAAAACCTTGAAGACATGAGCTCCATGAAGATCACAGTCTTTAGGTTTTGAAAATGTGTGACAAAGATGCTATGCGTCACGAATACTTAACAGCTCAAGAACTATGGATAATGAATGAAAGAAACAATATGGTCTCCTCAGTTCAGCAGCAGTTTCTGTGACTTTGTGACATGGAATAATGGTACTCAATATAAACTAATAAAAAATACTGAAGACATAGAAGTGTACAGGAAGCCCCAAGAAAGCTGAGTTTACCTTAAAATATGTGAAGTGTAAAAGCAATGCTTCAGGCAATGGCATGCAGCTGCCCAGCATTAGAGGATAACAGAAGGAATAAGGTAGACCACTATCTTCAAGGACTTTACCACTGTGTGAGGAACACCAATCTCTCATCTGGGATGGACTGCACCACAGACTGACAGCAGTAACCTACACCTCACCCAACTTCAGAAAATTACCTGCGAGTTGTCACCTTCTTACAAAACTAAAAAAAAAATTGTAAGCTTTCTCTGGAAACCTAAGATTGTAGAAGCCATATTCTCAGGAAAATGCATAACTCAATTAAGAAAAAGCTTTTTCAACTGAAGATTTGGGAAGAGAATATGGTTGAGAAGTGTCTATGTACGTATTTCTTTTGAGCAATCAACGTAACTTAAGAGCTATTTTTCTGTGACTTTTAGGAAAAAAAAGTTCAAAAATTATTTAAAAAATACAGTTCCTCAATAACCTTCAAAAGTTATTGAAGTTTCATGGTACTGAAAATGATATCTCTGCTTTCTACATGTGTTCAAACCACTGAAGAAAACTTTAACAGCCCATGTCATTCCATTAACATGCTTGCATGGCACATCTATTTCATTAGCAAGATTTCTCTTTTTCTTTTCACAGATAGATCTGTAGCTTTTATCAAATCAGTTTCACTCCCAGGGTAACACAACACAGACCAATTCTTTATGGTTTTATAGGCTTTCATGTCACTTCAAAAGCAGAGGCAAGAGTCAGAGCAAAGATTTTACTGAAAATGAGACAAAGTTGCAACGGAACACAAAGGGCAAAGCTAAAAAAAGGGACAGAGGATGAAAAGAATATAAGCTTGGAGCAAGGAGGCAATTTCATGGCAATAAGTCACTATATTCAGTATGTGACATACATTTAATTGAACTTTAGAGTGAAGAAACTTCCCACAAAGAAGGTTAAAGAGGTCAGACACAGCCATGAACAGTTTTCTCCCTGCATATAGACAGCAAATGCAGTAGGGTAGGAAAGGAGACAGGGTTTCCCTAGGGGAGAACTGACTGCTCTTAACCAAACACTTTGGTAAAGATTCCTGCTACCACACAGTTTTGTGTCAGCTAAAAGCAGAACACAAAAGTCACTACAGACTACGACAAACTCAAGGGTTGCATCTCTCCCACAAGATATATGTTTCCTGTTAACAGCTAAAAGTAAAGGACATAAAAAATAGTGATTTTGATCAGAACAAAGAGAGAAGGTGGGCTGATTCCATCTCATTTCACAACACTCATCATGGACAGCAGCTTCAATGCCAGCATGTGCTAAGGGCTCTCAGAGCTTTCTCAAGAGTTTTATGGTTCTTTTCCTCACTTGAATGCTAAAATGGCACCAAAACCATATCTTTTCATACCTAAGAATGTATCAGCATTTAACACTGTTGTAGTTTGGGATTATTATGTAAATTCTCTCCCCTGCCACTAACTGCCCATGCCAGCAGTTAACAAAAGTAGTAGGTAACTGCTGATCACTTGGATGGGGGCAGGTTTGTCTCTTTTGTTTTTGGGGACATTTTTCCTCTCTTAGCTCGCGGAACTTGGGAGCGGTGTGTGTGCTGCCGAAGAGGGAAGCTGCTCTGCTGGCACTGCTGGGGCTTCTGGCTGAGCCGCTGTTTTTCTCCTCGCCGTGGCTGTTTCTCCTGGTTCCTGCATCTGGGATCCCGGGACTCTGTTCCAGTCTGACCACCGCCTGCACCGTCACAGCCTGCCCGCCCCGGCTGGGGCAGTGACCCGGGAGAGAGAGAGGTGTGCAGCTGCTTTTGCAGGACACGTGGTGGTTCCCCACTTTCAGCTTTCTTTTTCCTTCATCTGGGATAAGAGACACAGAGTTCATCTGAGAGCTAACCACTCATCTGTCTCGCTGGAAGGGGACTGGAAATTCACTCTGCAGCCAGTCGGGCTGTGACATTGACACTGCTTAAGTATAACTTTCCTCCCGGAGGAAAACCTGCTGGGTTTTGTTGGTTTTTTTTCTTTCTCTTGTGGTGTTGGGGAAGAGGTTTGCACTAGTCTGTATATATATAGCAGTTAAGAACAGTTATCCTTCTTGTATTAAATTCCTTTTTTTTTCTTAAATTTGATTAAGAGTGGTGTGATTATTGTGGAGAAGACCCCCTGCCCTGTTTGTGGGTAAACATTTTGGGTTTTTTTTCCCGTCAAACCAAGACAAACACAGACCCCTGCAAGAAGACTCCAAAGACAGTTTTAGGTCTACAACTTGCACTAATTTATTTACTTTGGAAAAGCTGAGTTCTGCAAAAGTTGACATCTCTCTTCCAAGAAAGCTGCTAGGGCTGGCAGGAGCAGACTGCTTCTACACTGCAAAGACTGAGCTGTTTTGTTTCATATGTATTGCAGGACTGATGGCAATCTGAAGACACAGGCACGAACTGAACTGCCTAAGGAATATACGCACACATGAGATTTAACACACTGTATTTAATACTTATTACTGAAGTTTAAAAGCTCAGAAGAAACTAACACTGCAAATAATCCTTGCACCTCGTTTCCACAGGAACAGAATTTCCAACCTATCCAAAATCCTCTTCTAGAAGTTTGTATTTTATTGTAGATATTTCAAGGAAACTGCCTCAAGCCATCACATTGAAAAGTACTGGCATGCTCTTCCAGCACTTTTTGTAAGTATATATTTACACAAACATATAGATACATGTGTGTGTGTGTGAACAGATATACATACACACTTCTTCAATCTTTATTTTCATAAACAACTATTTGGAGTCTTCCACTTGAATTCTTAATGAATTACAACATTCATGAACACAGGATT
Organism: Pithys albifrons albifrons; assembly: GCF_047495875.1. NCBI lineage: Eukaryota > Metazoa > Chordata > Aves > Passeriformes > Thamnophilidae > Pithys > Pithys albifrons. The sequence continues at coordinate 47,949,267 of NC_092497.1, forward strand.
TTTTTTTCCTAAATTAGATATGAATTTATAGCATGAAAAGATCTGAATTACACAGTCAACATGCTTCAACCAGAAACATCAACTCTACCAGCAGACTCCAGTATTTGTCCCAGCTACAACAGCTGTAGAGCAAAATGGGAAACTACTGAGTATTTGTCTTACATAGATGTTTAGCTTTAGGTTCACATAACACACTTGAAAAGGAAAGTCCAATGATAATAATCCTTTGAGCTCCCTTGGTTGTTTCTGGTAACTTATGTGTTGATGAAACAAGAGCTTTCTAAAGTAAATAGTAACAGCTCACAGAAATAAAAATTGCTGCATATTTGCTTCAAACAAATTTAAAGTGCTGCTTATTATGGCAATTGCATTTGTACAACACTATTCCCATGGCATAGGACAAAAATAGAAAACCCTACTATTTTAGATGGAGATCAGTGCATTTAGAAGTAATGATGGGATGTTTGGAAGGTATCTAAATAACTCCTTAGAGTTATTTAGAAATATCAACCAGTTAAATTCAACAGTTCTGCTTGTTTATATTCTGTACTGATTAACAAATGCCAAAAACTCTACTGCACATCTCTCCTCACTATGTACTTTTCTCCAGTGAACAGAAAACAATAATTATACCACAAAACACATAAAAATTTTCTTGAAACTGTAAAAAAAAAGCAAAGCAACTATTTATGATTCTATCCTTGCACTAGTCATTAAAGCCACTCTTCCCACATAACTGAAATACTTAAACCAGCAACTATTTTTGTTACCTAATGATCATTATGGACATCACAAAGCAAAAAAGTTACTTCATTTGTACAGGATAGAATCTATTCTGTAGAGAAATATTTATTTTGACCAAACTGATTAGCATAGTTATGGATAAAAAGAAACAAATAAATAAAAATAAGATCAACAAGTAAAGAATAAATCCCCTCCTTCAGCAACTCAGGGCATCACACTTTTATTTCAAGTTTGAAAGAATTAGTGTACCTACACTGGAGGTAACACAGATATTAAAACTAGTAAAAACATCAGCCAGCTTGTTTTTGTTGGTCACTTCACAGATTTATGACAGAACTGCCAAGTAAATAATTTCAAGACTATTTCCAAGGAAAACAGTAGGTCTCCAAATGACATTCAGCAATGAAAAATTAACAATGAAGTTATTTACTAAAATTATGAGTTTACTACTAAACTAAACATTCCAATTAGTTACAGCAATGTTCTTTTAAATTGAGATAAGCAGGAAGCTCCTGCAATTCTGGACTTATCCCATGGGAATGGTACTATGGCAGCACATTTTTCCACAAAAAAGAAGGCATCACCAGCATTCAGAACTATGAAAAGTTTGAGTGCTCCTATTTAATCAATAACTAACATACTCTCAGTAACATATTTTAACATGCTCCTTCTGAGGTCCTCAGTTAAATTTTTTGCTTTCTGATCTAATGAAATTTTATCAACAGCATACACAGCGGAAATCTTATTCAGATCAATATGAAGCTTAAGTGCTTTCACATCCCTCAATGCACTAGTAAAACACAGGCAGTAGGTGAATACTGTGGAAGATAACTGGCATATTTAATAGAAACATAGCATTCTAACACTGGACTCACACATGAGAATGAGGGCCCCGCAATCTCATAGTTCAAGGCACAACATCAGCATGGCTGGGCTTCACGAACGAAGATTTGAGAAGGGCACTACCCACACTTGCTGCAAGCGTGCTGGTGGCTAAAGAGGCCGATATGGGATAGGCAAGTCCGGGCACAAAAGGCACAGCGGAACGTCTCCCTAGGTGATATTGGTGAGGAACAGTTCTTTCTGCGTTATCTTTTTTCCTCGAGACTGACTATGCGTGCATACTCAAAAGAAGCAGCAGCGTTGTGAATAGTGTGTCTCCACGAATCCCGATTGGAGGCCAGAGTGAACCATTGATGGCAGTCAATATGGCCAAGGCTGAGGTGTTGTTTCAGGGAGTCCTTGTATCTCTTCTTTCGGGCTCCTCTCTTGCGGCAGCCGGTGGCGAGTTCACCATAGAGCACAATCTTCAGAAGGCAGTGAACTTCCATCCTGGAGACGTGCCCTGCCCAGCACAGCTGCATTCTCATCAGCATGGCCTCGATACTGCTGACCCCTGCCTGTTCAAGAACAGACACATTGGTCATGCAATCAGACCAGTGAATGTTTAGAATTGAACGGAGGCAGCGCTGATGGAAGCGTTCGAGAAGCCGCAGGTGGTGGCGATAGATGACCCGGGATTCAGACCCATACAAGAGAGTAGACAGAACAATGGCTCTGTAGACACTGATCTTTGTACTTTTCTTCAGGTATTTATTGGACCAGACTCTTTTATGTAGTTTTCCAAAGGCTCCATATGCCTTTGCCAACCTGTCGTCTATCTCTTTGTCAGTCTTACTGTCTGAGGAAATTATGTTCCCAGGTAGGTGAACTGATGGACTGACTTAAGCTCTGAATTGCCTATGGTGATGTGAGGATGATGGAAGACTTCCTGAGGTGCAGGTTGGTAGAGAACTTCTGTCTTCTTCAAGCTGACTTCCAGCCCAAAAAGCTCAACAGCCTCTGCAAAGCAGGATGTTAAGGGGCTGCAGAGCTGCTTCTGTGTGAGCAACGAGGGCGCCATCGTCAGCAAAAAGCAGCTCATGGACAAGGTGATTCAGGGTCTTGGTGTCGGCCTTCAGTCGCCTTAGGTTGAAGAGGCTTCCATTGGTACGATATTGGATGTAGATGCCATTTTCTTCATCAAGGTCTGCTGTGGCCCTTTGGAGCATCATGCTGAAGAAGATTGTGAATAGAGTTCAAGGCACAACAATTGCTATAATAATCACCTGTCTCCAGAAATAGTTAGTAAAAAACAAACTAAATGACAAATATTTAATGGTCCTTATGATTATTCAGTGCTCAAAGTGGAATAAAAGGGCAAATGGCAATACCCTGCAGTATTCTTAAAAATATGTCTAAATATCTAAGCACACACAAATACACACACACACACATCTACACCCACAAACACACAGAGAACCTCAACATCACATCTGGTCTTAAGACAAAAACACATTAAAGAAGTCCCATTTGTGTGCATGCAACCCAGTCACAAGCAGCTGATTCATAGTAGCTGTTTTCAAACAGGTCAATCTCAAAGGTATGTCAGTCTATTATTCCAACCTACTTTCTTCCAGCATTTCCTTCTCCTGCTTCTAGCATTCACAGAATCATAGAATTACTAAGGCTGGAAGAGACCTCCGAGATCATCAAATCTAACCATTAACCCAACCTGCCTACCCTTGAGTAGATCAACACTCCCAGTCAACTTAGTGTAATCTACAAACTGACTGAAGGTGCACCCAATCTACACATCCAGATCATCAATAAAGATGTTACACAGGCCTGGCCTCAGAACCAAGCCCTGAGGAGTACTGCTGGAAACCAACTGACAACTGGATTTAGCACGATTCACCAAAATCCTCTGGGCCCAGCCGTCTAGATAGCTTTTTAACCCACTGAGGAATCAGTCTACCCATTCAAGCCATGAGCGGCCAGTTCTTTTATGAGCAGTGCAGTTAAAATAATAAAGCCACTGCTGACCAAAGTATTTTTCCAGTGACGAGTTAGGAAGCTCAGGCTGGGCTGGGCTAGTTGATAAGCACACAGAATAAACAGGACCAGTCTTAACTCACTCAAGGCTCTCTGCCCCATTAAGACTATACAAATTTTACATCTTTCTCCCATGACAGAGTCGTCACCTTCAAGCATACATGCCATCACCACATCAAGAACTGGAACTTAAGAACAGAGCCTAAAGTTAGGTTTATTCTTCGACTTGGCAGAGTGAAAACTAAGGCTAACAAATTTGAAACAGGGAGACATGAGCACCAACTTACATGGCCAGGATGAAGGAATGCCAATACATAGTTTCGGTACAGAATTCTTTCTTGAAAGTACAAACAATAACCGATTTTTGCAAAGATGTGACAGACATGCTCCAAAACTCTAAGCCTCAGCATCAAATGGCACAAAAGAAACACATATACCCTTACATTACCCTCTTGGATGCACTAATACTAAATTTCCCAAAATTACTACAGACAAGCAGGCAGAAAAAATATTTTGTACTGTTTGACATTTTCTATTACAGTTAGGTGTAGTTATTTCCCCCTACTACCTGAAGAAAAATAAATCACAAAAATTTAGAGTAGAAGAAGAATCCAAAATACTACTACCTGCTTTCATTCATTTTAGCAAACCAGATTCATACTTAACAGATTACTTTAAAACAACAAAAATATCCGAAGCACAAAACAAAACTCTTTCATTTTTTGAGCTAAGCACTTTACTAAAAGGTTAGTCATCAGCTACATTTGTTGCAGCTGAATTCCCTGACTTCTGGAACTGAGACCCCTGCTGCAGGGATCAAGTTTTCCAAGCACTTTTATTCTAGGATCACTTATAGTTCACTGTATGGTTTTGGCTTTTTTTAATTACAGCTGCATTTATGTAACTACCTAATAAAGCTGCCCAAACCCAACAGCTCAAGAGGGGGTGGGTACGGCTGCTTCAAGACTGATCAGTCCATTACCCAAATGAGCAAAACACCATCTTATCATCATCAAAGGCACACACACCTCTAATCCTCCTGCTTGGTGTAGGGTTGAATTCAAAGCTTAGTTGTGATCCACCAATATCTTCATTAAAAAGAGAGACAAAGCCTCAAATGAAAATCAGGAAGAAAAACTTGAATTAAAAGGAAAATAGAAAGTATTATTAAAGCAAGACAGAAGATGGCTTACACAAAGGTTCCAGAACCTTCAGAGACACTGAAAATAGCAATGCACTGTAAAGGAAATCTATTTGAGCATGCAGCTTGATCCAAAGAGGCATTTTCCCATGATATTTACTGTAATAGTTACTGTGACTAATGGGAATCAACAACAAATAGGATATTAGAGAGCTATTTTATTTTAAAAATATTACAGTAATGAGACTGTATTCTACCATTGTCATAGAAGTTTGGAAAAGAAAAAAGCAAACAAAGGGAAAAATAGATACACCAATAATGTTAACTACTTGTATGTACAAAGTACCATATTTTCTCCTAACATCAATGTACACATTACCAAAAGATCAAAAGTGTATGGGCTGTTTCGCATAACATAGTTTTTAAGTTTGATATTAATATAACAGCCTTGGGATAGTCTGTGCTATTTTCTCCCACAAAAAGGGGGAAAAGGCCACAGAAAGAAAAGCTTCTCCATCATTTGAGTAAATGTTATGAATACACAAATGGTCTTTAGATGTTTTGCTGCATGTCAGTTTTCCTTTTCTGAAAAAAAACATATTCTCTGATAGTATTTACACCCTGATAACGCTTGATTTCTGCTTCAACTTTATAGCCACAATTCATATACAGCATTTTATTTTGTCCTTTACTGGAACTATTTGATCTGACAGAAGTTTAGATTAAAAATTTAAATAATGGCCTTCTGAAACCAGAAATATCATTTAAAAAGAAAAGAAAAGGGAGGAGGGTAAATAAAACAATCAGCCCTTTATTCTAAGTGGTCCTCTGTAGTCAAATCCCTCTTAAAAAGTTAAGCAACATAGCAACTCAGACTCTAACTACATTTTTATTTCCAAAAAAATGGAACACACAAGTCATTAAAATCAAGCTAATTTCTTTATTCCCTTAAAAGGAAAACATTTCAAGGCTTTGAAATTAGTGGGAGAGTGACAGCTTGGAAAATGGATTCTCAAAGCACAAATGGCCCCTTTTAATCTTACAGTTACTGATTTGGGGAAGCAAAAGATGCTGAAAGGCTTTTTACAGAGATATTTTAGAAATATTTGTCAAGTTTGTTATACTTTAACCCTTGTGGCATCATCAAAACTGGAGGATAAATTAAAACATCACTGAAAAAATATACCAGAAGAAGTGTGGATCTTCTGTAAAAAGAAAATTATCCATCCAAAATACAATGCTTCTAGCAGATACTTCCTCATGAAGCAAGGAAATGGACAAGATTTAGGCTACAATTCAGCTGCTACTTGGAGCCAAGTTCAATGCAAGCTGCTGTCAAGTGGGCAGTTTGACACTCTCCTGGCCCTTCATTTCTGGCTGACTATGACCACCTCTTCTTTCTTGTGATATTCATGCTCAGCAAGGCTTTGCCTTGAGTACCGATTCAGCTGAAAGAAACTCTTTTGTTGAGGTTCATATTTCAAGGGGATCCTGTAACTGCTCCAGCTCACCACAGGGCTGCCCAAGTCCAACAGAACAGGGCAGCAACCAGAGGAGACAGCCCAAGGGTTTTTTGACCAGCATTCCTCACAAGAGCCCTAAAAGCCCTGTTACTACAGTTACTCTTTCAGCAATCAAACAACAAATTATTTAGAGTGGAGAAGCAGAGGGTCATCAACTCAGGCATGAGTCCTCTGATATGTGGGAGTCCTAACCTTTAGACCTGACTTCAAATCTAGCTGAACTAGAATTAAAATCTAGAAAGTCCCACATATAAGAGTGGTTCACTGGAGGCTCATATACATCTTATCTTATTCATTCTTACAACAAAAAGAAATTGCCAAGATAAAAAAAAAGTTGTAACCCTCTCCTTGCCAGCAAGCATACTATGCATATAAGCTACCACATGCTTACTTGCTAACCCTAAGTGGCAGCAGAATAAACTCTGACAGGCAGCCAGTCTTTACACCAGCTGAGCCACCCAGAAAAGATCAAACATTTCGGGTTTTCTCTCAAAACTGTGATTTATTTCACCCTCATCAAAAAGAAACTTTCTGATCCAGTTCTTGGGAAAGAAATCTAGTAAAAAAATGGGGCAACAGTAATTTAACTCTTCTGGAGATGAAAAGTTTCTATGAATTTTAATGAAATTGCTTCCAGTTTATAGTAGTCTTCAGCAACACATAGAAAATACAAATCATACTTCTTACCAAAATCAACTAAGTTCATAAAAATCTTGCAGCTCAACCAGCCTCAGTCTATAACTTAAATACAAGAAGAGGACTCCAGAACCAAAGTGCAACTGGTTATACAGGGAGTTCTGACCCCAATCTTAGATTTTACACACATGTTTCTGAGGGAATATTCCCCTTCTATGACACATAGAGTGTTTCTGATCTAATGTAGGAATGAAAAAGCACACAGCAACAGTTTCAGTGCTCTAGGAAAAAAAATCACCCTTGTCACCACCTCATCTAACAATTGGCAATACATGAATCCGCTCAGGTGCAGTATCAAACTGCTGCACAGCACAAACTATGCCAAGCACAAACACAGATTCTCTCTCTATTTTCACTCCTTCCCTTCTACATAGATTTAGTGTTGGGATAACATCCTAAGCAGCTTTGTCTTAATCGTCTGTGTTTTCCAGAGCAGCTTCTATACTGGCAACAAAGATTCTTCCAAATCAAACAGTAATAGTGGTCAGAAATGAGCAGGTGCTATTGCAATGCCCCACACATTTTTTTCTTCTTCTGTTATTTATTACATACATGTAGGTCCTTCAAGAGCAAATGACAGCCAGGACTGGTGCCACTCTATTCCAGATCCCATAAAAACACAGGGTTTTTTTCAAGAAGTTTGTTTTCAGGCTCCAATCCTACCACGAAAAGCTGAGTTTCTGGGCAGTCATATAAATCAGTCTACAAAACTGTGCTTTTTCACTCCATCCCTCTTAAACTCAGTACCTGGAGTCAACATTTCCTGACATTAGATATCAAAAGAAATTATAACCACGATGATAATGTTATCTATTATCAGATTTCTTACCTTCCCCAGACTTCTCCTCAAGAAGACAAACTAGAAAAACAAAAACAGAAACAAAACCCCTCCCAAGATAACTCTGTCATCTGATGCAGATCAGCAGGCATCACATGCCCATCAGGACTGGAAAATAAACTGTGTACAGACATAGCCCAAACACATCGGAGTGTAGATTAAGCTGCTAGTGTAGCATGCAGTTTTGGATGCCTGAGTAAGGACCACTAGTGTGCCACATTGATTTCCGTCAGCTTCATAAATCCCTCCCCAGCTCCACCAGTGCAACAATGTATTTATTATTTTACATTGGTATTTACAAGCTCTATTGAATTAGTCTCTAAAAGCACATTTCCATTGTGAAGAAAAGAAGGTTTCCCCCTCTAAGATTTCTACCTAATTGCTATCAACCATCCAGTATTTACTTTTGTTCACCTGTTTACATTACATTTGGTAGCCTACCAAACCCATTTTTAAATGGTCACCTTTCCCTGGGACATTGAGAAAAACACTAATCCAAAAAAATAATTATTTTTCCTGTCTTTTTGTCAAATAGCACATAATCACTTATAGTGGCCTATTTAAATGATTTTTTCTGCTTAATGAAGGAGAGCCACAAGGGCTAGTATATATTAATATTAAAGAACTCATCAAAACAACTCAAATCATATTCATCATAATAGCTATAACCCTTTACTTCTTCTGGCAGTTGTATGCTTAGTCTACAAAGATAGACTTGCCAATAATCACGACATTTTCAGATAAATGGGCCTGAATTTTAGTTACAGCATCATAAATAAACTTTTTAGGAACTGCAACTGATCTTTATTACATCAGAAAATGCTAGTAGTGAATGAAATAATCTGTTCATAAAATGACTTCAGCATAGGAAAATTTGTTACACTGCATATGTCCTTAATACATTCTAACACTGTTCTACAGGAAGAAAAACACTATTAAAATTGTATCAGAGACACAGGCAGCGCAACAAATTTCATTTCTGTACAACCCCCTCCCCCACCACCACCTAACAACCCCTATTTCTACTTTTTCCAATAACAAACTTCATTAAAATACATCTGAGTCATTTAAAAAAAAACAAAAAACATTTTTTTTTAGAGACTGTGATGCAGAACAAGCAGATTTGCCATATGGTTATCCAAACCCAAGTTCTTAGAAAGATCCAACCTGAACAGCATAAATCAAATAGAGCAGCTCCCTGTTAAGGATTGCATGTAGAAACCTTGAAGGTAACCCTCTAGCAACTTACAGTATACCAATAGATGCAGTAACTGCCATCAATGAAAACGGAAAGACACAAGTCGAAATAAATATGCTTACAGCAACGTGCTGTGAATGTTTTCCTCTCTTTTTCCTTACAGCCTACAGTTCACATTCTGATATATGCACTAAAACTTAATTATGCTGGAAAGAGATTGCAGATACAGCTATTTCAGTTGCAACACCTAAATCTCTGTAAACAAACAGCACTTTGCACTTTACACTGTCACTTACCTCATATGACCAAACGCACTGAGTTCCTCCAAACCTTCGGACACACCTGCCCACCTCCACGTCCTCATGAGTAGTGTACATTTCTTGAAGGCATTCACCTATATGTGGCACCATCCTTCTGAGAACCTCCCGGCTGAAGATCATTCCTGGCCCTCCCATGCAGAAATTTTCTCCAGGTTCTAGCCCGAGTTTTCCAAGTTCTTCAATATTACCCAGACCAGTCTGTCCCAAATAGAGAGGTTTACTGCTGTTCAGTGAGCGAAGAAATTCCTCCAATTTTTCACCTGAAAAATAAGGGAAAATATTACTTTTATTTATCTGACTTTGCTAACCACCTCTTTTCCTGTAGTTTTAGCTTTTACAAAACTGTAACAGGCAGCTGAGACTGTCACAGTTAAATCACTTTCAAAGCAGAATCCTACGGCTAACTGAAAATATCCTTGGACAAGTTTATATTTTTTTTCCCAATTAACATTGCAATTTCATTTTCCTTCAACCGAAAGTCAGAATATGATCAAAATTAATCACTAAATTTTCCTCTGTTCAACAATATTGAGGGAAAGCACTCACTTGCAAATTTAAAACTCTGTCTCAAGTTGGACAATTTGGTTCCAGGCTGAGGAAGGAAAGCAAATCTAAATTACCTAAGTAAAACACATTTCATCAAAGGCTAACTGTCAGAAAAAAAAGTAAAACTCTGGTCCTTTTCAAATTATTTCCAGCACTACAATGGTTACACTGTTTCCCTTCAAACCCCTTACCTAGTCCTTTTAAGAAAATTTGATTTCACGTTTACTTGAAATTTGAACTGGATAGGTTTAACGTGGTACCAGGTAACCAATTAAAAGCACGTTCATTACACATTTGAAATAAACCCAAAGAAAACACTGACAACTTTACATCTGCACCTGAATACACACACATATATACAAGTGTAGGTGTGCCAGTATTTGACAGGTGAATGACAGCTGATAAGCAGGCAGCCTATTAAACCACTCAAAATCAAGTGACAAACGAGGAAGGGTACAGATACCTTCAGTGAACTTACAACAGTGTAAGCAACCAAGCTCATAACCTGGGCTTATTTATGCATACAACTTCAGATTCTCTTTTCAGAGTGCCGCACCTCACACGAATAACCGCACAGCAACAGGCGCTGATCAAAAGGAAGCTGCAGAACATCGTATGTCCTAACGGTGCCATGAAACTCGTAGGGGAGCAGGGCTGCTGCAATCCGGAGAAAGGCGCTCCACTGAAGAGCAACTACACAGGGAGCCCGCGCCGGCTGCGTTCACTCAGCCCAGGGTGGGAGCACGCGGGGAGCTTCTACCGGTGACAGCAGCACCGCTCCCGAGGAGTCCCGCACCGACTCCGCCAGCGGAACTGGGACGAGGCGCGACCGACAGGCACTCTGCAGTCGGGCCATGGGTCCAGCACCGCCGCGCCCTGTCGGACTGGACCCTCTCCGCAGGACCACGGCGGAGGCCAGCCCGGCGGCTGCAGCGAGCATGGGGGCCCCAGCACCGGCATCCCACGCCCATTCAAGGGACCACTCACCGTACCCGGCGCGGTTCACCCCGCAGCCTCTGCTGTTCAACCCGTCGCGGCCTCCGCAGAGACGGCTAGGTCCGGGCAAGTCGGGTGCCCTCGGGAACCTCAGCGACGGGGCGGCTCTCCACGGCCCGCACACTGGGGCTGGAACCAAACGCCGCCGGGGCGGGGGCAGGTCGAGACACCCCACGCGCTCCCCCGCCCCAGACGGGAACCGAATCTCCCCCACAGCCACCGTGGGACCCTGCCGGGCTCCCCCACACCGCTCCCCTTCCTCCGTGCCTCCCGACGGCGGAGTGCGCCCCAGTCACCTTTGATGTAGACATCGTCGTCCGCCCGCATGAACCACTCGTACTTGTCCAGGTAGTGGTCGTGCATGTACTTGATCATCATGAAGGACTTCTTCTGCGGTGGGTACGAGTCGTCTACGCCGGGCAGGGCGACGACAGGCAGCGGGGGCAGCCCTGGGGGCGCAGAGGAGCCTTGGCTGGAGAAGAACTCCACGCGGCCCGGCACCGAGGGCGCCCAGGTCCGCTGCGCCGCCACCGCCCGGCTGCCCAGGTACTTCTGGGCCGTCATCACCCCCACGTAGAGGAAGTTGCGAGGCTTGGTGCAGCCCGGGGCGCCCCCCCAGTCCCCGCTGCCGTTGTGGCTACCGCCAGGCCGGCCGCTCCGCTTCTCACCGCCCTCCTCCTCCTCCTCCGGCTCCCCTTCCCCGCCAGCGGCGGGGCTGGAGACCGTGCCCTCCACGGCCGCCGGCGGCAGCTCCCAGGGGCTGCTCCTGAAACTCGTGCCGCCCATCACCGCCGCTGCCTCCGGCGGCGCCTGCTGCCCGCCCGGCGCCGCGCCCCGGGCCGCCCCCGGCCCCGCCGCGCGGCCGTAGTAAGAGCAGAGGCTGGCGCCGCGCCGCTTCTTCTCGCTGAGCTCGGCCACTCTCGGGGCGATGAGCCAGGAAGCGGCGGTGAAGCCCAGCACCAGCCCCAGCACCACGCTCAACCAGGGTCTCCGGGATCGCGCTGCCATGTCGCGGGCGGGGCGGCTCCCGGAGCGCCGCTACCGCCGGCGGCGCCCCGCTGCAGGAGATCCTGTCCCGCGGTGACTCCCGCCGCGGCTCCCTGCCCCACCGCGGCGGCCCGGGCGGCTGCGCTGCTCCAGAGTGCAACTTCTCCGGGCGGGAGGGTGGCGGAGCGCGAGAGGTGACGCCTTCCCTCCGCTGGTACCTTGTCCCCGCGGCGGCAGGTCCCTCCCCGCTCCTCCCACCGCTCAGCCTTCTCCGCACGGTAGCCCCGGCCCCCGCTCCGCGCTCGTCACCTTCCTCCGCGGCTGCCGAGCGCCTCACCCCGGAGGGTGCCGCTGGTGCCCGGGCCGTGCCGGGGAAGTGCCGGCCGCTGCCGCCGCTCCGGAAGGAAACGATTTTTTTAGATGCTGCTCGCGGGTCCCCCGCGTCGGGGCCTCGGCACTCGGCCCGGCTCCGCCGCCGCCGGCGACCCCTCCGCCCGCTGGGGTCGGGGCGGGACGGGGGCCGAGGCCGGGGTCGCCTGCTGGGCGGTGCGGTGCAGTGCGGTGCGGTGGGGTGTGGCGGGGGTGCCCCCGGCCACCTCGCTTGGCTGTGGATGCCCCGGTGCGTCCCGCTGCTGCAGCCGGCGAGGGCACAGGCTTATCTGTGGGCGCGGCTCCGCATCACCCGAGGACGGCCACGGGACGGACCGTCCCGCCCGGGCTTCTCCTCCAGAGGGGTGGTCGTGGAAGGCAGATCCGGGGTGTCGTGTCGGGAGGAGGGAAGCCGTTTCCTCTGCCCCCACTCTGGCCTCTGCTTTCCGCCCTGGACAGTTAACTCCCCAGCGAAGAGCACGTTTTCCTCTCGCGTGGATTCCCACGGCCTGAGTATATTATTAGTAATATTGTTATTATTGTTATCACGATCTCCAAGATGCTGGGGCATTGCCTCCTCATCCTCCCCAACTCAGGGTTACACCGTTGTCCACAGCCTGGGATGAATGGCAGTAGGAATTAAATGACTAGAACACTGTACCTAGAGAGACAGCTTTAATTTTGCAGTTTAAGATCACCTACATATCGTCCATATTTATCTGTATCCCTTATTTAATTGTGCAAGATGCCTATGTCCAGTGAAAGCCATAAACTGCACCTCACATCCATTTGTTGTTTCACTGAAATACATCCAAGTAATAGAAGATCCAGTAGAACATATTTAATAGTTTTTCTGCAAACCCACTCATTTTTGTACCTAAGTCTATGGCATTATCACTTCATATGATTTTATCAGTTGTCAGATATGTCAAGGTGAGAGGAGTATGGAGGCTGCTGTTGTGTGATGCTAGCCAAAGTATGGGAATAGTGAGAGCAAAATCTCAAACCTCTGCAGAAAAAGATACCACTATGCCCACCTAACAAGGAACCTCTACTCTGCATAGTCTTTAGCTCTGAAGAAGTCACTTATTGAAGTAATTTGCAGTTCTTCCATGTGAGTCCACAGCATGCAGTAGCTAAGCTGTGTGCTCTTTATGTCTTGGGGATATGCAAGTATCAGGCTCACTAAAGATAGCCCATGGCCTCCCCAAGAATGAGCATCCTTTCAAAGACTCCCATAATTAATTTCCTCTCTATCTGCACACAGGCTGACACATTTATACCACCAAGAAGTAAGGCATTACATTTACATTCAGCTGTCACCAGTAAAAACAACAACCCAAGCATTGTGTCTGGACGTGTAAACACCACCTGAGAGGTTCTGTGACAAGATAGCAGATCCTGTGTCGGTCTTTACCAAGCTACCAACAGAGAAGTGGGAAGGATGTCCTCCAGAAAGGCTTTACCATGGCATTGGGAATTATCAGTATTATGAGTGTCTCAGGTTTCCATATAAGTCTTGCATTTAAAAATATTATCTTCCATGCATTTAAAAATACTATCTTCCAGCCCCTCCACCCAGCTCCTTGCAAATAACTGGGAATTGATGGGTCCTGTTGAGTCATGTTGAGTAGTGAGGGCTCCTTTAGACCTATACAGCCCCCTCATAATGGTGTCCTACGTTTTCAGACAACTTACTGCTATGGGGTTGCAGAGATGCAAGATATGATACTAAGCCACTTCCATTACTTATGCATATGCTGCAATGACTCCAATCAGTGCTCACTGTGCCTACTTCTCAGGTCTGACAGCTTGTACTTTTGTTACAAAAAGAGCACGTAGACTCATGACAAGTGACCACAAAGCTCTTTACACACTTGGAAGATGAAAATGCACCTTACGGTGTTGTGTTATCAAAATGGTTTATAAAAGACTTCTGTATAAGGTGTGTGTCTACATTTGCATTTTTAGTTCAGTACTATACACACCACAGGGAAATCAGTTGGAGGTTTGTGGGGTTTAATGGACAGACACAGACTGGACCACTTTTATAGGAGCAATGGTGTCATCTAGTGGCTAACAATAACAGTCCTGTACCTGTATTCAGAGTGCTTTTCCAAATCATATCAAGGGTATTTAAAACACTATTCACAATCTCTTCATAGCAGGCACAAGTAGAAAGTACTGACTAAAGCTAGCTTCACTTTATGTGAGGCTTAGAGTAAGATGTGAAACTATCTTTGGACATAGTCTTATATCCTGTTGGTCCCACGTCCAGTGTCAGCATCTCAAAAAATGACGTTTTAACAATGTAGGTTGACCAGCTGAAACAAACCTAGTCCAGGAGCAGACTAGAGCTGAAGAGGGAAAAGAAAGCATTCAGTTGAATTCTACAGTCAGAGTGGAGTTCACTGAACTGAACTCTCTTCCCATATTTCATTCAGCCTCAGATATCCTACATAAAACAACAGGTCTGCTATCATATGAGGATTTCTTTTCATATTTGTAATCAGAAAACTTGCAATGTGTCAGAAAACTGAAGTGTGATTGTGAAAGAAATTAATTGCTTCATCTGCATTTGAGCTGTTACTTGAAATAGAACTCCTGAAGTTGTGTTAAGTTTTTCTTTGAGAAATGCTTTATAGAATAGCAAGATTATACATAAAAATAGGTATGTGTTATCAAAGGTCAAGTAACTGTTACACTATTTCTTGATAAAGCAGCTTGGTGCCATTCTGGCTAAGAGACCATTTACTTAGAATTGTTGGTATGGTGAGTGTCTCAGTTTTCCATATGTGTTTGGTTCATGCATGTGTTGCTACAAAAATCACATGATGTATGGTTCTCCCAAGGCGGACCAAAATGAACTTTAACATATCATTAATGAGTCTTCTTTAGATTTTAATGTGTTAAGGAGAGGTTTAGATAACTTCAGTGGTGAAAACACTTCAGATATCTATTTTTTTCAAGACTATCTTGGTAACATACTGTGTTACTTTAAACCCCAGCTTTACAGATGGCTTCAGTGTATGTTGTAGCAGCCACTACAATCAACCAAAGCTCTGCTATGAAGTTAAGAAAGAATAATAGTGATTAATGCTATTTTCAAAACAAACAAACAACCAAAAATGCCTTAAAAACTTGGTGACAAACAGACCTGCTTGATGCAAGAAAGGAGAAATTTAAGACTGCAATATTAATTATTGAAAGGACTGGAGCTGTTGCTACCAGAGAAATCTGAAAAAATTGCAGTAGGGTGTCCGTCTTTGAAGACAAACCCAACCTTTTTTCTCTGCTTTTTCACTTTCCTTCTTTAAAATATCACCATGAATGAATGAATAGCTCCATTTTAGGTGTGTGAGATTAAAGAAAATTTATAGTATTTGGCTCTAAGTGATAGGCAATAATATGTCCACCCCACAAAAATGGCTCACATCAGAGCTAGCACAGCCACCTGCAAAAGATACAGAAATTTCAATGGTCTTTGCAAAGCAAATTTTAGAGACATTAAGATTGGAATTCCCTTGGGCATTCAGTTTTATTATGAAGGCATATACATATCACTTACAGTACAGTAGTTGTAACTATCTTTTGACATTTTTGTAAGCATGTATTTATTTATTGATACACCTGAATAATCATGTGCATTAATGGTATTTTGACTAAGAAATAGTTTTATTGTCTTTATTTTTTATATACATATATATATTCTAAACCTCCACAGTGTTTATGGCTGAATTTGATACCTTTACATTGTGCTTGCATTATTGAAGCATCTGACTATAGCCATTTGCATTTCTCTGTACAGTTTTATTTTGGAAGGGATTTGTGTGTCTAGTCTATCAACCCTTATAGCCATCCAGCTGAAATCATTAGAGCTTTTTCTGTTGATTTTACTGGACACTGGACCCAGCCAGATCTTGGATAAGTATAGCCCTTTCTTAGAGAGATCAGGTTCATGTGTATATTCACTGGCATTCACACACTTACAGTCTTAACCACCATTTCCCTGCAGAGAAATGATGGCTACTACAGCAGGAGGATAACTGCAATACCTTGCTCCTTCAGTACTGTCCACAGAGCCATTTCTGATGCTCATGTACTTGGTCCTGTTCCAGATTGAGAGCAGAGAAGTGCAACTGGCATTACTGAAAACAAAACCTTTATATCTTGCAGAATTATACACAGTTCTGAAAATCCGTCAGTAACTGAAATTTTAGGTTCAAGTAGATTGTGCAAAATCAACTGTTTCCAAACCCATCTTTCATTTGAGGAAAAAAAAATAGAAAAAGAACAAAATACACCATCTGCAATTTATCCTGTAATTTATTTTTGAATTAAAACAAAAAAAAAATAATACATGGTAGGCTGGGCTGTGAAATCCATACTTAAGAAAATCCTTTCAGATTTAACATTTGCTCCATTATTTATGTAAAATTATTACACAAAAGTTTACACTGGCAATTTATATGTTAATTTCATTTAACCTACTTTATTTTGCTCTTCTTTTAAACTGTTTACCTTGTCTGTATTTTATAATTGTTTTTCCACTCATCTTAGAAATGAGACTAAATCGCTCTCTTTATGAATAGGAGACATCCATACATAAGTCCCACCTCTATGTGGGATACATTAAGTGGTCCTATGTGATGGACAGCAGTATTTGCTCTTTCTTCTCAGTTGCTAGTGTATGGAAGACATCATCTCAAGTGGTTTAAACCAGGTTTACCTTCTTGTCACTCTTTTTTGCCTGCTATTTTAGTGGCAGATATAAGGATTACTGCCATTAGAGAGGAAGTCAGCAGTGTCTTGCATCTTCCTATGTGATTATTATAGACAGAAAGCCATGTACATCAATCCTAGTAAAGAGGTAGCTACAATTGCAAAGAGCACTTCAGAAAATTTCTCTTTTAAAGACCTGAGAAGAAACATTTAATTCTCAATGTACTCTGAGAACAGCCTGTATGGAGGAAGATCAAGACTGAAAGTGAAAACCTTTCTTGTTTAATATAGCTTCCCTGAAATAACTACGGTAGGAAAATAAACTGTATAGTTCTTTCTCTCAAAATTGTAAAATATGTTCATAAGACTGGAAAAGTAACTGTAGTACCAAAGGTAACACCACCATTTTATCAACCTGGCCACAAGAACTGGTTTGGGTTTTGTTTTCTTTTTCCTCTTGGAAACAAAAGAAGGTAAAATTAAAAATTAATTTTTAATAGCAGTAGCCATATCTTCTGTACACAAATTCATTACTGGTTAAATCTACAGGCTGCAGCAATGCACACAGGGAAGCTGCGTGATATATAGTTTGTTGTGTTGTTTTGAGAAGGCAGAGGGCACTGGTTTGAGAGTTGGATGCCAAAAACTCTGAAGGTTTTTCAAGCCATTTGAAAACAATAAAAATCTGTTGGAGTAAACAAAAATTTAAGAAAAAAAAATCCAGTTAGAAGAAAACTGCAGCAAGCAAACAGCAGGATGTGTACAGTGGTGAGCAGCTATTGCTGTCAGAGGAAGAACTGAATCATTGTCTTTCATTATAAATCCACCAAAACAAAAGTGGTAATAAACACATACACGCTCCCTCCTCCAATATTCAGTGTCACTGAACCATGTGACATCTTGAAAAATTAAAAGGCAGAACAATGAGGCCAGAAGTCTGATCCTAAGCATGTTAGTTTCATGCAGTTATGCAATCCTTTTTAAGAACTGTTGAAGAGGATATAAACAAGTTGATAAGAAACTGAACTTTTTTTCCCTCCAAATTGCTAAGAATTTTATTCAAATATGACTTTTACTCAGACTTGGCACCAAAGTCACATAATAGAATATCCTTTTAGTCTGTGACTTGAAAGGTCTAGATGAAGGAGAAATAATCATACTTAAAAGACCCGTTCTCCTCATTAAATATTGCAAACTAGGGAAAAATATTTCTTTTCTCTAGTATGTCACTTTTCCCTTCTGAACCTAGAGATGAATTTTCAAAGTTTGAATTAAGTATATAAAGAATTTTACTCCAAAATTAAGGGAGAAAAATATCAAGTATTAGAATCCACTTTTTCAGTCTCTCAGTATTTTTTTTGAGAAATTACTTAGAAACAGTCCCACTGAATTTGGTAGGATTACAGATGTGTCAGCTTCTAGTTCTTATTACTAACTGAGTGTAGTAGTAATCATACTAAGATTTCTAAAAAGCCAGATGAGAGCTAAGCATTATGAGCTTATTTTTCCTGAGAAGTTTAATACACAGGATTAGATAGCCTGACAGGAGAGTTTAAACACACCGGGGATAAACTATTACATTCCCATTAAAGACACTGCAAAGCTGCTTATTGATTTCAATAAGCCTTGGACTTGGCCTGAAAACTCACTTACACTTAAGACCTTCCATATACTTTCTTCATTTGAATGCAGGTATGCCCTTTTACAGCTATGCTGAGAGGCTGATTAGATACTGGTAGAAGTATACATGCAGAATATGAAGAGTAGCTGTGCCACCTTGTGAAACAACACCGTGGTTGCAGTCTGATGGTTTCTGGCACAATTTCATTATAATTCAAACCATCATACAGTGTCTTCAGGACCAAGGTATTATAACACCATTTTATTTATACCTTTTATTAGAAAAATACTTTTAAAGAAGCTGCTTCTCTACTTACTTTCTGATTCACTTGCTGAAAAGTCTAGTACAATTTTGAAAACATTACCTTTTATCTGCTCATTTCCTGCCAGATGTACCTGGAATATATTGTGTGAAGAGCAGACAGCTTTTCATAGCAGAAGTCTTTCCAAAATACTTGTAACTTTGGCAAATATAATAACCAATTTATATAAAGTGTCTTTTTCACACAATCTAGAATTTTGAGGGCTAAACCCAAACAAACAAATATTCTAGGAGGCATAAGGAATTTTCTAAGGAAAAAGTTAGATTCTATGTTTTATCTTGTTACAATTTCATTCAAGAATATATAAAAAACCCCACAATGCCGCCCCTGCCAAAAAAACCCCCCAAACCAAGCCATTTAAACCCCCCTTTTTACTTAAAAAATATGATGTTTCTGTGAATAAAAATATGTGCAAGAAGTACCAATCATGAAATCAGTTTAACAAACTTTTACAAGGAAACAGTTGCTTTATTTTAAAAATACATCATGTAAAATACATACATCATGATGTTACTAACATTATACACCTATAATATGAATAGAAGATTTGGACATGTAATGTTTGAAAACTTCATTTAGCTGAAGACAAACCAATAGCTGAAGAAAGAATCATCCCACATTTCCATTCCATCATTTTATTTGTGGCATATTTTGGCTACGCAGTTGCTCAGTATCCTGTGGCCCAAATTCAGGAAAATATATTCTTTTTAGCATGGAAGCTATACTAACGGAAATAGGACATTAGAGATTTCAAAACAAAAATTACAGAAGGTTCATTTTTGCATAAAATTTAGAAAACATCACAAACTTTTTCTTTAGAATGGCTTTATTGTTTGAAAATGTAAAAGGTGCTACAAAGTAGAAGTACTGGTGTACATTTAAAAGCACAGGCTCCAAACCACTAATATGGGTATTAAGCTTGTTGTGATTATGGAAATAATGTGCCAGAAATTATGTACATTTTAACTTTTTTAATATGGAAGTTAATAATTTTCTTATTTCTAAACACATTTAAAGTAGCTCAAAATATAGTTTACCAGTTGAAGGTATCTTTACACTTAACAGTGGCTTTTGTGAAGACAGAAATGAAATTCAGTTTGTGACTCATGCACTTAGCAACTTAACATTCTCAGAGCAATGGCACTGAGCATGGGTCTGGCAAATTTACTTTGCAAAATCCCACTGCTTACATAGCTACTTGTATTTTATGCAACATCTGTAAGGAAAAAGTTTGCATATTGAGGAACTGCCATTAGCACCATCAATGAACATCAGCATGCAACAAACTGTAGAAAATATCCAGGACTATGAATAGTTCATCAGTTTAGCTTGTGGCCTTGAGGTGAGAGTGTAGACAATGTACAGCTCTCGTGTCAAAAGTTTCAAAGTTATCTTCTTACAGGTAACCTGAAATTTCAAGTGATCATAAGATAAATATGTCTGAATTCCTCTGATGATAAGCCTGTTTATCTTTTATATAACAAGATATACCGATCATACTTTCTTTTGTATTATCTTTACTATGGATGTTTCTAAGAACTGTGTCAATGCAAAACCAGGGTTAAAGCAAAAAGGCTTTGCATTTCAAAGTAAGTCTAGTTAGTCAGGCTCCTGTCCTGCATGGGAACCCATCCTTCCAGGCTGGAAGATGCAAGCTGATGACAGTATGCTGATCCTGATAAATTTTCATTTCATTTATGCTAGGTAACAATTTTATATGCCATGTGGTATCTTGTGCCTCCAAGCTGCTGTGGCATAGGGCTGTGAAGATTTGCTGAATGCTCTGTGGACAAAGGCATGAAATTTTCCTGAGGGGAATATAGTGGTTTTAGCTAGGCCTGAAATTAGCAGGCTCAGAGAATCTATGTGGATTGGGAGACAGCTATCACCTGATTGGGTAACCAAGGAAGTATTTCATACCAGATGATGCAAACTTAAGATATGGGGCAGCAGTGGGAGGTGTTAGTTCAGTTCCATCATGGCTGCACTAGGAGGAGAAAGCCTGGCAGCTCCTCTACTATCCTAGGCCCTGCTCCAGCTACTCCTGCTTGCATTTGGTTCAGGGAAGTAGAAATAATTTGTTGTTATACTTTCTCTTGCTTGTAGGGTGTCTTTTAGAGTGCTTATGAATCAAGAGTAATGGACTTTGCATTAATTGGAGAGTGGGAAGTTATTTCTTGTTATCTATGTATAACTTGTGTGTGTATTATATTGTAGTTTCCTCTTAATTTTCTCTTTTCTGTATAAATACATATAGTCAGTTTCAGCATAAATCTAGTTTGAAGGTTTTTTCCCCTCTTCTTCTTCCCTTGGCTGGTTGGGGGGGAGGAACACTTTCTCTCTGTCTTGGACAGTTGGCGTTTTGCCAGCTCAACCCAAGACAGGGAAGAAGTATAAATACTGATTCCTCCTGATTCACTCACCAAGACCCAGACATTCCTCAAATAGTATATTCCACCACGTCCACTATGTAGACTTCTTTCTAGGTGTCTGAGAAAAGGTGAGTGATATAGAGTGATACCATCTGACCATCCGAGGGAAACAGCCACACAGAGTCCTGCAGGAGGGCATGCACTGCTAATTTTGGCTGCACTAGTAAGACTGACTGCAATAGCCACCAAAAGCTTATCCTCTATAATTTTTTCTGTCTCCTTTTACTCAAGTAATCACCATAAGGAATTTTAAGACTGGATCTTACCTTTGTCAGCTAACAAATTATTTGCTCTTAAAAATATTTTAAGCAGATTTCAGCTATATAGCAGCTAATGTAATATAAGACCACATCTAATAAACCATGCTACGTCATTTGCAGCATTTAGTTTCTGCTGTGGTAAGAAAGGTGATTAACATGCTAAAAACAGTTGATATTTGGTAAATATAGCTTAGAAGCATTTTTTCTTAGACCAGTTGAGCACATATCAAGATCCCCACTCTTACTGCAAGAATAGCATTCCCCAAGCAACATAAGGCTGCAGAGTTCATTTGCTGGAGAAGGGCATTTTTTAGAATCAGCCTCCTTATTCTGATGTAAAGGTACAGATCTGAACTCTTCTCATACTCTTTTCTTTTCCCAAAGTGTGATTTCCTGAGCAGAGGGGAGTCAGAGTATTCCGTATCTGTCTCTTGCAACATAAGGCAAGAAACTATTAATTTTACCTAAGATTTAAAATTTGTCATTCTCTTCCATTTATTTACCTTCACTCTCTTCATCCTGGAATAGAAGAGAGTCATATTGTCACCTTCAATACACTCCATGATTCATCTCTTTTGTTTTCAGGGTTATATTTGAAAGCCTTTTCACATTGAAGAACACTCAGCCTGCTTTATGCTTGAACACTAGCTGACAGATCCTATGCCAGAAAGACTCTCCTTTTAATGCCTCCTTTTCAATGAAACTGACATTAGCATGGGGTCATATTCTTAGAAGAGAGGCCACCACTGACACCAGTTTTCAGCAGAGTGTTACATTACAAAGCGGGCAGGCATGAATAAGCTCAAGCACTGCCATACAAAAATCACTTGGGATTCAAAGGGAGCAAAGAAGTGGTTCCTCATAGAAACA
This sequence comes from Pithys albifrons albifrons, assembly GCF_047495875.1. Classification (NCBI taxonomy): domain Eukaryota; kingdom Metazoa; phylum Chordata; class Aves; order Passeriformes; family Thamnophilidae; genus Pithys; species Pithys albifrons. Next base: position 47,971,726 of record NC_092497.1, read on the forward strand.
ATGCTAGAGCTAAGAGAAAAAAATTCCTGTTGCGGCATTTCCAGTGCACCCACTGGTAAGTGCAACAACTGACCAACCTGATTTAATTGTATTTTAATGCCTTAAATAAAAGAAAGAACTATACAGAAAGTAAAAAGATAAGCAAGATTACTGAATACAAGGATGAAAATGTCATAAAACATACAGGGACAAAAACTGTGCAAGATAACACCAGGTATCAGAGATAACAAGAACTTCTTCTGTAGGCACACAGAAAGTGTGTGTCAGGAAAGCAACGATGTTGGGTTGGCCAGAGGGCAGATATGTGTGTGTCCTAGTTCAGTAGGTGGGACCAGTTTATCACTGTTTGGGTGTGACCAAAGCTATCTATTCTACACCCTCTATTCATTTCCCATTAACTGTTAACAATGGACCATTTGCAGTAGCTGCCCAGGACACACATGACCCCTCGGAATGAAAGCTGAGCATGAAAGACACCTGTGAGATAAGAGCTGTGATAACTCTCTTCCAGGAAGTTGTTAGTACCTCCACATCCAGCCCGAAGTGTCATGTCTGCTAATGGGCCAGCAATGATTCCAAATACCCTATAACTCACAGAGTGAGATCACCCATTGTGTAATTCCCCACCCTGGGGGAGGTACTGAGTGGTCCCAACTGGACCTGAGGGGATATAATCTTGGGGGTTTGAGGACTTGGGGAACCATTTGTTGGATCCAGAGGAGGGCCAGAACCTTGACAGGACGGCAACCACCACTCTCGACCAGACTGTGACTGTCATCTGCACCAATGGGTTTCTCACTTCTTTTTATTTTGGACTTGGGGGAACCATGTGGGGCTCAGCACAGGGGCTAATGAACACTGTGTTTGTGCCCCAGTGTGCTGGGTTATACTTCTGGGTTTTGTGGGTTAAAACCAATTTCTCTTAGTATCATTGCATTTATTGTATTTTTTTAATTATTATTAAATTGTAACTCTGAGTTATAATGTCTTTTGTATTGGGTTCATTTCTCCTGCTGGTTTACCTTTAAACCAGCACACTGAGCACTCATTAAATCTTGATTTCCTTTAAAATGCCATCAACTGAGGAAGCTACGTTTCAACTGGTTAATAACACAGACTGTGTCAGCATGAAAGACACAAGGATTCAGTTTAGAATAGGGAAAGAAGGTACTAGAGAAGACCTTTAGGAAATTTAGCTGTGGCTAAGGTAATTTTAAATTGCAAAACTGCAGTTTAGGATACTTGGAGGATGCAGGATGCTTGGGTTGCAGCTGTAGAGCTAGATGTCAGAATAGCAAGTTTAGTGGGGTTCTAAGAGAACAAAGTAGGACCAGTGTTAAACTTCAGGTTTTAAAAATTGATCAGTTTGTCTAACTGTTTGTTTCCAGGGAAAACTACCTGAAGCAAATCCACCAATTTCTTATTATGTTGTGCTGGTTTAAAGGTGAACCAGCAGGGGAAATGAACTCACCACGAGAGAGATTATAAGTCAAAGCTAAAATTTAATAATAATATTACAATAACAACACTGACACACAAGGGAAATTGCTTTCAACTCACAAAACCCCAGCAGTATAACCCAGTGTCCTGGGGCACAAACCCAAGGGGGTTTGTTTGCCCTTGTGCTGAGACCCCTGTGGTTCCCCCAAGTCCAGAGCAAAAGGAAAAGAAAAACCTGTTGGTGCAGGCGAGGGCTGTGGTCTGGGCGAGAGCGGTGATCTCCTCCTGTCAAGGTCCTGCTGCTGCTCTGGATCCGACGAGAAGTTACCAAAGTCCTCTTACCCACCACTTATGTACCCTCAGGGAGCGCCCAGTCCCTCCCCCGGGTGGGGACTCACACAATGGGTGATTAACTCTGGGAGCCAGGGGGTGTTGAACTGTTGATGGCCTATTAGCAGCTCCGCCCCCCTCAGGCTGGGTGTGAAGTGATAATGGCTCCCTGGGCAGCTGCTGCTAATGGCCCATTGACCTTGGGGAATGAATAGAGGGGGTAGAATACACAGCTTTGATCACCCCCACACAGGGTTAGCTGGTCCCTCCTGCTGAACTAGGACATATGTAAAATCATAACAAGAGCTGACAGTGGAAAGTTCTCCTGAGTATGGGGCTCTTCTGAGCATAGGAGGCAGTGCTTGGCCCATCTCTTATTTTTTTTGACAACAAAATGATGTCCCAGAATTTTACCAGAATCACAGAATATGTTGAGTTGGAGAGGACCCAGAAGGATCATTAAGTCCAACTCCTGGCCCAGTGCATGACACCTGAAGAGTCACACCATGTGCTCAAGAGTGTTGTCCAAATGCTTCTTGAACTCTGTCAGGCTTGGTGCTGTGATCACTTCCCTGGGGAGGCTCTTCCAGTGCTCAACCACCCACTGGGTGAAGAATCTCTTTATAATATCCAATCTAAACCTCCTCTGATACAACTTGAGGCCATTCCCTTGGGTTCTGTCAGTGGACACGAGAGTGAAGAGATCAGTGCCTGCCCTTCCTCTTCCCCTCACAAGGAAGTTGTAACTGCAATGAGGTCTCCCCTCAGTCTTGCCTCCTCCAGGTTGAATAGACCAAGTGACCTAAGGCACTTCTCATAAGGCTACCCCTGTAGACCCTTCTAGATCATCGTAGCTCTCCTTTGGACACTCTCTAGTGGCTTAATATCTTATACTGTGGTGCCCAAAACTGCACACAATATTCCAGGTGAGACCGCACCAGTGCAGAGCAGAGCAGGACAATCCCCTCCCTCGACCAGCTGGCGATGCTTTGCCTAATACCCCCCAGGACGCGGTTGGCCCTCTTGACTCCCAGGGCACTGCTGACTCATATTCAACTTTCCATCAGCCAGGACCCCCAGGTCCCTGTCCCAGCACTGCTTTCCAGCACCTCATTCACTAGTTTGTACTTACATCTGAGGTTGCCCCATCCCCAGTGCAGAATCTGGCACTTGCTGTTGTTGAACTTCATATGGCTGCTGATTGCCCAGTCCTCTAATTTGTCAAGGTCTCTCTGCAGGGCTCTCTGCCTCTAAGGAAGTCAACAGATACTCCCAGTTTTGTGTCATCTGCAGACTTGCTTAGCATCTCTTCTGGTCCTTCATGCAAGTAATTTATGAAGATGTTGGAGACCACAGGCCTAAGATGGAGCCCTGTGGAACCCCACTAGTGACAGGTCATCTGTCTGACGTTCCCCCATTCACTATTACCCTCTGTGCACGATCCATGAGGCAATTGCTCACCCACCATGTTATATTAATCCAGCTGTGTGCTGGACATTTTGCCCAGAAGAGTCCTGTGAGAGACAGTATTGAAGATTTTACAGAAATCAAAAAAGCTAGCATCAGCTGGCTTCCTTTGATCAGCTACATGCTTTACCTCGTCATAAAAGGAAATCAGGTTTGTTAAGCAGGACTTTCCTCTCATGAAGCCACACTGGCTGAGACTAATGACTGCATTATCTTTCAGGTGTTTTTCAATACCTCCCAGAATAATCTTCTCCATAACTTTACCAGGCCCTGAAGTGAGACTGACAGGCTTTTAGTTTCTGGGGTCCTCCATCTTACCCTTCTTGAAAATCAGGACAACATTTGACAACTTCCAGCCAGCTAGGACCTCTCCAGATTTCCAAGACCACTCAAAAATCGAGTGAGGGTTTGCTATGACATCATCTAGCTATTTTAGGATTCTGGGGTAAATCCTGTCAGGCTCCATAGATTTGTAGGGATCCAGCTGGAGCAGCAGATCCTGTGCAATTTCAGGGTTGACTGGGAGTAGATCATTCTTACAGTCACGGTCCTCCATCTCAGGGCACTGAGACCCCCTTGGTCTGTCATCTGTGTGAAAGACAGAGGCAAAGAAAGCATTAAACACCTCTGTCTTGTCTCTGTCTCTGTGAGGTGACCATCCTCATCCTGTCATGGACCAATGATCTTTCTTTACTGCTTATTGCCAGTAACATATTTGAAAAAAACTTTTTTTCTCCTGCACATTTTCAGCAAGTTGCAACTCCAGATGAGCTTTGGCTGCACAGTTTCTCCCCGCAGTTGCAAATAGCATCTCAATTCTTCCCATGTCATTTAACCTTCTTCCACTGGGCATACGCCTTCCTCTTTTGCCTTTCTTGAAGAAGACCCCTGCTAAGCCAAACCGGCTTTCTGCCTCGTCTGCTTGACTTCGCATATTTGGAAATTGCTTGCTCCTGTGCCCACAGGAGATGATGTTTGAAAAGTGACCAGCACAGACGGACCACAGCACCTGCAAAAACATTTTCCGAGGTGAGCAGACTGAATTATGCTCTCCTCATCTCCACAGCTGAGGTTTTGCAGGCATTTTTCTTCTTGCCAACAGAGATCTTAATCACCTTGCGATCGCTTGGCCAAGAGACCACCAATCTCCACTTCGCTCATGAGATCCACTCTATTGAGAAACAGCAGATCAAGGAGAGCATCTTTCTGAGTTGGTTCCCTTAGGACTTTACATAAAGTTGCCATTCAGGTTTTTTAGGAATTTTCTGGCCTGGGTTGAACCAGATGTGTGATGCTCCAGGTTAATTTTTGGCATGTTAAGGTGCTTCACAGAATCAAATCAGCATTTTTCAGAGATCATTCAGGTTCAGTCACTCAGAAATTCTACTGGAGCAGGGATAATTTGATTTATTATTCTTAGAATCAATTTTTAACTCCTTTCAGATTTTTCAGGTCTGCTACTAAGACTGATATTGAAAACTAAGAGTCTGCACTGCTGCCTATACTTTAAAAGCCCTCCAACTTCGCTCTGCTCAGAAGCTCCCATCTGCTGTCCATTTAAGCTCAATGGACCTCAATTTTCTCCTTCTAATTCCACTAGGCACCACCATAGTAATTTTGCAGTCTCCTTAACTTGGATGAATTTTTCCAAATATTTCTGTAGAGGTTTCTATATGGAGGCTCTTTTGCTCTGCCAGAGCAAGTGATTTTCTGCCATGTCAATGCTGTACCCATCACTCTCTAAGTCTGTGCAATAAAATATGCTTGTTGTTATTTCTTGGCAAGTTGGTACACTTAGAGCAAAGAATTCTTTCTAAAAAGTTATCTTTCTTATCTGCCACTACTCTGTCTAGGTCATGAGCATGATGCCTGCAATACTGTATTCTAACAGCAATCTCCAAAAGGAAAGCTACCAATTAGCTTTGGAGGTTTTCTGAAATTTTCATTTGAGATGTTCAGTGTCATGATATCTCAGGATAAAAGTATTGGATTTGTATTTGTAGGTTATGTTAGCAGTAAGTTTTGTCAGAGTGAAATTCACACACACACAAAAAGGTTTAACTCAGTTAAATTACTTTGTTGAGGGTCTGGGGTGGGTTGGTGAATTTTTTTAATATAAAGAGGGGACAGATAAAATAAAAAATCAGCATTCTAAAATTAGAGATTATATTTTTCTTCCTGATTCTTCTTTTATTTCTACCTCTAAAGAAGCATCAAATTAATATTTGAAGAAAACCTGAAGTATTTAAGAAACTTTATGGAACTGTATATTGCAAGAGTACTCACACATATGTTCCCTGGTTTGATGCCAATATTTTCATCAACGGAATAGCTGTTTGCTGAAGACTTCAATTTTATTTTAACATAAATTATCATCTGATAATTCTAGCTATAGGTAGAGAGATTACACTCAGTGGAAAGCAAATTTACATTACTACATTAAAAAGTGCTTTTATAATAGAGCTTATTGACTCGTCTGTTGTGTTAATATTCTCACAAGAAGTGTTTATAAATTAGATCCAAATGATGCAATTATAATGAATATAAAACCAACTTGTGTATTGTTAACATTTTTGTTTCTTTCTTTTCATTTGAAATACTAAAGCAGGAGAAGTTAGAAGACAGAACCCTGCTGTAAGGCAAAAAAGTCTGATGATACTCGCTAAGAAAAAAAAGTAGAAATGTCTAGGTTTTGTGCTTATGCTGCCAACATGATTAAAATAGAAAAAATCCTAGTTTATGAGCATAATGTTGAATTACTCAGAACTTTCTTCATGTTCTTTTTCTGCAAAAGGATAATAAGTAATTTTTTGCTTTAACATTACCACAGGCATGAAATTGTATATGCATGATAAGTCTAAATTTTTCACCTCTTTACAGAGTGTAAGGAGAAATATGATAAAATTATTTTATGATAAAAAACCGCTACTTCTTTTTTTTTTCATCAGAAACAGCATAGTGAAAATTTAGGCAGTGTCTCTGTGCCAGGCAGCTCTCAGCTCCTGCTGTGTTTGTGTTCCTTAAGAGTAGGATATGCTTACCAGGAATTCAGTGAGGATTTGGCCAGCAGCTCCCAAGGAGTTCTCAGCTTCCCACTTCTCAAAATGGCCCAGGACTGTGGCTTAGCAGCACCTGGTCACCTGCATCCTGCCACTGAGAGCATCATGTTTCAGAGTCTATCTGTTTTCATCAGTCTTTACTCATTTATTTTGAAGTCTGTTTATTTAAAAGCATAATGACCACTTCTTGGGGTCTCTGGCCCTAACACAAATCATGACCCTCTGATGTAGCTGCTAGTGCAGCCTTCTTGCTGCTAGCATGACACTGGTGGAAGCAAGTCAATGCAGCCAGCTGCTAGAGAATATTGTGTCACCTGTGGTATAAATATGGTATACATAAAAGACACATCAGAGGGAGCTGCAAAAATATACTGAGTGATTTTAAAGCTTAAATGTGCTTGCCAAACATGAATTTTCAATGTGCAGCATGAATGCAAAGTTGTTTGTGCTAGGAACATGCTGTGGATGTAGCTGGCTCCGTAAACGTGAATTTTGGCAGATAACCCAATATTGTTGGCATATACAGATACAACCAGAATGGATCAGTACCAGGATGGACCAGGAAGAGCCTAACATTGTATCAGAAAAGAAACTTGCGGAGAATCAGATAACTGTACTGTAAAGGGAGGATTTGTCTAACAACAATGCTGATGATGTTTTGAAGAACAACTTTCTAGGCATTCTGACATCCTTTCTGATCATCATATACGAAAGGAAAAATTCACAAAATCCTAAACCAAAGAATATTTGTAAGAAAAGGACATTAATCTGATTTATTAGAATGCATTCTCAACACATGCCCCTGGATCTTAAGTTTTAAAGGCATAGTTGGAAGCACAACTCCTAATAGAGGGGGAAAACAGAGCAAGCAGAGAAAGCCCCCTGGACTTTAGAATTTTTAACTAAGTTTAATTAACAACTGTGCTATTAGTGACAGAATTGAGCTTCTTTTAATTTACAGAACTTTAAAATGGATGCCTTCCTCATCATGTCATTGATAAACAGCTTACCTCAAGTCAGTTCTGCTGACATCACCAGCAACTGCCTATTCTTCAATACTTCATAAGCATGCAGCAGCAATTTATTTAATTAGAAGGTTTGAAATTGATTTTGAACACTAAGTAACTCCTGTTAAATCACAGAAATATGTATCATTTTGGTTTGGGTGCGTTTACACTGTTTCTTACCTTTATGGTTCGCATTGCCATGCTGAATAATGAAGGCAAAATGGACTAAGAAAGTAACAGCAAAAAGAAGTTTTATTTTCAGCAAGCACTCAACCTCCAGTCATAACATTAAAACATTTACAGGTGAGAAAGTGAGAAGGATCTTTTTTGTTGTTTCAGAGACAGTGTGCCATCTCTGAAGTGAACTGATCCCACTAGAAGTTTCAGTGGGAGCCAGCAGAGAGGGCCAACACTTTTTGTCTGGTTTCTCCCAGCTGCAGGGCTGCCCCACTCCCCAGACAGTCAGTACAGCATGCTTAGCTGCTGGGTCCAGCTCCTTATGTGAACTGGCTGGCTGACAGGGTGCCCACACCCCTGTATGACCTCAGCAGCCCCAACTTGCAGCTGCATGAGAAATTCAGCTTTACAGACCTCTGCCTAATTTGGCATTCATTTCCAACTGCCAATGAGTTACAGAGCAGATCTCAAAAGGCCACTTCATCACATCTTCTTTCCCACGTGGGCTTTTAAAAGTGCAAAGGGATCTTCAGTACAAATCCATAGCAAGCAAACTGAAATCATGCAGCAGTGCCCAACTGGCTTACAGGTTGCTTTCTCTTAGTGTTTGATCACCAGCCCTCCTCAACGAAGTAGTAGCAGTAGTTAGCAATAAGATGCTAATGCCATCTCTTCCACAAGTAGCATGCTCTCGGTCTTGTCCATCTTGGTATATCTTTTGTATTGTTTAGGAACTGCTTGAGTAAAACTGTTCTTGATACTGAAGATTTTGGTTTAGATGTCAAAAAAATTACTTCACCTGTTGTTTTTAGGAGGCAACAGCTTCACAGGGCCAGTGCTTCTTTCAAGTACATACACACATGCAATTATCTCTGCATCATACATTCCATATGTATTTATACACTCACATACCTACATGTATGCAGGTATGTATATATATAAATATCCTTGTTCTCAGTGGCAGGAACAACAAATCTGCTACCGGACAAAAGGGTTATGTAACTGAATACGCCAGTAATTCTAAAAGAAAAAAATCACTTTGAAAAAAAAAAAGTTGAAAATGCATTGAAAATTAACAGAATGCCTTGAGCCTCCAAGAAATGTTGGAGGTGTCAGACAAATGAAAAGGTAAACCACAATTCCCCACTGCCAGGATGCAGAGAGAAGAAGGCCAAGCACATTGGCAGCATCTGACTCATCATCACATCTGTTGAATCCAAACTCAGGGGCACAGGGAATAATCTATCATAATGGAAGGAGGTTGATTCAGAATATAAGCAAGTTTTTTGGTGGTAGAGTTGCTTTCTGAAAATAAGGTCACTGACTTGTCTTGGGTTGAGCTGGCAAAATGCCAACTGTCCAAGACAGAGTGAAAAGGGAAGAAGGGGGAGAGGGGAAAAAAACCCTCTAAACCAGGTTTATGCTGAAACTAACTATATGTATTTATACAGAAAAGAGAAAATTAAGAGAAAACTACAATATAACACACACTTACACATGTTACGTATAGTATAACAAGAAATAACTTTCCACTCCCCAGTTAATACAAAGCCCATTACTTAGATTCATAAGCACTCTAAAAGACACCCTGCAAGAAAGAGAAGGTATAACAACAAAATATTTCTACTTCCCTGAACTCAAACAAAAGGCAAGTAGTGGCAGCAGCAGGAGCAAGGCCTACTCCAAGACAGGAGCTGCAAGACATTCTCTTCCTAGTTCAGCCATGATGGAACTGACCAAGCCACACCCACACACCAGCTCTTACCCCTTCTGAGATGATGTCATAACATGGCATGGAATACAACCTTACTGGCTAGAAGAAGTCAGCTGTTAGCTAGCCCAGCCCAGCTCAAGTCAGCTGACAATTCCAGGCCTAGTCTGAACTTTAAAGCTTAAATTTTTGGCCTACTTGGCTAAACCCATAACATGACTCCTCACTTGTCACAGGTATGTGGACACAGTGCTAGGGAAAGTATCCAACCAAGACACCAAATGTATTCAGTAAGGTAAAATTCAACGGGCATCACTGTATGGATCCTACCACAAAATATTTTATTTTGCTTTGTCAAAAAACACCCAAAGAAGCTGATTTCTTACTTCAAGGTCAGATATGCATTTAGGTCCCTAACAAATTCTCTCTCTCAGCAGTTTGTATTGTTTACACACACCATTACTGCTATAAACTCTAGGTTTTACTCGTTTGTTTTCTATTGCCCCAGGATTTAACAACTTGCCAGTTTAATGCACTGGCTTTCAGGCTGCAAACAGTACCTCTACTCCATTTGCTGGGAGAGACCATTTTTCTCTAGCTTTGAGTTTTGCATAATTTTATATTTTTGAGCTACTTACTTCTAATGTTTAATATTTTTGTCCATATGTACAATGCCAGAGCTACTATTGATTCAGCTCATTTAATTCTGAATGCCTTGCCCAGGATTTATTCTTGTTGCAAGTATGCTTTCTGTGTCACTTTTCAACCAGGAATAAAGCCTGATTTACTATCATGGCTTCTTCTTTATCCTCAGCTTAATCTTAAATTTAGAGTTTTCCCATTCCATTTCTCATTATTTTATTTTAAATGGTCTCTGTAAGCTATGCTACATGGTAACTTAATATAGGAGACAGAAGTGTTTATGGGGTGCACTAAAGATGAAATAACTTATCAGATCTTCAGAGCAATACAGACCATTTCAGACAAAATAGAGCTTCCTGATTCCTTACTTGATTTTTCCCCCCACATACCTAACACAAATGGTTCTGAAATTCAGTGCAGTTAATTGTAAGAAATAGACATAAAAAGAAAAAAAAAATCATTTTTGGCCCTGAACTATATAAACTACCCACATGCCAGTTTACCAATATTGCTTCAGCTCACACCTCAATAAGCAGAGACAACATTTGTGGCCTTGGTCATTAAAAAGAAAGAGAACTAATACAAATTTAAAGATTGATGGCTCTGTCCTTATTTTAGTCTAACAGCTACTTTTATAAGGCACACAGCCTTTTTCTTAGCAATTTACCACTAACAGGACTAGTCACACACAGAACATTATTCACTTACAGCTTCTCTATCCAGATTGTCTTTTATCCCAGGCAGTTTCAAAATGTTATCATGCTTGCAGTTCAGAAAACAAAAAAGCATATGAGAATGTGAAAAAGAGAAATCAGACTTTGAACAAAAGCAAACATCTCCCACAAAAAACCCTTTCTCTGTTATTTCCACTACTTTTATCCCTTCTCCTTCTTAGAAAGTACCAAGTTATTTACAAGGGAGACCAGAAAAGCTGAACAAAAACTGCTGCTTCAGCATCCACAGTTACATGTGTGTTTTCGGTATTCAGCTGCACCTAGAGAAAAGAAGCTTTATAGACCAAAGAAACACACCACTCACAGGTATTAAAAACAGCAAGTCTACCAAATTTGAAGCAAATAAGCCTCATACCCAATAGATTTGTGCTGTGTATGGAACAATAACTATGCTCTCATAAAACTCTCTGCCTTCTACCTTAGCTCCACACTGCTTCCTCCAACAAGACTAACCTTACCACAGCCAACAAGAATCCCCACAGATGAAGCCACTTACAGCTACAAGTTTCAATTTACTCCACCAGCTGCAGCAAATTGATTTGTGAACTGAGTGGCCTTTTGGAGAATTTCCAAAAAGAGCACAATCAGCACAGAGGAAACCCTGGAGGGAAACAAGCCCTCTTTGGGAAGGCTGGTTCATGTGCTGGACTGTCTGTGAAGCTAAATACATGGGTGGAAAAAATAATGCACACCAACTTAGGATCTGTGTGTTCTTGTGTAAATGATATAACATGTCACACTGCTATGAATTAACTATTCCCCTCTTTCAACATAAAAATTGCCCCAACTGGTTTCATTAATGCATTGAAAATATAACTGTGTATAGGAATTTTGTTGCTAGGTTGTGTTAATAGAACATAATATATCAAAGGGGAGAGTGTCAGGCATTTTTTTCCAAAGCCAGATGACTTACATTAGGTCTGATGAGGAAAAGAGAACTCTTAACAATATATAATTCATAACTGGGTATTCTGACTCCTGGATTCGGTGTGTCATGGTCAGCATCATAGGCATATCAGGATAATTGCATCAAGTTTTCAGCTGCGAAGATTCACAAAGTCAGCCTCCAAGGCTAGAAAATCTTGAAAAGTACTTCTGTCAGGAAGAGGGTTCCCTGTCAGGACACATCACCGCCACTGATCAGATTTGCTCCCACCAAGAAATCCACGGAGAAGCAGCTGCAAAAGGAAGAAATCACTGCCTAGAGAGATCTGGTCAAAAGCTGTTTATCTAAAGCACATGTTCACTCAGACTCCACCTCAATTCAAACTTCAACTACATCTATCCTCCAACAAAAATCTACCCACAATATGTTTGTATTTGGAGAGACATGAGGGAGGAGAGGGAAAGAATGCTCACACAAATCTCAAATCTTGCAAGTTAAATCTTTTATAGATTTAGATTCATCAACTTACAGACAAGTATTAAATGAAGAAATTTATATTTCTTTAGCACTGGTTTTTTTTCTTCTTCTATCCAATGGACTACAAAAGGGCACAGGCCTGTCAAACTTGACTTGCAGCTCTGGGTTTGCTGTGCCACCAGGTCACTGCAAAATGAGCTGAACCATGGCACATGTTATGTCCCTACTCATAAATTCAGGTACTTGAGTCTGGATGTGGCAGTTGCTTGAGTTTGAACTGATCTCATGGGAAATAAGAGTTGGAACAAAGAAATCAATATCAGTGTGAGCAGGAGATCACAGACAAAGAATCTTTGATGCACTTCTCCTTAATTAATGCATTTCTCCAGAATGCAAATAATCAGGTTATGGTTGTATAGGTGAAGCCACAGCAGAATTGTGAATCCGCACAAGGGCTCTGAAATTGTATCCTTTTTTGTCCACAAGGTAAAGCTTTCTAGAAAATCCTAAAAACCAAACAAAACAAAACAAAAAAAAAAAGAGAAGAAAAAAGAAAGAAAAAATAATTAGAAGGCACTTTTTATGGAGGAACCTCTACGGGAGCAAATGCTGTTGTTAAACCAAAAATTGTAATCTGCCAAAAGTACTGCATACTAAAAACTTTTAAGATCTATCTTGTGGAAAAAAGGGATGATACTGCTTACGTTACATCTGTCACTGGTTACACAAGTAACTGGTATTGTAGCTTTTTAAGTCTAGATACATCTTATAACCAGTGAAACCACATGAGAAAACACTTGACTGAAGCATCACATTTTTTGTGCTGGAGGACTCTCTGATGCTCAGTTCATCTGACTGGATTCCCCATAAATTTATACTTCAGTGAATTATACAGTTTACAGGAGCATAATCATGTAGACATAGATCCCTGTAGAGGATTCGATAGTCTGACTTGCTTGAAAACATCTCTGAACTAATCAGTAGGACATTCTCCTTAGGTAGGGGAGTTTGTTGTAGACCTTCCTGATCTTTCACCGATAGATAACAGAGATGTTTAGTCCCCACACAGGTTCTGCTATTATTGTTATTCATTTAGCACTCACATCACAGAATTTCATAACTGAAGGAATAATTTCTGCCCTATCCAGAGAAATTTGTAATATTTGACAAGTCACAGCTCATATTGCGTCATTCTTTTTCAAAACCTGATGTGACAAAGGTAACTGGACTCATGGAAAACCCAAAAATATCTCTTTCCTTCTCATTTTTCTGTTATAGATCTTGTCTTGTTGTGGTAGCTAGGCTCAGATCAGGCTTTAGTTTTTCAGTAGGCTCTGAAAGTGTTATGTAAATTAAAAGGGACACAGGTTGTCACCTGACTTTAAACATCCAAAGAAATATTTCATACCATATGGCATAAACCCAAGTATATAAGGAATGCGAAGGAAGTGTTTGCTCTCTCTTTTCTCATGGCTGCACTCCTGGGAACAAGCCGTGACTCCGTTTCAGAGAGCTGGGCCTTACCGCTGCCTCACCGCTGTTTTATCTTGGGGAATTAAACATTTATTGCTAGCTTTCTCTCTGCTCAGGTGTCTTTCAGGAGGTGGGCTCTTGGAGTGGTTTGTGGGGTCAGAGTTACGGAGTTTGCTGCTTGGTGGGGAGTAGAGAATGGTTGTTATCTTTTACTTCTGTGTGTATGTGTATATTGCTTTTTTCTTTTAATTTCTTCTTTTCTGCATAAATATATAAACTGTCTTGCTTTAAGATTGCATTGTTTGTGGGGCTTTTTAGGTTTTTTTTTCTTTTCTTGTACCCCAGGCAGGAGGGTTGCTGTCAAATAGGTGGATACTTGGCATTCTGTCAAGGTCCAAACCACAATCCTTGTGCAATAAGTGCATTGGCTAAATCACAAAATGAAGCTGGAAACTTAATACATGCACTCTGCTAAAGCAACAAGCCCTGCAAGGTTCTTTCCATGGGTCAGCTCTGTACTTTACCAGAGGGAAGTGGTAGCTGTAATTTTCCCAAATTGTGCCTGTTGGAGTGCCAGAACCAAGTAGAAGTTTGTTTTCAGCAGCTTCACAGGCAACAAACAGATAACATGAGAACTCAGTTTCGTATTTCTGGACACTCTTGGGATGGTAAGAAGGCAACAAAGAAAGAGGGAGGTTGAGAATTTCCTCAACAGAATCTTCTGACATGCTCTAGTGGTTTGGGAGATTAATTGTACTAAAATCAGTAAAAAAGTTGCTAAGGCAGTTTTGAAAGCTAATCCTTATTCAATGGAAAGAAGAAACTTAATTTTTCTAAAATCAATTGTGAAATGCAGTAACTGCCTGCTCAAATATGTATGTATGGCTAGGCTTCATGAACAAAGATTGTGGAAGGGCTCTTGGATGTGCCCTTCAAGCCTGCGCAGTGGATTTTTTAGGTGAGGCACAGTGTGTACGGAACTGGCCCCACCCTTTAACTCCTAATGTTCATCTGCCATGGCCAAGCGAGCTTGGATGGTGACAGTGAAGTCCTCAGGACTAGAACCCACAGGCCCCAGTATTGCCAGGAGGTCTTCCATCCAAGTACTAACCGGGGCTGACCCTGCTGAGCTTCGAGATCTGATGGGATGGGATATCAGGGAGGCATGTAACTGCCCGCCACGCAATTGTAAGTGAGCAGAACCGGCGTGAATGAATACTCTTTGCTTCCAGGTTGCTGCTGTGCACCTTACAAGAGTGAATTCCTGCTATGTGTTACTGCAAATGCCAGTTTTCTGAGTCAAAGGTAGTATTCTACCACAGTTATACCCTTGTCCTATGCATCATTAGTAAGTGCTAGAAGTGCTAGTAAGAAACTGACATATCAGTTTGGTGTCATATGTTAAAAGTTTGTACTGACTTAAATAGGAGACTTTGCTGCTCTTCGAGCTGATTACCACTGGAATAAAAACTTTAAATTCATGCCTAGATTTGGGTTTTTTTCTGATGCAAATTTGACTACTTTCTTGTATTTGACTTTTTTATTTTTAAGCACCTGCCTAAACTTCTATTGAAGTCAAAGTTTCCTCGTTCTGCAAAAAGGGACCTGGAGGTCCAGGTCGTCAGCAAATTGAATGAGTGAGCAGCCAGGAGGCCCAACCGTGTCCTGGGGGGCATCAGAAAAAGCATCATCAGCCGGTCAAGGGAGAGGATTGTCCTGCTCTGCTCTGCAGTGGAGTGGCCTCACCTTGAATATTGAGTATGTTCTTCGCCCAGAGCAGGGCTGGGTGCTCAAACAGGTTCCCTAGGGAAGTGATCTCAGCCCCAAGCCTGCCAGACTTCAAGAAGAGTTTTGAAAATATTTTCGGGCATATGGTGTGACTCTTGGGGATGGTCCTGTGAAGGTCTAAGGACTCAACTTGATGATCCTGATGGCTCCCTTCCAGCTCAGCAGATTCTGTTACAGACTCTCACAGACTTCCACTTGTCTACAACTTCCTTTCCGGTAGTTGTAGAGAGCAATAAGGTCCTCCTGAGCCTTCTTTTCTTATAGTTTTTTAAGCACTTTCGGAATACGCTAAACATTCTGTTCTCCCGCTCCGGGACAAGCGGCAGCCGCGGGGTCTCTCCGCCCGCCGCGCTCTGCCGCGAGGGGTCACCAAAGGAACCGGTATCACAGAGGCGCCACAGAGAAGTAAAGACATCGAGCAGCTCTTTCCCCCACCGCCAAACAAACAAACCAACCAAACAAACAAAAAAAGTCCCACAAACAAAAAAGGAAAGAAATTAGTATGAACCGACCCCTCTGTGCCTGACACGTTTTCGCTCTTTTCTGGCTCTCCGCTAGATGACAGCAGCGAAAGCGGACTGAAACATCCCGCAGTGGACTCGTGGAGAAAACGATTTTATCCTTTCTGCAAAACCCTCAGGGAGTAATTCAGTTAAGAAATTCGCACTATTGGCTGTTTTCCTGGAAGTAACAGAGCCTTTTGTTTTTAGGCTTCCCACCTGCAGGCCTCAATAATTTACAAAACCATGTCTCTGCATTTTGTGCACTTAAAAACAAATGTACTTGGGCTGGAAAAAAGTCAAGTATTGTTGGTTTAATGCAAGTAGCTACTTAATAATGTTAGCGATTAGTCTTGTAAAATACTCCTAAATTCTTACTTTCATAAGTTGAATGGGCCATGTACACTGAAACTGCAGCAAGGCAGGAGATGGAGTTCCTATGTGTATTTACACCAATGTTCAATTTTTATCAGGAATACAACTTTTATGCACATGCATTTAAATGCTGCCACTCTTTTGCTGTCTGCTGCTCACCAGTTTAAAGCAGTAAGCTTTTTTATCACGAATCTTCAAACCAGTTATGGTACAGACTAGACTAGGGCCCAAGTAGTTACAGTACAGACAAGAATCAAACATGGACCACGAGAAGGAAGGAATTAAGTGCACTTGTCTGAAGATTAATCCATCTTTGATATGAGTTAGAGTACTGTAAACCTGCTGCAAGTAAGGCACATTCTAGAATTCAGAGGGAACAGTACAAACCCTCTACCTTGGTCCTATTCCTGGCTTAATCTAGAGTAGGTTTTTTGTGGGACAAGAAGTAGAACTGGTATAACCCAAATTTTCCAGTTTCCATGCATATGTAAGAGTCTCTTGTGAGTAAGGGAAATCCCTGCATAGCTCCTTAGATACCAAATACAGGGGTATAAAGGGTTTGCAGCACCTAGAGTATTTTCCAGAAAGGAAATAATAATTCAAAAATCTTCTCTCCTTGTTGACTCACTTTTTATTTTGTCCTTTTATCTCATGTTTCTGTTATCCTGAATTATTCTGAGGTGTATGAGCTTAATTGTCTGTGTGCCATGCCCTTAACATTTAATTTTGTCCCTTTTATTTAAAAATATCTTTTTTCATAGCCTGGCTATGTAACTTCAATATTTTTAGGTGTATTGTAATTCGAGTTTATAGTTTAGTACTCCACCAATTTCATTCCAGTTTTTGACATGTCAGATAAAAAAAATAATGTCACTCCATCTTTTGGAGTGACAGAGATGCTACTTGCGAAAAGAAGGTCACATAGGGATGGAGAAGCTCTGTCTCAGGTCTCAGGATATTCTTTTAGAATCTCAGTGATCTATTTTTTTTTGTTTTTCTTCTCTGAATAAGTGTAAGAAAATTTTTATGCTTTTAGGATAGCTTTTCACTAAGTGCTGTATCATTGCAGCAAAGCATTCAGTCATTAAGTAATGTGTTAATTTTTGTATTATAATTCTGTTGGATATCTTGAGTAATGATTTATATTGCTTTACTAGACTCTAAAAATAGCTATCATAAAAAGATAGAGGCTGCTTTTTTGGAAAAAACTGTCAACTAGTTGTCTGTACATAATAAATGTAATATACTACACATACTGACTGAAATCACTAGTCCAAAGAAGGCGATAGAAAAAGTGGAATATTTATCATTTTATATTTAAATTATATCTGTAAAGAGATGATCAGACACACTCAGAGTATTTGTCTCTTTTCAGGATCAATTCCTTATGCTGCACAGGAATTTTTAAAAATAGTAATCTCAAAGAAATTGTATTTGCGCCCCCAAAAATGGAATGCAAATGAAACAAGGGAGAGGAATACTTTAATTAAAATATTTATTGGAAAAAAAATCCCATCAACATTATTTGGCTGTACTAAGTAAGTAAAACACTGAGCGTGACTATAGTAATTAAAATGCAAACAACTAGTACCATGAGCGGTATGATTCGGCAATATTTGGAATGCTTTTTTTCTCTCTCTTTCTTTTTTAACAAGGTATCATACCCAGGAGTATAAATATCTCCCATCCAGAACTGCAGATCATTAGGATTTTCCTAGAAGAAAAATCAGAAAATGAACTCAGTTTTTCTCTGTTGCACATAAAGTCATTAGAACATACCCAGAAGTATTCTGGCTACCATCAGATACTGATTAATGAATTTAAGACATCACAGCACATATGCAAGGCACTTTCGCTTAAATGTAGGTTGTGCTACTTGCCAGATCCTGCAAATGTTCCCTGGGGAAAATTAAAACCACATTTTTCAGCCAGGAGCCAAATGCAGGACACCAGCCATTGAAATGTGATCAAAAAACCTAGAAGAAACCATGTTGCCTTCTCAAGAAGACATGTTGTTGTATAAACACAGAGACCTTTCCAAAAAATGGAACAGCAGAAAAAAAGTAATCCTAAAAATGATTTGTGCCAACCCACAGGCAGACAGGATCCTGCGTAGTGTGGATGAGGTTCACAAAATGTATATAATTTGATAACATAATTTTGCTCTGAACAGTTATTAAAGTGGCTATATAGTATTTAAGTGCCACATTATAGTTCCTCCCTATGCATACAGGGGAGATGGGTTGTGTAGTGCTGTGGTTTAAGACTTTCTGTAGTCAGAGGTCATGTTCTACAGAGCTGAAATTCCTGTAGTGTCACCAGATACGTAGATTTCCTTTCCTGATCAAACTCATGCTAGTGTCATGTCTGTTCCAAAAAATACCTCTATATTTACTTCTGGAATCCCATCAAAGGAACCAAGTGGGTTGCAAGGCTGCACAGTGGTTCATGCATGCACTGCATAGCTCACAGCAATTCACTTTGCTCAAACTCAGCACAACAGCGCATTACCTTTATGTGACTGGCCAAGTTAGAGTGCAGCGAGTGCCTGTCATAGTCTTGCACAGTCCAGGAAGGGGTCTTTTTCTTCTCCTCCCAGTCATCATCCACCAGGATATCACTATATAATGGGTTGCTTTTGATTGCGGATTTCAGGGTGATGGGTGTAATGTGTTTCCCCAGGGCTTTGTCTATCACTTCTGGACTAACTCTGTTCAAGTCTAAGCCCGGCAGCTCAGTGACAGTTTTCATTTCTCTCTGTAAGGCACAAGTTAAATCAGAAGCTGGCTTTCATCTTCCTTTACCTACAATGCAGGCCCCCTTCCAGAATTATTTGTATTACAACAGAATAATTTTTAAAATTATACATGCACTAATTTTTCTCATTCTATTAAACATCTATAATGCAGTAAAGGAGTCTAACTGTTCGCTTTGTCCAGATTTTTTTCTTCTGGGGAGTGCAGGTGAGTACACCATTAAGTTCTTTCACAAATGTGAACTGACATAATGCCTGCTGAAAGAAAGCCTCTACTTTAGCAAAAGAGTGCTATGGAGCACTACAGCAGAACATGTAGTTCTGATGAAAGCCATGGGTGTATGATGCAGAACCAGAGCCGTAAGAACAAAGCAGAATGAAGCACATGGGTAATAGATAGCCTTGACTGGAATTACACCTCTGACAGCAGGGGTGTGACTCACAGTTCTGTTCATGCTATTGAATGTTAGGATGTCAAAGAGGCTTTTCATTCAGCTGAGGGAGAGTCCTTATTTTGGGCACTGTCAGAACTCACAGGTAAATAAATATCTGAAACAAAAGTTATTAAATCAGACATTTTAGAACACATTGGTAGCAATGCAGGAGGATGAACAATTCCTGGTGGGATTGCATTTTTTGAGAAATCACAAGCTGTTTCTTAACACTAAGAGATTCTTTAGGGGTCAATGAGACAGTAGTTACCATATTTTTCAATCTGTAATTGCATGGAAGAATGCAATTGTGCTCTCCAATTCAAACTGTTCAACATTTTCATCCACCACAACCTTCTGTCCACAAGACTTTGAATTAACAGGTCACTGATCTCTGATTCCATCATGCATCATCTTCCTGGGAGACGTGCTTTTGGCAGAGCCCTTGCCTTACACTAACACCTCTTACATCACTCAGGACCGCTTCTACAGAACCCACAGAGTGCAAATTTGTCCTTCCTCATTAGCAAACGTTGCTTCCCCATTAACACTTCTGTCCTTATGAACTTTATTTTGAGACAAGGGGAGTCTTGGCCTGACCTAGTGGTAGGTTTGCTGGGCAGTGGAAACTCCCCAGCCCTCTTTCACTCTCAGAAATCACAAGGGTCTGGGCAGCATCTGCCAGAGGACTCATAGAAGATAAGTTGATATAATAAACAACCAATGAGGAAACTGGGTCCTGAGAAATGTTCTTCATGTAAGAATGTCTTTGCCAGAATATTTCTCTTTTATGGAGATCTCCAGCTGTTAAGGTACCACAGGCTGGATGGACTTCAGCTGCAAAAGGGCAAGGTGCATGTTCTGCTTCTTCTTCCACCTTTCTGGGGGAGCCCAGAATATCCAACCTCCTCCTGCACACAGGCTCTGGAGCTGCTGGCATCTCACATCAGTCAGTGCAGATCCATAAGATGACAGCAAACTTCTGGCTTCTTCTGCTTGAGTAATTTTCTTCCCCTTTTGGGGCTGGTGAATCCGCTATCAACAGAAATCAGCCAGTGTGTATCATCACCCACTTTATAACTGCAGCATCTGTGTACATCAAAGACATGTCTGGGGCATCTGGGACAGGCAGGTGTAGAAGGATACCTGAAGACTGGTTTCCTTCAGAAAGCGAAAGTGAAGAAAACAACACACTTTGTCTAAGAAACCCTGTCATCTGAGATTCGTGTCACCAAATCCTACAGAAGTGACTAAGCATGCCTCCCATCAATAATTGTCATTAGTAGGCAGGTGGATCCTCAGTGACCTCCTGTCCCTCTGCTAGTTTATAAAATCCACATGTTGTTCCTTAGGCTTCACATATCCCTCGACAATACTACTCTTTGCATTTCAGTTACAGCTGGTACTGAAGCCTGCTGGACTGTACCGGCCAGATTTCAGCTGAGCTGGTGTTTTTAACTGCCTTTTCTTTCTGACTTTTTTTTTTATTTCTTATTTAAAAATTTTCATTGACCTTAATCATTCTTCCCTCAGGCCTGCTAGATAGTTGAACTTGGAGAACGTTTTGTTGAAGAGCGCAAACTGTGTCACCAGGGGATATTTGGTCTCCTTAGGCTAAAATGTTGTGAAAAGAATGTGACTTGAAAGTAATTTCTAAAGCTGTTTTAAATAAAATTCTCCCAAAATATGAATAGATGGCATGATGCATTTTTCCCCCCTCCACAAAGAGAGTGTTTTTTGCCCCTTCTGTCTGGAGTACCTTTCTTTCCATAGGCATGAGAATAGGAGAATGTGGCAGCTTGGAGCAGAGGTAGAGAGGGAATAGACTGGGAGGAGCAACACAGTTTTACCTTGAGAACTGGACTGGAATTTAGGATAGGATATAGTTTGCAGAAGTTTTAGAGAACAGACATTGAAGTGACAAGCTAATTGAGAAAATACACTTCAGTACAGACTGATGCTTGATTGCAAAACTCTCACAGCAAATATGTCCTAGACACTGGTTAGGGAAAAGAAAGAACAGAGGCCTGAGGCACATACAAAAAAATCACACAGAGAAATATGAGAAGGATTACATTAAACATATAAATATATGGAAGCAGCGAAACATAAGATTAGATAATAAACATATGCTTGCTAGTATTAATTCTTGCAAAAACTCCTTCTTTTTCCCCTTTTAAGATTCAAAACATGTCCCAACCATTGTCACAGATTTCTGTGTTTTGATTCTGATCCATGAAGAAAAAATTCAAAGAAAGTAGGTATCCATGTTCATTACAGAATTCACACAATAAATACTGAATCTAAGAAATTAATGTGAATTAGGGTGGAACAGAACAAATCAGAGGCAATTTATGTTATTATTCACTGAATGAAAGGAAGGAACAGCAAATACTCAAAGAAGCAATAGCTAGGAAGAACACTGAGAAACTATAGATGAAATGTGTTGACAAAATACTTATTTCACAAGATGAAAAATGCTCAACTCTACAAACGCATAACTGTTTTTGATCTACATATAGCTCATGAGCAAGAAAGCAATTATGGTTTGTAACTCATGTTTCCTGGAGAACAGTTTGTCCTTTTTTGACAGTCTCAGAGAGCTGGCATGTACAAAACTAGGATTCTGCAAAAAGCTTACAGATCTACAAAGAGTTAATGTTAGTTCTGTTACTGAATCAACATGTTGTTACAGGGTTTTTTTGCTGACTCTTTCATAATGCAAATTATGCATATAGATGCATTACAATACATATAATTAAAATTATTTTTTAATCTTTATGACTAGGAAACATTTTAATACCATTTTTGTATTGACTTCATCCTTCTGTTCCTGCTGCTGTTGTTGTTAGCACTGAAACAATCTAAGAGCCTAATCACTCTTTCATCAGCCTGTGATATGGGACATCACACTCAAAAACCAGGACTCCAACCATTAAGACTAGGCATTGGTTTCAAGCCCATGTACCCGAAACAAGAGAATAAAGAGATGTTTAAGAACTTAAGGAAATTTACTTCCTGGGATTCAAATTTTTCTTTTCTTCCCTCCCAAAGAGAGTCATTTCCCCTTGTCTGATGGTCAGTCCTGGTCTCCAGCTGACGTTGGGAAAGATGCTCACTGAAAATGAGAAATGCTGCTGCTGAGCAGCTACACCTATATGCTTTAACTAAGAGAGTCTTTAAGAAACCTATGGCCACTAGATACTGCAGGATTGTTTTGTAACAGCTTCCTCCATCCTAGTGAAGGTGAGTAGCATGGTGATTATTAAATTTCATAGTAATTTATTTTATACTATAACCCTCTGTTGTGCAAAAGTCTTGTAACACATCCTGGAGTACTTTCCCAGCACTTGCAAGGGCATTTTTCCGATGTAGACACCTATTTTGAAGGCAGACAAAAGGTCTGATAGACAAAAAGCTGCTAGGATGTAACAAAGAATCCTCATGTAACAACTGCATAGGTATTGCTAGATATTTGGACAATAAAAGAGCTCGTCTCTGTTATAGTCCATAATTACTAGCACTTCAGAGTTTCTTCAACAAATTTGATCTCATAGGGGATGCTATGGAAAAGCAATTGGGTGGCAAGGCATAACTGAGGGTAGATAAGGAGATTTGAAGACAGTAGGGGAGAGAACTTGCATAAGGATTACAGAGAACTTAGAGTGGATCTAGAGGAACACCATGAAGTTGATCAGAGGGCTGGAGCACCTCTCCTGTGAAAACAGGTTGAGAAAGCTGGTGTTGTTCAGCTGGGAGAAGAGAAGGATACAGAGGTTAGTCTCTTCTCCCAGACACTCAGCAATAGGACAATGGGGAACGTGCTCAAGCTCTGCCAGGGGAAATTTAAGTTAGATATCAGAAAAATATTCTTTACAGAGAGAGTAACCAGGCATTGGAATGGCTTGTCCAGAGAGGGGTAGATTCACCATCCGTGGAGGTTTTTAAACTGAGATTGGACGTAGCACTGAGTGTCATGATCTAGTAAATGGACTGGAGTTGGACCAAGGGTTGGTCCTGATGACCGTGGAGGTCTTTTCCAACCCAATCGATTCTATGAGTCTATTCTATGATCCTGTGACAATGTAGCAGCCTTCTAATACCTACAGCAGGGTGATAAGAAAGCTGAGGAGAGACTTTTTATGATAATAGCACAAGGGGAGATGGCTTTAAACTGAAAGAGGGCAGGTTTAGATTAGATATCTAGAAGAAATTGTTCCACCTGAGAATGCTGAGACACTGGCACAGGTTGCTCAGAGAAGTTGTGGATGCCTCATCCCTGGAACTGTTCAAGGCCAGGCTGGATGGGGCTTTAAATCCACCTGCTCTAGTGGAAGATGTCTCTGCCTGTGGTATGGGGGTTGGAACTAGACGGTCTTTAAGGTCCCTTCCAATCCAAACCATTCTATGGTTCTACGATTCTAGGAATGGAAGTCTGCTTATCGAAGGAAATTAAGGGGATCTGAACTGTTTGTCAGAGATAAGGCAGCCTCATGTACTACAAAGCAACCTGGGAAGGCACGTGACAGGGATAGGAGAGATCAGTAGATGGTTGTAAACAATTAAGCCAAAGTGACAGGGATATTTAAAGAAAGTAGGCCTTCATGTGGGCTATTTTAATTGCACACCATTGAGGCTACTTCTATCCTTGTAATGAATTGTTTCCTTAAAAAAAGGTGTTTTATCTGTCATTGGTAATGGAGTCTGCAAGGTTGTGAGTTCATTATATGAAAAATTTGTACAGTCTCAGACCAAAGCTCCTGCCAGCCTTGCAGATGGCTCTGTGGCCAGTTGCAGATGTCAAGGGAAGAATAAGGGAGAAAGTGGAAATACATAATGCATGTATGAACCAAGGGACAAAGAAATTACTCTAACCTAGCACTTCTAGATTAAAAAAAAAATCTCCTGTCCTGGTACACCGAGAAACAAGCAAAGGCAGGACACAGGCATTAATTCAGATATAATATCTGCAGGCCAGAAAAGCATCATGCCAAGAAGTAGCATGCTGCTCAAAACTAAGTGCTCTGTGCTGTTTTCCACAAAGAGGGAAAAAAGGGAAATATAAGCAAGAAAGAGAAGTCTTAGAATTGCAGAAAAATATGAAGTTGACTATAGGGGAGACATTCAACCTGGCTATCAGAAGCAGATATAGGGAATTAATCAACTGGTGTGCTCTGCATTAAAACATATTGTGGGGCAGAGTCAACTGGGACTAGAAATTTTCAAGATGATCAGAATGTGGCCAGTAGCTGTCCATTTGCAAGAGAAAGTTGATGCTTTTTATGCTGCTTTTCACAAGGAAGGGCCAAGATTCCTGGACTGCTTTATGGTTTGGTTTAGTCAAAGTAGACAATGAAAATACATATTAAGCAGGGAAGCTGTTTAGTTTGCCGGATAGCAAAGAGAAAAGTGAGGAGAAGGAGCACCAGCTTTTTGTCATTACATCAAGCTACTTTTTATAATGGAAACAAATTTTAAAACTTATAGGTGGAGAAAGCACATGAGAACTTAAGTGCATTTGAATTTAAGTGATCTCATAATAAAGGTCTGGAAGAGGACAAACACACCACTGAGAAGTCACTTTGAACAGGGATCCCTGAGTAGCACTACTGTCTTAAGAGAAAATGAACTTTTGAAGAGTCAGTTTTGGCTACTCTCAAGGTTTAATGACTTCGGGAATCTTTAGATCATGCATGTATGTTCTGAAATTAATTCTCCCTCCTTTCCCCTCACCCCCTTCTCATCCCCTTTTTTCCATTTCTGAATTAACTAACCCTTGCCCTCATTGCCTCATTGATCTGTCATCTTAAAGCAAAGCATATTTTTCCTGTGCCACTAGTCCTCCACTGTGCCATCAAGTTTATTCTAATGTCTGGAACTCATCAGTATTTTTCCCTTTATTCGATTGTCAGCAAAAGGGAGAAAAGGTGGTGAGCCCTTAAAGGAGACAAAATAAGGCACAGCAGATTTGATATGGGCAGCTTGAATTCACTAATGACTACACTTAGAAGTATAGGTTGTGTCCTAGGTTTAACATTTATAAAACATGCCACATTGCAAACTCCATTTCTGGAGACATGGCGAGTACAGACGTTTCCTTTGAAACTGCCATCCCGAGGCTGGGAACAGAGTTCCAGGAAAACCTTCTCACTGGTGGCAAAGAGCAGAGCACAAGTCAAAAAGCACAGGGCTCCCCACACATTTTCAGTCCTCCCGCAGCTCTGCAGCCCTTGGCTCGGTGACAGTGCGTTCTGTTTGACAACAATGGGGAGAAGGATCCCTGCTGTGGAGTAGGCTCTGTGTGTGGCTGCCTTTCTCCTCCAGAAAAGAGAGGCTTAGGTGGGGGTGGGCGGGAGTGTGGCCAGCATTGCACCATACCGTATTGTTTCGGATCCTTCAGGCTCCGTCCCTCGGGCAAGGCTGTTTGCATGGGAGACTAGGAGTGACTGTGTGTTCCGCCGCCCCAGCTCTGCTTGGGGAGTCGCCAACAAAGATTATATAACAGGATCAGAGATGGCTAGAGGGATTGGAGTAGGCAGAGGGAAGGGTGTCTGGCGTGGAGAAGAAGCTAGGCAAAGTAAAGCGGGTGTCAGGAGCAGGAGGACTTTTCCAAGTGGAGTAGGACTGGAACGGACTCTGATAGAGAGCACAGCAGCTTGTGGGGCTGATGGGGGAAAACGTCTGAGGGGAGAAGCTCAACAGGAAGTGGCTGTGGGAGACTTTAAGCATCTTTCTCATTCCCTACCCCAGGTTCAAGTTTTTTTTTTTTTTGCTCCTACTCCTCATTCCCCTAGGGAATTTGACACCCACCCCAAGCATCCTCAGGATGCAGACCCTTCTCCATCCTCACCCATCCCCCAACCACTTGTGTGTGTCTCCATCTCTTGACAAGAAACAGACCTTGGAGCTTTTGCTCATGCTAGGGGTGGGGAAAGGCGAGGGGCTCCCCGGGCGGCAGGAAAGGAGCACTGTGGAGCAGCAAGTGGGGCCCAAAGGGGTGTGAGCTGATGCAGCTGTACTGCTGCTGATTCAAACATGAACTTCTCCTCTGTCAGCTCCAGGGCCTCTGCTAGGCAGTGCACATTTACATTTTTACCAAGAAACTGCTGCTACCTCTATATAATAATCTGGATTACTGCAGTCAGTGTGTTTCATACTTTCAACAGCTATCTTCCAGTATAACTGTAAAGGTCAATGAGAAGAACAAGCTAAAATAAAAAGGAAGCTATGGTGAACACGTATAATTTTGAAGGAAGAATCTCTAATGCTCTAATGTGCTTTTTCATTGATTTGAGGGATAGGGATATGACTGACTTTTTCTGTCTGTTTTTTTTTCTTGCTTCTTCAAAGGGCACATTTCATGCACCCTTTCAGTACAATTAATTGGTATTTAACTTCAGTAGACTTTTTGAGAAATGCTGTGAAAATGTTACAAAAGAGCAGTAGAAAGCCT
Organism: Pithys albifrons albifrons; assembly: GCF_047495875.1. Lineage (NCBI taxonomy): Eukaryota > Metazoa > Chordata > Aves > Passeriformes > Thamnophilidae > Pithys > Pithys albifrons. The sequence continues at coordinate 47,998,431 of NC_092497.1, forward strand.
AATGTACTGAAGTACAGTTAGTGGATCTGCCTGAAGAGAGTAACGCTTCTCACGAAGCCTGACCCTCACTGAAGTCAATAGGAAAACTTACAGGGATATTATTGATAAAGGGATACAGGAAGCTGCAAACACAATCTCTCACCCTCACATAATTTGTGTCCTGATCCTTAAAACAAGGTAGAAAAATCAGGAAGAATGGCAGCCTCTTTTAGATCTTACCTGTAAATAGACCCTGTTGTGCCATCGCTGCACTCCAGGTAAAGCTGCATCTGGGAATTTTGCCCAGCTGGCTTGTAGAAAGGCAGAGCTTTTCACTAAAGACTTCACCTCCAGTTGCAGGAATTTATCAGGATGGTTGTTGTTTGGCAAAACAGAGAGGTCCATGTTTCTGTGCTGTACAGTAGCAACGACAACAGCCACAGCTTCTGCTTCCTGCCTGTGCATGCTCTTTCTATTATTAATGACGTGAAGAAGGTTACAACAGTTTCCTGAAACTGTATCTGACCCCTGTTTGGTGTCAGGCTCACTTATATCATCTACTAATGATAAAAGATTGTTTAGAAGTGGCAGACCAGACAGCACGTTTCTATAAGTGCCTAGCGTAAGTTTTCAAGTTCAAGGTCTATTTTGAAAGATACATATGTGCTCATTAAAACTAACAGAGTACCAGTGAGTAGATGCATAAGACACTTAAACGTATAACAGAACTTCCTCAAGTGATCTGCCAAAAAAATGTCAAGCCTACAACACATCAAAGTAAACTCCCTACCCCCACCCCCTGGCATTTCCTACCCCCTCCCTTCTTCCCCCCCTCCCCGCCTCCTGAAAATTAGAAGCAGCACCCAGTCCAAAGCACATCTTCCTTTTCTGTGGCCATACCAAGAGACTCCATTGTGCTGTGCAGGTTGGTACCATTTACCACAACAGCTATAGCATGCACTTTTTTAAGTTCAGGAATTTCTTTCACAGTAAAATTCTTCTTGACCCTGAGAAATATTAGATTGATTCAGTTCCTGTTCAAGTGAGTTGAAGAAACTGTTACTGACTTAATGGCGTAGTCTCAGTCCCTTCACTTTCACTATTTTATTTTGAGATTTGTTTTTTTATCATGATTTTATGAGTCTTGGATCCTTTTGACTTTCAGCTAATGAAATTCCCCTTCTCATTATGGCTACAATGTACAACAAGCAAAAGTAGCCTTCTCATTTTTATTTTAACCTTTTCTTCAAACCTTTGGTTTTTTCTAGGATATGTTTCATTTTTGATAACACTGCTGCAGAGAATAAGCTTTTCAAAGTTCACTGCTTGAAATCCAGGAAAACCTGCTTTGGATCAAATTTGTGCTGAGAATTAGGGCATCACAGAACTTTTAGCCTTGTACTTTGGCCAGAGAATCAAATGAATCTATTTTCTGCACAGTAAATTCCAGAAATATAAACAGAAATAAAATTGGAAAATATTTTTAAAATTCTAGAGTAGTACTCTAATACTTCGATATAAATATATAAGTTATCTACTTAAAAGCTCATGATTTTTCCTTACATGTATTTACTGGAGATTATTTTACAGGATATCTGTTTAAAATTATTATTCTGGCACCTTTCAAGTTAGATGCTCAAATAAGTATCTGTAAGTAGCCCCAAAAGAGACAGTAGTGACTGTGTTTCTGAGTGAATGTGCATGCTTCTGGGGAACTGCTTCTACTTTTACAACTATGTCTCCCCAGTCTAATGAAGCCCTCAAACATTAATACACCTTTTCAGTGTACTCTAGGGGATTACCATGAAGCTTCTGTTTTAGACTTACTGTGACATGTAGTTCTCACTTTTTCCCTGTGCAGACACTAATACTTTGTGTTCTAAAACAGGTGGGTATATACAACCATGACTTCTTTAAACACATAGACTTTCCAGCATCTCTCTAAACACAAGATTTTTCTGTGCTACTGTAGCATAGGATGTGGTGTGGACTTGTGTGAATTTACATACCAACACTACTTCATTTTGCTAGACGTGATATAAGAAAGTAAAAAGCATCTCATCAGGTCAGCCCCCTCCACCCCAGGATCTATAACTGTGTTTGAAAGGGCAAGAACCAATGCTGTTAAAGGAGACACTGTATATCTCTCTTCTTTCAGCATTTCAGTCCTCTTTTATTCCCTCAGAAGCCACACAACCTTTTGTGCTCAAGCGTCTCTTCCCAGGCCTTCTATGATCACTTTATAAACTCATTGTCCATAAATTTGTCTAACTGCTTTTCAAATCTTCTCATACTACCTCATCTAGAAGCAAGCTTCAGAACTTCATGACCATGTGCCTGAAGTGCTTCCTTTTATATCTTTTAAACTATTTTTCATATTAGTAATATCAAGGATGTCCTCTTTGCAGTACTGCAGGATTTTAAGGAGAGGTCCTCATGCAGCTTATCCATCTCAGTCTCTTCCTTTCCAGTTTGAAGTATCAACTTTTTTAGTCTCATCTTGTAAGCCACCTAGTCTATTCCCTTGCTCATTTATTTATAATTTTTAATGTGTTACACTGTGATTTCACTACATTGTTCATGAGGATACAGCAGCCATGAATGGAATGCTCAAGTTGTTCTAAAAATGAGGAAAATTACATCTTCTGACAACATACATCAGGTTTTCATGCTTTTCCCCCTGCTATTCTCATAGAGCTAGTAAATTCAGACCACAATAACAAACGATACCATGATTTTTCTCCACCTCTGTGACTGTCAGTTACAAGTTCAATATCTTGTAGAAATAGTTTAGGCTATTTTCCATAGCTATAATAGTTGACATTTACCTACATCAAAGTTTATAAGTCAGCATCTTGCCTAATTGCTCAGTTTTGTGTCTCTTCTCAAGTGAAGCAGCAGTCAGTTAACCAGAAGAGTTTAACGTTACCTGCAGAGCTGGAGAACTATTTTTACTGTCTTTCTCATGCCATGGATGAAAATGTCAAAAAACTAAACCCTGCATCATTCCTTAGATGACCATACTGCTGACTTCTCTCCATCCTGAAAGATGACCATTTTGCTTCCAATCCTTTAACCAGCATTCAAGCAATAGAGATTAGTCCTGTAGTCCTCTGTTAATGCAGTTAATTGAATATCCTCTAATGAACTTTGCCAGAGACTTCTGTGTCCATCAGACACTTTTTGCTCAGGACATAACTGAAGCCATGCTGACTCTCTCTCTAGTCCATGTGTATTCAGGTGCTCAGGGATCTTACTCTTTTTTTTTGGCTATTACAGCACCAGAAAAGGAACTCAAGATTCCCTAATCTGTAGTTCAAAGGATTGCCTGGAGATTCCCTTTTCCACAGGCAGGAATTACACTGCAGTCTGCCAGTCCTCTGTCAGAGCGACTGTTCAAAATGACAGCTCAGGCACCATTCCAAGTCGTTCTGTAATTTCCCAATTATGTTCTTCTAGAATTCTCAGGTGACTGCCACCCTAGATACTTATTTGGTTGTACATTCCTGTGTATTTCCTTCACCTTTATCCAGCTTCTCTGACATCTTTTCTACAAGGAACATGCAAGGTGTGAGAACCCTGCAACATTTCATCGGGAAATGCCAACACAAGTAATTCACTGAACTTCCCTTTCATAGCTTTATTGTTCCGGAGTGTTCCTTTCACGGTTGTGTTATCAGTTGGTCCCACTGTCTTCCTCTGTGTCTTCCTGGTTTTGGTGCATTTCAAGTTCCTTTTCTATTAGCTTCAGCATCTTTCTATGGAGTTATTTAAATTCTGAATGGTTCTAATTTTCTTCTTACAATTGACCCGTTAGGCTCTAGGGTCTCCATTGGTCTTGTCATGCAGGAAAGCTTTCAGTTTTTAGTGTATTTCAGAACAGGCAAATGGTTGCTTCTCTATCACTGAAAATGACAATGAAAACTGAATAACAAAAACCCCAAACAATCCAAATGTGAAGCCACTTCCTCCAGAACACAGCAGCAATTTCCCTTCAGAATAAATTACAACATGATTAAAATTCAGGTATTTCTTTAAGAAAGTTAGCTATTGTAACTTTTGGTCACTGCTAGCCAACCTATATGGGGGAAGAAGTAAGCCCACTGTGCACCAGCCTAGCATAAACCCTGTGTACCATTTAAATCCCACTTAATCCAACAAAGTAGGGTCTAAGTGGAATTTAATTAGCAGAGGAGACTACTCAAACCCTTGTCAGCTAGAGTGAATTTCACCTTTATCTGTCAGCTGAACTTGACTGATTTGAGATTCATTAGTTGAAATTTTACATATTCATCAGGATGGAAGGAAAACTTATTAATGCAGAAGGATTGTTGCTAAAGAAGAAACAACAAATCCAAAAAAGCACTCTGAAATGTCTATGCCTGCATAAGGCTAGGACTTCCCTGCACAAAACTGAAAAGGGCTGCTTACTGCTACTCAAGTCTGTGGAAGGGCTCTGCAGGGCCGGAACATGCCTGCCCTCTTCACAGCATGCTGAGGCTCAGGTCACAGGCAGGGCACATTCTCAGAATGCTCTTATAATTTTCTGATAAAAGGCATATTTTGGGTTGTACTGCTCCTGTGAATGATGATAGAATATATTGAAGAGTAAAATGAACTTGCTTTCAAATTCATGAAGAGAAGGAAGGGGTATATTTTCTATTTAGACACAAAAGTGCTTCAAAATGGTTCACATATACTTAATTGGTTTGTACTACTGTTGCCAAAGGAATCAGAAACACAACTGTCAGCATTACGACATCCTGATTCCACTGATTACATTTAAAAAGAATGTAATTTATTCAGCAACTTTACATCCCCGAGTCCCAACTAAAAGTATTTTCTTTTTATGATACTGTTATAAAGTTGATGGGAGGATAATTTTAGCAGAAGTCACTCATCTGTTTTTGACAGATACAGGTAGTGTTAAAATGTACTTTTAAATTTTTTAGGATTAAGACAACAATTCTTGGTGGTGGAATATTCAAAACAAGCAGAGCATAAACATTCAGAACTGTGAGTATGATATCACTGTCTGACAAAAAAATTGTCCTCTGGCCCCTGGTCTGCAGACATCTTTTCTTTTGCTTGAGTCATGATTCAAGTGAATACAGGAGTATTAGCAAGATTGGTATTAAATATGAAAATAAAATCAAATAATGATTGTTTCTTTGGCCTACCAACTACAATAATTTTATTAGACTTTCAAATGTGTGTCTGTGGCATTGAGGAGTGACGCCTAAGAGCAACTGAATTTTCTGTGCATTGAAACTTTTTAATTACACAAAATACAGTATCACATTTCATGATGTCACAGTTATTCTCCTTTGCTTCTTTAATTTTTAAAACTAGAAGATACTTTATTTAAAATAATACGTTATTACCTCATTAAAGTTGCAGTTTTTGAATGCAAAGCAGTAAGATGCCAAACCAAAGTTTGATAGTACAGCTATTTGAAATCACGTATGTTATTTTCAACAGGAGTTTAGACTGCATCTAAATATTCTGCCTGGATAGAATCACAGTTCTGACCAGGGCCTTAGTTATTTAATTGTGTGGATATCTACGTCACGTCTATGAAGTTGGATCTTTGCAGAGAATTAAAAGTAACAATCATTCAAATAAAGATATATTCCCTTTTTGCTTTGGGCAGAAATTATGCTGCCTTTCTGCCTTATTTCTCTATCTGTCTTTCCTTCAAGTTTTGCCCTCCTAGGTATTTTCAGACCATACCTAAAGGCTTGCATCACAAAATGGTGACAGAAGACCTACCCCTCCCCTCTTGGCCAAGTTCAGGAGTTATAGAACTCACTTGCCTCTCCACTGAATACTACTATGTATAAACAACTTTCCATACATCAAGGCTCACAGAGTGGCATGTCTGTCTGCATCTGCAGAGTGGTGCCTAAGTCAAGACACTGGACACATTTGGGCTGCACCTCTACCTGCTGCAATACAGGTTCATCTACCAGACAGGGATACCCAAAAGAGAAAAAATACAAATAACAAAAGGAGCTTTACTTTTTATTGAAAATTTTAAAATCATGTGAATCATGTACAGTATTTTCTCATAAGGAAAATCTTAGCTGTTTTATAATGTTTCACAAAACTGTAAAACATTTAATTTTTATAAAGACTTTTTCATTAAACAAAGATAAAACTAAAGCAGTATTACAATGCTATCTTCTAAATCATCAACAGAGAACCGAGAATGTTTAACAGATTTATTTCTACAAGTAGCAGGTGAAAGGACTTTTCCATTTGTAAATCTCCAAGAGGACACACAAAGGTATAGAGGAGCATGGGTTTTTTGTTTCAAAACATTTAAAATCAAGTGACATGTTAAAACAGTACAGACGTGGACTCATAGGATGGTACAAATTCTAGGACTGCATTTCCCTACACTACTTCAAACAGTGCAACAGTGATTCAGTGTAAATCTCTACAGTGTTTAATTGATACAATACTTGTGTTCAAGTACGTGTCCATGAGAATGATCAAAATCTCTACTTAAGCTATTTTAATTTTCTTGTTTATAATATAAGTTACAGTAGAATATCCCCTTCAGTATGTTTCTAAGTCAAAGGAACTAATTCACAATACATTCTGTAATAACCTGTTCAGTAATGTTAGCTTACTCACCTTAACATCTGTTGCAAAATACAAAGATCATTCTGACTCCAAATGCCAAAAATATAATAAAATTAAAAAAAGGCTTTGTTTCCATACACAACAAAACTATTCAGCTAAATTAAAATAAATTCACTATAATATGACTTTTTTTTTTGCAACAGAGATGACCCTACTGAAAATAAACATTTAAAATACACGTTACTATTTTTTTAAAAAAATCTGATATATGTATCCAAAAGTTCATATAAAAATTAATTATGAAAATTTCAGAGGATAAAACATGTTGGCTGTCTAACCAAAACCATTAAGGATGTCTGGCAGGCAAAAATAAATTAATTTGATTAAATTATAGGTCATCTGGTAATATTTGGTCTGAAGAAGCATGTGTGTATGTGTGTGTGTGTATGTGTGTTTATAAATAATAATATTTCAAAGAGCCAGCCAACCTGACTGAGGTCAACTCTTTTGTTGCATTTTTTGCGCATAAAAGTCCCTGCATGTCTCACAGCATCGTTGATACCACCTCATGTCTTGACAGAGGTTCTTCTCTCTAATCACTCTGCAGTACACAGGCCACTGGTCTCCCAGGCACTTGAATGTCAAAGCAGCTGTGAAACAACAACAACAACAACATGAAAGATACCTTAGTGTTGCATTTGTTAGTGAAGAATCAGGTAGCAAAGGAGACAAGGACACAAGAAATGTTTCTGGGGAAAAGAAAGTGTAATAGGTGCATTGAGTATCTATTCAACAAAAGAAACAACACTGTCACCCCTTGACCTGTTGTCAATATGTTCAACATCAAAACTTTTTAAGGCCAGCCTAATTTATAAATTGGCTTAAGTTGCATTGATATTAATTATTTTAATATTATGCAGCTGTCTCCCATCTTTCTGAGTGAAGCCAATCTTTCTATCTTGTTTGACTTATGGAAGCCTCTCACAGAAAGACCGTAGTACCAAAACTGCACATTTAGTTATTCAAGATGTAATGAATGCACACACGGAATTAAATTAGAAAACCACAGAAAACTGGGCACAAGAACAAGACATCATCCAAAAACCATCATAAACACTGAATTGAAAAAGGAAGTCAATCTCAGATTTGAGTTACTCTCTTATTTTAATAGAAGAGAAACCAAGAGCATACTTGTAAAAGAGCTGGTGGCACCATCCCCATCAGCTTTCACTAGCCCTACCTTCAAAACCAAAGGGTCTGTATTGCGTAATGTGAATGGAACTGGAGGACAAAAAATATCAATATGTTGAAGAGAAGCATTGCATTATGTATTTTTGAGGTGTTAATGTTTCTGTTGGCTTGGGTTCTGACTCCATGCTGGATGACACTGACCTGTAGATTACTAATATCAGTGCTACATAATCCATTCCAAGAGGGCAACATAGCCTGATCTTTTTTTATGTACTTCACATCAAGTCAAATTTTAATGAATCTGGCACTGTATTTTTTTCTGAGAAACTTCCTGATTCACTTTACTCCCTGACACAAAGCTGCTTATAGTTCCTGAGAGGGAAAGCCTTGGTGATGGAGTTATGGTCTCTTGCATTTTAGAGATCAGCTGAACAAAGAAAGAAAAAGTACAAAGATAAACCTTACAACTGTGAAATAGCAGAGGAGAGGGCCATAAGCAACAGCTGCCAGCATATCCAGCAAACTGAAACAATGTCTACTGCACAGAAATATTTAAAGGCTAAAATCTTTTAAGAGAAATACCCCTCACTGACTTAAGGGAGGTATTTCATACAGTCTGAAGTGCTGGACTTGTTTTTCATGCAAAAGAAATCTAGTAGACAGGAAGGTTTATCTTAGCAAGAGCTCTGAAAAATAAGCCGAAAAAGGGCATGCTGTCTTACAGTAAGCCTTAGAATATTCCCTAGTCATGGTCAAAATGCAGATGAATGATTGGGGAAACTAATGCTAATCATCATCAACAATGCACTAGGAAATAACAATCAACCAAATTAACAGTTCTGCAGATAGATTATAATATATTTTCTTTAAGAACAACAGAGACCTGAGTTCCTCCAAGAAGAGAAAATCTCTTCATGTTAGTAATTTTCCTTCACACATCCTAATACATCAGGCATAGACTGTAGACATTTGAACTAAAGACAAGTGGAAAGAGCTCTCTGCTTTTAAGGAACAAATAAGGGCCTCCTGGATCTCACAGATATCAAGAGCACAGAGTTTGCAGAGTTTTTAAAGAGAAAATAAGGTTGTTGGGTTTTTTTACTTTAAAAATGTTTGATAAAATTGAATGAACAATTATATATAAAAACATATATGTTTATAGTGTCTCTAAAATAAATATATTTTCACATAGGATATTTTGTGCCTGTAGTATCAAGCAGTTCCATAATATATTCCTTGGATGACAAAAACCCTTCACCATTCTGAGGTACAGTTTCGGTTTTACACACTGTAAAACCGATTAAGGGAAATGAGTCTCTGCATAGAAATTACATCTCCTGAGTATCTCCTGAGTCCTAGCCTTCCTAGCCTTCTGGTTTTAAGCTGAGAGCATCATTAATGTATGGAGAGAAAGAACTGAAAAGAGATTTCTATCACGCATGTGACACTTTGACTGCTTACCTAACCTAGGTGATGTTATTGTGTTAACATTAATTTTCTCATTGCAGGGGTGGAAATGACAGGGTCTGTAGGCTGCAGGCTTTTCTGAAGAGAAGCATTCATTGCCATGCCTTCCTGTGATCTTGTGCATGCACTGGATGACTCGGGACTGCATCCCTTTGCCACAGGTAACAGAGCACTGGAAGACAAAGAAGACATATTCACTGGAGAGGGTTTTTTTGCCTGTAACCACGAAGATGAAATGCCAGTCCAAGTGAAGTCACTGCCTGCTCCTTCAGATGTGAGTATTCCAAGATTTCTGAGTTCTATGCAGCTAGCCAAATGAAAACCAATTTAAAAGGCACAAATAAATTTGCAGCATAAATTGAAGGACTGATTTCAGCATCCTATTGATGTCAATGTCCATTGTGTACAGACTGTGATGAAACTGAAACATAGCAATGTGTCTAAAGGAAGCAGATGCTACTCTCTTATATCTGTATCCTAGTTTACTCTTATTAGAGGTGAAAGTAATGAAAAAAAAACTGTTCAGACACACAGAGGTTTTTTTAAGTAAGCCATTAATTACCAGTGCAGAAGTGCTCTTTCCACTGAGCAGAGGGTATGCCTCCTGTCTTTGCATCACATCTGCATGCTTTCACACATGTCCCACAAATCAAACACACATTGTGATACATGATGTTTGGCTTTTAATCAACTGTCCCGTCTTGTTGCCACAGAGAATGAGGTAATAAAATAAAAAAGCTGAGCATTGTAACACCTGGAATTTTCTACTATCACAGCAATAGAATGAAAACTTAGGCAGTGCTGTACAGATACTTACAAAACATACAAAATGCAGATACTTACAAAACTTACAAAAAAATGACATGTTGTCCTCCTCACTGACTTACTGTGAACAAAATTTCATAGGATGTGAATTACTTTTGTGCCCATTGACACACATTCTATTGGTTTAAATATAAATCTGATAAAAAATTATATATTGGAATTTTCTTCTACCTGCTAATAATTTTGACCCAAGTACCCACAAATTTCAGTAGGTTTTCGAGAAATGTACTGTAGAGAACATCTTCAAATACTAATTAATTTCTTGCAATGAATGATATGAGCTCTGGCTGAAAATTTTTGTTTCTTAATCCTGAAAGTATTTTTATTCAAAAATTTTTAATTATGTAAATATCTTCCTTGGGAGACTTCAAGAAGCAGTTGGACAAAAATTGAAATGGGAGAGAAAGACAAGGAGAGCATCCTATAACAAAAGACATTTCATAACAATCCTATCTCCAGATGGGGATGAAGAAGTAGAGTTTTCTGCAAAAAAAAAGAAAAAATTTTGAATGTAGGAAACAATAAAAGAGTTTTTACCCTTCAGTTTTCTTATCTATACACTTTTGATTGATGTTTTAAGCACTGTTACTAGGATAAAAGATTTACATGTGCTAGAGAGGAAAAAGAAGGCTTGCACCCAAACATGTATATCAAGAGGAGTGAGATTCTTATCTTTTGAACTTAGGAGGTTCCAAGAGAGGTACAAGAGACTAGGATATACACTTGAAGGCTCTTTTCACAAGGGACAGAACAAGGTCCAAAGTACACTTCCACTTTTAACCACATGAAATCAAACACTGACATTGTACAAAGCCAGCAAGTGGACTTGATTTTGCTTCTGTTCTCAGTGATGTATATCATGAGTAACTTCACAAAGTGAATAAAGAACTATGTATTGATAAGTTAATCAGATATGGCCTGCATGAGCCAGCACATGTGAAGATAGTAAATTATAAATACATAGTTGCCTATTCAATATCAACTACAGTTTAACATATGAAGAAATATGCTGTCTACAGGAAGAAAATCAGTTAGTACTGAAGTATTTTCAGAGTAGAAGTTTGTCATCAACTTTGAATTGTGCACACTGCTTTAAAATTAAAAAAGCCTCTCAACAGAATTCCTTTTCCTGAATTCTCTGCCTTTTTGCTGTACATCCAGAAACAACCTGACTTCCTATAATGGCCCACATTATGCATATAGTCAATGTGTATAATCACACATATATCTACACAAATTTTATCACCAACAGAACCCAGAACATTGATCTTAATGTTGCCAAAATTCCAGCCACTTCTTGAATTCCTCTCAGCATAATTTCAGATATATTTATTTTTGGACTATTTCAATGAAATTTAAATTGAGACAAAGGAATAACAAAATTAAAAAAAAAAGTTAAACCCAAAAATACAACAGAAAAAGAAAAAATGTAAGAGTGAAGAAAAGATGATATGATATGACTAAGTTAATAAGCCGGGTCCTGCACTTTGGCCACAACAACCCCATGCAGTGCTACAGGCTGGGCACAGAGTGGCTGGAAAGCAGCCAGACGAAAAGGGACCTTGGGGTACTAACTGACAGGAAGCTCCACATGAGCCAACAGTGTGCCCAGGTGGCCAAGAAGACCAATGGGATTCCATCCTGTATCAAAAATAGTGTGGCCAGCCCCCTGTACTCTGCATTGGTGAGGCCACACCTTGAGTATTGTGTTCAGTTCTGGGCCCCTCAGTTCAGGAAAGATATTGAGGTGCTGGAGCAGGTCCAGAGAAGAGCAACAAGGCTGGTGAAGGGACTGGAGCGTAGGTCCTATGGGGAGAGGCTGAGAGAGCTGGGGTTGTTTAGCCTGGAGAAGAGGAGGCTCAGAGGTGACCTCATCACTGTCTAGAACTACCTGAAGGTAAGTTCTAGCCAGGTGGGGGCTGGTCTCTTCTCCCAGGCACTCAACAATAGGACAAGGGGGCACGGGCTTGAACTCTGCCAGGGGAAATTTAAGTTGGAGATCAGAAAAAAATTCTTTCCAGAGAGAGTAATCAGGCAATGGAATGGGCTGCCCAGAGAGGTGGTGGATTCCCCATCCCTAGAGATTTTTAAACGCAGACTGGACATGGCACTGAGTGCCATGATCTACTAAATGAACTGGATATGGACCAAGGGTTGGACTCGATGATCTCGGAGGTCTTTTCCAACCCACTTGATTCTATGATTCTATGATTCTATAAGATGGCTAATAAGATGAAGATGAACTTTAAATATTATGATGGTGATCTTAATTTAGAGTAATACTGCACACAGTATTATATTTTTTTCCCTTCAGTAAAACATATGTTTATTAAACAAAGAGAGTATGTGTGTGCTTGTGGTAGATATGTATCTTCTTTTATTAGCTAGAGAGAAGGAGGACACAGGCAAGTGGTCCTGGTGACAGTGATTTATATGTCCTTAACCTTTGGTTATTCTAGAATGAGTAGGTGCAACCTAGCCATCTGGAATTCTGGAGGGAAGAATGGGATTTGAAAACACTGGACTTCTGCTATCGAAACAGGCTCCAGTGGTTTATCTGCTAATTAATAATGTGTAACAATTCATGTATGCATGTGCCTTAGTGGAGGGCACTCTGGCAGCAGTCACATCTTCTCTAAATCAAATGAGCTCCGGCTTGAAAGCTTCTTGTGACTGCAACTGACACAATATGCAAAAACTAGACAGATCTCCCTCTCAGGTCATCAGTGTTTAGGTCCTAAGTTTCTACGCAGACTCTGGCAAGATTTTGGCATTAAAACCCTAATTGAAAAATTAGGATTTTTTTAAGAACTGAGCCTCCACTGACCTTTGTAAGATATTTCAAAGAGTGTTACGAACTGTTACAATGGAGTTTTTTATCCAAGAATGTATAGATCTTGCAAACAATTTTAGTCTGGGTTGACCTACTCATTTACATCACAGCTTTAGACAAAGAGACTGACATCAAAGGCTGCTTATATGTTATATCTCAGTTCACATAGGAAACATGTGGCAAAGCAGGAAATAAAGAAATTTGTCTTTTTTTCTACCTTCTTTTCTCTCCACAGAAATCTACTAAATTTTAAGTGTATTCATTCTTATTTTTTAAAACTCGGAACTTATTTACTAAGTCTTGCAAGATGCTTGGGGAAACCAGTGATTGACAATTCAAAACTTTCAAAACCAACTATATCAGTTTACAAGTAAAGTGAGATTTTTCTAAACCATTAGTGTTTTAAAATCAGTGATGGATCTGGTAGGGAAGCTGTGCTCTTCCATGTCCATGCATCATCACCATGCATCATCATCATCAGTCTGACATCAAAATTAGAATTCTACTGACCAGAAGCCAGAAAAAAAAATCTTTTTGCTGTATCTATATTACTCCATATCTATATTCTTTTATATTTTAAATAATTTGAATAGTATGAAATAGGGAAATCATACATCATACATTTAGCAGTGAACTTGCTAGCTACACAGACGGAGATTTCTGTCTCCATGAAGTGGTCTTAAACCAAATTTGTCCTGCAAACATATCAGCCAACTGCTGTTAAAACTGAGAGCAGCCACTGAATATTGGAGGATAAAATGTGTTTGCAACATTTTTCTTCTTCACCCTGCAAAGGTATTGATTTGATCTGACTTCAGTGGGAGACACCTCAGCTTCTACAAACCAGCTGGATGCACTTCAGAGCAGAAGCTCTGACCTAATTTTGATACTCATTTGACTGTGCTGAAGGAGACTCCTGCAAAACTGCCTCTCAAGCTTGCCTCACCTTTGAATTTCTCTCAGTGAAAATATTCAACCTGAGGTAAATACCACTCAGTGGATGTGCAGCTGTCACTTTTTAGGTAGTGTTTGTCACATGTATCTAAAACTGTATAGCATCTGCATATTTCTGGGATTTACATGTTTAATTGTAACAAACCTTTCAATTTACAAGAAATATAAAATATTTTCAGTTTTACGTATTAAACAATTAATTTAATCACAAAAAAAAGTATCTGTCAAAATTGCTTGTAATTTTATGTTTATGTATATTAACATAAAGCTTACATATATAAAATCTACAGAAAATGCCCACTTCAAACCACTATGTAGTATTTTCATTAATTTAGCAGCTTTTAGATTAATTTCAACCCACAGCCTTTATTATTAGTGAATGAAGAATACATTTCTAATGTTCTTTTTTCCACCCCGTCTACCTTGCAAATGTCAGTCTTACACATGGGACGCTTTCTTTTTGTGCAGGTTAATTTCGTTTTAGTTCTGACTATTCAGATGACCTATACTTTAAGGCCATGTAGCTGATTAGCAAAAATTCCCACAGGACAACTGTATTTGTAGGTTTAGACTAAATGTTCTAATGCAGAGCCAGAGGTTTTTTTATGTGGCTGTTAATCTGTGCATTTTGGACACAGTCCTAAAAGTACTGTAAAACCATTCAAGCAGCAAGACATGTAAAACATTCCTGTTAAAGATTACCAAAAAATGCTGGGTAAAGATTGTTAACAGCTATTTATTTTTTAAAAAATATTTTTCTTTCGAAAAAGAATCTACCCAACCTGTATTAATTTTGTCCTACTTTTGAACTTCTTTTAGACATAATTTCAAGGACAGAAACCTAGGCATTAAATATAACAATCCTTTCACTTGGCATGCACAGTCATTACCCAAGATTCCTTCTTTCTGTTCCCTGCCAAAATTATATATTCTGGAGAGAATACATATTCCCAAGGCCAACAGCTGAGGAAGTTGCTGTAATGCATTAGCTGCTTCCAGCTGGCCTTCTTAAGAACTAGGAATTCCTAAATTAAGGGAAAATTTGCACTGGCAGACAGTAATGGTCAAAATGCATCTTTTTGCCAAGACAACAAGCAGTCACTACAGAGACTGATACAATCCACAATAAAAAAGCCAATCTGTGACAGTATTAACAGTTCAATAAAAGGGTTTCACAAGTCTAAGTAGCATTCAAAGCAGAGACTGACATGCTCATAAGGAAACTCAGCGATGAATTTTACTGGAAATTATTAGCAGAGCATTCCTAATCCTTTATGTATAGGTTCATCAGTTCCAGCATTTAAGCAGTTTCAACCTTTTCATAAAGTGAGTGTGAAACAAGAATAGCAAGCAATCACATTTTAGCAGCAGGATTCATATTTGCTGACATGCTTGCAAAATCATTTTGTATTTTAACTTTTATGAAGTTTGGTTTTGAAGGTGGGTCATTGATAAAGTGGTGCGTTTGTTTGCCACAAAGGCTTTTTGGTAAGTTTGGCAATATTCTCGAAGTTTACCTAAGTAAAACAAATAATCTGCAGTTTACCTTTTTTTCTTTCTTTCTCTCTCTCTCTCTTTTTTTTTTTTTTTAATAAAGGCATTTGTTAATAGTGTAACTAATACAAAAAGAGGGACTGATAGATCCAGGCATAAGATGGAGTCTGAGTTCTCCCATGCATCATTTCCAGGAAAGTCTTTCTGCCCTCTCTCATTTCTGACACACCCAACACCTCGGAATGCCAAATTTAAAATTCAGTTTAGCTGAAAAAATTCTGTTGTTGTTCTCTTCTCAGTTTAACAAGTTTAAGTTGTCTCTATTTATTTTATTTTTAATTTTTTTTTCTGTCTTCTGCTCTCCACCCTGTCCATTTTTTTCTGTCTACCTTTTCTTTCTGGAGTAAGAATTTGTACTGTATGACTGTTCAAAAGACATAAGACTTTAAATTAAGACAGAGTTCCAGCTCCTCCTCTCCTCTCCTCTCCTCTCCTCTCCTCTCCTCTCCTCTCCTCTCCTCTCCTCTCCTCTCCTCTCCTCTCCTCTCCTCTCCTCTCCTCTCCTCTCCTCTCCTCTCCTCTCCTCTCCTCTCCTCTCCTCTCCTCTCCTCTCCTCTCCTCTCCTCTCCTCTCCTCTCCTCTCCTCTCCTCTCCTCTCCTCTCCTCTCCTCTCCTCTCCTCTCCTCTCCTCTCCTCTCCTCTCCTCTCCTCTCCTCTCCTCTCCTCTCCTCTCCTCTCCTCTCCTCTCCTCTCCTCTCCTCTCCTCTCCTCTCCTCTCCTCTCCTCTCCTCTCCTCTCCTCTCCTCTCCTCTCCTCTCCTCTCCTCTCCTCTCCTCTCCTCTCCTCTCCTCTCCTCTCCTCTCCCCTCCCCTCCCCTCCCCTCCCCTCCCCTCCCCTCCCCTCCCCTCCCCTCCCCTCCCGTCCCCTCCCGTCTCCTCCCCTCCCCTCCCCTCTCCTCCCCTTCCCTCCCCTCCCCTGTATATCCCTGCTTAAATGTAAATGTGATATAATGTCTATATTGACTAATTAGTAGATCTATAGAGCAACCATAAAATTATTTCCATGCTTCTCAGTGATGCAAAGCCTTAGCTTTTTTTTTCCCACTTCTGTAAATTTTATTCCTCCATCACAGTTTCGTAAGGCAGAACAGATACAAAGCTGAAATGTAATAATCATCTTTGTTATATTCTGAGACGATGCAAGTGAAAGCAAACTGCAAGAGCACCATTTCTTTAGCATCTTTATCCTCCAGCCAAGGAAAAAGCAGCTTCAGTCAAAAGCATTTTCACAAAACTAGGGCTTGTTTTCACTGTCTTCATGGATATTTCATCAATTCTAAGGATAATAAAGGTTTGCCTAAGATTGTACATTACTTTTAAAGTATGTTAGCAAAGACACTGGAAGGGAAATATTATATATTTGTTAGAGACCTGATAAAACTGGTTGTTATGATGCAACCTGTAACTTTGTCAGAGGGTTCACACTTAGTGGATTAGACCCAATATTATACTGGCAACACTTTGTAAAACATCCTTTACATCACATACTGTATTGTTATAAGGAATAGGCTAAAAGCAATGACTGCTGAGGAAGATTGGAAACACACCCAAGTGACCTTGCAGCTAGCAATAAAGCCTGAAAAACCTGTGTGAACAGCAGGCCAATGATCGTTTAACATGGAGCGAGTTTAATGGCACCTGCATCTCTATGCAGCTCTGCCTGGGTGCTGCTTCAGGGTTGCTCCATTAGCAAGGAAATGAAAATAAAATTACTTTGTGTGTTTTAGCCATGGATTTGTGGTTGTCCCAGGTACCTGCCTGACTCACACATAGTGCTTAGTGATGAACTAGACTTAAATATTTCGCACTTTCATATCTGAGATACCATTCCATGGTATTTTGGCAAAAGATGACTTTTCATTTATTATAACTACCACACATGCAAACAAGAATCTAGAAGCAGTTAGACTTGATGACGTAATTGCCTTCATCTTTCTGATGAAATTAGTTGGACTATGCTATTTGGGTTTGATGAAAATGAACTCTTCAAAATAATGTGAAATATTAGCCTTTGAGTGTATAATTATATTAGCAATATATCACAATGCAGGCCTACTGCCCCATGTAAAATGGTGCAGGGAAAAGCACAGCTCATTAGCATAAAAAAGTAATTAAAGGATTGTGGCATTTCTAATAAGAAGAACAGTTCACAGAGCCCATTAAGGACATAAAGAAAATTTCAATGGAGGGAAAAAAAAAGCCTCCAAGAAAACCCTTTCTCTTCAAAATTCTTATTTTGTCTATTTTATTTTCAGAAATCAAAGAAACTCATGTCAAAAATCTGTTTTGTCTGATATAGTCTTAAGTATTTGCCTTTAAATACCACACTATAAATTTTTCCAGTAGACTGAAAAAATGGAAGAGCTCATCTCTGTCAGTGACTTCACTTCCAGTCACTGTATCTACCAAATTTTAAATGATGAAGATCACAAATGATAGCGGGTAAATGAATCTGAATGATATTTTATAAACTCAAAAGAAAAAAGGCATAAAACTCTGAGTTTATGAGGAAACTGAACTTAAATGTCCTTTACTTAGCTTGAGATGCAAGGACCGTCCCCAGAGCCAAAATAGGCCTGGATCCTCCTTCCAGGTTCCTCATTATCCTCATATGGATCTCCTCCAGCCTCATGGCCTTGTCCATGCCTAAGTGATGGAACAGGTTAATGGCCATTTTTCCTTTCGATTATGGGAGTTTGGTTCGACTTCTTGTCCCAGTCTTTCAGCTCAGGTGGCTGGGAACCACAGAACAACTGGTCTTACTATTAAAGTCTGAGGCAAAGAAGGTATTAAGTTCTTCAGCTTTTGCCTCATCCTTTGTCACTATGTTTCCCACTGCATCTAATAAAGGATGGAGGCTCACCTTAGCCCTTGTTTTTTGTTGGTATTTATAGAAGCATTTATAATTGCCTTTTATGACAGTAGGCAGATTAAGTTCTAGTAAAGCTTTGGCCCTTCTAATTTTAAATATATATAACCTCAAAACATCCTTGTAGTGGTCCTGAGTTGCCTGGTCCTTCTTCCAGTGGTCATAAACTCTTTTTTTCCCCCCAAAGCTCCAGCGAAAGCTCTCTATTGAGCCAGGCCTGTCAGCTCATCTTTCATTACTATGGGGATAGCCTGATTCTTCACCTTTAGGATTTCCTCCTCAACAAATGTCTAGCTTTCCTGGACTCCTTTGCCATTCAGGACTACCTACCGTGGGACTCAGTCAACCAGTCTTCTAAACAGGCCAAAGTCTGCCGTCTGAAGTCCAAGGCGGCCATTCTGTTGTACCCTCTCCTTAGAGCTTTGAAAACCAAAAACTCTATTGCTTCATGGTTGTTGTGCTCAAAACAGCCTCTGATACAATTATTTAAAAAGAAATTTTCAAGATTCAGTTGTTTGTTATATATTTTAAGTATTTTCGTTTTGTCACAAGTTATAAGCTATTAGAAAACTGTAAAAAGTAAGAACTACACAAATTAAAACAAAATAAAAAAAACCATAAATACTTTTAAGACTTACACAATTTATTGAGAATAATCTTTTCAGACCAAGTTTGATTAAGCAAGAATTAAGTATCAGAACAATGACAATGAAGGGATGCTCAGATACTACTCTTCCTCATTCAGAAGGGTGTTCTGGGATATGCATCCTGCTATAAAGTTGTGCATTGTAATAGTTGTGAAATGGATGTTAAGATTTCACTGGTAAAGCAC
Source organism: Pithys albifrons albifrons (assembly GCF_047495875.1). Taxonomy (NCBI): domain Eukaryota; kingdom Metazoa; phylum Chordata; class Aves; order Passeriformes; family Thamnophilidae; genus Pithys; species Pithys albifrons. The sequence continues at coordinate 48,017,525 of NC_092497.1, forward strand.
CATTTATCTACCTATTGAATTACTTATCAGCCTTATAGAAAACTCATCATTCAAAGATCCCACCACCCTCAGTAAAAATTAGCAGGCATTTCTGGGAAGCCGTAGACCAGATACAGGCTATTACTTCTCTTCAGCAATTTCCAAGAATAGCATATTTTATTTATATCTATGTTTATATGCATGTATGTGCATATATAAATCCCTTGCAGCAGTAATGACTGGATTGTCACTGTAAGACTCACAAGGAGAAAAGTTTGATTTGTATCTGCCTGGATCTAGACTGCACTAGAATGGCTTGGAAGACAGTCGCAGTGGCAGAGGATGTTACGGCAAGTTGCCAATGCTAGCCTCCGTGACTTGTGCATTTGTAGCTGGATGACACATTTTCCTGCTAAGTGTGAATTTGTACCTCCTTTACCTGGCCTTCCAAGAGATCACTATATCAAAATGCTGAAAGACAGCACTGAGCAAGCCTTAGTAGGAGCAAGTGTGCTCCTGCTATTTTCTTTGTAGTACAAACCTTTGCAGTTATTCAAAGGCAGTCTACTTGTATTTCTACCTTTAGTAATTATAGCTTAATTATAGGGTATTTTTTTCTAATTCTAGCTACCTAGTTTCTAATGTAAATTTTTACCACTTGATGGTAATCACCATCTTCTCTTTAAAAATGATATCCAATATCAAAGTTTAATATTGGAATACAAATGTACACGTCTGATTTTCTCTTCATGAAATGTCATTATGCTTAACAGTTTAACCAAACCTTCACCTTGAAGAGTAATACTTTTGTATTGTTCTGTAAAATTTCAATGAGCCTTTCATATATTTGGTCCAAAAAAAAGCTATTCCAAGAACTTATCCAGGTGACGCTATCTTATTCAACCAATCCACTTCTCATGAAAACATTAGTAATTTTTGGACTACCAAGGAACACCCACAGTATCACTTTTCAGTAATGCTGTAGGAAGAGTAATTTCTTCAAACACTCATTTTTATGGAAAGAAACATGTCAGATTACAGAGCTCAGTGGACACCCTGGATCTCTGAATACAATGTACCATTAAAATATCTATCCTAGCTACCTATCCTTTTAGTCAATATCAGATTGCCAAATCCAGCAATTCAAAAAACAGAGAAGCTGTGTTAGTATAATAGAAGGTAATTAGAGAAGGTCGTGGCGACTGTTAGTTGTCAACATTAGAACAGCAAAATAGGGACCATGCTTAGACTATGGATACCAATGGACTATTTAACTTCAGATAAAATGGGCTTCATTGTGTAGTAAAAAGTTATTCTAAAATTCATGCCATCTGACAGATCAATTTCTGCTTCACTAGAAATAAATTTTGGCTTTAATGATATAGATCCATCTTTCTTACACCTGTAAGGCAGAGTCCAGTCAATCATACATGTAAATTCCAAGTGGTGCCAAAAGATGGTACAGCAAATAGCAGTTGTAGGTAGAACCACAGATGATAGTGCTGGAAGGAGCAGCAAAATTTGTAGAGCTGCCTAGAAGTTCAAAGTCAATGACTGCATACTAACAATATTTCATTCTGAAATATTGCTGGGCATAAGTGGAAGAAAAATTAATTTATTTATAGTTCTCTTTTTTTTTTTTTTTAATATACCATCTCTTATATTCCGTGAGAAGGTCATTATGGGCACGGACTTGTTCCCTTCTTTATTGAAATTTTAAAAACTAATGTAAAAACTTCTGCTTGAGACCCACTCTTAGGACACATAGGGAAAAACAGAGTAGCTGTTTTCAGGTGGATTAAAAATACTCTTTTTTCTTTCTTTTCATTATCTTTTTGACTAAATAGTTCTCTCCCTACCATGTCACTTGTCAGATAAGACTGCAACCATCTTCCCTCAGGAAATATTAGCTTCTATTACTCTTGTTTGTTCTTGCTTTGTTTTCCTTTGGGGCTTAGGACAGTTAAATCCTGATGTTAACTATTAAGATGTACCACAACTCAATTATTTTCTAATATAACCCACTAGCAGGTAATGCAACTCAAGAGATAACACAACACCCATTCATAATTAACTTTTGATTACTGTTTGATGTTCACAAAAAATTTATTACCCTAAAGATGTTTGTAGCAGAAAACCAACAAAGATATCCTGGTAAATCTAAGCGATACAGATAATAGAATTTTCCATTTATGTGTAACTTTGTGAGTGTGCAAAATAGGTAATGTCTTTGAAAATCTTTTCCAGGTTTATCCATGGATTTGCCTGTTATTAAGAGTGGTCTTGCTCTGTTTTTCTAGAACCTAATATGACATTACATTTATTCTAGGCAAAATATGGCAGTATATTGATCTAAAAAAAAACTTTATCTGAAAAAAGATACTAATGTTATTGTATGTATTGTTGTAATGTATATTACAGGACTGGTTAAAAATGTACAAAAACCTCTCCCTGTCATTTCATGATATTGGTATATTCCATATTATTTACCCATGTTTCATTTCTGAAACAAAGGCATACCTCATTTGCTGGAAAATAACCTTTATTAAGTCAATATAAAAGTTATTAACCTGATGCCAGTATTATTTTGCCTTCTATTACTTCACAAAAGTCATGAAATTTCTTTGTCTATAAATCTATTGATAGTATCATATTTTGATTCCTGGCCAGGCCTCTTCCATTCCTAGAATCCATAAGAGCTTAACAATTTTGGATAGGGATCTAAGGAATAAAACCAAGGTTAATTACCTTATTGGTAAAGTAACATTAATATTATCCAAATTCTATTTTTGTAATTGAAGGAGATGAAATCAGTTGAGTTTGTTTGCTGTGGAAATTTAGAGTCTGTCTAAAGGTTTAAACACAGAGTTTAATGGTTGAATGTCCCATGCTCTTGAAGAGTTGGCAAAAAATGAGTTGACTTTTTTTATTTCATTCCCTCCGTTTTTGTATGATTTTTGATTGGGACAGAAGTGAAACATCATCACTGACATCTGCTTTCTGTACCACTCTATTAGGAAATCTGTCTGTGGCTCTGTCTTCCCCCTACAGCTGGAGACTTGGCTATTCTGTACACATATACACACACTTTCTAGGGAGCACTGCACATATTGTCTTAAATAATTTGGAATATGCTCCAAATTCTGGGACTCAGTGCTGTAAAAACCAAGCAGTTGTTTTAGATACCCTTTCAAAATCAGTGGGAAAAAAACCCAACAGACTAACCTTTGCTTCACATTTTTGTTTATTCAGGCTATAGACAAACTGAACTCCCTCCTTTCTACTGGGATCACTTTTCCAGATGTCATATTTGACTTGTCTGCATCTCTGGTCTAACCTATAGATACTGTTTAGAAATTCCGCTGCTGCTCCTGCTTTAGTTTCTACAGAATGCATCCACTTTTCAGTCTTTTTACAAGTTATGCCACATTATCTTCTCCAGTCTTCTATACACATATACTTTATATTTTTTCATCTCTATAAATGGATGCTCCTAAATTATACTTCATTTTCCAGTTTTTTGATCCTTGATGAATATCTCCAGAAGTTTCTGGTGTAATATCATATCAAACTTAAGTTTTTAATTATTATTTTCAGAGCTCACTCACCAAATTTTTCTGCATTCCAAAATTCATCCTGCCTCTCATGTTTCATTTATTACAATAGTGTTCTGAAGAATCTACATAATAGAAGAAAAAATATACACAGCTTCCTACATAAAGTATGCCCTTTGAGCACCTTATGCTGTTGACATAAAAGTCTGTTTTGAAGAATGACTTCTAGAATTACGTGTTCTCTAGTAAGCCAGATAGATATATAAAACATGCAGTTCATACGCATTTCATTTCACTTCTTTCCTCCCTACTTGTTTACACTTAGATGATGCATTCCTCTAAGTATGACCCTGCAGTCATATGGCTTTGAAATGGGTAGTCAATGGACAGCTTAGTGAGGGACATGGCTGATAATAACACCTAACTCTCACTGGCACTGGAATAGCTATGATCTATGAGCATTCCTTATCTAAAGGTAACTCTTACATTGTTAAGCAGGGTATCCCAAGTACAGCATTCACTGGGAAAATACAGTGTAATTGGTAATATTACTGGGTGTTGGCTCCAGAAGCTAAATTTGAGCTTTTATTCTTTACTTTCTCATCATACCCATGCTCCTCAAGAGAGTGGGCACACGGCCCAACTGATGTTAAGAATAATGATGTTCAGCCTGTTGACCCACTTTCCTGATTTTAAAGAGTTAATGCTGCATACAGCCCAGGTCACTCAGACTTCTTTCACATCAAGTTTGAGTTTTAGAAGGATTACTGTGCTCATTGACCTGTTGGAGCTTGGAATAGTGGTCAAATTTTCTGTGATTTTGGTATTACTATTTAAACATAGAGCTCAAGAACTATTTGATCTCTATGTGACTATACCTCTAACACAAATTAAGTCATGGCACTAACATGCTTATTAATCATGTTATCTTTTCAGTAATAGTGCAATTTAAGCTTCATTTAAAATTACGCTTTTGGAGTTTAAAGGAAGCAGCAAAGCCAAGGATCACATTAAGCCTCTTGTTTCAATGTGTGAGAAGCGTCATTTAAATTTTTCAAGCCAAGTCTTGGCATTAGCTTGGGGGAACTTGGCTCTGCTCAAAGGAACAGCCTTCTGTCAATGTCAAGAGTAATCCTAAAGAGTAAAAGCAGTGAACACAGAAGGCTGCACTGAACCTCTGGATTAGAAACAAACAGTGAGCAAAGATTAACATTTATCTGAGCTTTCCATTTTTCCCCCCATTGCAGACATACTAACATCTATGCCATGACTTCATGTTGCTATGTACTCTTGCAATGGAATAGAAGAGTAACAGAGAAAAAAAAAAGGAAATCCAAGTGTATTTTAAATTGAGCTTGTGTCTCTGTTGAGAAATGAAATTATATATTTTTTGGTATAAGTCTTGGAAAATCTCTACGGCACAAGTCACAGTCAGACTGTATGTTAACTGTCCAAAACACTTTGTTAATTCCATATGTAATATTTCCTCATATCCTAATTTTGAAGTTTAAAGTACAATTTAGGTGAGAGTGTTACAAGTTTGACTACAGTAGGAAAACAGAAAATACAAGACTGGAAAACTAAGTTCTTGTACGTTCATCTATGACATGGGTGTTTGTTAAAAGTACTGAATTAGATAAAGTTCTTTTCCCCAGAGGGCACCGGGGACACAGTGTAACTGTCTGAGCATCCCTGCATTGCCTTAGCAATCCCAATTTGAATGACTGCTTCAAATAAGAAAGCAGATGGTCATTTCTCCATAGTTTACTTCCTATTGGAGCTAGTGCTAAATGATGCAGGGTTTAACTGCAGTTATTTGGTATAGAAATGCAAATACTAAACTTTATTGCCAAATATATCTTCTTGTAAAAATAACACTACTATTGTAAGTTAGTTGTTTCTATTGTTTTAAAAATTAATGGTTATTCTATGTGCTTTTGAAGTAGCTAGTTACTCACAGAGTACTTGCAGCTAATTCTTGGAAGGCGGGCTAGTCATACACTGCTGGCTTTAGTCCTTGTTTCCAGCTCCTACAGCACATGAAAGTCAACTAAAACTACATTAAATACTTCTCCATACAAGCAAGTAACAAAACCTTTGCAATAATTTTAGGTACTGAAAGTAGAAGTGTTGTGTGCGAAGTCATGAAACGAAGCAAAGGGAAAAAAAAAAGAGATTACAATCTTTCTGCTAGACTTTGATCTGTGATACAGTAAGAGAAAATCTTGACAAGGTACAATTTCAGAATTACAGCATGTTTTGGATGTTCAAACCTGTATCAGATGTTCAAGGTACCAGTCCAATAACACACTCATTCACAGATCTAGTCAATATTGTTTGTTACAGTCTGGCCTATGCTTATGGATCTCACTAAAATCAAAACCCATACCAAGAAAATGATGTACTGACAATTATGTCAAGTGTCCAGAACAGATAGTAATAGAGGCTTCCTAGATGTCAAAGGGTCCCTGTGGAAATTTAATAGGCTAAAAGTGCTTCCTTATAAGGTTGGAGGGTGTAGCTTATTGGAAACACAAATAAAATATGCACACAAAAATTAATGAAATATGGAAACTGTAAAGTTAGAGTAAACTGCAGTTTCTGGAGGTTTTTTGCCTACCTATTGCCAACAATAAATTTATACCAGATTTGCATTATATTCACCTCACTTCACCTTCTTCATATTTCTGATTTTTATTTATACTGTGGTCTTACTGTGACTACCAGTTTAGATAAGAGGTTGGTTTTTTTTAGTTTAGCTGTACTTTTCCCTCAGCTGGGAGACTTGTACACTTCTTATAAAAGTAATTCTTACACAGAACTCGATTTGCAAAATGTATTATGTTATGGGGTACTACTGTCAAGGATTACTTACCTTAGACCAGTCTCCCATTCTCCAGACATAGCATTTGGAATAGTCCTCACAGTCCTCTGCTTCTTTAGGTCTTGTGGACAAAACACATTTCTTGCGTGGATTGGTGCACCTCACAGTTCGATGCCGTACTCCCTTACCACACTTTACAGAGCACTGTTGGAAAAAGATGTTTTCCAGGTTTCTAAAAGAGGCATAGTTACTCCCTTTTTTATCATCTTCTAATGACCTCTGCCAGGCCAATGTAAGTATTTCATGGTTTCAGTGATTTCCTGACTTCCAACTTTCAATTGCATTGACATTAGATTTGGTAAATACTAAAAACAGAACAAAAATTCCTTATGTGGCATTAAGATAATTGTTTCATTTTCAGCTAAAATTATAAAATTAGATCAAAAATTATGTTCTTATGGAAAAAATAGGCTTTTGAATAAGAAAACCTCTGGAAAGTTACGATTAAGTGAATGCACAATGTTATACTAAAAATATGAGGCAATCTTCTACAAAGAAAGGAAATACAAAGAAAGAAAATCAAAATAGTGTTCATAAGAATGAACAACTTCAGAAAAGCTCTCCTAGTGTCTAACAGATCTTTTTGGGGGAGGAGAAAAAAGAATAGAAAAGTAAATATTTTTATGCAAGAATACAGACTGAATTTCAAAATTCAAAGTCACTGTATAGACAGCATGTCTTCAGGTTGCACAGAAGGTCCTAATCTATATATTTTTTTCACCATTCCCACTTATGCTGCCAAAAATTATGCCATTTCCTTCTCAAAACATTATCACTGCTTTTGATCATCCCACTGCTTGCAGTTCAAAACTGTCCTTTGCCAAGCTGATTTTAATTGCAGGAAGCAGTAACGGCTAGCTTCCTATATAATGGTGATAGTGGGAATTGCCATGGGAAATACCTCACTCTTGAAAATATATTTATTGCTTCCAAGAAAAACATGCTCACTCATTTCTCATCTCTGAAGCAAAATACACTAACTAAACAATCCATGTGTTTCTTTTTCTCACCTCTGCAATTGAATGCCTTTCTTCTCTAAGCCAGCCCTTGCATTATGAACCTCTGTGTACCAAACTAAGAAATGCTGCTATTTACTTTTCTCTACCTTAGCATCTGCTTTTCATCCTTTAGAACATTTCTTATTTCTTAGCTCTTCCTTGCTTGGGGATCAAATCGTCCTGCTGAGTAGGGCAGTCCAAAAGAAGGGAGTGCACCCACATACAGATGTTACTATTTGATTTTGATCATAGAGGGATTCATAGCACAACTTCTAGTATGGGAGGCAATCAGGATTGCCTTTATTCTTCCAGTGAAGGAAGGAGTTCTAAATAACCTCTTTATCTTCTCCAGATGGCAATGATAATAACACTCCATGGTCAGTAACTTTTAGAAGTAGGCATAGCTTTTTACAAGAAGAAAACAAAGATGGAGAAGAAAACAAAGAAAGCCAAATGGACAAGTACATTAAAAGATCTTAATAAAGCTTTTTGAACAATAAATACATTCTACAGCAATCCATCAAGCTGCAGCATTTGTGGAATTGTGTTATTTACAAGCCATTTTGCCCACTGCTATTTTCTTGGAAAAAGAGTCAAGAAGAGAGAGGTGGGAAGGAAATGTCTGTCTTTGCCAGCAGCTCCCCTCTAAGCCTCTCTGGAGCAGGTTGGCATCATCCATCTGCTGATCAACATGCCTTGGTACAAAAATATATGGGAGATGTTTCCACTCAGACCTAAACATCTTGTGGCTGATAAGTGAGGCCTATTTGCCCCGAGTTGCCTACCACCAGAGTCAGGACATGAAAACTGGCCAAAAGAAACTATTCCAGGACTTTACCTAGGTAAAATGTAGTAGTTCTACACAGCTGGTTTTCCCAGTCTCTGAACCCCTTGTCAAATGACTGCATGAGGACTTTGAAAATAATTAGGCTGAGCTGTGGCACTTGATACTGAAAAAATCTTACTCCTAGAAAATATTAAGGCACAAATAACCACTAAGGACTATTTGTATAAATAAATGCAGCACCTCAGACCAGACTCCTGCCTCCCACACAGTCATGCAGTCCTGCCCTTCACAGCGCTGTGCAGAAGTTGGTTTTGGCCCAAGACAATCCCTTTCTCTAGCTCTGATCAGTGTCCCATTTCTGAGCTGCTGCGTGCAGGCTACTTGTCTGTTCTGGGTCCCTTTTCCACATGTCCTTGAACATGGTGTCCATTCTGTCATCATCCATCTGCAAAGAAATACAGGCAATGCAGTATTAAGAAATCAGGAAGGGAAAACCACCATCACATTATCTTACTCTCTTGCTCACCACTGTACATATCCAAGACATTCTTGCAAATTTTCAGCCTCCTTAAAATTTCCCTTTGCTAATGGACATAATCTAACATAGTTTAAATTAAATGTGATGTTCATATTATTTCATTCCCCAGCCCACTGTCCCTATGTTTTCAAACTATTTTTCTCTAATTATAATTCCATTAAAAATAGTTCCAAGACACATGTACATTTTACAGATGACACATCAATAATCAGCCTGCCTGCTAGTCTCTGTCTTTATGATTATCTATGTCAAATGCGTTCCATGCATTCATTCCTTGAAAATACTCCATTGCAAAAATCACTCCAGTGTGAAAGGCTCGTTGCTCTGGAGAAAGGATAAAAGCTCAGAATTTTTCATGTTCTTTAGGGTCAAGCCTAACTCAGGGCGCATGGTTTAAATCACAGCAGCAAGGAGGGCTGAAGCAGTTTGCCAGAGTCCACATATTTGGAAAGCAATCATTCTAGAACATAATTTTCCCCAGATGTTCTGTAGATCCAGACTATGGCTTTGTGCCCTTTAAAATCAAACAGCTCTAACCCGATGCAGTACACAAGTGTATTCCGGGAGACTTAGCTTGCAAGGAGAGTTTTTTGGAAACTGAGATTTAACAAATCTCTTTCAACCTTCTGTCATGCATTTGTAGCAGGAAAATAAAACACTTAACTAAGAAGGGATTTTTTTGTTATCAGTCCAGATATATAACTTACAAATCATAACCTGTCAAGATATTGCAATAGAGTTTAAGATACTTCTTCAAGTGCCAATAACAAATAAGTAGTTATGCAAATGTATGCTTTAGTTACATTTCTGTTGAAAGCTAACAATTTTTACTTTGTAATCATCACTTAAACTGTGATTAAAAATTGGATCATCAAGAGTCTTTTTATATTTCTCAGTACAGCCACTCTGAATATCAATTAGCAACATTTAATACGCTTCATTTAATCAGGTGGAAAAAGCACACAATGTTGAGAGTTGATAGTTGACAATGCCTCAGAAATGATCCATTTCTATATATTAAGTGCACAGTGATGTTAAAAAATAAAATCTGCTCAAATATGCATATAATGGAACATAAATAATTTCTCCAAAGTGTAAATCTGGGGAAGTCCAAATCTCTGTCCTTTTGTTCTACTTTGCATTTTACCATTTTCAGCTCTTCATCCTTTCCAAGAACTTATGTCTTCTAGTTCACTTGACATACTTTCTTTAACAATATTTGCATTTTATTTACTTTGCATTGTTTTGTTAAAAAACACCACCAACCTGTCTTCCAGATGACTGCAGCAGACTGATCCTGGTGCTTACTCCTGGGGATGCTAGCCAGCTATTGTTAGCTGCTCTTTGCCTCCCTTGAAGGGTGGCAGACTTTAAACAAGTCTACACAGTACTTGAGGACCTCCTTAGTTGTAATTCTTAGCTACCATATGGAAAAAGGGTGGAAAACTCTGAAATGGGTCACTGTGCTGCCTGACCAGCCAGAGCAAGCAGCAGGCTGCCAGTTCAGCTGAAGGAACACCAACTGGGTGGTAGGCTGCATACTGCAGCTGCCTCCTGCTCTTCCAACATTCAGCCATTAGAGTCTAGTTCAGACTATTGATCCATACAAAGTGATGGGGTGGGAGGGAAGAGAGGAGTGAAGGGAAGGCTTTCTATACTTCAGGTTGCATAAATGCAGTAAACGTGATTAACAGGGGGGTATTTATTTACTTACTTACTATTTAGTGTACTCAGAGCTTACTGAGAGCTTTTAAAGAAGACAAACCTTGACTGAAAAAAACCCTCTATGATATATCATTAAAAACATGCGATTAAATACAATATATATCTTCATATAAAGGGCATTTAAATTTCAATTTTGCAGCAGTCTCTCAGTTTGTAAGAGCACTTGTCAAGGAAAGTAATGAACTGCTTTATAGAATAAGAATTGATTTAGGCAAGGGCTCTCTTTCATGAAAATTCAGAAGAAACTACAGCAAGTGTTTTTGTTTCCCCTATATTTTCCATTATAGTGATGCCTAAAATTCCTGCAAAATAGGAACTCGAAACAAGGTTAGTGGAGAAAGATAGGTAAGTACTTTTATTAGAAGCTTCTAAGGTGCACACTACAAAACATGCACAAACATAAGCAGGGATGTTATAGTTTTTATAACCTCCAACCACTAACATCTATGTTATCTATAGCCAACAGAGGGTTCCAATTTCTCTTGGTGTCCACTCATATAGACTGCCCCTTTGAGGGGCTCTGGGCCCTCTCTATTGTTTTCTCTTGAAGCTATCTTGCAGGTGTCTTCTTCAAAACATCATGTCCTTGAGAGAGCTTAAGAATGTATGAGGAAACGTTTCAGTAACTTCTATTACCACCTAATATGAGAACAATCCAGGAAGACTTACATAATTCTAAAAATCCTAAATCTACAAAAGATACACTAAAATCCTTAGGCATCATTTTTCCCCTTTAGAGACTGGACAAAACATACGTTTTGTCCAGTCTCTACTACTCATACTTAACTTATCTAATTGTATACCTGAAGATGAACAATAACTATAGCATTAAATCATACAGCTAGTGATTATGGAAAACACTTATGATAAATATAACTAATATAAACAGGGTATTTTTTACCATGTCCAGTTTGGTAATCATGAAGTAAGTTGGCATTTTAGGTGTATGTATTTAAAGAATATTCATTGACGTAGGCAGTCAACTCTGTGATTTTCAGATTGAGATATTATAGTTTAATGTAACCAAATCACTATTACCTGGTCTGGCATGGCTGTTCATTGCACTTGCGGATCTGTGGTTCAGGCTTTGTTAAATATTTGCACTTCTTGTTGTCCACAAGACTGATATTCTTGTTCATAATCTTTGTGCAAGAGACTGTAGTCTTTCTTTCACCTAGTAAAAAAATGAAGCAGGTAGAATAAAGAGGAAACTGGGGATATGCAACTTGGTTAAAGGAAGGACACAGATACAGCTGTTTCATTTACAGTTTGGCTACAAGAACTGCAAAACTGGTATAAGAAAATCAAAGGTAGCAGGGAGCTTAGGAGAGGTACTATACTTTGCATGGAACATTGTGAATTTGTAATCCAGTCTTTGTACACCACTGTTGACAGAGTTTTGCTTCTTTATTTCTGTAACTAATCATAGGCCAAACCCTTAGTCTTCCTAGAATAATTTTCTTTCTCAACCACTGAAACTCCAGGATTTAGCAAAGGTTGCAGAAAAATTACAAAGGAAAGTACGGTCGTTAATTACCACATAAAATGAGGAAAGGAATGATAACATGTGGCTGGCACTCAGATAAAGGGAATCAGTACATGGAGCCTTCAGTAAGGAGCGAGTACTATTTCCCTTGAACTAAACAGGCCAGATGACCTGATCTGTAGGGTAATAATTTAGGATGCTAGGTAGTGCCTGAAGAAACCTAGTGAATGTCTATACAGAATCCTTGCCCTGATAGATGACTGAAGCTTGGTATCTTTTGAACATGGAAGCATTAGAAATTAGAATTTAATGTAATTCCTACCACTAGCAGTAACCTGTAATTAGACTGGAGCCAAATTTTGAAAAAACTAGCAGTCTTTTGAATTAAAGATTTGTCTTAGTTACAGCGGCTGGGACGAGTTTATCATGGTGTGGGTGTAACAAAAACTGTGTTTTCTACACCCTGTGTATAATTTCACACGAACTGTTATTAATAAACCATTTGCAGCAGCTGCCCAGGGCACAACTGATACTTTAGGCTAGAAGCTGGGTGTTAAAGAAGCCTGTGAGGTGTGAGAATGTTTAAGTCTTCACACCAGTGACTCAGGTGTGATAACTCCCCTCCAGGGAAGCATTGGCACCTTCACACACAGCCTGAGGTGTCATGTCTGCTTATGGGCCATTAGGGACTCGCATAATAGGCAACTACAATGACCTCGACCATCAAAGATTCCAAAATTATCCCATGACTCACAGAGTCAACCCTGTGAAATTCCTCACCCTGGGGGAGGTACTGGACATTCCCATCTGAACCTGAGCATATATAATCTTGGTGTTTGGGGACTTCTGGCACCTCTCATTGGATCCAAAGGAGGACCAGAATATTGACAGGACTGTGACCGCCACTCTCGACCAGACTGTGACCATCATGCTCAACAACAGGTTTTCATTTCCCATTTACTTTGATTCAGGGGGTCTGCATGGTGCTCTGCACAGGGAATAATGAACACCATTCTGTTTGTGCTCCAGGGTGCTGGGTTATACTTATGGGTTTAGTGGGTTGAACTCAATTTTTCTCTGTATCATTGTATTTGTTGTAATATTTTTATTAAATTTTAACTCTGACTTGTAATCTCTTTTGAGTTATTTCTCCTGCTGGTTTACCTTTAAACCAGCACAAGATTTCAATCAGTAGGAAAATAGACTCATAACTATTTTTTTCCTACAGCTATTTTTTAATACTCTATCTGGAAGTTTACTGACCAAGAGGGTGTGTGCATGAGCAGGGCAGACTTAAGCATGCATGTTCAGCAGAAGTCAAAAATGAGTCTTGGGTTGGAGTACTTAAGTTATAATGCACATTATGTACGCCACCACAGCTGACATTTTACACAGCGGTTCTGTATGTGAGAGCACATTCAACTAATCTATCATATCACAATGTTTGAAATGTTTGACACTTCTTTCTGTATTTACATATACTTTTGTGCATTCATATTCCCTCTCACACGAAGAAAGCTTTTCTGCAACACAGAAGGTCACAGACCAGTAACATAAATAAACATAAATGAAACCACAGTGTTCCATCAATAGTTTCATCCTGACAAACACTTTGAGCATTTAAACAAAACTATTGATAATCGTTATATTATTTATTCAGATTAATCAAAATATTGGTATTAAATTTGAATAACAAATATTTAGACAGGGTACAAGCTGCAGCACTTTTGATTCATTATTGTTTGATAATTAAGCCAAGAACTAAAAGAACAGTTAAAATACTTTGTCTAAAATAAAAAAAATCTTTCACTTGAATTTTGGAATATTTGCAGTAAAAATACCTTTCATGGATGTTTGTATCAACTCAGCTATTTTTTTACAATAACATAAAATGATGGCGAGTTACAACAAAAAAATATTATAAACATTACAATAAAAAATTTAAGTAGTTATTTAAGCATTAATGTAGAATAAATAACCAACATACTGCATTTTAAGACTTCTGCAGATGAGACGTAAGTTTAGAAATAATTGAGACACTAATGACAGATTGTAGTAGCATTAATACTATTCTAAAAATACTTCAGATAGTTGTAAAGAGCATGAATTCACAAGTGCGTAGGAATGCACTATTAAGAATCAGAGGATGTTACTAGCACCATGTACAAAATACCTTCTAGGGAAGAAGCTTTCTTATAAAACCACAGCATGTTTACGGAAACTACAGCAATCTTTCACAGCACCAGGATTGTTCACAGATTCAAAAGAGCTAGAACAGTGTGTTCCTTATGCTGCTGCTCTGAGAAAATAAAGTGTTTCCAGGCCTTCCTATTCAATCACAAGGTGTGCAGCAGTTTTCAGAAAGGCTGATTAGAGCAACCACGACAGTAAAAGTTTTAAGTAGGAAAGACAATTATCAAAATCAATAGTGTTCACAGTCTGACTAATTTGCACAAGGTATGAACAAATCATTGTAAGTTGCAATCATTACAAAAATCTCTGAAGCATTTTCTCAGTGTAATTATCTATTTGAATTACATCTTCTAGGCAGCAATTTTATAGACTTCTGTTACATCAATATTGTCAATGTTCCATTATTTGTTTTCACAATTATACTTTGTTCTTCCAAAATCACATTTTTATGGTTAATAAACATAGGAAAAATATCACATCAACATACTAATATCTGATGTTGTAATATTTGTTCCATATGTTTCTGGATCTTCCTCAACCCATGTTACTAACTGTACATATTTGATCTGAACTTGGGATTCAGCTTTTCTGTGGTTTGAAATGTCTCTTACAGATCATTTATCTTCAATATTTCCAAATACAGAGTGGAATGCATATGAACTTTCTATTCTTGTTCTAGCTCTTGCACTTGTATTTCTTCCTGGAATCTGTGTCCTGAATTTGCTTTCTGGTCTAGATTTTCTTTCTTCCTTATCATCTTTTGCTACTTACTGTACTTAGTTTGAATCTTTTCCCAGAGTATTCACGGTTTTTTTAATACAAACAGAAGGCATCAAACTGATGCAGGTACATATTGTATGGCATCATACAAGCTGCAAACAGGATATTACTATTAAATATGTAACACTGACCATCAGTCTTAAATATATATACACAAACAGCGTACATAGATATAGATGCACATTGGCACTGTGTATATACATGTATAATGTATATATATTGATTTTTAATATAGGTGTGTGTCTGTGTGTTTTCACATTTTTCTTTCATTTTACCTCCTCCACATACAGCATCACAGTCCTCCCAGGTAGAATGCGTCCACATGAAAAGAGGCTCTGGTACTTTAGAGCTCTGATTTTCAGGAAGAGGATCCAGTGGGATTGTGTATTCATAGTGTAGACCATAGTTCTGGTCATGGAAGAGCAGCACCTGCAAGACACAGACAAGGAAAACCTTCCTATGTAGACAGACACAGTGGAAAACAAACTCCAAACTGCACGGAGTTAATCTTGAAAAGCACAACAGTGACTTAATGCTCTGTTGTCTTTCAACCTTCCTAATAGATTTGGTCGAAATGATTAATGAGAGTATCCAAATAATGCCAATGGGAAAAAATACTTTGCTTTACCAAGAAAATATCTGGCATTTGAAGGATTTGAATTACAAAGTACTCTCCCATCATCTCTCTCTCTTTCTTTCTGATGGCTATTAACTTTTCTCCTGCTACTCTGAAATGCATCAGAACTGTGCTTCTTCATGGAGAACTAGGTGGTTGCAATTCTAAAATGGTGACGCTGTGGTATAGTCAGTCAGGACTAAAACAATTTGATATTAATTTGAATCTCTTCTTAACTGCACATCAGCTTTTGATGACATTCATATGGTATCTCAACAATGTAATAACTGTTCTTGGATTTAAATGCATTTTTTTACAGGCATGCTGACATGTACATATATATATATACATATACATATATACATATAAATATATACACACACACATACACATACATATATATATACCTCTGCTTTTGTATATGCATATATAAACACAAAAGCAGGTATATATTACAAAGATCTCATTATTTTCAGGAGTCCCAGGAAAAATATTAGTTACCATGCTATATGATAGGAATCAAGTAAAAATACTGAATTGTCATACCAGTAAGTGTAAAGGTGATGTTGTGGGACCTTTGGCTGATATTTTCTCCCAGAGGCCTCTCCGAACATAATGGACAGTGGTCCCAGCAATATTGAATGTTCCAGAGTGCTCTATCTTCCAGTCACTATTGATTGACTGTTTTCCAGCATCCCGAAGAGCTGCAAAATGTACAGAAAAGGACTAATATAAAAGGTGTCTCTTAGTAGTGCTTTGGTTCTCTTTACACTTTCCGTTTAGATAATTTAACAAGTAAGTAAAAACACCTAACTCTGACTTCTACTGTACATGAACCTCAAATAGAACATGTTTCAGAAACATCTTTTAGAGGGAATGCTTGGCAAAACCATGTGTATTTAACATTACTTCAAGTTAATATCAGTGCTTTAATGCCTGACAGGCTCCAGCATAATTTTTAATTTGAACACAGAGTTAACTTAAGGCAAAAGGCATCCAAGGTGGTGATTTCTATAATCCACAAAGGCTTGGGAAACACCATTTTCACAAGAGACTCTTCAAGATTTATGGAATTAAGCTAAAAACTTACTAAAAACAAAAAAAAATCAATCTAGTTCAGAAATCTTTCCCCTCTACATTTGCCTTTTTCTCTACCTTGGAATATGATAATACTTTATATGCTTCTACCACATAATTGGATGCTTCTAAGAAATAGGAAAAACTTGTTCTTTTTGGCTGAATCATTCCTCATGTTGACCTAATTTATATTTAAAAACATCATGAAGTCAGATGTGATATATTTCATACACTGAGAATAGAGGATTTACATAGGTTTGCTATAGTAAACTGAATAGATTCTTCTGTAAATGATTTGTGATTTTATTTTATTTTACTTTATTTTGTTCCAATCAGGTGAGAAGTAGAATGTATCTGAAGTCACCTTCTGGACAAGAAGTTTTACATATTTGTCTTCATTGAAATTGCATGTTTGGCATCACATTGTTGTCAGGGAACCTCTACATGTTCCAAAATTTCCCTTTTTAAAGTTATAAGTTAACGTGAGTCACTCCTGTAATCATCTCTTCTCCTATTCATATTTATACTGCTATGTTTTGTTTCTATGGGAAACAATGGCAACAGGCCTATAGACTGGCAGAAATCCAACTAAGACACCACTGATGTGTACCACTGCAGGACTGTGTAATAAATGTTAAGACTATAAAAGCCATTAATACTGTAGAACAGTCTGTACTAAAAATAACCAGTGATTTTACACGATTTAAAAATTGGTATTTTAGGTTTAAACAGTCTATTTTTAATGGTAATTAAGTTCTATGTAGTCTTCAAACTGCAGGGAGATAATCCTCTTCATTGAAAGAATGTACTTGAAAGTGCCAAGGTCCAGCTGGGTCATGCTGCTCAAATGGAGCAGCATCCTCTCCCCAGAGAGCAGCACAAATCATTTCATCTTGTCTTTAAAATGAACATGTGTGCCATAGCATAAACCCATGTACAGGAAAATGGAATCCCTGCTCCAGAATACAGAAATACGTAGATCTTGCATTTTCTCTTTCAGATTCCTCACTAGAGTCACTGATGGTAGACAAAGTAAGAAAGGGTATCCTCAAGCATTAAATTTGGATTTGGACTGAGGCAGTCCAGCTTTTATTTTTGACTCTGTCACACCCTGTATGGTAAGCAAGTTCAGTGAGTTTTATTCCACACCATATATATTTCCATCCTACTTAGAGAAGGTTGTCCTGTACAAAGTAATCCAATACAGGAAGAAAATACGGCACCTAAGTGTATCCTCTCTCAGGCAATTAAAGCAATACACCTACAACTAAAAAGAGAACCAAAAAAATCCTGGAACCGGAAAAAACTACTGCAGCTTTAACCGTGACCATGATTTCAGTGCCTAACCAAGAGGGCTCATTACAAGTGCATATCCCTACAGAGCATAAAGTAGCCTTCCTAAAAATGGCATGTAAGTGATGGTGATGAACGCAATGTTTAATTACCACACCAGAGCTATACACTTTTCCAATTTCAATGATGTGCAAGGGGCTATACAGCCATAAAGCTATAAAAAAATTAAAGTTTAGATATTAAATCTTCCAGTTCTGAGTGGGGAGCAACAGTGATCTGGTTCTGGTCTTGCACAAGGTAAATCAGTGCCTATTAATCCTCTTTAGTTTTCTATGGAAAAATCATACTTCTGTATTAATTTTGTGAATTTTTCCTTTTGCCTGGTACAAAATATAGTTGTACTCTCCAGAAAAGTATCAAAATAATGCCATTTTTACTGACCCTTATTCTTCTAAAGCAAATATAGGACACATATCTGAAATTCAGTTCTAAATGATAGTACGGTCATTGTTATCTTTTGCTAAGGAAGTAATTGTTTCAGGTTACCAGGTGTCCCTTCAAGCCATCTTAGGAACATTAAGAACTGAGATTTGGGTAACGTTTTGACAATTTCAGCTGAGGTAAGGCTGACTGGTAGGTAGGCCCCAGGGTCTTCTTTATTATCCTTTTCAAAAATGGTGCAATATTCCCTTTTCTCCGGTCACTGAGGACTTGACCTGACTGCCACAACTTCTCAAATATGTTTGAGAGTGGCTTGACAACTATCTCAGACAGTTCCCTCAGGACCATGGGTTGTATGTCATTAGGTCCCATAAACTTGTGTATGTTCAGGTTCCTCAAGTGGTTTCAGATTTGTTCTATGATGGGAGGAATTTAATCCTACCATTCCCTGCCTTGATGTTCAGGGACATTTGAAAGATGTGAGAAAAGTGTTTACTATTGTAGCTGAGGTAAAAGAACTGTTAAGCTCTGCAGCCTGCTTCATGCCCATTATCATTAGTTCTCCTGTGTGTACATTTTATTTAATAGTTCTTTTCTGACTAAAAACTTGATGAAACTCTTCACGTTTCTTGCCAAATTCAGCAACTGTGCCCTAGTCTTCCAGACCCTACATACTGCTTTCCAGGATATATGTTCCTGATTCCAGTACTTATGCATTCCCTTCTTACACTTTAGTTTTACCAGGAGTTCCTTACTCACCCATACAGGTCTCCTGCCTTCCTTGCTTGACTTCTTACAAGTTGTAGTCAAGAGCTCTTGCAATCTAAGAAATACTATTATTCCTAATCTTTATTAAAAGTCATTCTAAATCCTTAAAGAGCAGTGAGCTCTGTTTTGCTCCTGTATCCCCTAGGGCAGTTTTCCAGGGGTCCCATCCATTAATTTCTTGAACAAATATAAATTTGGTCTCATAACACTCAGAGCCCTTGCTTTAGTCTTCACCTGGCCCATATCCTTCAAAAACATGAATTCCACCATGATCACTGCAGTATTGGCTGTCACCAGTCTTCATCTCTGTAGGGGTGAGTGTGAGTGCACCCCTTAAGGAAAGCTGTTTGGAGTTCCACCTTAAAGAGAACAGAGCTACCTGGAGTATGTGTGGTGGCTTGTGACCAATGAGAGGCTGTGGTGTATGTAAGGTGAACTGGTGAATTATGTGATAGCATGTTGGATGTGAGAGTGCATAAAAGGTGTGGTTATTAATGCGTGAGAGGGAGTCAGATCTAGATCTACCAGGATGTGAGGTGATGTAATAGGAACTAGTAGGAACTGACTTCAACTATGAGCTATGAGGACTGTCTGTTAACCTATCTTGAATAAACTCCCTAAGTTGTGAGCCTTCTGATCAAGCCTTCTGATGTCTGCTGTGCCTGAGCTCTTCTGACCGTCAGTCCAAAGCCCATCTCGGTATAAGGGGCTCCCCCTATACATCTCCAAATAGTTCATCTGTGTTGGTAAGCAATGACCAAGGTCAGTAATGATATTATTCTGGTTGGGCCATTTATCACCTGGCTTAAGAAATTCTCCTCAATATACTCCAGGAGTCTCCTGGACTGTTTACAGCTTGCTATGCTGTTTTTCCAGGAGATGTCAGGTTATTGAAATCCCCAAGCCAGACCCAGAGACTGCATGCATGATGCTTCCTGTAGTTGAAGTAAGAGCACTTGATCAACAGACTCCCCTTGGCTGGGCAGCCTGTTGTAACTCCCAGCTTGGCCCACAATTTTTACTCATAGGGTATCAACCTGTTTTTCAAAGGCAGCCCTGTGAAGTCAATAATTTTTTTTTAATATATATAGAGGGCATTTGTTTCATCTTGATGTAAAATGATTCCAAAAGGTGTTATCTATTAACCATTTTCAATGGTCCTCCACATATGAAAGCAGAGTATTTAAGCTCAGTGGACTCTGGTCTCTGCTTTGTTTTAAGGGGTTTGGGACCAGGTTCTCACTGGCTTCCCTTGAAATCTGAAATTGTACAGTCCACACAGATTACATAAATTTGGTTCAAGATATTTTAAAACTATTAACATTGTCAGAAATTAGGGATTCAAAATTTTGTATTGTTTGTCAGACACCATCTGCTTTTCCACACCTTCCTCCCTCAAAATGTGGCCCAATATGTTTTTTTTTTTTTAACTAGTAAGAATTTCATAAAAGAAATCACACAGAACACAATACACCTGTAGGCTGGATGCTTGTCAGACCATTGGCAAGTACAATGTCATTGTAATTGTCAGTGGTCTGTGTTACATTGCATATCCAAAGGGTCTATACCCCTGAGGCAGCCTGATTACATATTTGAGAATCATGACACAGCTAATCCACTTTGTTAGTTCACCTGAAAAAAAAGACTTTCTCTCCTTTCCAAGAAAAAATTCAGGGTTTAGATTGCAAGTAATTTCTATAGTTAAATACCACTAACCAATTGCATTATTTTATTATAGGGCCTGGATCTGTCATGCCATTGTATGCGTCATGTGAATGAGCTCTCTCATCTCAAAGCCTAGTGTATCTCAGACAGAAATATTTTAATTTTCCATTTTGTATCAGGAATCTTTTTTGAAAAAATGTTGTAACACTTACCAAATATAAATGAAAATTTAGTAACCAAAAAGGCATTATCTTAGACCATAGGAATCTAGAAAATACTTGAAGCAACTTTTTTATAACAGTTCCTCTAGTTTTTCAAAAGTATCTGACAGTGAACCAAGTCTCGAAAATGGTTATAAATAGATAAGTTATTACTGCTAGTTTATTCTTTAAAAATAAATCACAAAATTACTTCTTAAAAGAATGATTTTAAATCAAAAAATAATAAGTGTATGCTTTGGGAAATAGTCTTAACTTAAATAAACACTCCTCTTCCTCTGTATGCTACAAATAATTCCCATTCCTGAATACTGTAGTGATAAGAAAAGGATCACAAGCTCTTATGGTTTTTCCTATATAACTTCACAGGAAGTTATATAGGACAGGACAGTCATCAACAGGTCAACTGGCTCAGTGAATACAGGTGCAAGTTATACTTTATCTTTTCTTGTAGCATGACAGGGCTTCTGTTACTGTGGTGTATGTTGATATATTTCAGATAAAGAAGATATTCGAGGTGTTAAAGTACAACATCTCTGAATATTTGCTTCAATGGTACAATCACCCAATGATGCTACTGATGTGGGCTATAGTTTTACTAATCAATTTTGCAAAATCATTGCAGTTTCCAGATCATAGTGACTGTTTTCTGACCACCAAGTAAGTCCAAGGAAGGGCATTGTATTTTTAATCCCTCTGAATTTGACCCTGCTGTGCCGATAAGGATCAAATCTTCCTTCAGTTTAAATTATCTTCTACTTTCTAAGCAACAGTTATTAATGTATGCTGGATTTAATTGTGTTTACAGCTGTATCTCCAGTTATACAATTATTATTTTAAAAACTTAATCCTAAAGTGTGAGAAAATATACTACAAGAAACAGTGTTGGATTGCATTGACTCATTTCAAGTATAGAAATGCAGAGACCAAAGTATGGTTCCACATAAAATTAGCATATAGAACTATAAGATAGAAAACCAATCAGAAACACATCAGAATTTAATCTGTATTACATTTCACATTATTAACCACAGTATTTTGAAGAATATTATTTCTAATATTAAAGATTTAAGCTTTCTCCCCAAAACTCTCATTATGTTATATCTATTCAAAAATTACTTCTTTTCAATTCAGATTTTGATGGTTTCAGAATAAATTACTTATAGAGAAAGTTTAAATATTTTAAACTAGCCAAAAAAGAAAAGAAAGGTAAAGAAAGTGCAACACAGAGGTTTTAATTCAAAATATGGCAACGGACATGTTCCTGATTCTCCATAAAGACTTACAAAAAAAATAAGGCAAAAAGACTTAACAAAAGAACCCCAAAAAACCAACATTGCAGAAAAGTACTGGCTGATCCTCATTCAGACCTAAAGCAGTGAAATTAAGAAAACAAAATTTAAAAAATGAGCAATTAAGAGCTAATCAACAAAAATGAGCAGCATGACTGACATTATTTCCTGGATATTTCATTCCTTTTACTGTTTGTAGGGTAAAGGATAAATCAATTTGCTACTCATGAAAAATGAATAAATTTCTCTGCATTTCTGGTGTCTATATGGCCCTGAGATTAGCCTAGTTGGTTAAAGCACAGTGCCAATAATGCCAGGGCTATGGGATTTTGATCCCTGTATAGGCCATTCTCTTAAGACTTGGACTCAATGATCCTTGTGGGTCCTTTCCAACTCAGAATATTCTGTGATTCTGTGATATGTTAATACTGTAGGCAAACTTCAATTATTATTTTGACACTCTTACATATCCATGTCTGTGGTCCATTGGAAAACAATCAAATAATCCTGATCTTTAAACTTCCTATAACATTTTAATAGGAGAAGTACAGACTCATGATAAACCAGCTCTCACAATTAAGATTCAGCATCTTCAACATCCTCTCAGTGTAAGTGCTGAAAACACTCAGATAAAAAGTTTCTTAAACTGTAGATATTACTTATGAACCTAAGAATAGTGATCGAAAAAGGGAATTTTTCATTTCATCGTCCTATTTCTGATACTATTATCTCTTTCCATTTAAATTTAAGCATTGCACAGAACACTACCAATTATGATCATTTCATTTACTCACATAAACACTGTAACAGTAATGGTAACAAATTATACTTTGCTACACATCTTTAGACCTCATTAAAGGATAAAAACTTCTGTTTATAAATGAAAGACAATTTCACAGAAATGGAAAAAACCAAAAAAAATCATTAAATTGTCCATCAAAACATTCAGACAATTCAAAATAGTGCAAAGAAATACTTTTCTGCTTTCTCAGTCTAATTTTAGAACTTCTGTTTGCCTTCATTGGTGAACTGTTGTATGTTGTTCAGTGTGTGTTTTGTTGTTGTCTGAGCACAAATTAGTCCATGTTTGAGCATAAATCCCTTTCATTAGTTTTGATGTGCTTTCCATACAAAAAATTGAGAACGTGCAAGTATGGAGAAATTTTCCTAGAACATCTAAATACTTTCTTTAAAATATTCTCCAAATGGGGTGAAAGTTCAAATAAAACCTATATGAAAAATGGTCCATAATCATTCTTTCATTTCTTTAGATAAGTTTTTCACAGATCTACTTTTCCACTTAGTTTTATTCAGTCACAGAAGCATGTTGAGCTAGCTCTTTTCAATATTGACCAAAATAGGCATTTACCTAAATAACTATGAGCTGGTTTTTCTTCCACAACTTTGATTCTCCTTGCTCCTGCAGGTATCACCAAAGCTTCCACATAACCTGAACATGAAACCAGACACCCCAGGTTAGAAAGAAAAGCATAGAAAAGTCCATCTTGTATGTTTCCTCATTTCTTTTCCCCTATTTTGCTTTTGAAATGTAAAAAGTTATAATTTATACAGCACTATTTTGAGGATTCTTGCAAAATATTGAAACTTGAAACAAGTTATGAAATTCTGCATTATGTGTAATACATATACAAAGATACACAGTTAAAAGAGTATACCACAATAAAACAGAACCAGTGAGGCTGGGCAGATTTGGGCTAAAGCAAATGAAGTTATCTCTGGCTAAGTAGTTCAATGTCATCACTGCCAGCAGACAACCATGAAGGAACTCCAACTTCACTCACCATGTAATGACAAATGATATGACACTAAAAGCCAAGCATCCTCACTGTGTGGTTTTTGTTTTGCTTGATTTTTACATATTTTATGCTTTTTTTTCTTCCTCTTGCATTAAGATATTCAACCCCGTTATGCTTGGCTTTTTTTGAAATCTACTTACTAATTATTTCCTTCAAATTATGATTGCTTCCTAATAGGGTAGGACTAAGACAGGCTGTTGAGCAATTCACTTCAAATAAAAGGAGTGAAAAGGCAATAGAAGTGGAAAACGCTGTGCAACCAAAAATGTTACAAATAAAAATATATCTTAGATTACCCAGGTGAATGTCATAAAGGGAACAATTTACCAAACTTTTATTATGTATGGCTATGATGTCCTAAAACAGAATATTCTGCATTTACAACACCTTTCCTATAGTCCTGAAACATGAAAATTAAGTTATTGCAAAGCAGTATCTTTCATTTCTTTAAGAGCTAACAGCACTTTCTAAGTATTGCTCAAGCTTCTTGAGAAGTATAGTAACTTATATAGTTGTTCAGATGGCAATACAACACAGGATTGATGCAGAACCCTGACAAAACTTGAAAACGTGTGGATGTTAACATTAGGAATAGAAGAGAGCTGACATAATATGATTTTACTAGTAAGCACTTTGCAGCTTTTTGTCTTGTAGTCCTCCAGATTCATCTGGGGTTTGTGATCCTTACTTTGCCTTACCTTCAGCTTAAGAGAGGGTCAGACAAATATTTGAAGACTGTGCTGTCCTAGTGAGAGCAGCTGGGACCAGCTTATTGCTGTGTGGGTGTAACTAAATCTGTATATTCTCCAGCCTCTATGTAATTTCTATGTATGGCCAAACTTCGCGAACGAAGATTTGAGACGGGCTCTCCCCACGTGGGTGAGCCCTTCCAGCCTGTGCAGTGGATTTTTAGGTGAGGCACAGCGTGCGCAGAACAAACTGTTAATAATGGACCATTTGCAGCAGCTGCCCAGGGCACACCTGACCCCTCAGGTTACAAGCTGCATGTTAAGGAACCCTGTGAGATAGTGTCTTTGCACCAATGACTCAGAGGTGATAACTCCCTTTTGGAGAGGCATCAGCACCTTCACACACAGCCTGAGGTGTCATTTCTGCTAATGGGCCATCAAGGAGTCCAAAACTACCCCATGACTCACACAGTAAATCACCCCTTGTGAACCTCCTCGCCCTGGGGGAGGTACTGGCAATTCCCATCTGAACCTGAGCATATATAATCTTGGGAGTTTGGGACTTCTGGCACCACTCATCGCATCCAAAGGAGGACCAGAACCTTGACAGGACTGCGACTACCACTCTCAATCAGACTGCAACCATCATCCTCCCACACAGCTTTCCTTTCCTTTACTTTAAACTCAGGGGGACCACATCAAGCTCAGCAGAGGGGTTAAAGAACACCATTCTATTTGTGCCCTGGGGTATTGGGTTATACATCTGGGTTTTGTGGGTTCAAACCAATTTTCATCTGTATCACAGTATTTATTGTAATCTTTTTATTAAATTGTAACTCTGACTTATCTCTTTTAAGTTGGGTTTATTTCTCCTGCTGGTTTACCTTTAAACCAGCGCGTATGCCTAACGTTCTCGTCTACCCTGAAGTACTATACTTCAGTGCCTAATGCATTGAACACCTTTATTTTTCAAATACGTGCTGTCTGCTTCTAATTACAGTATTTTTTGATGTGATTTACTTACCATCTTTAAATTCTGCATATTTTCTACTCAAGAAACTGAAAGTATAATGGTAGACAAATGCTGAAAGCAGTTGGTCAAATGTGTTTGAAAAAGACTTTTATTGGAGAGTGGGTATACATGATGCACAGTGCACATTATAAGGATTTCAATTCTCTACTCCATCAACACTGTTGTGCGGCAGCCGATCACTTTTTTTTTATTCAGCCAGTCACTTTTTCTCATTCAAAGTACAGATCGCACAACTATTTGAAAATCTCATGTTCATTCTGCATCAGAGAATCTATTTGCTTTTTATGTTATTGTTAGTCTAAAACAATGAATAATTAAGAGATATTAGAGTTTTTCACACATTAGGCTTTATGATCTCTCACTGCCTGGCTTCGTTCTGTTACTCTAGGTAACAGATCATAATTTGGATATTTATTTTGAAGAACACTAAATGAACAGTAAACTCTTGTAGTGTTTACATTCATTTAGTATTCCTTGCTAAAAATATAAATTTTATTTCTCACATTTCTTAAAAATTAGGCTATTCTATGAACTAGTGTCTCTTAATGGAAAATATTTCCTTGATTTTTTAATTGAAATAATGTGCGATAATTTTGCAAAGAATTTAAAATACTCATGTGTTTTTATCCTAAATGTCTTATCTTAAGTGAGCTTGATCTGAAGTTCTTGTGAGAAACTGCATCATTTTAGGAAATACAGCTTTTTAAATTTCCCAATGCTCAAAGTAATCAACAAGCTATTGGTTTCCTGAGTATTCAAATAAACAGATAGGCTTACCAGCTCCTCTGGTATGGTTAAAATCACCTTTAATAACTTTGCATGACTTTCCATTTCCATTGCATACACCACAATGATCTTCACGAGCCAGAGATCCTAATATGCCATCACAGCCAAATTTCTGTGGGAGAAGAAAATAAAGCTATTGATACACAGAACCATGTTTTTCATAAATCTGCCTTTTGCATCAGGCATCTCACCCTTTTGCAAGATGCCTAATCAACATGATCTATCCCTGCTCAGAATGTGGGTTGCACTAGCTCATGTGAAGCAATTCCTCCCATAGTAAATTTTCCTGTGATTTTACATAGATAGTTTCATTCACTCTTTCTATATGGTTAGCAAACTCTACCAGCTGCTGTCCAAGAGAAACATAACTGCATTCCCACCTCCTGGTGGGAACTGTGGCACTTCACAGCCACTGTTCAAAACCCACACCCCACAGGCCCTCCTGGTAAGTGACTGCAATGTGTCTCTACCTCTTTCTTCTATCTCTCTCTCTTTTTTTTTTTTTTTCCCCCACATCCACAATGGCAAAATGCTGAACAGGGCATAAGCACATCTAGGATATGTAAATACAATTGGTAGTTGTGTTTTGCTAAAAAGCATTCAATTTAAAACCAATCAAGTTTATTCAAGGATCTCCACATTACTATATTAAACTCATTTCATTAATTTATTTCAATGGTAGCTTTACAAAACCAGTGAAGTTACCATCATATGCTGGCCTGACATGAAATGAAAGCCTTTTAAAGTCTAACAAAGTTATCACAGAGTAATCTTGTGCACTGTATAAATGCATTGGATAAAACCAATTATACTTCAAGACTATTTGATAAATAATGAAGATAAAAACTAAACTAAAGAGAAAACCAGGGTTTTTTAAGAACAGAAATCATGTTCTATTAAGAAGCCATTCACTTTCAATCTTAGTGAGGTGAGTTTAATTTAAGGGGTTTTTTTTAGTCTTTATTAGTCAGTTGTGAAAAGGGAAAGAAAAAAAAAGACACTTTTTCAGGGAAAATGGGCTACATATGATCTTAGATTACATAAATATGTAATTGCTGCATGGTGAACTAGAGCCCAAACTCAGAGAAGTATTTGAGTATATTTTTTCTGCACACAGTCAGGCACTTGAGAAAGGATAGTTTCATGTGAATATAAGCATCTATAAGTTAATTTGTTGAAGCTATGACAGTGTCTAGCAATATTGTTCCTGTGTTAAAGGCTGGATTTTCTGCTGAATTCAGTGTGTGAATGGGAAGCAAACAAAGCAAAAACCCAAGCCTGGGGGATGTTTATATAGAAGAGTTTCTGTATGAGGCACTATAAAAGTGACAAAAGAACTTCTATGAACCAAATCAAGTCTTAAGATGAGGAATAACATAAGCATTTATCTGCAATTATCTGTTATTCTGCGCAGTGTTCTTAGTTCTTATAGATGTAAAAGTTTGTACTGTTGAAAAAGAATAATATATATAGATATATATGTGATGGCAAAATTTCCCAACCTGTTGAAAGCTTTTCCCTTACAAAATGAAATCAGTTACACTAATTATTCACTATGCAGCAGCTTGTTGGAAGCATCTTTATCAACACAGATGAACATTCCCCAAACCAAACCTTCTGCTGCTTCACATGTTGTGCTGCACCAAGTGAAATTAGCTGAAAATATTTTAATATGATGCAAAAAGAGCCATTCAGTTTTGGTCATGCAAATTGCAACATGCTATCAGAGAAATAACATGCATATGTAGCAAATATTGCTCTTACATACCTGTGCCTATGTATGTAAGTTTGAAACAAGTAATTCATACCTGGCATCTACCATCTGCACAGACATCTAGCCCATTCTGGCCACAAGAAGTCCCATCCATCACCTTTTCTGTTAGAAGAATGGGCTGATCCTTTCCAGCCGGCAAACAGAATAAGGCGCAAGGTTTTTCTGTAGTAGCAGTTGATGAAAAAACCCACAAAACTGGTAAAAGGTCACTTTAGAAATACAGAACTATCTCCAACATTATTGTTAAAACTGGTATTTGCTTATCTGTGTAGCACGAATATAGATTAATATAAAAAGTTATCTTAGAGTGAAAACAGAAAGATTTCTCAGCTGTTTGAAAAACTCAAGGCTTTTTTCTTCCTAAGCACACTATTGTTATAAACTTGGCCTACACAGTACTCATTGTTGCAATTAAGAATATACATATTACAGCTGCTGGAATATTTTGGTCATAATTTATACTCATTCTCCTACATTTTTGGAACATGATAAATATTGATTAAAAAAGAAAATTAACACTTTCCAGATTTCCTGACTATACAGGTCAAAGAGAAAAAAGTGAAGTAACTGAGACATCTTGGAAAAAAAACCAAAACACATGAATTTTCTAAGTCCACATTAAAAAACTAAAAACCCACAAAACCCCTGGAAATTTTCTTTCTAACATCTTTACCAAGTTAAAAAAAATTTCTACTAAATTTCTAAAACATTCTGCAAATAATTTCTAATTATTAGAGAATTTATAATTATTTATAAGAGAATAAATATGTAGTAAAATCATACATATCCATATATTCCTAATGGTCATCATTTATAAACAATGAAGGTTGTTTCACCACTGTGAAAGAAACAGCAAGTAAAATAAACTAAGTTTCTTCTCAGTGGTCAACTGGGTACAAAATTACATGATTTTCTCATATCTTTGTTCACAACTTTTTTCAGAACTTCTTCCTAAAACTATTGCAGATTTTTGAAAGGATAAAGTCAATCCTGAACCTAAAACTGATTTCAACTTGGACACAACCTATGCCACTCTGACTTCATACTGACTTGTAGATTCCTGGAGTGCATTTTTATTAGTAAATTAAACAGTTCCAGGAAACATTCATGGGCACTGGAATTCTACTGTCTATACAGCTGAACTGTAAAACAGTCTAAACCACATTTTTTTGCATGTGCTAACCAGCACTACTTCAGTCTAGACTGGAAATTACTCTCTGCAAAGGACTGTTTTGAAAAAAGCAGTTTTAGCATGGAAAAGAGTAGAAAGGTACAGACAGAGGACTTTTGTTCCAGCTGACTTACACATCGGAGTGTGGTCTGGCCACATTTAATTTACTATTAGGTAGTGATACTTCTGGGTATCACTAGAGTACCAGTGCAAGCAGATGACATCACTTCTGCCAACATGGGAAGCTAGTCAGACACAAGCCATCTTCAGCTGTGAAGCTGGTTGTATTTATACCCTCCTCATTCTTGTTATACTCCTTAGATAGTAACCTCAAAGTTCCCCGGGGGTTTTAAGTATTTTAAGCATTTTTAAAGGAATACAAGATTAATTACCTAAACATTGTTTTAAAGACACTGAACTCAAAGAGACAACAATTTAACAACATCAGACAACTTCAACAGACTATGGGAGACCTCATTCAAATACAGCAACTATTTCGGACATGATGCATAGTCTGTGTCCACTAAAGGCTAAGAGAGCAAACTATTAAGGATTTGGAGACAACACACACTTGAATACTAGAACTCACTGGCTGATACCCACTTATGTTTCTCCTAAGGGGCCCTCAAAACAATAAGATCATTCAGAACAAAGTTAGATGAAAGCAACCATCCCTACTCCTCAACACAAGACAGGATAGTGTCAAGATTTTTCATCCAAATAAAATCAGACATTCATAGTCAGACTTAAACTTTTAGATCCCTTCAGATATAAATCCTGTGTTCCTGGGCTAAAATGAAATATAGTAAAACAAACCAAAATTAATTGGCTCCATGAGCACCTATATAATAGTTGGAGAAAATTCTTATTATGAAATGAGCTAACATAGAAGCATAATTAAAATAGTATCACAAGTGTTCACTTTGGCACTTTGAGAAGAGGCTTAAAAGAAAAACCCCACCTTGCTTAGCTAGGCATATATTCAAGTATGTTGACAGCAAAATAGTTTTCTAAAAATTTATGCTTTCTAGTGGTTTCTGATAATTTGTTGCAAGAGTTCAAAATAAATTACAGCAATGAACTACTTAAAATTTGGTAACACATACTTAAGTACTCCTGTGTCATTCCAGGGTTGTCTTTATTAAGAATTGCTACAATTTTTCTAATTTATCAAATTAACTTTTTTCATAACCGATGTGTTTTTGTTGTGGGTTTTTTTGTTTGTTTAACTTAAATAAATTTAAACACAAAAATTTATAGAAAATTCAGTGGAATGGGAACTATTGTTCACATTTCTAGCAAGAAGAAATTTGTCATCTAGCCGTTGAATGTTTTATATCAACATTATAGTTGCAGGTACTGTAAATTTGACTTTACTATATTCCCATGTTAGCATTATCCTAACAATATGGTATCTAAGCAAGTGTGCTACACTAAAGTATGCATACAATATGCCAGGACTTTGCATTCAGTAACGGTTAGGATTTTTGGAAGTGTTATCTAAGATTTCAGTGTATATTATATACGGATTTCTGCCAAAATCAAATACTGGTTTATGAAATACTCACAGTGTTAATATACATGTGCTCTCTCCTTCCTAAAAAAACAGAAGCTTACAGTATCTGGATTGTCTTTTTGACTTCGTAGATAAAAAAATTACTGATATACCCATGTGTAATCATGTAGCAGTAGTCTAGAAAGATGCATTTCTAAGTCATTTCGCACTACATTTTTGATTAAATAGAACAAAACTGACACTGAATTTTCATTCAAATGTAGTCAATACATATTAAGAAGGACAAATTCAAAAGGAATAAAGGACAAAAGATTCCAGGGTATATGAAAATACCACTAGATCTTGTCTATGAACGTCAAACTCTTTATCAAAAATATTGGGCTTTATTTTCTTTGTTTACTTTAGGTTTTGCCATATCTTTCATAATCAACAGCACCAACAAGCTATAAGCTATATAAGCAGATGATAAGAACTTCAGAGATGGTTTATACTTACCATCATCAATGACAGCTTGCCACTGGTGCACATGCTTCTGATAGGAAGATCTGACACTGAAAGCTTGGCACTGCCAGTCCCTGAAGGCAGGCATACCAGCAGGACAAGAAGGATTTTCACATACTCTATACTGCACTGTGGGCCCGTGACACTCTCCTTCAAGGCCTGAACTAGAAAAGAAGGCATAAATACAACCCTTTACTGTTGGCAATGTTTTGTTCAACTTATAGCATAGTTTATTTATGCTAGACACAATTTCAATAGCAGATTTTTCTTTTATGTAAAGCGTGAGGAGTGCTAAGCCATAATTTATACATGGCCAAAAAGAAGCACTAGGACTAGTAGGAGTGTTCAGTAATAAGAACCTCAACTGCAGTGTTGATACAGTTGAGATGATTTTTCTCTACCTGGACTGAGCCAAATGTGCTACTGAAGGGAAGTAACACCTGCACATTTGAAGCCTCTCCTTTTAAAAAAGTGGGGTGTTGCAAAGTTCAGAAAAATGCTTTGTTTTTGATCACTTCATTTGTGCTTGCAGACCCTAATGGGACAAATGCAAAAGAAGAGTGAAGTGCAGAAACTGGTGTTAATTATTTGGAACCTTCCTTGAAAAGATTAATTCACAGGAGTAAAATTAAGATATTTATAAATTCTAGAAATACTTTTTAGGTATACAGCTGAGAATGGTGTTTATCAGGTATGGAATAAGAAAGTATTCTGCATATCTAAGTTGTCCGTTAAACTACCATGCTTTTGTATAGCCATATCCAACTTCTCCTCAAAACTCTTTATGCAAATTTATCTTTCTTTATGCAAATCTCTGTCTTTCCTACCATCATATTTTCTACCAGTTCTGCTATATTGTCTTCCATTTTCCTTCATTTTTCTCTTCTGTTCTATTATTTTCCTAAACCATCAACTTGACTATTTCACTCTAGTTTAGTCTTTTCTATACTTACCTTCATTACTCAGGTCTACTCTGTTCCCACTCCTATGCCTATTTATTCTTTTTCACTTGGTGTGTAAATGATCCACAGAAAGTGAGATGGTACTAAGTAATTAAAAGGAAAGCACCGTTTAGCTGACCAGTGAAATATAGTGAAACAAACTTCATTCAAGTCAAAAGTATTTTGCATTGGTAGAAGGTTTTCATTTTTACAACATACAGAATCAAAACACTGTTTCCAGATAGTGTATCTAAATATTTGTGAAACTGTTAGAAAGATCTCTTTGTAATAGTTGCAATTCCTTGGGTCTCCAGATGAGTCAGAAGTCAATTTTCTCCAGTAAAAAAAATGAGAGTAGAATTACACCCTGGTGCTCTGCAAGTCAGAAAGTATTAATTTAAGTTTCTTTTGTTTCCTTAGGTGAAGGTTAACAAGAAATGTTCTTCTGATATTAATATTATCTAAGCTTTTGACAGAAGCCTAAAGATGAAAAGAGTGTTGCCATGCATTAAACAACCTGAAATACCTATTCTCTTAAGTGCTTTTCAGTATTCAGAGAAAATTAATTACTTACATATAGGACAACTATATTTTAATTGGTTACTGTACTCATGTAAATTTTGTTCATGAAAACCTGAACTTTTTTTACCCAGGGCATTTCCGTTGTCGACTGCTGATTCCAGTGTTGCAAGTACGGCTACAAGTGCTCCAGGTGCTCCATTCCCCATCCATAGGCTCCGCAAAAGATGTCCTATTGATACACTCTCCAGCCTTACACCACTAGGTGAAAATTCAGCTCTTAGGTAAATAAATCAAGGCATATGAAAAACAATTCACTGGTCCACAAGCATATGGGAAACAAAACAAACATTCAGTTTAATACATAGTCTTTCATGAGTCAAATATTTTTTGCCTGTTGTTCAAAGGTGTTTTTTTTCTATTCTAGTAAATGCAACAGCCAGAGATCTTTCTCTGGTTCAGTGGCCAAGGAGCAGATGTTGATTCTTGTCCAAAACCTTGAACACAAGTTCATCCCCAATAAAAGATACGTCCTCTAAATGGTTCCAAGACTATGCTGTCCTCTTCATTTGAGATTGAGCACTGACTAGGAAAGCATTTTTGGGTCCATTCCCAACTCATTGCAGGGATCATCCTCCAGCTGAACTGAATAGATGATCACAGTACATTGTCCAGGGCTGTTCTCAGAACTTGTTTCTTTCAGCATTGTAATTCCCACCAGGAACTGCATTGTCCCTGATTTTCAGTGACAATTTCAATTGAAAGATATACTACAAGTAACAAGAGAATATAAGATTCTATTCACGACTTGTATTCAAAGAGAAACTGGAAGCCTCAAAAAACTGGTGTTGAGAAACTCAAGAAAATTCCTGGCATTTATTTAAATACTAATAATATACTCAATAATCTTGCCTGCATACATCAGTTCCCAGGACAACTGCAATTTCTCACTCAAAAACTGTCCAATTACTATTGCTATGCCCTGTAGCCTATGTCCATATCTGGTATAAATGCTTTCTCATTTCTATAGTATATAATACATAACACATAATACATTCAACTATGCATAGCTTACTTTTATGATAATTGATGCAAGTAGGAACTTTAAACAAGTGCAAAGACCTATTCAGCTTATTTCCTTAACTATTAGATGTTCAGTATAATGATTATTGCTTTTCCACCAGAAGTATACCTTTCCAGTGTCACAGTCTGTTCCATCCATTGGTGGATCCAGTTTAGTTTTGCATTCCTTCTCACTTTCCACCTTACACCACAACCCAGTGCAAATAACATGCTGAAAAACAAACACAGCAGTAAGCACAAAATCTACCTATGTCAAAGTACTTCTTGCATGCAGTTCACTAATATTGTCGCAAAGTTACCAGTTTGACAGTAGTGTGGTATTCTTAAAGACAGATTGAACCAAAAACCAAAGTGGGCAGATTTGGCCTAGACTTTTACTGAACATGCTTCCCTAGGACTTCCAGATCTCTCTTGTTCATGCCATCTCAATGACTGCTATCTTGTGCTCTTCCAATGATTCATAATTCCTCTAGAATGAATTTATTCCTCTAGAAAAACAAAATCCCAAAAGGCATAAAACCTGATATCCACAAGGAAGGCAAAATGTAACCTACCAAATGAGGATGAAATATTTCTGCTGGAAAGAAGAGAAGGGAGATGGCAGGGGTGGTAGTCTGTAGTTAATTTTAGAGATGGAAAGAAAAACTGCTTATTCTGTCCCTCTGAAGCATCATAACAAGATAGTTTTTACCTTAGTTAAAAGAATGTACAACCTTGTGGGATGCTGGCTAGTATTTCTCCCAATTTCCCTGGCAGCTTTCCCTATTTTTCTCTAAAAAGTTCTTTTTCTCCTTCCAGTTTTCAGTCATGACTTCATTCTCCTTCTCTCTGTTCCCCCCTTAAGAATAAACCATGTGGATGTGAACACAGAACACATGGGGCTCAGTTGTGGCCTGAATATTACTGCATATATGCAATGATCTCCCCTCCCCACTCCCCACTGCGTATTGCTCAAAGAAGGGCAAGAGGATCAGGATAGGGGGATGGGCTGCAGAGAGGATAAAAGATGAAGAACAGCTGGGGGTTTTCTTAAACAGGAGTTGCCAAAAGACATGCTTTTTGTGACACAAATGATTTGTTATACTGGTACACACAGTAAGAGTCTGTGTCTTTCATACTATGCATAAAAAAATTGTAATAAATCCTATCCTACCTTGGAAAAAAAGACTTATGGCACAGGAAATGTAATTCAACAAAAGATTTTGTCTGAACCCAGGAACAGAACAGTTCCAGTGGGAGTCTTGCATGTAAAAATGCCTGCAACATTGGTGATCAAAAAAAGTCAAAGATATCAGAGGTCTGAAGCATTGCACAGAAACAAGAGACAGGATAGCAGCAGTCAGACTCACTCCTGATTCATTCTGTAACAGCAACAAAAGTCCTATCCTGTTCCTAGATAATTTTAACAACTATTTTTCAAATATGAAATTGTATTTTCTGTTATTTTTCATTGTTTTTCAAACAATGTAAAGGAATACAAAAGTAAATGAGGGAATGTCAATGTTCATGACACAGTCCTTCCATACTAATGATAAAATGAGAGACATACTGTTGGAACTACTCCACAAAAGTATACGTTAATTTAATATTCCTAATTAATACTTTTTTCATATCTTTAAATCTTTCTTTAGTAATTACTACAATGGAGGTAAAGCCATTCAGAAGTATCCAACACAGTCATATCTTTCTTTATGTCATCATATTTTTCAGTATGTTATCTAAAGGGGATTTATATGTGGAGGATCAAACGGGCACCACATGACAATCAATGTGATTTAAAGTAGAATGCCCTTTATTGGTACACTGCAAACGGTTTATATAGGATCAAAGCTATGTGGTAAATGGCTAAAGTGATTCTCACACCATTAAGCTACATATCTAATTGGTTATATTCCATATGTCATGAGTCCAGTGTTTCGATGAAACAACCTAACAGTTCCCAGGTGAAACTCCAGAGTGCTTATCTGAAAGTCTGAGGAGCTACTGTGTGAACTACTGGGGACTGATTTCCTCCCTACCTCTCAGCAGTAGCAGTGCCTCCGTTCATTCTTTGCTGGCAGCTGTTTCAATCTCACAGAGTCCATACAGATCTAGACTGCTCACATTTCATTTCCCTGTACCTACAGTTATCCATGTTTTTTTTCCAAAACACTATGATCTTATGCTTCATTTCACTTGCAAATGATTGCAGAATGGCTTTCAACAAACCTACAGTTCTTTG
Source organism: Pithys albifrons albifrons (assembly GCF_047495875.1). Taxonomy (NCBI): domain Eukaryota; kingdom Metazoa; phylum Chordata; class Aves; order Passeriformes; family Thamnophilidae; genus Pithys; species Pithys albifrons. Next base: position 48,053,870 of record NC_092497.1, read on the forward strand.
CAAATCCAGAAACAATTCTTCTAAATATAGAGAGACATTAAGTCAGATTTGGGTATTGGACTATTGTCCTAGTTCGGCAGCCGAGACCGGTTTACGACTACCTGGGTGTGACCAAAGCTTTGTATTCTGCACCCTCTGTGTAATTTCTCATGAACTGTTAACAATGGAATATTTGCAGTAGCTGCCCAGGGCACACCCAACCCCTCAGGCTGCAAGCTGAGTGTTAAAGAAGCCTGTGAGATGGAGCTGTGATAACTCCTCTACAGGGAGTTGTCAGCATCTCCACATCCAGGCTGAGGGGTCATGTCTGCTAATGGGCCATCACCAATTGCAAAAATAATCCATGACTCAGAGTCAGATCACCCATTATGGAACTTCACACCCTGGGGGAGGTACTGGGTGTTTCTACCTGAACCTGAGGGTATATAACCTTGGGGTTTGGGGACTTCTGGGACAACTCTCTGAATCAAGAGGAGGACCAGAACCTCAACAGGACTGTGACCGTCATCCTCACCAACAGGTTTTTCCTTTCCTTTTACTCTGGACTCCGGGGAACCATGATGGGGTGGGGGGTGGGGGGGGTGGGGGGGGGAAATAGGGGTAGTTGTGTCTCAGTACAGGTACTAACAAACAACATTGTGCTTGTGCCCCAGGGTGCTGGGTTATACTTCTGGGTTTCGTGGGTTAAAACCAATGTCTCTTTGTATCATTGCATTTATTGCAATATTTGTATTAAATTCTAACTCTGATTTATAATCTGGTTTTGGGTTCACTTCTCCTGCCAGTTTACCTTTAAACCAGCATAACTATTCACAGTCTGTAAAGTATATCTCTCTATGTACACTGGAAAACAAAATATTGCCAAGCACACATGAAGGACTTTTTTTCTGAAAGAATGTGTTAATCATGAGTTTCTAACCACAAAAGCTTGTAAAACACAACATGAAAGTCATAATGTACTACAGAAATAGCAGAGGTCATTACAGCTTTTGTGTTTTGTTTGTTTTTTTGTTTTTGGGGGTTTTTTTTTGAATGAAAGTAGTAAATGTGAGCATCAGCAGGGTGCATTTCCAATCATATAAGCATAGGGAAAGATCACTCAGTTGAGAGGGAAGACCAGAGACAAAAAGGGAATTTTAGAACAATATTTTTGCAATGTCAATATTGTTTAAAATGCAGTGGAGAGATGAGGACAGATATTTCAGCAGGGCTATAATATTTACATGACTTTTGTTCTTTTCATTATGATCTTTCCCCAAAATGCCTTAAAAATTGCCATGAAATGTAAGCACTCTCCTGCTTCTTTGCAAAAATTACAGCTATTTTATTATAGAATTATTTTAGAGGAACTGCTAGATAGCATTCACATCCTGGACTTTTCATCTTAAAAGCCAATATGTAATAGTTCAACAATTATATTAAATTGTCAAGTTCTATAGTCACATTTAAACATCAAGAACTACTTCTGGGCCATGATCTCACTATCTATTATGTGAAACAATGTTAGGATTTGATTCTTGTGTGAGACATTGGCATAAAAGCAAACTTGGCTCCCTTACAAGATAAGCATGGAGACATGGTATAAATCTTGAACCTGGATATCCATGCACACTTTTCTGAGGTACTACAAATTTTGCTTGGATTATTAAAAAAAAAACAACTTTGAAATAAAGATGACAAGATAAAATCTGGACACCATTCATGAAAGGGCATGGAAGGGGCTTACTTAGTAAAACATGAGAGCAGAAACTCGGTTCCTTCAGTCCTTTGCTTGAGTCATTACATTATAAACAAGAATTCTTGATAGAAAGTGACAATTGCTAGCATCTGCAGTTTTTTCTCAGAGGTTGCCTTGTAATGTGACTGCAAATTTATCCTAAAATGCTGCTCAATAATAACACCTGTAAAAAGCTTATCTCAACAGAAATGGATTTTTGATTGATTGTACCACTGATATTTGCAAAATTAAGAAAATTATTTTCCATCATTAATTGATTTCTTAGTTGAATCGATGTTATATACATATATTAAAAATAGTTGCTTAATGTAGAAGACTGTGTGGAACTCTGCTCATCAAATTATCTTCCAGTCACAAAAAAATGTATGACTTTGACATAGTTCATAATTTATCTTTTACAGAGCTATACTGAAGTGCATGAACTGTTCAGCGAGTAGAATGTGTCCAAGAAATCCTGGACTATAAATTGCTGGATTTACTGATGTTTAAATGAACTTTTGAGGAGTATGTTTCTCTCATTTCCTGGCCTGTAGACAACATCTATAACCATAATAAACTGCCAGTTAGTGGCAGAGTAGAAGAGAGTGTATGGAGATTAAAGGAAGTGGTCTGGATATCATGCAATATTTAGTGGTTGCCTATGTATAATCAAATAATTATTTTAGTAACTAATGAAATATTGTATTCAATTTAGAAAGGTCTCCTAAATGTTGACTTCTCCAGTGACAGCCACCATAATCTGCATAATCAACATGGAGAACTTTGAATCACCTTCATAATAAGTGAAATGCAATTATTTGGAAAATTAAATCAACATATTTGTTATTTGTATCTAACATCTTTGCATTTCTGAAGGAGATAATAAAATTAGCTCCTGAGTAACAGCACTTTGTAGTTAGTTAATTTGACCAGTATACAGTAAACTATAAGACCCATGTCAGGGAAGACAAGAATAAGTCATCTAAGTTTGCTGTAACTAGCTCTTCAGGTCTACAAACCAAGGATCAAGTTTCCTGGATTTTTTTGTTGGGAAGAATGTGAGAGTGCAAATTTTGCTTCCAGGGAAAAGACCACAGAAGAAAGCCAGTAAGGTGACTTTACAGAGGGTGACAGGGAAGCTTTGAAAACTTCTACCTTAGTGCCCTCTCCACGTTTTCTCAATTTTGTCCTTAGTGTCATTTATTCATTTGTCTATCATTCCTAATAGATACAAAGTTCTTAGAAATTCATTACAATTTTTTGGTTCAGTATCTGATTATATGTTTTCCAGTTCAGGATTGCCAGTTTTTCGGAGGATTTTGGAGAAGTTGCAGAAGGTTCTTCCCTTTGTTCTCTTCACAGACACTGTAATAAGACTCTCTTTTTCTAAAGGTTATCAAGCAACACACTTGGTTTTATGGAGAGAACTAAAACTACATTGCAGTTTCTCAGGATAAAAGAACACAGGAAAAGAGCTCTGGCCTTTTGTATCGTCTTGCATCATTACTACTTTCTTTCTTCACAGCAAACTCACTTTATCTTAGCATTTAAGTTAAAATGGTATGTTTAATACAAATATTTATTAGTAATTTTCATAAACTGACTATTTAAACATAATTACTTAATATAATATAAAGTAATGATCCATTTAGTGGGAAAAAGTAGGATTTATTTAGTCAAAAATAAGCTGAAAGGTATCCTCTTAAATACAAAATGCCAGAAGAGGGGAATATGAGGACTACGAGAAATGGACAATTAGCTACCAGCTACTAGAGCCTAACTACTCTCTCTGCAAATAGTTGAATGCCACACGGTTAATTCACTAAATTTAACTTCCTAACATTTCTAAAATAATATAAACCAAAGAAATCTTGGAGTCAGGATGGATGTTGAAGGGAGAATATTCACTGCATCTGTGAGCAAAACACAACAAGCATGGAACCACTTGACTATCTGAATTTAAATATCTGATTTACAACAAACCACAAGGATATTAAAGGAGGGTAAGTATCCAGAGAAATTAAAAGCATATAAAGGTATTATGCAACAGCAAGTCTTCATGTTTTTCTATTTCTTCATATTTAAAAATCTTTAGTTGGTAAAGAAGACATAGAAGAAGTAATGGGCTAACAGTGTACCACTTCCTTTTTCAGGATAGGTTTCCAGAAAACGAAAAACAGAAATCACATATTTTAATTTAAAATACTGAAAAGTAAGAAACAGGTTGCAATTCATGAAGAAAGCACTTGGAAATCATGAAGAATGTTTGTAGAATTGTGAAAATGTTTCCACAAACAGTAAGACAGCTAAAATAAAATCCAGTATCCTATGGCTCCTTTTTTTTCCTTCTCAGCTATACCATTCTTGGCATGCATTAGTCATACATGTATTGCAATGTTTCCTACAAGAATTTTTAGATAAAGATTAGACTCAGTCAAAGTCTCTAAAGTAATAATACTGTGTCCAAGCTGAAAAGATGATGAGAACTAAAGAACTAAAGGAGAAAGGAATTATGCTCTTGCACTAAATACTCCCAATCTTTCCAGGGTATCTGCCCACTGATTCTAATGATATTTTATTTCACAGTCCCTCCTAGTCCTTGCTCCATCAACCTGTACTCCATGTTCTTTACATTTGTAGTATCATCACCCCATCTTGTCTTGGTTATCGTCGCAAAGGCATCCAACATGTTTAGTCGGTCCTATTGATTTAAATAAGGTTGATTTTTCTGTGTTAAAACCATTCTTAAACTGGTTCTTCAATCAGGTGTCTACTAGTACTATTTAAAATTATGAAGACCTCTTCAATTTTGCTAGTCAGTCTTTTCGAAGTTAATATATAGTGACATTGCTTCACACAATGACATGAAGCAACATCAGGAAATTCACTTAAGTTTTTGGAGCTCCTATTGTCATGGCACTGTACAGCTCTGCCTGGGCTCGCAGGTGAGTGCTGGGAGGCAGGATATACTCAGTAGTGCAGAGAGGCTAGATAACACCACTATTCTCCCTGGGAAAGTGCACAGGCACAGCGCACTCTTTTGAAGGTCAGATATGAAGGTTCAAGACCCAAAACATAAGGAAATAGAACCTACAAAGAAAATCTGGTCCTAGTGGAATAAATTGCAAGCATTCCATTTGCTGCAACAAGATGTCTAAACACTATTGCCATCTTCTGTTTATAATGTACAAAGAAGGTATTGATGGTATGATATGATAAAGTATCTTCCAGGATATTTGGAGATTCAAGCAAGCCTTACAACGTAAGACCATGAAAATGTGCATATTAACTTTGGAAAGCAAGTGGAGACTTCTTTCTTCAAAGGTACTATGTTCTCTTTCTATCAAACATGTGTATAAAAGTATCTCTCACACAAAAATTAGCTGGTAGGTGTACTTTTTGAAGTAGACACACAGCCTTACCTGCATTTCTTGGCAAAAGAAAGCAGTTGGTCCAAAAAGAATCTGACACTGTTCATCTGCAGTGTATGTCATTCCTGGGAGCTTGGAGGGAATAATCACAGAATTGAGGCTCTGAGGATTCGTCTGTACCAGACAGTTACTGGCCTTTGACCTGGTAATATGCAGAGATTCATACACTGAGCAATCCTAAATAATTTGATTGTCACACCAACTTGAACTTGCCTACACCATTAGAAACATGTGGAGTCTCAAGATTTTCTTATTCATCATCACTGGGCTGTCACTTACATATAAATTAACATGGCTTACTTATTCTAAGTTAATGGTGTGTTCTGTTGTTGCATATTTGCAGAAAAACAATATAATTTATCAGCTCTAACAGGCATTTCAGTAAGGTGCTGGTGTAAAATTTACTTAATGGATTAAGGTTTTGATAGTAATTTAAACAATGATAAAAAATAGAAAATTTATAATGCATAGGAACAGTCACATAGGTTAGTTTTTGCATCTAGTAGGACCTCAAATTAATAACTTTAGATTATATGTATATACACACACATTTAAAAACACATATGTTTCTGAGCTGGTAGCCAAAAACTGAATAAAAAATATTTGAAAATTAAACTTGTTCAAGCACAAAGTCATGGTTTTGATTTCCATCTAGATTCAATACAAAAGTTTCAGACTGACATGTTTAAGTTACGCTAACTGTTCTCTTGTCATAGAGTAGATTTTTTAACTGCTGCAAGCAAATTCTCATCTATCTATAAACTTAATAAAGGAACAGAACTCCAGAGAACAGATACTATTTCATAAACTCAGAGTGAAACTAAATGTTTCAATTTGTTTTCTAGGTATACTATTCTCTATTAAATATCTCGTAGTAAATTTCTATTTAAAATTATGAAAATCTGATTATACTGCAAGGTTTTATATGGAATGGCACGACATTGATCAGAGAATCTGCAAAATGTTCATATGTCATTCACTGTGCAACATTTCAGCACACATCATACTAATATATTGTAAACATATTTACATATATGAAATGAGGACATAAATACAGAAAGAGTATAATCATATGTTTTAAACATAAAAGCATAAAATATATATAATTGCTGAAAATTGATTTTAATAAATCTGACAAATACTAGATAACAATTATATTAAATATTTTGATGGATTATGCAATGACAAATCTCCCACAAAAGTAGAAATTATTCAGAACTTATCATTTCAGGATATTTATTACAACTATTTGTAAATGACAAACAGTAAAGAGTTCTTGTTCTTAATTATATACCTGAGAAATCTTTCCAGATCTTCTCTGCTGCACTGAGACCATGAAACATCCCCAAGATTCTGTCCTTTAATCCACTCCCCAGACATGATATGGACACCGTCTGCACAGGATGGGTGGTCATTGTCGTGGTTTATGCCCATGCTGAATTTTGAATTTATTAAAAATAAAACAGAGCATAACAAAATAACAAGTAGTTTTCAGAATGTTTGTAAGTTAAAACTCTTGCAAGAGGCTAAAAAAGCCTCATAAATATTATATATAGGAAATATTTTTGATTTTTTTTCCATGGTATCTTTCAGAGAAGTGCATGGTACCATGCATAGAGGACAATTCTACAACAAAAGATGCAAGTGAAGCTGCATTTATTTGATGGTAAATACTATATTCTACTCAGTTCAATACATACTTTGGGCAACTTTTTGAATGTACAGAACTGCACAACTACTGGAAGTTTAATCAATACTAATTCTCCTGCTAACAAGCAACAAAATTACTGGAAATTTACTTTTTGAGATTACTGAATATTTTGGTAGTGATTTTATCTTCATTCTATAGGGAAGTGGTTGGTTGAAATTTTATAGACTAGTAAAATGATTACTAGTTTCATGTGTAATTATTGTCTCTAAAGAAAAAATACCTTAATACATTTTTAATGTCTACAGTTAGAAATAACACTGATGAGGAAATTGATTTTGATTTTAAAGACAGCACCTATATTCATCCCAGTGAATGCTCACACTCAATGCACTGCAATGAAAAACTCTACTAAATGTCTACTTGAAGCTGTTATTTTAACTGAACATTCACTGTCACTTTCATTCACAATTAGCAAGCAGAGAGGAAGAAGAGAGACTTAAATAAAATTCAGATTTGACTGGCATTACAAGAAAGAAAGTAAACACTCTTAGCTGTTTTTGAAGATTTGAAAATGCTTATGAGACTAGTCTCCAGAGCACTGGATTTAAAGTAGGGCCAGAAACTTGCAGGACAGTCTGCCCTGCAGAAAAGCAAAATTAGGATTAATAAAAATCTATACCTTGTATTGATTCTTTCAGTCAAAGACTAGCCAAATCACTTACAGACTGCAAAGAGAATAAGTTTGCTGTGTCTGTAGAGAAACTATAGTACATACATCATGCTTCTCCATATTTCACCACACGACAGTGCCCAGTGACAAAAAGGCCTGCCTCCCATCTTTTGAAAACAGTAGCTCACTTTTCTTTTACATTCCATCCCAAAACTATTTCATGATTAGATCAAATTTTATGTAATTTTGTAAGCTGCTTTACCTTGTGTTTACTAATGAAATTAACTGAAATATTGTGTCAGGCTTTAGCTGGCTTATAGGAGTGTGCAGTCTCTTACTGATGGGTAAACCCCACAAACTGGAGCACTAGAACAGTTGCTTCTTCATAAATTGGATAATGCTGCTAGCTGTAAACAGTATATCTGAGGTAAATAAACCTGTCTGACTCTCATCCTCTGTCTTTTCCTTAACTGCCTGAATGCAAAAAGTGTCACTGCACTTGCTTCACATTTTTCTTGTGTGCCTCGCATACAGAATTTGAGATCTTTCTATCTCCAGAGTTGTTTACAACTCTAGGAACTATGGAAGAAGATACAGAAAATCTAATGACGCTTCACTTTGCTGACTGTATATGAAACGAATTTTGCTTACAGCTCTAGGAGTTACATACTTCCTTAGTGAAAAAGTACTCATTTATTAGTATCATCATGACTTGAAATAAAAAATTTACAACAGGAAGGTACACAAAATCTTGATAAAATTTATTACAGAATTGATGGTTCCCATCTATAAAGAATTAACACATTTATGTGTTAAAACACTTTTTTAAAATGAAAAATTAAAACCCCCCATAATTTCTGATCACTATTATTTCCCATTCACTCTGAAGAGCAATTCTTGAAACCACTTTGTCACAAAATATTCTGCAAAATCACCCCAAAAAAAATGTGTGCTGAGCTGAACCATGACCTTGGTTCAAAAAACAATTAATGCTAGCCACACTGCATATGTGCATCAGTGTACCCCTCTTTTCCAATCTACCACCACAGAATCATTTTGTATAGTTTATCAGCATGTGAATTCTGAGGAAAACATTATATTTTAAAGTAAGAAGTGGTAAAAATGATTGTACTTATAACTTCTGTGTATATCAGCAACATTAGGGTTTACCCTAACACCCCCCCCCCCCAAATTAGTCTAACAACCACTTTAAAACTTGTTTATAAAACACAGCCAGATTTTGCATGGTTTTAGTGATATGTATAAAGCTGGAATCATCTCTGCTAAACTTTCAATGTGAACCCTGTTGAAGGTGCATTAGGAATAGTACACAGAAAAGTCATTCAATTATCTGTGTGTGGAAACCAGAAGTAATAACTCAGGACACTCAAGGCAGAAAAAATATTAGTTCAATTTTTCAGTTAAAAAGTAATTCTTTTACAATTAATGACTACTGCAATTATATGTGAACTGCTGGATTTAGAATCAAGACAGACAATAACATGTCTCTTGTCATCTAAGGAAAGAGGTTGTGGTTTTGACTTAAAAATGCATTTCAATGTCAACTCACATAATGGAAAAGTTCAATTTGATTTTATTGCAGCAGAGTACTAAGAAACAAAAATTCTATTAAGTTTCAACAAAGCATCCTCAGTTATTATGCTATATGTAAATAAATTAAATAAGGCTATGCACACACTTTCTGGAAAGAATTAGATCTGCACTACTACTTTATATTTCTTCTCCTTGTAGAACACCAAAATTCTTCTAAATGTGCCACTTCCATGACAATATGAATTTTCTTATTGACCCCACATGCTTCCAGGTGAAAAGTTTTCTTGTATTTTTTAATTATTTTGATTGTGTTTTGCAAATGGCAGAGGATGACTTAGTTATCATCATCACACACACTTAAAATGCATAGTGCATTAGTGCAGCTGAACAAGAATGATGCTATTAAACTAGAAACAGGCAATGCAGGGACAAACAATAGTATCAAAAACTTAAATTAGGAGCAATTAATTATATTAGTTAAGAAAGATGTGGAGAATTACTTTCGGCTTATCTGTAGACAAACAAAAAAGGCAAAAATTAAAAAAGATTAAAGAAAACTACTACTGTTCAGAGTGTCACAGTCACTACAAGTGAGACAGGTTAGGAAATAAGAAATGGATTAAAAAAAGCACAAGGACAAGTAGCCAAGGAACCAGCAATAGAAAAATCAGCATAATAAATAGATTACCAAACCCTAAAAGATAACAGTTCAGCCCTAGACATATAAGCAACTGAGGAATGATGAGTGTAAGCTGCAGATCCAGGATAATACTACTAGTTTAAGCTCAAGACAGACTGAAAAACTATTCCTTTGTGAAGGAGAAAGTGAACCTCTGGATGCTGCTGCCAGTTTATATCTGTGATGTGTGATGGGATCATGTTGTCATCTGATTTGTTTCAAAATTTGTATTATTATACATAATGCTACAGTGTTTGTAAATTCACTGCAACTACTACCTTACATATTTTTCCATTCAGTAAAATAACCCACAAACATAATGAATTCTATTGCCTTGAAAAATAAAAATAACTTTAAAAATATTACTAATTATAAAGTGTAATGTTCTATATTATTTTCACTGTTTCTTTTTTAAATTTTGTAAAATACTATGCTAAATTTATCAAAACCTTTTAAACTACAGACTCAGAAATTACAAGGTTTAAAAGCTTATATGGCATTAAATAGTACAATGATTTTCACAACATTTTATCTAATCTGAAATTTACGTATCACAGTAACACAACAATGTATTTCATAAGTGAAAAGAATACCCCTTGTTTGACAATCACAAACAGGGAGAAGCTGCACTGCTTTCCTGTAGTACTTGTGTTGCACTTTTTCAACAAAATGTTTTATCACATTGCTGTGTTTATAGGGAAACCCTGCTGTCTTTATAGAGAAAAATATATACCCCCCTCCCCCAAATTAATAGGTTTCTAGAAGTTAAGAATTGATGCAAAAATGCACATGAATGTTTGTTGCGTTTTTTTAAAATCCTAGTTAGTGAAACAGTAAGTGTTGTATGATTTTTGATACGTGCTTAAAACATATGAGGTCACAGATCATCACATAAATGTGACACATTTCTACTGGTAAATAAATTATTTAGCCTGAAGTGAATGGACAGGCAATTAACCCAGCTACAGAAAAACTATGATGGTAGAAGATAAAAGATTATTTCTTTTGAAAAGACTTTATCTTCAAAGGAAAATCTATTGAACAAGGATATCCTGATCTTGTTAATTATTAGATTATCAGGAAAAGTAAAAATAAATTTTTTTACACAATTACTATTTCTCTTTTGTGACTCATTACTTATTCTGCAGAATAATGGCAACTTAGATTACTTTTTCAGTCTGAAAACAATAAAAAGGACACCATGCATTTTAGGATACAGACACTAACATACATCACACGCTGCTGTCCAGATGACTTTGCACCTTTTGCTAAACATCTATTTTCTTGTCTGTCACTCCAATACTTCTACAACTGTGCTTCAAGATTCTGGACCTAGACAAACCACTGTGTCATGACCCTTGACTTAAGTTTATAAATATTTTAAAGCTTTATTGTGACAGATGTATTTATTGTCATAACATGAAAATATATATTGTCCCTTGCTGAAGGTCTTTTATAGATGTTATTTAACACAGGAAAAGTATTTGCTTCCGGCAAATACAACATTCATGTGGCATCAAGCAGATCTCACTATTTCAGGATAGTCAATTCTGTCTATGGTTTACGACTTTAATCTTATACCAAGGTAAAACATCAACAAATAAAATTTCTTCAAATTGAAGAAAATATGTAATCAGGAAAAAGATTTTCAGCTGTAATGTACTCAGTGAAGAAACAGAAAAAAAATTTAGTTTCCTTCTTAACAAAACCCATTCACATTGTTATGATCTTCCAACTCTTTCACAGCAATTTTAAAAGTTTCAGACTATCAATTAAGCCTTTCCATCCTGTAGGATGTTGGTCAGTTACTAATTGTTCAGTTTACACATGTTATCATAAGGGAAATTATAATCATCCATACTGGAATTGTATAGTCTGGCAGAAATGGAACTCTTGATACATTGCTAGAGAAAGAGATGACCAATCCATATTTCAAGTATAAAACTACTGTATCTTTTCAAGTTACTAAAAATGCTGTCTCAGTGCTTCATTTCTTTATAAGCTTTTTCTTTCTTCAGCTCTCTAGATACCAGCAAAAGCCCAGTGACACTTTATTACTGCTACACTAGATTGTTGTGGTGTGTTTTGATACACATAAGACCATTTTGTGATTAGAACCGGACTAAGCAAAATTATTTTTTTCATGGTTTTGCATCACCATATAAATTCTCAATAAAAGTAAACATAAAGGCAAAGTATGTAACAAATTTCATTCTTTTCTGTCATCTGTAATCACAAGTTTAATTTTTTTGGACCATTTCCAAGTCACAGGGAAGTACAGTATGATACACTCTGCCCTATAAGATCTTAGGCTGATTAAATTGTTAAGTATATGACTGTGGAACATAAATGTCCAGTTTGATAAGGATACAGGAGAAAAAGGGACTATAAATTTTTAAAGATATTATACACCAAACCACGAAAACTGAATGACAGTGAAAGGTGGTCTCAAGGGCTTTATGACTGCTTTTTTTGGAAAATGCTATTTTTTGCCATTACTCTCTATTTACTATCACTGAAGGGGTATTTCCTGCCCTGCTTCCGTAGTTTAACATTTAATAGTTAATCTGAACTTCATTAAAGTATTTTTAAAGAAGTATCTAAAAGCAAAGAGAGAGCAATTAAAAAAAAAAAAAAAGGAAAATTCGTTATAAACCAGTCACTGCACTGTAGATTTCTGCAATAGTGGACACTCTTTCTAGTCTATCAGAAAAAAAAGGCAGTGATGAAACAACTGTGGTGATTGTTGTACAGCTCTTGTTTGAAGTAGAGAATATGTAATGCTGAAATGCAATATGAAGTGAAAACCTATTACCTTTTATTGAATCAATAATGTTAGGAAAAAGGAGAGTATTGTATCTTTCTCATTAAAAGTAAATCTAAGAAAAGCAGTTCCTTATTAAGCCAGCACTAAGCTTTATAGAAAAATTGCCCTGAAGCTTCAAGTTTTTTAACAAACAGGACAGAAAATATCACAGATAGTAAAACAATACAGAAATAATATAAAAATCATAGAATCATTCAATGATTGGGGTTGGAAGGGACATAAAGGATTGTGAGCTCCAACCCCCCTGCCATGGGCAGGACACCTTCCACTTGATCAGGTTGTTCAGAGCCCCATCCAGTGTGCTCTTGAAAACTCCAGAGATGGGAAGTCCACAGCCTCTAGGCAATCTTTTCTGGTGCCTAACCACCCTCACAGTAAAGAACTTCTTCCAACAATGTAATCTAAACCTATTCACTTTCAGTTTAAAGCCATTCTCCCTTGTCCTGTCACTACATATCCTTCCTTGTAAAAGGTCCCTCTCCAGTTTTCTTATAGCCCTCTTTAGGCACTAGAAGGCCCTAAAAGATCCCCTGAGAGCCTTCTCTTCTCCAGGTATGTTTTATGTAGCTATCCACAAAATGCAGAGAACTACAGCCATTTCTGTGTAAAGCTGTCAACGACACAAATACATGTACAGGAAAGATCATTGCTCATAGTTTGTTGCACATGCATTTTTAAAATCATTACAAAGCTCAATTTTTCCAACAGCAGTTGTGCTTTTCAAGCAGTTTTGTTCAAAGTTAGGCTCTTGTCTACATTTCTGTTGACTTTATTTTGAACAAAAATCTCAGTGATTACAAAAATGAATAAAAATTATCAAAGTGCAACATCTCTGACACTTAAGCTGCTTCTGTATCCAATTACCTGAATCTATGAATATGTCTGTACCTACAGGTAGACCAATATCCTTATCTACAGGGTGGAAGGAAATTCGTGTGGCCAAAGTTCAAATGGAGTTGCAGATGGCCAGAAATGTGGGGGGCAATAAAAGGAGTTTTTTCAAATACATTTCTGGCAATGGGCAGTATAGAAATATCACTGGCCTATTTCAGGATGAGGATGGTCACCTCACAGACAGGGACAGAGACAAGGCAGAGGTGTTTAACATTTTCTTTTCCTCTGTCTTCAACATGGATGACAGACCAAGGGGGTCTCAGTGCCCTCAGCTGGAGCACCATGACTGTGAGAAAGATCAACTCCCAGTTAAGCCTGAAATTGTGCTGGATCTGCTCATGCAGCTGGATCCCTACATATCTATGGGGTCTGATGGGATATACCCCAGAATCCTCAAACAGTTGGCTGATATTGACACAAAACCTCTTGTGATGATTTTTGAGCGGTCTTGGTAATCTGGAGAGGTCCCAGCTGGCTGGAAGCTGGCAAATGTCCTGATTTTCAAGAAAGGCAAGAAGAAGGACCCTGGAAACTACAGGCTTGTCAGTCTCACTTTTGGGTCTGCTAAGATTATGGGGAATATTATTCTGGGAGTTATCAAAAAACAATGCAGTCATTGGTCACAGCTAGCATGGCTTCATGAGAGGAAAGTCCTGCTTATCGAACCTGATTTGCTTTTATGACAAGGTAACCCACCTACTTGATCAAGGAAAGCCAGATGATGCATCATTTTGGATTCCAGTAAAGCTTTTGATACTGTCTCTCACAGTACCCTTTTAGACAAAATGTCCAGCCCACAGCTAGATAAACGTATCATGTGGTAGGTAAGCCATATGCTCACAGGTTGAGCACAGAGGGTAATAGTGAATGGGGTAACATCAGATTGTGACCTGTCACTAGTGGGGTTCCACAGGGATCCATTTTAGGCCCATGCTCTTCATAAATGACTTCAACACGGAACTGGAAGGGACAATAAGCAAGTCTGCAGATGAGACAAAACTGAGAGGAGCTGTTGACTTCCTTGAAGGCAGGATCGCCCTGCAGGGAGACCTCAACAAATCAGAACCATATGAAGCTTAACAAGGAGAAGTGCCAGATACTCCACCTGGGATGGGGCAACCTTGGATGTTCATATAGGCTGGGGAATGAGACACTGGAAAGCAGTGCTGGGAAAGAAGATCTGGGGTCCTGGCTGACGGCTAGTTAAATATGAGTCAGCAGTGCCCTGGCAGCCAGGAGGGCCAATCATGTTCTGGGGGGCATCAGTCACAGCATCGCCAGCTGGTTGAGAGAGGGGATTGTCCTTCTCTGCTCTGCACTGGGGCAGCCTCACCTGGAATATTGTGTGCAGTTTGGGGCACCACAGTATAAGAAATATGCTATTAGATAGTGTCCAAAGGAGGTCAGTGAAGATGATGAAGGGCCTTGATGGGAAGCTGTATAAAGAGCAGTTGAGGTCACTTGGTCTGTTCATCCTAGAGAAGAGGAAACTGAGGGGAGACCTTATTGCAGTTACAACTTCCTTGTGAGGGGAAGAGGAGGGGCAGACACTGATCTCTGTGGTGTTCAGTGACAGAACTCAAGGAAATGGCCTGAAGTTGTATAAGGGAAGGTTTAGGTTGGATATCAGAAAAGGTTCTTCTCCCAGAGGGTGGTTGGACACTGGACCAGGCTCCTCAGGGATGTGGTCACAATACCAAGCCTGACAGAATTCAAGAAGCATTTTGATGATGCTGTCAGGCACATGCTGTAACTCTTGGGGAAGGTACTGTGCAGGGCTAAGGGTTGAACTTGATGATCCTTGTGGGTACCTTCAAAGTCAGCATATTCTATGATTCTGTGAGAAACCCAGCTTTAGATCATGAGCCCAAAAGGACAGAAAAACTAAGGAAAGCAGCAACTGGGGGGAAATGAGAGACTCTGTGAAGCTGGAAGGAGGCCATGATAACAGGCATTTCCACTGCACCTTCTATCCAACTGTGTAGTAGCCCATGGGGATTTATGGGAGAGAGAAGGAAGCAAGTAGATTACTTGGGAATGGGTTACCAGCACAGCCTCCAGTGACACAACAGTTCAGCAGCAGCTTCTCTCTTTCTCAGTAGTGAATGACATGGGAATGTCTGACAATGTAGGACAACAAGATAATCTGAGGGAGGATGCTGGGAAGCAAAAGCTCTGAGAAAAAGGGACCTCAGAGAGATATGGACACTCCTGAATAAAGTTCCTAATATGTCAGCTCAATATATACACCTGTGGTTGAATAAGCCGTACTTTGCAAACATCTTTTAGGTTATTAATTATTTTAACAAATCAGAGCTGGCTAAATACATGACAGCATCGTATCTCTGTTATGGGGATCGACTTTAAGAGAAATGTATGCATGGCACATAAAAGACTATAGCTATACCTTGAGATTCATTTATATTTCCTAGAAATTTATTCACTTGGGTTTTATGCCTTTAACTATGAAGGAATTTTCTCACATTTGAATGTTCCAGTACTTGGAAAGATAGGGTCCAAAAATTTTGCTTGCCTGCCTTCCTTATGCTAGCATACTGTTTATACAAAACCCAACAAAAACATCAAAAATTTTAAGAGGATTCATTCGAATTTGAAGACATTTATCTTTCTGTACAGCAATTACAAACAGTTTCCTATTAAGAAAATGTGCAATAGAAAAGCATAGGCTGAAATAAGAGGGTCTCGACTAACTGTAAAGTTGATGCTTTAATGGTAAAACTAAAAAAACCCAAAACTTCTGGATGGGGAAAACATTAAATTTCTCGGCCTCCTAAACCAACAAAATTGGAAATCCTATTGACTCTTAAATTCATATAATAAAGAAATGAATCAGTCAGTATTAATGGGGGTGGGGGGTGGGGGGTGGGAAGAGGCTTAAATATTCTATGATTTTAGAAGACAAGGCTTGACACTAGGGAAAAAATAATTAAAACCATTACTAAAATAAAATCTAGTCACTTTGGACTTCATAGTTCTGTATTTTCATTCTTTTACTCAAATCAAAATTCTGAGTAAAGAGCCCCATGATTTACTTGGGAAATGTACTTTACCATTTTAATGCAGTTGCAAGGGAACTGTACTTGTAGCAAAACATTTCTGAAATCAAAGAACCTAAAAAGACCACCTTCAGGTTTGGGTTTTTTTAAATGTAATTTTGACCTTACTACAACTGCATTTATTCCTGCAGGAAATGTGTTTTACAGTCTGCTGTCTTGAGATCATATATTAGTTCACTTATGGTTTAATTCTAAATTAACTAAAAATTTCTCATCATTCACAAAAATTGATTTGGTTGCCTTCCCAGAGCAGAAAATTGCAGTTATAGAGCATTTTTCTTCCTTTGCGGTAAACGAGCATTTAAGTGTCACTTTTTCTGCTTCCCGATTTATTCTAAAGAAAACACCAAACAAAACAACAACCCCTCATTGTAAATTCTGGAATGTAAAATAAATGTTCTTAAATAATTATTCATATAAGAACAGTAGAATCTGCTGCATGACTAGAAGTTAACTAATTCATGTAAGATGACATAGGCCCTATGGAAGCATGTAATTTCAACTGTATGATTCAAATCATGGTTTCTTCATCTAAATTTTGTTTTCAAGAATGGAAAGTGTATTCGGTTAATACAGATAGCAATAATTACAGTCCTCAGATAGATATGTTTCAAAAGCAAGCCATGCTTATCATGAGTGGCTGGAATTACAAACTCTGCCTTTGAAGTCTGTCCCAAAAGAGGGGAAGGTGCATGGAAGGGGAGGGAGTTTTTCATTGTTTGTATGAAAGGCTGTTGTCACTAACCACGTACACAATAAGGATTTTTTCCAATTTTTTTTTTCCAAATGAATCACCAAGTCCCTCTCATGGTGACGCTAACATCTCTGAGGAATTTCTGGTCTAACAGATAGGAGACTCAAAAATCTCGGTTAACCGCACAGATAGGTATTTACAAAAACCAGTGCATTAACCTGTAAAATCTCTCTACACTTTTTTCTCAAGACAGAAAAGTAAAGTATGAAATGTAAGCATTCTGTCTGCTTGTACATCCCCTTATGAAGTAAAGTTTCATTCTTTGTCAGCCAAACAATGACTCAGAATAAATGCCAACAAATACTTTGAATTAACATCTAAGACAAATGTCACATGTCAAATGATTTAATTTAATGTTCTTTAGTATAATTAGCCTTTTCTGTTCCCAGTTTTATCAGCAGAAGTGACCGTTATATCTCTTGAAATTTCTCATTATATTAGATGATTTTCAAGATGTAAGGTCTTCCACCAATTCTAATTAATATCTTCACTTTCCATGTACTATTCTTATTCCTTGTTAAACACAAGTTCAATTGTATAATTCTACTTTAACCTTATAAATATTCAGACAGCTCATTTTTTCAGTTACTTTAATGATATTCTCATTCACAAAGATTGGTAGCCCTTTGCTTTTACTACTCTTGTTGATTTTATTTTATTAAGCAATCTGAGCATAGAGGAACTGACTGTCCATCAACATTTCCTGATTCCCCATTTAAAACTCTCTTCAAGTTCCACTGGATGTCATACAACTCTTTCATATTGTCTCAAGGAGCATATGCTGTTTGCTGATAAACTACTAAGTAGATGATTCAGAAATTCCATAGTTTCCCTGTTTGGAACTACAAAATAGCTGGTAGAATATCCTAAATTTTAATAAGAGGTACACTTCATATTTTATACAACTATTTGCAGAAAATGAATGAGGATGTGTTTGAAACTGATTATGAGAAATTCCATCAGTCTCTCTCTCCACTAGCTGAAACAACTTTCAAAGTACATTTAGAGCACTTAATAATTGTTGATGTATAACATTAATTCTCAATGTCATTAAAATATCATCTGCTCTCAGATACACATGTCTAGAACAAAGACATTTCATATTGCAAAGTAAGGTTTAGTTTGCCAATGTATTTCATCAAGAATACTTCTGCTTTAACTGGAAAAACTAAAAACCCACACTCACAACACTTAATAAACATCCATGTATGAGAAGTATTCAATATAATGATCTCTTCTCCCAAGCAAGTAGAGACAGGACAAGAGGACATAGCCTCAAGCTGTGCCAGAGGAGCTTGTGTCTGGACATGAGGAAGAATTTTTTTACTGAAAGGGTGGTTAAGCAGTGGAATTTTTATTAATAAATCAACACAATGGCAAATGGGAATGCATTTGGTTTTGCTCTCAGGCTGATCGATGAAAACTTATATTGCATAAGTTTTGAGTCTATTTGAATGATAATTTATGGAAGAGAATAATATTTGTTGTATGGGGGGGGGGAAGGGGGTTTTTCTTTCTACTTTGAGAAACAAAGTCTTTGAGAAAATCTGTGCTTTCTCTGTGTTGCTGAACTGGACTCTTTCCATAAGAGCAACTAGAATGAATAAAGAAATTACACACACAAAAAAAGAGAAGGTAATAGTTAAATGACTTCAAGATTGAAAAAGAACTTGTGAAAATTTTCTAGAAAAGATGATGTGTTGAAAGAAGAAAAGATGTATGACTGATCTATATTGTGAACATTTAATCTGTATTTCTGAGACAGTTAAGAACAAGCACGACAAATCCCTGTGAGAAATACTCCAGACACATTTGAAGGCCATTTTCAATGATTGTTGAGGTCCTTTTCAAGGATTTCCATTCAAATGTTTTTCTTCAAATATTTTTGTACTGTCTCTCCACACAGGGTCAACTACTTCTAATGTCTTCTTCGTGATTGCCAGGGCTTGGCTGTTATACAGAGACAGTCATGCAGAAAAAAACAAATGTAAAGCCTCTGAAATATTACCTAACAGTCTTTGGTGCGAGACCACTCTACTTCAGACTGCAACACTTTGCAACATCTAACAACTCTGACTCCATAAAGAAGCAAGGATCAAGCTGAATGCCTCTACAACTTCTGCAGTGGAGACTGTCCTTTTTTTTTTCTTTTAGTGGCAGCTGCTCATGTATCTTAGGATGTCTCTTCTTTCACTTTTGTGGCAGTCCTACTGTTTTCTATGTGATTTACTACTAGACTTCATGAGATTGAATTTCTTGAGGAAATGTGTGATTCAAACATCACCCTGTCTTGTATTATGATAAAAGATTTGATTTATTTCCACTGTTTAAAAATGTCTATTACAGTATCTGTGGAGAATTGTGAGGATGTCTCTAAGGACAACCAAATGCCTTTACTACTGTAAGAATATGATGTTTGAGATACCACTATGATTTATTTTTTCAAATTTGTTTTAATTGATACAATGCAATTTGAAAGTTCTGAAATTTCATGGTGTAGTCTTTTAACACCTTTTTCTTCCCCCAAGACTCATGTATTAGCAATTTAGATTTTACATTCCTGTCAGAAGATCATGAGAAATCCTTTCACTTTTGCAGTCATGCAAAAATTAGAGCAATGCAAAGCCATGAAGATATTTTGAGTTCCCAAACAAATGCAACAAGGGTTACAGAGCCTGGCCAGTCCAGCAGTCTTGAAGAACTGCTGGCAGCAACAGCGAGCTTCTCTGTCTACCTTATTTTGTATACTGTGTGGGATCTAGCAGACTTTAGGATGTTAAAGACAGGTTTGACTTTTCTGCTGCAACACAACAACTTTACAACCATTATAAGATCAGTATCCTGTATTCTCTAATTTGCTATTCCCCAAGCAACACACTACCTGTAACTTTACAAGAATTTTATATATCACCATTTCTCAGGAAGCATAAGGTGTTACATTTCTTCTTGATCAAGGTGTCTCTTTTTTCAAATCCAGCAATTCTACTCTCAAGGTTTTTATTCTCTAAACATAGGTTTACAGAGTTGGGCAGTACTTATATCTGTTATTATCATAACTGTCTTGAAAAATGTTCTAATTTATCAATGAACTTTTCTGGAGATTATATTCAGTGATAGTTTATTTCACTTTATTTTTGTTTGTAAGAACAAATGTACAGAAAATAAGTCTTCCCCTATCCATTCCCTCTTCCAATACCTGCAAACACTACTGTGAAAAAATAGAAATAGAATGGCATGTGGCTACAAAATACAAATAAATTTCCCTTTTGAAGACTTTACCACAACCATCACTCAAAAGAGGCTGGCTTACCTCAACCCAGAGTGGATTTCTGCAGTTATGAAAAAAAAACCCAACCCAAAACCAATCAGAAAATACCAATTTAATGCAGCAATTTACATTTGTGTCCATCTTTATATAATTATTCTGTACCTGTTTAAATTGCATCCAGAAAAAATACTCAATAGAAATATTTTAAGTTCCAGTTCTTTCTTGCAATCAACATCATGTTTCAATGTTAGATGCTATTATCTCCATTTTCAGACAGCTTTTACCCAATTTAAACCAAATCACTTTTAATTAGAAGTGTTTATCATAAGATACCTAACCATAACATTCAGAAGTTCAAAGTATTTAGCAAAACATCCCTCTCTGCTGTCACTCTGAAGGTGGTATTCTAATACAAATACCTGGATATTGCATATACAGATACCTGGAGCAGATGCTGCAAGCAAAATGACAGATTAATACATACGTTACTCTTTTAAAAGTAGGACCTTTCTTATTTCTTTTTCTTTACAAGTACTGAAAAGCCAAGAATAAAACTCAACTTTTATTAATAAATTTTATTA
This sequence comes from Pithys albifrons albifrons, assembly GCF_047495875.1. NCBI lineage: Eukaryota > Metazoa > Chordata > Aves > Passeriformes > Thamnophilidae > Pithys > Pithys albifrons. The sequence continues at coordinate 48,074,973 of NC_092497.1, forward strand.
TTGAAAACTGAGAATTTTTCACTTTTGGTTTAAAATATTTCCCATTGAATGAGTAAAAAAATCCAGTACAATTGTGAAAGACAGGCACTTTCACCTTCATTTTGCCATAGGAAGAAAACCAATATTAATGTTATAATGACCAATGACTATTATACAGTTTAATGGGATAAATCCTGAGAAAGCCAAATTAAATAAGGGCTCTTCCAAGTCACGATCTCATTAAAATGTTTGTTGGCAACACTAGTTAAAGCTGGATCTGATATGTAATACCACAGTCTGAAAAGAAAAAAACGTCTTGGGACACATATTTTTCCTCTAGAAAATGGCAGTCTTTTCTGTTAATCTATTAATTTTGTAGCTGTAAAGATTTCAGGTTTGCTTTAAATTGTAAACATTTTCTTAACAGAAACACTGTTTTCCAAATTATTCATCAAATTTAAATCCTTTCGTAACACAAAAAGGAAAAACTGAAGCACACAATCAAGTTAGTCAAATCATAGTAGTATTACATGCGAACAGATAGCAGGCTTTGTTATGCACATACTTACTTATGACCCATTTCATGGGCAATTGTAAAAGCAAGATTCAGACCATTGTCCTCTGCAATTATACATTTTCGTTTTTCACTGCACATTCCACTCAGATATGCTATACCTAGGAAACACAATAACCACATTTAATTATTTTTTGTTGTTACTAACTTTATATATTATGGCGTTAATTGACCTCAAACAGGACTAAAACCTTATTCTAGTCAGAGCCATCCAACAAAGGTTTACTTACTCAAACAGTTAATTTTATCACAAAGTTGGATGAAAGACAGCAAATAAACTGTATCCAGAGGTTATATTACCTCACAGTAATGATTACACAAACTTCAATGTAAGAAAGTGCATTCTATAAAAGCAATGCTAGGTATCTTAGTGAGATGTGATAGAACACGTACAAGTATTGATATTGTTGTAAATGAAAATGCATGCCTATAAGAATAGGGCACAAGTCTGAACTAGTATTTCCTCTGACAGACTCAGAAAAAGAGACTGCAAAGCAGAGGGCTGTGTCCCATTTATCACTGCTAACTATAGATAAAGAGTTCAGCTTGATAATGATTTTAAGCGTTTAAAAGAATCAGACTTCACAGTTCACAGGAGACTGAAGCCTGACAAACATATTCATTTTAAAGGCTATATTGCCTCTAGTATGTAATACCTTAGTTTAAAAAAAATAGAAAACAGACAAACAAACAAAAAAACTAAAACAAAAGGAAGCCTGTATGGTAAGATTTTGAGTTCAAGTTCAGCTTCTAAATGGTAGAACATCTGTAACTGTAAAAGCTTGAGGAAGGTGCAGCTTAACTTGGGCAATAGAAAGCTTTTTCTGACCATGAATACGTTTTGTGAGGACCTATTGTCACCTTCTGTCTGAAAAGTCTGGAGTAAGCAATCAAAACACTGTTTCAAGTGTTTGGCCTTCTTCCTTTCAATGGAATGGTACCCTCTGGTTCAACAGGTTTACTGGATGCTTTCTTGTAAAGGTCAAGATTGAAATGGTTGACAATATTTGAAATTTAGTCATAATTTTAATTTTAAGTTAACAAGATAAAAGTCATTCTTCCTACAGTTCAAGTATTTGTCAGTCTGTGAGCACAGCACCTCATCCACATGAAATTCAAATAGTAACCCCATCACTATTCCAGCAGTGTTGCTCTCAGAACTGTCTGAAATCTTTTGGACACAGAATTTTTGACAAAAGGTGTTGTTTAGGATGAACAAATCACTCACAAATTAGAATTGAATAACACAGAATATTTCAACTTTTACTATTTTTTTTCCAAAAAAGGGAGAAAAAATGGGTGCGGGTAATAGTCACCTGGAATACAAAAAAAGAGCCAGTCAGTTGGTGCCAAGCAATTGTTTTCAGTTGCATCACTTGTCTTTTTTGGCTTTTATCTAACTCTCTGTTATTTTTCTTTGCATTATAACTATTACTATTACTGTTACTATTATTATTTTATTATTATTATTATCATCATCATCATTATCATTATTGTCATTATTATTGCCATTATTACTACTATTTTGATTTAAATTGTGAGCCTGTTTTTATCTAAACCCATGACTTTATCCACTTTTGCACTTAAAATTCTTTCCTCCCATTCCACTGTGCAAGGAGAGAGCAAGCAGCTGCGTGGTGTTTATTTGCCAGCTGGGATTCAATTTTGATGCTTACTGATGGTGGCCATTCTCAACTGGATAAAACTTTCTTGTGAGATTTACAAAAAGAGTATTCCCAAACATGTCTCTGCCTGTTGATTCTCAGTACTAAATGAAAACTATGATATTCTCTAGTCTTTTGAAATGAAAAATAGTCCTTTAACCTTCTTTTGGCAGGTTCAAGGACATTAGCAAGCTCTTTCCACACATGAGTACTATCAGTTGCTGTCTACTATTCTAACTGTTCCCCAGATTATTCCCAAAGTTTCGTATCTATTCTACAGAAGAGGCAGTCAGCAGTAGCAGACATGTTCAACAATACTAATATATTGATTATATAATACTCATACATATATATCACCTGGGATTCCTTGACAAAAATTTCTTATGTTTGACCTTCCTAAATTTAACAGACAAAATATAAATTAAAAACGTTAATCTCACTTCTCTGAGATTAAATTAGATTTTTGATTCTAGAAATATCCAAAAGCATAAAAAAGAATTAATGCTTTATGTCTTTTCCCCTATTAAGCAGTCAACCTCATATGTGCAAGCCACACTCAACAGCAGCTACTGGATGTAAACTAGCCAACTACTAGCTGTTAACCAGTTTCAAGTCTTGTCCTTGATTATGAATTGCACATGTAGTGAAAAGAAAAAGAAACTGACTTAAGTAAGCAGCTGTGCTTGCTTAGTTTTCTATGAGTTAGGTAAGAGGAGAAATATCTTCTCCAACATATTTATGTGCACTGCAGCTTCCTGTGGCTTATTAGCGCAGTTCAAACTGCTCCAAGGTTAAATCCACATGAAAAAATCCAAAACAAACCCCAAAACAAACAAACAAAAAACCCCAATGAACAATTGCTCCACTTTTATGATTAAGGTATTCTGAGTGAACCCCACAACACATTACTTCAAATAAAAACACTTGGTATCTGAAAAGTATTGGCAAGAAAGCAGTAAAATCATCTCACTGAAAATTTAAGGAAGGATCCTAGAATTTATCTATAAAGAAAGCTTTGTTTGAAACAAAAAAAACCCCCTCCTGATTGAATACATGTCAAATATAAAAACCTCAAATTATTTCTCTCTGTGGATAACTATTTCTCAAGTTAATTCAGAAGAAAATACATGCCACATCAATTTAGAGTGTAAAGTTTTACCGTTGTGTCTTAGAAGAATCACATAAGGGATTCCATTTTCTTATCAAACATGTAAATATTCAAATAAAATACATGCTGTTTCAGGAAATTACAACTTGTCCCAGAGACATAGCAGTGGTTTATTACCATTACTGCTACCCATAGACATCAGCATTTCATTCTACATACCATGCTAAATTTTCTGATTCATTAAAGAAAATGCTCATGAAATCACCAAATTATTTATTCTTTCAAAGAAGGCACACCTTTACAACTTCTCTGTTAAAGGACTAGTTCAGCTGACACAGGGATGTTACACAAAACACATCACTTACTAAAATATCCAAACCAGTCTGGCAGCTATACCTATTGATTCACTCCCAGCTGCCCATAACATAAATCCACTGTTTATAATAAAAGGCTATTGCCAGCATTGTCCATAGCAACAAAAATGTCACAGTAAACAAAAAAAGAAACCAAAATCACATTAAGAAATATACAGTCAAACATAAAAACATTGATCTTCCTTACATTGATCATACAACATGCAGGTATGTCTTGAGTATATCTGCATGTGTAATACCACATTCTAAAAGGCTATAGAATGGTAGTTTTTTTCCTTTTAAAGTGATCCAATGAAATAAAGTTAATATTCTAAAAGTCAAAATCACACAAATACCTTACTTAGTCCCTTTAAATTCTTTTCCTCTGAACTTACTTGATTTCACAACACATTCAAAGTTGCTTTGTCATGCTACTAGCTATGTGCTTATTCTGAATCCTTTAACCTCACCTTGCTCCAAAATCTACTTGCTAATTTTAGATCCTGGGAAAAGGAAAGAGACCCTTCCACACACCACCACTTTAATCCACTGATTTCTTGGATACCAATTCTACACATTCCTGAGCTATTTCGCAGATCTTCTGTTTTGTTAATAGTAATGTTCTGCCCAACATAATTTGGGGTTTTTTTCTAGATTATAATGCAATAGTGATCATAAAAATTACAGAACAAAGTTCCTGTAACATATTCTATGATGAAGAGGGATAGGTGATCACCCACATATCCCTTCAACTACAGATCAAGACTACAGCCTACCTGAATTTCCAGTCTGTATGAGATAAAAATTTAATAAATGCCAAATACATGGGTTTTTTCCAACACTTGAAAACACAAGCTGAAATAACTGAAAGTGCGTATGTTCATAGAGCAGAGTTCAGAAAAAAATCATTCAATTTTAAAGCATTTTTAATGATGAAGCATGTTATATTCTCCAGAATCTAGGGATCCTTTGTTGTGCTGCCTATCCATCTCTGAATAAAAGCTTTCAAATTTGATCAGTATGAAAGCCAATACATAATGTGCACAGATTCCCAGTGTCGACTGCATTGCTTGTTGTCTAGGTAAAATAACGAAGTACACTATTACTATTGAATGCACATTAAATATAATTTCAAGAATATTGACAATGTCACGAACAATGGATCTATTCTTTTGAAATTATTATACATACGACAAACATTGCTTGAACACATACTATGAATAAAAGTGATGGAATTTTCTTCTCACAGTTCTAGATGAAGTTCCATAAAAATAGTATAAACCACTAAAGAAATATAGGTAAACCTGAAACAGATAGAAAACATGCAGAGAAATTCATGATGATTTGAATCACAAAGTTTAAAAAAAAATATTTAGCCTTCAGAATGTGCCATACAGCAACACATTCCTGACAGCCTTACCTTAATTTGAATTATTATTAGAAACATAACTTAATGCCCAAATACACCTGGATTTTGATTCAAGCATAAGTATTTTAAAGCAAAAAATACTTTAAAAACATATTTAAAGAAACCGGTAAATCAACGGGTGAACATGAAAGACAGTACTTAACTGCACTTCATTACCAATCTAACATTTTTTTTTTGGAGACCAGACGTTTTTCCTAAGAAGCAGGAGAATAAAGTTTTCCAATGAGCTGACACTTAAAAGTCTAATTAGCACAAGCTGTTCTGGAGAGAGTCACAGATGACTTCCAGGAAAAACAAGTCTTGTCAATTGTCAGTGAAACAGCAGCTCTTAACATGGCAGTAATCAAAACAAGAGAGTTAAAAAACAGGAATCTCAAATGCAAAAAGAAAAGCCTGGGAAAACTTATTTTTCTCTTCTAAAGTGAGAGATACTGACAATGAGGATAAATATACCTACGTGTCTGCATATATCTATACAAATACAAACTAATGCAAGACATCAGAAAAAATAATGGGATAAAAACCAATCAGTTTCTGTTACATTTTACCCAAAGGTGGCTTAAATTTTATTTGAGTCTTCTGTTAGTTTATAATTTGTGTACGTCATAGAAAATCCAGTGTGTCCAGAAAAATAGGTTATCACTAAGTACACTTATTGATACACAGTAATAAGTATGTGATTTTATTTTTCAGAATAGACTAGTAAACTTACTCTTTTGCTTTGAAACAAACTGCTGCACTTTAATCCTTACAGTAGGGAAAAATTAAAAAAACCCATGGAAAATGCAAAAATAAATTCTGAATGTACAGTTCTAGGTTCTTAGCTTTTGCACTTTGTGAAGAGTACACAGACATCTAAGTAGTTGTTATAGGAATGGCAGACCTGCTGGAAGACACTAATTTTCCTCTAAAATGCAGTCCACATGGAAAACACTTCTCCCAAGATGAATACACAGATAAGACAGTAAGTGAATTTTCCCACTGTCCATTCCTGCCCTTTGCTGAAAAGTCATGTAAGGATCTTGGGAGGTAAAGCTGCATCCACCTTGTCATCTTTAATAGTCACCGAAAAGCTTATTCTCTGAATTTGGGTATCCCTTCTTAAGCTGCATCAGTTTGGGTCCGTAACATGTGATGGCAAATAGCTGTTGAGTGTAGTTGTGCACAACAGTATGTATTTCTTGTTTTATGAAGATTCCATAGGGGGTATTCTAACTCAAATAAAAAGCTCTATTAACCTATTCAAAGCCATTTGTTTCTAGGAGTTATTGGAGGACCACAATGATGATTAGGGGTCTGCAACATCTCTCATATGAGGAGAGACTGAGGGAGATGTGTCTGTTTAGTCTGAAGAAGACGGAGAGGGGATCTCTTCAATACATACAAATACCTCAAAGGCAGGTACCAGACTATTTTCAGCAATGCCCACCAACCGTACTAAAAACTAATGCCCAAAAACTAAAACACAAGAAGTTCCCCCTCAGCATTATGAAGAACTCCTTCATACTCGAACAGATTTTCCAGGAAGATTGTGCAGTCTCTCTCTGGAGACATTCAAAGCCCATCTGGATGCATTCCTGTGTCATATGACCTAGGAGACCCTGCCTTGGTTGGACTAGATGAGCTCCAGAGGTCTCTTCCCACCCTGATAATTCTGAGATTCTGTGATTCTCAGAGAACTGTCCACTATCATTCTCTGATCTCTTTCCTCAGTGGTAGCAAAGCCCATGATTTCACACATATAAGCTAAATACTATTTTTTTTTCCTTCATATGCATTACTTTGTAGTTGGCTATGCTTCATCTTCCTTTCATTCCTTTTTGGTATTAAGATGTCCATCAACAATTCTTCTTGGCAGCTTTATAGTGAACTATCCAGAAGGCTTCAGACCATATGAAAAGATACACTATTCCAAATATCATTATTCCAAATACTTTGTGAAGCAAGGATGCTCTGAATTCAAGGATACTGACAGATAATTCCCATGTCTTATTTTTTTTAATTTCTAAGCCATGTATAAAAAATTATTAAAAATTTAAAGGAAAATACTTAAAGCAATAATACACTGCAATGTCATTGCTGAGTACTGCCAGTATATTTTAAAAATCCTTTAATTGCCTTTTTTTTTAAAGGCAACATCACCAAGTGGAAAAATTGTCCATAAATATATGCATGAACAGAAAAAGACTCAAATGGAAAACTACATACTGTAAAATTAAAAGAAAAATCTCATAAATTGAGAAAGAAAAGTAACAATTTCTTCTTGTCCTCATTTAACCTTGGTTTGCACCTGTGATCTAGAAAGAGAAAGAAACTCCAAAACTTGGTTAGTTGGTATATAAAAGGTGTTGAAGAGGTCCTAAGTCATTCTGCTCAGAAGAAAATATGAAAAATCATAGCATATGGAGTAATATGCAATAAAAATTTTCTTTGCTTTATATTTTCTCATACTATTAATGTGAAAGAAAAACCACTTGTAACCTTTATAAGAAATAACTCGGTCTTACAAGAAATTGAACTAGTTTGATCCATTACTTTAACTTCCTCATGGCATGATTTTTATGAACAATTTTTCTAGATGTTTTTCATGGCATAGAAAATTATTGAGAATCTTGATCCACATTTGTAAGTTAAACTTTTGGACAGAGGTAGAAAAGTCTATTTTTAGGACTTACACAAAAAGACTTTCAGTCCTTAAATTACATGGGTAAATTTTAAGAGTACCTTATGAAAACTTCATGGAACTTTGCTGTATAAAATCAAATAAGATCTGACTTTGAAAAGGAGACAACTCACTGGTTTGGCAACAAAGCCGAATGAAGCTTTCCAAGAAAAGACGTAACGTTACTTAAAAAGCTAGAAACAGGTTTCAAGCTCATCACTAGCTATTTCAGAACAGCTCTCACCAAATACATGCATAAATAAATTATCTTGAGGATATGCTTTTCACTGATGCATTGTACAGACATGACAGATACACAGCTTACTTTGAATGAGTACCACATGCCTCAGGTCACAAGTTGAGGCCTGCCTCCTACCATAAAATTCTGTTTCTGTACACTGAAAAAAAGCCTTAGTTACGTTACAGACAAGACAGTGAGATGATGACAATGAACACTGTGCTACACCACGAGGAATTTTAACAACTAACTTGCTTTCTGCCTTTTCCAGCTGATTTTACAGTTACATTTCCTTTAAAGGTGGGCTATGTCACAATGTTGGTTTGCAGGCTTTCAGGCTGTATTTGTAGCTTCTTCTATCAGCCCCTTCTGGAGCTCACATTTTTTTTCCTAGGGAAAAAGCGAACAGTTAAAGCTATTTGTGTGAACTACCTGTTCCCAGTCCTCATGTTAGCTAAAAATCTGGCACTTCTAATCCTCTGATCAGCTGTAGTGAAGCAGCAAAGAGAATTTGCTCTTTACACACAAATTCCTATCATTGTCCATTACTGTCTTTTATCTACAGCATATATACACAGCGTAAAAAAGACCAATAGGAAGAAATATCTTCTAAAACTCATGCTAGATGGAAAAGGTAGAGCTTGAATTATGCTTTTCTTTGGTAGAATGAGCCCTAACCCAGAAGCTAAGGAAAGACTGCTGTAAATGGATCATCATCATGACTAGGAAATACATAAACCAAAGAAAACATTTCCATTTTACTTCTTGACCTTTGTGACCAGATACACCACTTCTCCAGACTGGCACCTACAGTTGTATAGTGCTACAAGGTACACATAGTATGAAGGCTATGTCTATTCATTTGACCAACTGTATCTACATTTCCCTATAAACAAATACATACTATTATTTTCCCACTCTTTAGATCTTTATTTAGTCAATCTTTCATTTTTGTTTTCCACAACTGCTTTTCCTAAATAAACCTGTTGCTTAAAAAAAACCCCAACAATCCCTTTTGGTTTCTCGACAATAACCCTCTAAACCAGATGAAATAGGCAAGGGTGAAGTGCTTATGAAGCTGAGCAAAGAATGTAGGCACAGATCAGCTGTTGCAAAGAAAACTGAACTTAACACAGGAGGGATTGGAAGCTTAGTTTTAGATAAATGCCTCTATCAGTACAGTGAATTAACTGCTTGTGTAAATGTTTACTCATGAGTTAACCAAAAGAGTGTAAATGGCTTCTTGCTTTAGCCAGCCCAGCAAGGAGTAAGTGCATGCGTATGTGGCTCAGCCCCACAGAGAGTACAAAACTGAGCTGACAATATTAATTTTGGAAAGACCAATGGGCTTGAGTCAGCTTTAACTCACAAATTGCTTCCCAGCACCTGGCAATGTCCAGCATCATGACAGTGAGTATAGGAGTATATGAAGACCATAGTGAGAATCAGATTTGTTCTGTGGTCCCACTGTACATTGCAATAGCTATAGTTGCGTGATTTCAGTATATTGCCATACCACTATGCTGAATCAAAATACCACATAACATCAAATGTCTTCAGGTAAGTAAATTTTGTTTTAAACATTAAACACTCCTCATATGGAATACCTAACAGAGCCCGGTCAGGGAATTCTGACCTTTCTGTATTTCATTGCTCACCACAGAGGATATTCTTTCAAAGGATGGAACAAAAAGTAATCCTGATCTATATAGTACCCACACAAACCTTTTCTAAAATACATTTTCCCTATTGTTTTCCATTTGAGCCAAGTTCTGTTTAGTTGCTGGCAACTAAAATCATGTCATACTGAAGCATATAGTATCTCTTGAAACTGTCAGGATGCGAGTAGGACCACTGTGAACATCTGGAATGTGTAAGTGACTGTATGTGTTTAATAATGTTACACAAAAGCTTGAGGGTAGAGACATTCTTGAAAGTGGAAATTCTCTGTGAAGTTCTTAAAATAGATAAATTAGTTTTCAGATTACTTGAAAATAAATGTCTCATTGTAAAAATGGATAATAGGAGAAAAGTGTTATCAGGTCTACATTTTTTCCTTCTAGAAAGTTCTTTTAGTAATAAACCTCCTGATTCATGGCAACAAATCTTCAATGCTTAAACAACCTGATTGCTATTGGCTAGTTTATATCTGATATTGGTCCATTCAAAAATCTTAAGAATTAGATAGTATAGATTTACTGGGACAAGTATTTAAAAAGACTGATTTTTCACAGAGTAAGAATAAATTAATTTTCTAGCACAGTGCATATACTTTCTGCAAAATGTTATAGAGACTTGCAAACTGAAACTTCTGCTAGGGTATGACTTTAAAAGGGGAAGTAAGAATAACAGCTTCTAATCTGAACTCAAAGGGAGGTATCTTTGCCAAAAAGGCAAGTGAAATTTTAGTTTGCCAAGAACACCATCTTATAAGAAATCACATTATGAATATTTGCTAGCATTAACATTAACTGACCTCATTTAATGAAGATAACTCTTTCTAATAATTTATTATAGGTCTCCTATTAGATACGTCCTTCATGCTGTAAATGTAATCACCTATTTTAAACATCCATTTCTAAAAGTAGTATAAAAAGAAAGACTTGGTCAATTTAAAATTATTTAAAATGTTTAGAATACATAAAAATTTCCCAACATTTTCTTCTAAAGTATTTTTTTTAAAAGTGTCATCATTTAATGTCAAGGGCACTGGCCCAAGGCAATACGAAGCACAGTGCACAGGAACAGCATGTTTATGAAAATGCTGATGTAAGGATAGTTTCGGACTTCCAGGGGAACCACAAAGGTATCACAATTTTTATCCTAAAAGTTACCCTAGTTTTCAAGATCAATTTTAAGCTAGCCTCTATTTTCTAAATGGGAATTTTACATAATTTCTGTAACCTTAACAGTTGAGTATATATGTCATTTTCAGCAGATTAATGTTTTTTTGTTTTAAAAACAAAATAAAGATCTAAAAATACACATTGCACTCCTATTTTAATGTAAACACTACATTTTTAAAGCTGTCTCTTGTCTCTGATTTTGCTTCTGAGAACATTTGACTCTTCCCATAAGAAATATGATGATTAGATATTATCCTGGAACATAACATGGTCCAATGAGTTGTAAGAGCTGTTTCCACCGCTGTAAAGAGCAGGGTTTCTTTAACATACTTTAAAATATTATAAGCCTACCACTCTGTAAACTTGGATCAAAATATATTAGCATCACAGGGTAAAATATACAGTAGAGGTAATTAAAAATTATGTCACTACATCCAAACACTGAAAATATTCACCCAAGTGTTTGTCTCTCTTTTTGCCTTGCTGACACCTGAATTTCAGTTCTCACATTCATAAAATGCCCAGTTGCTAAAGCTGTCCCCATGTTCTGTACATCTACACAAATTGCAATGCCTATGAATCCACCTCCTGTCTAATTCGATCAACTCCTTTTTTTCTGAATATGCTTCCAAGTCTTATGTAACATCAATTACCCTTATCAATTTGATCTCTTCAGAATATATTACTGATGCTTTCCCTGGTGTTACAAATATTCCAGCCTTGATACCCTATTAAGCTGACTCTGCTGTAATTTAGTGTTGGTGCTTGCTTTCCAGAAGATGGTTGGTGCCATCGCCTATGCAACAAAATAATGTGAAAACACTTATGAGACTAATTTTCATTTTAACATACATTCTTTGTATCTATTTTTATTTCTGTAGTAAAATATGAGGAAAACAAGACTGTCTTGCTTTCTTTTGCTATTTCTTTTATTATACCTATGCTATGGAAATGACACTGTGTGACAGAAAGATAAAATTGTTCCTTCACAAACAAGGCTTCAGCAACATAAAACACTTCCTCATTTTCTGCAACCTTGGTGATTTGTGTAAAACATTCCACATGTTTTGATGATATATCAAATTCAAAGTGATATGAAAGTGATTATTTCACTGCTGCTGGATCCCAGTTGAAGAAAATATTTAGAATTATTTTTTCCCTTTTTTAAAAGCATGGTGTAACCTGCTCTCTCTTTTATGATAGACAAGGGGCAGCTAAGAGGATTGGAAGATGTATTAATTTGGGGTTTGTTTGTTTGTTTTTAGAATGATGTATTATTCTATGGCCAAAGTTTTCTCATTTGTAACTGTTAAGATTTTTTATGTGAAGAAATTGTGCTTTGTTTCACTAAGAGAAAAAGAAAGAAAATGGCTAATCTTGGAACTGCTTATAGAAGACACATCTTCTAAGAATTCTGAATTAAGTAGCTAGTTTTCCCTTTATACAGAAAAGACTAACTAGATCTGGATGCATAGATTAGCTACTGTATTTTGATAAATGAAAACAAAGGAAAACCCATCTTGAGAATAGTCTTCCACCACACAGCAAAATTATTTAAGTTAAAATTACTATTATCTGCAGAAATTCATCCTGTATTTCATCTTCATTGGTATAACTAAGGATAAATTGTTTCATGTTGTATTAGCACATGTGATGAAAGTGATGATGTTGCCTAAGAGTCAACATAAACTGATCAACAGCACAATGTGATGAGTTTCTTCAAGACCGTATTTCAATGTTCTTGCAAACTGTTTCCATTTCATAAATTCTTTGTTTCTTGGCATGATTCTCACAAAGTTTGAACTCAATGAAAGCCGGCTGAAAAGGCTGAGAGTATCTGGTCTTTCTTCTTCCAGGGCACCTATTATTCAAAATCACTTTTGTGATGTCTGCAAAAAGCAGGGTAATCCAGCGCTCCCTTACACTTCATGTACCACACTAGTCCCTACTTGAGCAAGCTGAGTAAAGGACAACATGATGTTTTATTCAGGGTAGGGTGCCATCATCTTGAGAACATGAAAACTTCAGTACAGACTCAAAAAAGAAATACAGAGGAACATGTTGCTATTTAAATCTTACAAAAGGGAGCTGTGAAACATATTAAAAAAGATAAATCTTCCCAAAGGCATTAAAATGAAGAGTAAGACTGGCCCTGCCCCTCTGTTTCTTTCTGCTGGCATTTGTGGAGCAATTTGTTTTGTATTTTGACAAGTTAGATGCAGTTGTACAGATCTGCAGTTCTCTCCAAAAATATGGAGCTCTTTCTTTTCCTCCTCAGTTAAAGGACCCATGTACCACTGACTACTAATCCCACTCTTCAAAATCAAGGAAAAAAGCACATTTTTTCAATCTAATTCCATTACACTGATATTTTTTTCCATTATATAGCTACAGGACATAGAAATCAATGCATTAGTAACAAGAAGTTACCTGTCTTTCTTATTCTGAAAACACACTAAAAACCAGTGGGATTTTCCCATGTAAAATGCAATACAAAGTTAACTATTCATACATAATTTTGCCAATGTTTCTTTTGAAAGGATAAAAATACTGTACATGAGCATATCTACCAAGGGCTAAATACAAGATTAATACTATCAAAACAGATTACATGTTGGTATTATAGCACACAGAGTAAATTAGTATCGATGCATGATTATTTACAGCTGCCAACCCACATGATTTTATTAAGAACATGCACAAGATTCATCTAAATATTTTTCACATAAAAACAACCTATAGAAGATGAGTAGTGAAGTTGTAAAATCCAGGAGACAATGAAGGACATTTTTAAGTGCTCACAGCTGCTTGAACCTGGCTCAGGCTTTCAACAATCTGGATGAATAAAGTGACGCAGAACATAATTCACTGTTTAATGCAGTGAGAGATTCGTTGAATCACTCACTCGTTTATCTCTTGCAAACTGAGTAGCCAAAATGGTAACTTTTCTCCTAGTGAAAGAATTTTTGCCTAAGCTTAGCTAAGCCACGCCCAGTTCTGTTCTCTTCTTTATGTCTCAGCACCCCTCTGTATCCTTGGCATGAGCATCTCTTGCATACTGTGGCAGCATAGCTTTGAGGCTTGACAGATTTTTCACTTTTGAGTTTAGTAGGCCTAACTGAAGAATTTATACATGAAGTTAGACAGGACACACTATTCACAAGGCTAACACAAATTATTGTGACAGTTGACTTGCAACTTCCTTCTGTTTTCTTTAATGCATAGTAAATACACAGTCCTTACTCTGAAATGCCTTTTTCTGATAGACATGGGAGTTTTGCCTATGAAAGGAATTGAAGTTCCAGGTCAAAACATAAATATTCTAAATGCTATTAAGCACAATGTTAAAATTCTTACACATAGTAAATTCTTTCTATATTTTAAATCCTTTAATACACAATTTTAAATATCTTGGATAAGCTGAAACTAAACACAGAAAAAAAATACAAAATAAAATAAAAAATATACCCAGAGAAGAACTACTATAATCTGTAGAAAATGACAAAGTTTTACTGCATTTTCACAGGAGGGATATGAAAGGATCTATGGATGGTACTGTGGCACATTACAAGACGACTTACTCAAGTCAAGAACAAAATTCAGACTTTGAGCTTATAGCTGAATCTGCTGAGTTTTGAATGTACGGTAAGAATAATCATTACATGTCACCTAAAGAAAAAGACCACAACTAAATATCCATGAACCAGAATGCACAAAAAGAACTAGATATGCATGCAATATGATGGCTATTATTACAACATAAGAAAAAAGAATTGATAATCTCAGAGATTTCTCAAGATAACCATATTATCTGAAACAGATGATTTCTTTAGTAACTGAGGAATTAATGCACCTTTAATACAACCTTAACTATACTGTATTTATTTTTAACTATTATACAAATAGATAATAATAAAGACAATCATAAATATCAACACTATCAACAATACACAAACGTATCCTGCACATCCAATGAGAAACATTTCATTCTCAGAAATTATTATTCCTCCAACTAGAACATCCAGAGGCTAATAGACGTTCAGTGTAGAATGCTATAGATTTTCTTAGCTCTATCTAAAATGTACTAGATTTCATTGTAAACTTTCAAAACTGGATGTAGACATGAAAATTAGCCTTCCTATCTTCCTAAACTCTCTCTAAGGCTCTACTGCCTCCTAAGATAGACTGTTAACACATACTCAGTAAAAAAGCCATAAATAACATGTGTAGTATAATCTGAAAAACAAAATAGATTTTTGCCATTACTTTCAGCCCTCTAAATGCACTGACTAACTACTTCAAAGTAAAATAATATAAAATAAAGAAAACACAGTTGCCTGAAGCAGCAACTCCTTGATCAATTGTTTAGGGAGGAAAAGACTTGGTTTTCAAGTACAGTAAGTGTTACTAATTAAAAGCTCAGTGATTATGAAATTGCCATCAAGAGTCCATTGAGAGATTTATTCTGTGTTACCCTACCACTGTTGAGATTAATTAAACTTTAAACACTTTACTAAAACACTGAAAAACAAAACAGTCTGTTGTGTTGTAACCTAGTTATTTTGCGTCTGAGTTACAACATAGCTTGAAAACAAAGGTTTGCATGTCTTGATGTGAATATTTATCTCTCTGGTCTCTCTGGAGCCTTGTGATTTAGTTCAACTCAGTAAAACAAGGGGCAAGGTAAGATGGGACTGCATCTTAATAGTTTTTCTGAAAGTTTAATAATTTTTGGAACTGAATTTAATAAAAGAAAAATAAAGTAGAGGCTTCTAATAGCAATGTCTGGAATTGATGACTGAGCACATATACTGTAGTCCTACATTATGCTTTCCCAAGAAACTGCACCAAGCATGCATAATTCATTTGACATTTTATGACAGGAGGTAGGCTAAATTCTATCTATTTATTTTGCTGTCTGGTTTTTGGGTTTTTTTTACATTTATCGGAACTCATATCTAATTAGGTTCTCTTATCCTGTAGTTATATGTAACTCACCAACAAAAGCAAATTTTATTCTGCAGCCTGTAGAAGTCTAAATTTTTCTAACAATTAAAAAAAAAATCATGTGTATTAAAGGTATTTGCATACTAGATACACTGGACTATCATATGAATATAATTTCCTAGGAAACTTTTGCATTTCTACAGGTGAAAATCAATGTTCAGAAGCCACATGTGAAAAATGTAGCTACTTAGGCATTTGCAGGTACTGACTATACATTTGAGCTACAGTGACTTTTTTTAAAAAGTAAACAGAATTCATGAAGTGAAACTGAGTAAGATCTCTATGGCTAGCTTTTCCACAAAAGCACTTAAAATATTGTCCTGCTTTCACTATATGAAGTGCTCCTCCGTAGGCACAGTGAATTTATTATCATGATCTTGCTGTAAAAGAATGTTGTATGAATGCAAAATTTTACGTATTGTAAAGTAATGTGAATGGTTTAGATTAGGCTACACTTTGGAAATCTCTATAGGAAACCTATAGCACATTAAATGGTGAGTCCAGTCCTCTGAATGCCAGCAGTCTTACAAAAAAAAAGTCTTTCCTTTACATAGAATGTTTGCAGAGTGTCTTTGTCAGTGGGGCAAATAAATTCCTAGAGCAAAAACTCATGCCTTACAATGCTCTTGCAAAATTTGTATTTTGAGTATTTTGTGTAGCAGCAAGCTTGGAGATATGTCAGAGAGCACTTCTGACTTAGGAAATTGAAATGACTGTAGATATGCCTTCACTGGGAGAACTTGCTATAGTTGTTTCTCATCATCCAATCTGTCCATTCAAGTGCTCTCCCCCTTCTCTGAATTCCCCATGGCAGCCAGACCAGTGACACTCACAACAAAACAAATTTACACTAGTGATGAATATCAGAAAATGCTGCTGATCACAGTGGTCAGCAAGAGGGCAAGGTGTACATGTCCACGTATGGGTAACCTCAGTGAACAGAATTTTAAATGGTAAGTTCAAATACTATTTATTTACTTAAAATATAACATTTTTCACTAATATCCAACTGGACTGTGTGTAATGCTGTAATGTTCATAATCCCATATGTATGCAAACACCTTATAAAATTCATGTTTCTAACCTCTACTGATTTCATCCTCCTACATTTCTTTCTCCAAGATTGCAGTAGTAGTCATCTGCTATGCATAGGGCAGGACCTACACATAGGTTCTATATTCCATCCTATGTAGAAGTGGTTCTGGCCCACCCTCTACTTTCAGCTTTATGTGTCTTGTGGAAAAATCTGTACCCAAACTTTGGTACATACCAGGTTTCAGGATTTATGGATTCCTATTTGCCTTCTCTGAGCGCAAATCTCTTGCCCCTGCAAGTGACAGCACTTTAAACTAAGATGTTGGTTTGGAACTGCATTTGGAAGACCATTACTTCCATAATTGTCCCTCAAAAGAGAAGAAACAAACAAAAAGAAGACTAGCAGAAAGTCTAACACTGCTGACATGGCTCCTGTTCTGCAGCCCATGGGTACTTCAACTCGCTTTAAATTAGCATTAAGTGCCTACAGGAGTCCAAACACAGCAGCCTACAGCTCAGCATGAGGGAATTCACTCTGATTCTCAGCAAATGCTTATCGTTTGGTTAGGCTAAGAGCAGCTATGCACAATGGAGGAATTTTTTTTTTTATAAGAGGAGAGACATCAGATGAATGGATTCAGATGAAGAAGCACAGGGAAAAAAGCCTTCTGCTGTGCTGCTGCCTGTGTTCAGTGAAAGTCCTTTGGCCACTTGTGCATTGGCAACTGGTCCTAAGAGTTCAGCTTCAGTATTTCCAGACTTAACCCTCATTGGACATGGATAGTCTGCCCAACTCCCTATTTCTGGTGTAGCTCTTAATGCATAGGGCTGATCTAAACCACTGTCCTTAGGGGGAAAGTTTGGAGAAGAAGTACAAGTCCTTTGTATTAAAGAAAAACAGCCTTCATATTAGAAAAGTAAATAAAACTATTTTGGCATTTTGCTATGTTGGATGGAAAATGTATTATTTCACTTCATTTTAGTTTGTGGTCTTTATTATGTAGGTGTTTGTCTGATTCCTTACCAGTCATCATTTGCATCCATGCTATTTAGATCCTTTGCAAAGATAGAAAGACTTGATGGTGCTCTAATTTTCCGCTATTGTTTTTGTATATGTAACACTAGCTGTTACCAAATTTGAATTTTTAAAATATACTATATTTGTACCAACCCCCCAAAACAATCTGACAATAGTTTTTAAGGGAATTCTGTTTAGAGATTGCAATGTCACTATTTTACTGGAAAATGGATTCTAGGAAACAGTTTAGATTGGAACATGTGTTCTTATAGGGGATGTTTTAACTGAAGATGATATCCAAAAAATAGAGGATCAAATGACACAGTATGCAGTTTTAAAAATAGAAGCAATTTTTAAGGAACCCCAGTTCTTTGAGACATCATAATTTTGCCCAAAATTGGATTTGTTACCCAGTATGCAACAAGCCAATAATTAAAAATTTAAGAGAGACATTGTTTATTTATTTCAGAGTTGTGCAAGCCTCAGTATTCAGTGGCATTCCACAAATCAAGCACAACCACTGGACTTTGTGTGCTATTATTTATATACAGAAATTCAGAGTTAATAACTTCCCAACTATAGCCTCTCTATTACAATTTGTGATTGAATTTCCACACAAGTTACAAAACCCCAGCTAACTTTTATGCATGCTCAGGGGAAGGATCTTCACCTGACAAGGTTTCTTTTTGATCTGTAGCCATGATTTTTAGTATTATAATGAACATAGTTCAGCTACAGGATACATGGACCTTGACTGTTTTGCTAACTTAGCAAGGTAGACATAGACATACAATAACATCTTGATTTACTGCATCCTTAAAACTTGTCAGTTCCCGGATGTCCTTGGCTAAGGAATGCTAGACGCTCCCTGTTCCATTGATCAGGTCTCCTTTCTTGCTGATTGGGCTTGAACAATGATCTCATATCAAAGAACATCCTGATTTAAGATAAACTTGACATATTCCACACTTTGCAACAATAAGATACAAAATATTGTCTGAAAACACCTTTTAATTACCTGCTCTCCATGAGATCACAATTAAAGCATTGTAGCTGAAGTCCTCTGAGATCAATGAAGGGCTGAAAACCCCATCGTTCATGAAGCATAAGAAAGGTTCCATTTGCTATTTCTGAAAGATTTTATTAGTTCTAGTTTTTTCCAGAACTAAGAGATAAGCATGTTGGTACAGAGCAATACAGGCGCGCCAGTAGGAAAAGTATATTAAAAAAAGAAATTTCTCCCTGCTGCAGCAAGAAGATAGTAATTGAAAAAAATCTGCTGAGATCACTATTCAAGGCAAAAGCTACCTTCAAAATGGATCATAAGTATAACATGTTAGGTCAAATGCAACTCTATACATGCTGAGAAAATTCCTGGCCTTCCTTTGACAGAGGCTTGTTTTTTTACACTGAATGTAGTAAAAGGCTTATGGTAACTGAATCCGGTACCTTTTCTATTTTTGCTGCAATCAGTGTTACTAGGCCATTTTACTGGCTATCATAAAATCTTTCAAAACATTACCTATGGTCACAACATTTCACAGAGCACATGTTGTACACCTGTAGATTTTAAGAAGACATGAGAGAAGTATTACCTGAAGAATCATATACTGTAAGACAAGGTATAATACTATGATATAGGTGCTTAGTATCTGATATATCTGGAATGGTCTGTCTTCAATAAATACTTTGGAAAAAAACAACTACCAGCAGGAACTGCAATTAATACTTATTATAGGATAAAATTATTAAAGCAACGGCTCTCAAATAGTAGAACTGATAACTTAAGATTTCACATATTTCTAGATTTTTATATAGCTGTATAGTTTCTCACATTTGAGGTAGCACCTAACAGTTTCTACCTCTGTGCCACATTCCTGGACTTCTGTCTCAAGGGTGAGATAACAGCCAGAACATCGTGTTTGGGACACAGGTACTAGGACTAGAATAACAATACATATTGCAGTCAAAAAAAAAGAAGACTCAGGACTCTCAGAGATGCTCCAACAGGGCAGTTCTAGGGGTGGCACCAGAGTGATACGAGGGGTGAGGGATTCTTGGGTTGGATGTAAGCTTTAGTTATGGTAATTAAGTAGTGCTATAAACTTGTAATACCCCTAAGCTGGGTGCATCTCTATATATGGAGTGTGAAGGGATGGGAGCGGGAGCAAGCCACAAAGAGCCTCAGGTTCCACCTGCAGAAGCACAAGGCCGTCACTGGGGGCAGGGTATGCATCTATATACTTTGTACATTGAAAAGCTTTTCAGTAAAGAGTTGCACTCTACTTTTCCCGGGCTAATTCTGTCTCAAAAGATTTTTCCACTATTTTAGGGAACAGAACAGAAGGGGTTTTTTGTCTGCAAATTATTTTCAATTTATACATACTCTTTGAGGATCAATTTACTTGTAGCTTTACAACTTACAGTGATATGACATCATGCCAACATTTTAGACTTTTTTAGAAGCCATGACATAGGCAATAGAAATGCCGAAAATGTAATAGGCTGAACAGGGAGAAAGAATATGGTTGGTTCCCTTCCTGATCCTCTCACTTGCTGATTTGTTGATCTTGTGCTGCTTATTCTGCCTGCCAGTATTTCCAACTGTAGCAATTACACTCACTGCTACACCTTTTGAAAACCATTTTGAGATGAACAACTCTGTGCATCCGTGAATACTTCCAGAACCTCTCAAGCATTCCTGCTAAATTCTATCTGTCAGTTTAACATACAGCTTTGATGGAAATAGGGAGCTACATGGAAACTACAAACAAAATTTTACTAAGGAAACAATCACAGCTTTCACCATACACAACTGCATGTTTGTGCTAAGACTTGCTGAATCTTTTTGCTGGCACAAAGAAAGAATGGAAAAGGAGGCAGAGGGTTCCCAAACCAAGGCAGTGAGGAGCCCTGAAGCAAGGCAGTCCCAGAAAAGTCACAGCCTCTCTTGGAAACAGTCACTACCTCAGTTTGTTCAGATTAGTGAGTTTCCAACAGAAATGTTGTGTTGCCAACACAAGTATCATTCTACAATCTGCCCATGCTTGTAACATTGTACACTAAGAACTCTCCTATCATAGTGTTTCCACAGAAAATATTAGCTAGCAGCAGATAAACAAATCTAATTCAAAACAAGTATGTCTTAGAGATTAAAAATCTTGATTGTTGAAGTGGAAAAGACAAGAGGAAGAGAAATTCAAATGTGCATACACCAGCTTCAAGAAACAGTCTTCTTGTGTTTACCTGGTAGACTAATTCTTGACAAAATATCAGTTTACTTCCACCTGCTGGTACTAAGCTCTGTGCAATATCCCCCTAACAAGTTGCCCGATGAATCACTACTCATCTCACTCAAGTATGATAACAAAAAGGTTCACAGAAGAACAATACAGCATGTTCTATCTCCCAGTTTAAATTTTGTTCTGTTACTGTGGACTTAATTTTGTGAAAATGGATAATTGATATTTTTCTTTGATTTTTCAGAAATTCACTGGGACATCTACACCCATAATTTTAACTGTCATCAGTACAAGAAAAAGAACAACACTCCAAATCAGCACAAATTCAAAAGATAGTTCCCTCTAACTAAGCTGACAAAGCCTGTTTGGAGGAGAGACGTGCTATGATCCTAAAAATCAGTTGTCTTCTGGAGGAAATTACAGACCTAAACCAATCTTTTCATTAGCTAAACTACATTTAATTTGTATATAAACATCGTCATGTTCTTCCACCCTCGGAAAAGTCCTCTGGTCTATTCACAGTATGTCCCTAATAATTGTACTGTAAAGTCATGTCTGAAACCACTCTTTAAGCTACAGAAGAAATGTAAGAACCGGTGGTGGAGAGAAAGGACCTCACTTCTGTGCAGAAATAGGAGACAGAGAGAAAACACATAAGCAGAGCAGGAGGGAAAAGAAATTTAAAAAAACCCAAAACTGCTACAGCAAATCAACCAGAGGAAGCCTGAGGACACTTACGTCTGGTCAGTTTTAGAGCTTGAAACAATTGCTTTTTGGTTCTCCACCCAGAAAGAATTTGACAGGGGCTGCAACAATTGTCAGTGCTGCAATCAGAATAGCCAAGCTGAAATCAGTTGACCTGGGTTAACTGATACCACATGAGAGTCTACTTAATGTTTTACAGGAGTGTGGAATTAGACAAGTATGGTACTATTTTGAGTTACTCTGGACTTACATTATGAAGTAAGGAAGCAGCCTCACAACTCGCATGGCTATAGCAGAGATTTCCAAACTTTTCTAGCAATAGTACAATACTTCATATTTAAAGGCATAAAATAAATGCATTCTGCTTTCTAAACTTCAACACACTTTGGGGAATCAAATAAAATTCCTAAATTAATTTTTGTCTTTCTGACCACTTTGCAAAACAATAAAATATGAAGTATTAATATGTTTTAGAATTGCTTGCCATTACCTGTCTGCATAAAAAGTCCCTCTCCCTCCTTCTTATAATCCCCCTTTAGGTACTAGAAGGCCACAATGAGTTCAAGCCAAAGCTTTTTCTTCTCCATGATCCACAAGTTTTGTGTTTGAACACTAGGACAGACAGATTTTTTTTTCCTGATTAAGAATTTAAAATTCTGGCAATCAATGCAAATTATATTTTATATCATTATGAAAAAAAATTGTATTTGTCACTTTGTCTTTGTGAAAGAATATTTAGAAGATAATCACCACATATTTTGTTCAATATCATTAACCACATGTATTTCACTATATTTCTAGAGAGATTTGACATATGGTTTTGATTTTGAGTACACAATTTTTTCGGTTAACAGAGTTCTTGCTTAATTATACATTTAACCAATTAAATCTTCATATAAATCACTGTTATTTTATTTGCTGCCTAAATACATGAAAATTTGGTCTATATAATAGAATACTGGCACTTAGTCTATATGGCTTAACTGGATATTCATGTCCAATCTGAAAACTGTCAGTCTTGGCATTTAATGACTAAATGATAAAAATCCAGTACTTGTCTGCTTAGTGTTAAGCACTGGGAAGAACTATTATCCAACATGACAACCCTTTCCAATAATCAGGTCTGCCCTGTACATGCCTCGCTCTCATGACTTTCATTTCTGAATTATGTAAGTTCATAAAAATCACCTTGACTGACTCAGATATATTTCCAATTATATTAATCTTTCATACAGAATTGCCTTATTCCACTCTTTATGGTAGACAAAAGTTTGTATTGTGGTGAATTCTTCTTGGTTTTTTGGGGGGAATTTGGGGCAAACTCTGGACATGTGGGAATTGTATAGTGCATTAGCACTTCTCATTTACTATCTTTGGCAAATTCTATAATTTAAAGAATATTATACACCCCCAGAATGTACTGTCTCCTTTAGACTATAAACTTGTTCCATGAATTTAATCTTACTATATCTATAGTAAGGTTAAATTGCCCTTCATTTCCTTTCAAAAAACTTTTACTCATGATCCAATCTAGAATCACTCTTTCAGCTTTCTTAGGGAAATCAAGAAATGATGTCAAAATGAAACTACCTTCTATCTAAATGTACTTGCAACAATTTGGCATTATAGACCTGCTAGCCTAAAAAATATTGATGTGACATTACGAGAACTTGAAAATTCTTTGAAGAGAAATGCATGAAGTTCTTCAGCACGCATTGTTAGATGAGCTCCCACATGATGGTAGACAAGATCCTGAGAAAATTATCTTCCTAACACCGTGAGCACAGATTCACAGTACTGTAAATGTGCATGGAAGAAATTATACACTGAACTTATGGAAAGGCACTGTATTCATCCAGAAACTGATAACTGAATTCATATAATAAATGATGAAACATCAGGAAAAGAATGACCTAAGTTTTTGCTGTACAATCACACCTACATGTAAAGAACAACACATACAAACTATGTTTCATTTTCTGAAGAAATTTCTGAACAACAATACTGAGAGTGGGAAAGCCCACAACAGCCATTCCATGAAATATCAGCTCAGACAGCAAAGGTCTCTACTTCATTTTTCTAATCACTATGTTAGGACTGCAAACTCTTTTCTTCCTATGCACTTATGAGTAATGCACTGCCTCATTTTCAAGTTTTGTTCAAGCTACTTCATCACAGAAATGTGAATGACCAATACTTGAGTCAGTTCAATCTTATCCATTTAAAATTCCACAGATAAAGTCAGAGATAAATAGTCCCTCTATTACCTCCAAGGTTCAACCAAAAAGGAAACACATCTCAAGCAAAATCCTTGAATACAGTAACTTCATCTGTGATATCCAGACAGCAGCCTCTCCTGATTTAGATATACTGTAAGTACTCCAGATTTAATCTTCAGTTTAGATCAACATAAAATGCTGAATACTTCTTGTCACTTGCTTCCTCTTTCAGCTGGAAGGAAACATTTTCCTACTAATAAATCAAAAATAAATGCACCCAACACTTATACAAAGTTCATTTAAGACCAATATACCAATTAGTGAAAGAACACAATGAATTCTTAACCATTAACTGCTGTGAAACACACTCCATTCTTCATTTGGGGGGGGGGGGGGGTGCTACCTTTTTCACTAGACATTTACAATGAAAAACTGTCTTCCCAGAAGTGTGTGAACTAGATCAATGACTAGCACTCAACTGAATTAAAGATGTCAGAAGATGCCTTTCATAATAGTTCACATCCTGTATTCTGAAGTTACATAGTTCATAAATTCTGTATCACTCTACTATATTATATTGTATTCTTATGGAAACTTCTTTTACACATTATAAACATATTCTCATCAAAGATAAATCCATTGCATAGAAAACCCCGAACATAAACATATTATTTTAACTTCAGAACTAAGAATAGTATAACAATTTGTATTAGCCAATGACATTAAAAAGAAAAAGGTTTTAGAATTTTGCTGTACTAAAGGGATGGGAATATTGTATTTAATCACAGTACTTTCCTAGAAGCATAAACAAACTTAACGCTATTAATAGCATTCAAAATATATTTTGCATTTTAGGTAGTTACTGTTTTCTATAACCAATTTGCTATCATCTTTTAGCTTTACATTTCTAGTTATGTAACACTTAGTAAGTATTTTATACACAGTCTCTTACATTTATTTACTTACCAACAGTATCACAGGGTTCATCTTTATGTACACAGAAATCCTTCCTAGAATTGGGGGGGGGGGGGGGGGGAAAGGAAAAATGTTAAGCAAGTCAAGCTGTTAGACTGTAAAAATTGTGTGACCTATTTACAAACATTTTATAGGGCTCAGTGAATAAATACAGAACACAATTATCTCAACAAAGAGCAAGGGGAAGGCCAGAATTACTCAAGCACTGAAACTCCAGTTTACTCTCAGAACAACTTTAAGAGAAGTCAGGTGATGAACCAGGTACCATACATTCAAATTGTACTGTACCTAATTTCTGTGTTGTGTTGTTTTGGTGGGGTTTTCAATTTTTCTGTAAGTACCTTGAAAAGTAACAAGTCTAAAGTTACTTTTTCTTTCATTTGAAATTAAAATTTTTTCAGTGCTTGACACCAGATTCAAATGTAGCATTGCAATCCAGCATTTAGATCAGTGACAGAGTCAGAAAGTTTTTGTGCTATCAGATCAGTGATAAAAATCAGTAATAGGAATATATTCTGGATCAGTACTTGTGCTAGAGCATCCATTATAGTAATGAAAGACTTACAAATTAACTCACAGGGAGAAGACTACCCTATCTCCAACATATTTAGTCCAGTCATAGCTCTATAAATAAGACTGCTCTATTGTATAAAGTAAAATAAATATTTCAACTCTGTGTTAAACAACACCTGTGCTTCGGATTCAATTTACTTCACACCTGTTTCACTTGTTCTCAGAGACATGTAACAAAGTTGCCAAAAGAGCAACAGGACAGTTGCTTTTTACTGGAGTGTTTATAACTCATGTTGATCCACTATTTTAAGTGAAAAAAATGGCTGCCGATGTATCCATGAACCTGGGACATTGGGAGGGAACTAAAGGGGAAGTAACAACCAAAAACTCTATGCTTAACACCCCCACAAATAAAGAAGTTCTATGTTACAGCTGTGCAACAGCATCATGGTCTCTGTTTTTAGAGACAGACCATATGGGTCACAGAAATTTAATTATTATAGTCTGTATATGAAGGTACATAGATCGATGTATAGATTGATAATAATAAAGATACACACAAAGAAGTACCCATTTTCCAGGAACAAAATGCAGTCAATTGTTTGGTCCTTGACATGAAAGATACTGGTACTTACCTTTTTTACTAACGACTCCAAGAGTTCTTTGTTTGTTTGTTTCCCAGAAATTATTCCTACCTACTGATTTAGACCCAAAGCAATCACAAGGGGTTGGCAAATTTCTGACACTAGTTGAAGGCCACACAGACAGATACATGTGGTTATATAGCTTTTGATTAACCAGTCATCACTGCCAGATAATTACAGAGCAGAGAAGAAAAACATAGTGCTATAAACTGACAAAGTTGTGAGCAAACTGATAAAGCAACTCTGGGAGTAAACTCTGAACGGCCCTGGAAATTGAGCAAAAGGTGGTGAACAGAAAACTATAATCAGATACAGAAGAAAGTTATTTTATTTTTTCAAACCTGAAAGAAATTTTATTTACGCACTTGGTTTTAACACAATTCTTTGTTTTGAGCTATGTGACACAAGTGACTTATTGTTCTGTTAAACAACATGACCGAACAATTAGAAATATGGGACTCATGATGTGGCAAGAGAACATGTGTAAAGACAGTCTAAAGACAAAAACTGCCTTCCAAGCACACACATCCAACCACCGTAAATATAAATGAAAGTAATAATAAGCAAAAAAAAAAAAAAAAAAAAAAAAAAAAAAAAAAAAAAATTTAAATAAATAGAGCATACCTTCAAATGTAAAAGAATACCATCTGACATTTTATATCCAAGAGGTTTCTACTTAGGTAATAGTTTTGTTCTCATATACTTACTGAGCTGTTTTTGTTTTGTGTTCCCTTCTTGGCTGAGTCTGACTATGGTCATCCTATGCATTCAGGGTTTCATTATGGGGCTTGGGGAAAATGGTACAATTTGGCAAGAAGAAAATACAGCAAACCATCCTTAGATCCTGATTTACATTGAAAAAATATATTAACTCTTTGAGTTTCCAAGAATATGAATGCATTACATACCTTTGTGACTAAGCTCCTTAGTACAGATTTACAGTTCTAGCTAAACTTACCAGTGACTCTCACAAAAAAAGTTCTCTAATTTGCACATAGTAAGTTAAATATTTCATTATGACTATGTTCCTGGGTGTATATATAACATACATACATGCATACATATATATGTATATATGCATACACCTCTACACCTTATATGTGTGTGTGTATATATATATAGAATAGAATCATAGAATCATAGAATCGATTGGGTTGGAAAAGACCTCCAAGATCATTGAGTCCAACCCTTGGTCCAATTCCAGTCCATTTACCAGATCATGGCACTCAGCGCCACGTCCAATCTGCATTTAAAAATCTCTAGGGATGGTGAATCCACCACCCCTCTGGGCAGCCCATTTCAATGCCTGAGCACTCTCTCTGGAAAGAATTTTTTTCTGATCTCAATTTAAATTTCCCCTGGCAGAGCTTAAGCCCATGCCCCCTTGTCCTATTGCTGAGTGCCTGGGAGAAGAGACCAGCCCCCACCTGGCTAGAACTTCCCTTCAGGTAGTTCTAGACAGTGATGAGGTCACCCCTCAGCCTCCTCTTCTCCAGGCTAAACAACCCCAGCTCCCTCAGCCTCTCCCCATAGGGATTGTGCTCCAGTCCCTTCACCAGCCTTGTTGCTCTTCTCTGGACTCGCTCCAGCACCTCAATATCCTTTCTGAACTGAGGGGCCCAGAACTGAACACAGTACTCAAGGTGTGGCCTCACCAATGCAGAGTACAGAGGAAGGATCACTGCCTTGGTCCTGCTGGGCACGCTATTTTTGATACAGGACAGGATTCCATTGGCCTTCTTGGCCACCTGGGCACACTGTTGGCTCATGTTGAACTTCCTGTCAATTAGTACTCCAAGGTCCCTTTCTACCTGGCTGCTCTCCAGCCACTCTGTGCTCAGCCTGTAGCGCTGCAGGGGGTTGTTGTGGCCAAAGTGCAGGACCCGGCACTTGACCTTATTGAACTTCATCCCATTGGAATCAGCCCATCTCTCAAGTCTATCCAGATTCCTCTGCAGAGCCCTCCTGCCTTCCAGCAGATCTTCACTCCCTCCCAGCTTGGTATCATCAGCAAATTTGCTGATGATGGACTCAATCCCCTCATCTAAATCATCATTAAAGATGTTAAACAGGACTGGACCCCACACAGACCCCTGGGGAACACCACTAGTGACCGGGCATCAGCTGGATGCAGCTCCATTCACCAGCACTCTCTGGGCCCGACCCTCCAACCAGCTCTTAATCCAGGAGAGGCTATACTTGTCCAGGCCGTGGGCTACCAGCTTTTTCAGGAGTATATTATGGGAGACAGTGTCAAAGGCCCTGCTGAAGTCCAGATAGACACACCCACAGCCTTCCCCTCATCCAGCAGGTGGGTCACCTGATCGTAAAAAGAGATCAGGTTGGTCAGACAGGACCTGCCCTTCCTAAACCCATGCTGGCTGGGTCTAATCCCTTGTCCACCCTGAAGGTGCTGTGTGATTGCACTCAGGATGAACTGCTCCATAACCCTGCCAGGGACGGAGGTCAGGCTGACAGGCCTGTAGTTGCCAGGGTCCTGCTTGCAGCCCTTTTTGTGGATTGGGGTGACATTCGCCAACCTCCAATCATCTGGGACCTCCCCAGAGAGCCAGGACTGTTGGAAGATGATGGAGAGCGGTTTGGCAAGCTCTTCTGCCAGCTCCTTCATCACCCTGGGATGGATCCCATCTGGTCCCATAGACTTGTTAGGATCCAGCTGGCTCAGTATGTCAGTAACTATATCCTCCTGGAATACAGGAGGGCTATTCAGCTCCCTCTCTGTGTCCACCAGCTCCAGAGGCCAGTTGTCTTGAGGGCCAGCTGTCTTACTGGTGAAAACTGAGGCAAAGTAGGTGTTAAGTACCTCAGTCTTCTCCTCATCTTCCTTAACTGTATTTCCCTCCAAGTCCAACAGAGAATGGAGGTTTTCCTTGCCCCTCCTTTTGTTATTAATGTATTTATAAAAGGACTTTTTGTTATCCCTAACTGAAATAGCCAAATTTACTTCAAATTCCACTTTTCTTTCCCTAATTTTTTTCCTGCATGACCTAGCTCTATCTGTAAATTCTTCATAAGTAGCCAGCCCTTTTTTCCATAGTCTGTAAACTTTCTTTTTATCCCTTATTTCTTGCAGAATCTCCCTATTTAACCAAGCTGGCCGTCTTCCCCTCCGGCTGGCCTTTCGGCACACTGGTATAGCCTGTTGCTGTGCACTTAAAATTTCCTGCTTGAATCATGTCCATCCCTCCTGGACCCCCTTGCCTTTAAGGGTTGTTTCCCAGGGTATGCTCTGAATCAGTTTTTTGAATAGGCCAAAACCTGCTCTCCAGAAGTCCAAAGTAGAGGTTTTAATGGTGGCTCTCCTTACATCCCTGAGGACTGAAAATTCTATTATTTCATGGTCACTATGCCCCAAGCAGCCTCCAACCACTACATCATCTACCAGCCCCTCTCTGTTTGTAAACAGAAGGTCTAGTGGGGCCTTACCCCTGGTAGGCTCATTTACCAGTTGATGAAGGAAATTGTCCTCCATACACTCCAGGAACCTCCTTGACTGCCTCTTCTCTGCAGTATGAAGCTTCCAGCAGATATCTGGCAGGTTAAAGTCACCCACAAGAACAAGGGCTGGAGATTTTGAGACATCTGCCAGCTGCTTGTAGAATAATTCATCTCCTGCATCATCCTGGTTGGGCGGTCTGTAACAGACTCCCACAAGGGTGTCAGCCTTGTTGGCCTTCCCCGTGGTTCTGGCCCACAGACACTCAACCTTGTCACTGCTGACCTCAACTTCAACAGAGTCAAGAGACTATCTAACATATAAAGCCACCCCTCTACCTCTCCTTCCCTGCCTGTCCTTTCTGAAGAACTTGTAGCCCCCCATAGCAG
Source organism: Pithys albifrons albifrons (assembly GCF_047495875.1). NCBI lineage: Eukaryota > Metazoa > Chordata > Aves > Passeriformes > Thamnophilidae > Pithys > Pithys albifrons. The sequence goes on from NC_092497.1 coordinate 48,105,030, forward strand.
CACTCCAGTCATGTGATTCATCCCACCACATTTCTGTGACAGCAACTATGTCATAGTTTTCCTGCTGCACTATGGCTTCCAGCTCCTCTTGTTTGTTTCTCATACTGCGTTCATTGGTGTACATGCACTTCAGCTGGGCCGTTGATTTATATATATATGGAATTGGAATACTGAAGCTACACAAAAGAGAGGATGCAGATTCTTACAAGAGGAGATATAAAATAATGATGCACACTTGTCCTCAGACAATTTGCCCTTTTCCTTCTTTCTCTTAGTAAAACAGGGAAAAGATATTTGCATTACCATTAGTGCATACAGAAGATTTTGTGGCACAAGTTAGTAACTGAGTCTATCACTGAAAGCAAGAAAGGGGTTAAAGTACACTAAGGCCCCCCTCTATCCAGTACTCAGCACAGAATGCCCATTACTCTAAATGGTTGCTCTATATACACAGGAAAAACAGGTCCTTATTCAGGAGAGGGAGAAGAGGAGCTTCATGAGATTTAGGACTGAATTCTGCACTTGAATGAGTTGACTAACCCCAGAAGACAACTATAAGCAAGGAAAAGTAACTACTAATCCATTGCTTAAGAGAATTATACTTACAGCACTATGAAAGACATTCACAGCAAACAAAGACTATCTAATTTCTAAATATAAAGTATCTCAGTACATTTTCTTTGTTAAACAGATGAGGCAGAATGGATTTTACCAGTCTGCCGAATCTTCCTTTTGGCTTCACTCTACTCTTGATTTTCCAATTTCTTTGATGCTTGTAATTTTGAAAAATGTAGCATAAGCTTGAAACTGCAGCCTAACTCCTGCTGTTACCAATTTTAGACTTACAACATTTAAAGACATGTTTGAGGTTTATTGCACAAGCAACAAGTTTTCTCAAATCATAAGAATTTTATAAAGAATAATTGCAATTAATGGCCCTTGTGGCAAATGACATTATCATCAAATTGCAAATGCCTTAATTTGTATTGTGCTAAATGAATAATGACAACACTGAAGAAGTTCTTGTCTTTTCACATAATGGGACATTCTGAAATTATTCTCACATATAAACTAAGGGAACATGTACTAACTAATAAATTCCCTTTTAATTAATGTAATTAAATTGAAAACCGTTTTGGTGAACGCCAAGAAAAATCACACATTTACTATGTAGCTGAGAATTTAAATAAATGGACAATGTTATGAGCATAAATGCTATTTCAGAAACTGTTTATTATTTTGAGGGTAAATGCACCAGTATGCACTGATTAGTATACTTAAGCAAAACAGGAGATACTGTATTTAAATATTTAACATAGTTAACACATCACTTAGGCTCTGTAAATAAGAATCTAGATTAAAAAGGATATTATGAATAGGCCTTCTAAAGTTCATGTTTCAGTCAAACTGAAAAACAACAGTTCAGAAGTGTGCTAAATTAGCTAATAACTGAATTGAAGGTGCAGATAGCATATCGAGACAAATATAGAATAGTTAGGAAGCCAATGGAGTGGAGTCCAAATGAATCTAGATTCATTATTAACATTAAATAATAAAGTGGAAAAAAGGAAGAAAACATTACTGGTAAAGTTTAAAAATTAAGTGAGTTCTGACAGAATACATATAGGAATTATGACAAAGCAAATTTTATAGATGACTCATCTGAGTAAATTTTCTTTCAATGTAGCTAAAAATGGACCCCTGAACTTTGTAAGACACAACAACAACAGCAATAACATGACAATAACAAAAAAAAATAAAAGAAAAAAGTAAAAAAGGGGAAAAAAGAGAATTTGAAAACAGGCAGTAGGAGGGAAGAGAATCCTTGGATGAAGATGAAGAAAAATATCAGAACAGCATGACTATAACTGTTCACACCACACCAATTTTGGTGCTCATGCTTGAAAAAATAACTTTGTAAAGAGCACAAAGTCTGGAAAGAACTAAGAGAATAATTACATAGAGTAACTCATCAAATTACTCTAAGGGAAAGAAGAGCTGTGACTTGAGCAGAGCCTACAAGTATCTCCATAGGAAGCAGCAAAGGGTACAAAGAGATAGATGGATGAAAGCTGAAGCAACAAAAATTAGAAATAAGATCAACTGTCCATTCTGAAAGCAAATAACCATGCCAATATTCTAGTGCAGAACACAGTTAATCTTTCTTTCTTTTAAATCCTTGTTGCAAGACTGTCTAGCTTGCTCATTCACCAGGAAAATTAAAATGTAAAAATAACTGTCTAAACTTTATGTTACAGTCTTGAACTAGATAATCAGAGATATTAAATTCAGTTTAAGTCCATGTAATCCTACAGAACAGATTTGTCCTACTGAAGAGCGCATATGTAGCCCAATTACCAGAGCCTGACAGAATAAGCTTACAGAAAAAAGAAAATTCATGAAGAATTTTACCATGTCTTACTACAAGCATTACCACTTCATAAACTCAAACACCTTGAAATTAGGGAAGAAAAAAACAGAACAATATGTGATAACTTAAAATTAGTGTGCTTTAAAAAATATGCAAGATAAAAATACGTGTCTTAAAATTAAAGAGGCAAACACAGAAGATTAAGGCTTTTCTGAAAAAAAAAATCTTTTTATTCTAAAAAGCTTTCTGTTCTAAAACTTTTCATTCTAAAATATACACTTTTTCACATTTCCCTGCTTCCTTCTGCATCTACAATCCTATTATGAAATAATTAATAGCAAAGCCATGTGAGATTCTCATGAACTTTCTTAATGTCTGCTGGTTGTGTCAAAAAATCAACCCAGTGAACACTGCACAAAAAATATCAAGAGATTTGGCAGTATTGAAATTACACTAATGAAGACAAAAGTAAAAATCATCTTTATTGTATTTGCAAGAACTCACTTTTCCAGAGCTGAAATTCACTAGGAGTTTAAGTACAGCAGTAGCAGCTTAACCAAAACTCTATCCCAACACATTTCAGCAATTTGGAACTGACAAAACTCTGCAGCATTTTGGAGTGACCCTGTAATGTCAGGAATTGGGATCCTGACATTAAGAGTCATTAACAGTCTTCTTCCTTTGACTTGCTTGATGAGGTATTTTTGGTTCAGAAAAGTAGTAAAAAGCAAAGTCAGAGAAAGAACTGTATTTCTTGTGTGCACTGTAAGGTCATAGCAATGCATAAAAAATTTATGTACAAGCTTTGCAGACAGTTCTGGAGGGTCGGAATGATTAGAAATTAAACAATATTTATAAATCTAAGTGCTGTTTATGCCATTGTCTACTTTTTAGAATGAGGCACTTTCTTAAAGTGAAAATGTCTCACAGCATTGTTTCAATTGTCACCCAGAGCAAAGAGAATTCAGATGCTCAAAATCAGTATGAATAAAAGGCTGATATACACATGGAATATGATGAACATGGAATATCACTCCCGATATGATGAATATTATGAAAATCAGATATCTACGTTCTATCAGAAGTATATGTGAAAATATCAGTACTGAGAAGAAATAAAGAACTCAGAGTTTTTTATGTATTATTCTTTTTATAAGTATTAGTTTTTTTAAAAACCACTGTGACACAATAGATTGGCCAATGTGCTTGATAAGCAACATGATGCATAATTTTTAAGAAAAGATAGATTCTGCCTCATTCTTGTGTACACACCTTTTATGCACTTCAAAGCTTTCATTACCTTTTTTGCAATAGAGGCAACATATGAACTTAAATATCATCATAGAACAACTGGGGATGCTACGAGCCCTTGGCTGCCTGACTTTCAGTTACCTCATTCAGGTCAAGCAACTTACGCAGATAGCAACTGGTGATGTCATCTCAGTGGCCACCAAAATTAAGGCTTGTCTCTGGGCACTCACGCTCTGTAGCTTACAAGGCAAGGAGGATATTGATGCAAAATGCTTAATTTTGTCCTCAGAGAAAAGTACTTCCTGATGTCTATTTCTAAAGTAACAATGCTAATTTATAACTGTGAATACAGAAAACTTATCTCATAAAAGAGGTAGTTTCATCAAGAGAGTCCTTAAAACAATTTCTGTCTTAATTTTCACGTTCTCTTTATATCTGACCTCCCCAGTTGTCTTTTTTAAATAAACCACAAACTCTATCTTCCTTTTACCTTGTGGCACTATATTTAAAACAGGACATTACTTCATCCAAATAAGACATTTTAAAGGGAAACAAAAACTCACATGCTGAAATAGGACCAAAGTTAAATTAAATGAACAAGTTGGTAGCAGATTCATATGTATCATTACAGCCTATTTGGTCAGCAGAATAAGATGTGGAGAGAAGTTGGTTTTGCTTTCCTCTTTACAAAACAAATACAAAAGTCAGTGTTGAAAAGTACTTTTTTCATGAAAACACTATGATGGCCCTTTGTTCAACAACAGTCTCTATAACATCCATATTATGTGCTTTGTGGTTAGGCATTAAAAATTAACTCTGCAGAACACTCACTACTTCATTTCTAACTCTTTTGGTTACTGTACACAACTGGCATGTGAAAGTATAGGAAAGCTTTTAAAAAGCAGTCTTGCCGTACTATTATCATACAAGACAAAAGAGAAGGTGTGGTAATTTTAGGGGGTCTGCCACAGAATGTGTTGGAAAACCAAAACTCTGCATTTTACTCGAAAAATAACGAGTAATTGGTGTTCATCTGTGTAAACAAAATTATTTCTCTCAATAAAGCAGGTCTGCGGTCCAAAGGTCTTAGGAAGTTCTGACAAAGGAGCTTGTTCCATGTTTGAAAAGTAGAATGTGACTCTGAATTAGCAAAACACACAAGTAGAGCCACACATTGCGTTCGCTCTGCCATAAACCTGATGATGTGCAGAGGGAGCCTGGATTAGCAAAATATTCCCACAGTCAACAAACCTCACTAGTATGATTTATTAGGAGGTAAAGCAGCTCTGAGATGGGAGAAGGTACAGGATACTGAATAATACCACTGAAAAAATAAAAATGTCAGAAGAACAGATCTTTAGTTTTTGGCTCCAGGACTGACTTACATCTAACCAATCACTTCTCTGCTCTCTACTTCCATTTCCTTAAAACTGATCAGAGACTTAATTAAAAAAAATGTACACTTAAACTTACAGTTAAAAAAATTGTAGACAACCCTGAAGCAAGTCCAGAGGAGGGCCATGAAGATGATCCAAGGGTTGGAGCACCTCTCCAATGAAGACGGGCTGAGTTGGGGTTGTTGAGCCTGAAGAATAGAAGCTCCAGGCCAACCTTATTGAAACTTTCAAGTACTTGAAGGGGGCCTACAAGAAGGCTGGAGAGGGATTTTTTACAAGGGCATATAGTGATAGGACAAGGAAGAATGGCTTTAAAATAAAAAGGTTACATTTATATTAGATATAGGGAGAAAAATCTTTACTGTAGAGGTATGAAACACTGGAACATGTTGCCCAAAGAAGACGTAAATGCCCCATTCCTGGAAGTTTTTAAGGCCTGCTTGGATAGGGCTTTGAGTAACCTGCTCTAATGCCAAGTGTCGTTGCCCATAGCAGGGGTTTGGAACTAGATGATGTATAAGGTCCCTTCCAAACCAAATCATTCTATCATTCTGTGAAATCAGAATATCATTACTACAAAGCACTTCAAAACAGCACATCTTAACATAGGATTAGAGTTTTCACAAAGCTTTTTTACCTTTCAGAATCGCATGATTGTTGGGGCTGTAAGGGACCTCTGGAGCTCATCTAGTCCAACCTCCCTGCTGAGGCAGGACCTCCTAGAGCAGGTTACATGGGAACACATACAGGAGGGTTTTGAACATCTCCAGAGAGGGGAACTCCATGACCTCCCTGGGCAGCCTGTTCCAGTGCTCTGCAACCCTCAGTGTAAAGGAGTTCTACCTCATGTTGAAATGAAACTTCTGTTTTAGTTTCTGGCCATTGCTTCTCACTCTGTGCAGGGCACCGCTTAAAAAGTCTGACACCATCCTCTTGGCACACGCCTTTGACATTTTGATATGCATTAATGAGATCCCCTCTCAGTCTTCTTTAGACTACATAGGCCCAGCTCCCATAGTCTGTCCTCATAAGAGAGATGCTCCAGACCCCAAATCATCTTCGCAGCCCTCTGATGGACTCTCTCCAGTAGCACCTTGACTTTTTCATACTGAGTAGCCAGAACTGGACACAGCATTTTAGATGTGGCCTCATTAGAGCTGAGTAGAGGGGGAAGATCACCTCTCTCAATCTACTGACTACACAAATATCATTGGCCCTCCTGTCCACAAGGGCAGCTCATCATCATTTTTTAATCCACCAAAACTTCTAGAAATGCTGCATTGATATCAAAAAGCTGTGTAGCCAAATGCACCAATTGCTGAAGACATCTCCAGACCACTGCCTCTTAACTACTTAACTAATGGCTCACTTGCATCAGTTCAGAATGTCTCTGTCTCGTCCCATAAAGGCTGCTTAAGGTGAAGATGAAAAATGTGAGAAAAAAGGTGTTACATGCTTTACTTCATAGTATCTTACCACTTCTGAGATACACCTCACAAGCTAAAGAGTGCAGCCCTAGCCTCACTCGCCTGGCAGATAAAGACTTAAAAAACTTGTACTCCCTTAAACTTGCTGTTGCTATTGCAGATAATGCTGCCTGCCTCAGCTGTCTCAAATTAGAGAGCCCAGGGATAGGCAAGAAGTCACTTAACATTCCCACATTTCTAGCAAACAAGAAGCATGAAATTGCTCATTGTCCTTGGACAGTCAAAAAATACAACCAGGTGTAAGAACATCTATACCCTTTTAGCCATGCTCATTAACCCAGTGCCATGTATGATATTCAGCCATCCTTCATGCCTTGGCTGAAGTTCACTCTTTCCTACTCCTCACTTTTTCCTTCTCCATCTAGACTTTTCCTGGAGTCCTTGTGAAAAAGACTATTGCTTAGCTAATATATAAAGGTGTAAAAAAAAAATCTAACCTTCCCCCTTAAAGGTCCAACAAACCATAAAATGGACATACACATCAAATAAGAGGTAGGTGGCAAAGGATATAAAGTGGGTGGTTTTTATGAAAAGATAAGGGATTGAAAAGCAAAATTAACAAGACTAATGCCACAGACAACTAGGACTTCTTAATTTCTTGTGTTCTATATATGACTGGCTCTCAAAATTAGGAAAATTTAGATAGCATCTTTTTGCCTCAAAAAATTGAAATACATTATAGATATTGGAGTAATCAGAATGTAACTAATTTTTTTTAAAGGCATATAGTTCCTAATGAGAGTGCCCTGAATAAATGGTATAAGACTACATGTAAGTGTAAAGATTGCACATGTAGAACACCATGTCACTAACCAGCGTGGGACTGCACAATGGTATTCCAATATAGCCAACTACAAGAATTTTCTTTGGAAAGCAACTCTGTATGTTATTCAGTCCAAGGTCCACCTCAAAAATGGTACCAAGTCTAACCCTAGACTGGTTGACCCACCATTCTGTCTTTTTCTTTTGATCTTGCCTGTATGCAGTCTGATCATCAAGATGCTTCCCTTGTGCACCAGTTACAGCCAAAACCATGACAGTTTCCTTGAAAGAAAAGAGGTGAGTTGGGGCCCATTTCCTTCTCAATGTGTGAAATGCCTGATACTTTAGAGTTACAAGGAACTTCAGATCTGGAATCATACCCCTGTGGCGGCAGAGCACATACTGATCATGTACACGAGGTATCTTCAGCACACAATGAAACACACTAGTTCTAAGTCCATAAGAGGGGAAGCATAACTCAGTAATGTGCCTAATGCTGACCCAGCTCTGAATGGTTTAGATTTTGTTTTGTATTCTGAAGTACCTACAGGTCTGTGTGGGCCATCTCTCAGTGAAGAAACATGGAGGAAGGCATCCAACCTTAGCTATACATACAAGGTCCTAGTTATATAGCCAAAGAAGAAATAAGAGAGTAACCCATTCATCATTTCAGATGCTTACCATCCAGAAACTACGGCTTTCTGAACCATCTTTACCATCATTTTACCACCACCTCTGAGATCAGGAAAGATGCCTCAAGTTGCATACTTCCTGAATGCAAACTAAATCCTAACTGTGTTAGTCATCTATCAAGTCCTTTGATCTATGTTCAAATAAGGCTGTGCTATGCGTTTAGCTAGGCCTAAATTTAGGCTTTGATTTTTTAAAGTAGGTCTTGGATTATCAGCTGACTCGAGCTGGGTCAGGCCAGCTGACAGCTGACTCTACTGGCCAATGGTATTCCGTACTATATTCAGATGTCACCTCAAGTATAAAAGCAAGTGTAGTAGGGGCTTAGTCTGTTTCCTTCATAGCTACTCATCTGAGAAGGATGTATTGTATGTTGTCCTGGACCAGGCACTGTCCTGCTGTGGTATCTTAGGAGAGTAAAATGTTTATTCTTAGTCTTCTCTCTTTTTGGGTTTGTCCCTCAGGGGATTGAGTTCTCTTGGGTGATTTGTAGCTAGCATGGTGGGATTTGTGTTCAATGGGGAGTTATTTGTTATTTCTAACTTTTGTGGGTATGTGTTATATTGTAGTTTTCTTTTAATTTTTCTTTTTTTTTCTATATAAATATATAAACCTGTTTTAAGTCTTGGAGGTTTTTTTCCTCCCTTTTCTCAGCCTGGGTGGGAGGGAGCTTTGTCCTTTGGTTTATACTTAGCATTTTGCCAAAGTATTCAAACCCAAAGAAGCTGCTGCATGTTTTTAATGCTCATCTTTTACTATTTTACCTAGTGATCAGTATGGCTGCATCAACTGAAGACATATCTTCTCCCCAGCTTGTTGACATTTCTAAGTGTATATCATTCTTCTTGCCAAATTCTTCATATTGCCATTTACAAAAGCTTTCCAGCATTTTTTCCCCATGATGTCCAATATACATATCTGCCTGGAAATAAAAAACAATTTATGGTATTAAAATTATGAGTCTGTAAATAGAATTCAGAACCTTTCCTCACTGAGTTGGCAAAAATATTCTGCTTTTTATGACAGAATATATTCAAAGCAAAACAGCTCAAACTTCAAGAGCAGAGACCACATTTTTTTCAATGGTAAAGATACAAATAGAAACAGTGCATTGAGAAGCCTACATGCATCTGTTCACCTGAACTCTTATTTATTTTCTGATTTTTCATTATCCATAGTGAAGAAAAGAACAATGATATGGACATCCAGAATTTCAACATGAGATGATATTTCTCCAACAGCTGAGATGAACAGAAGAAATACTTACTGGAAAAATAAGATATTTTAAAATCTGAATGACAGATAAGGGAATCCCTTTTTTCTTATGAACTAACTAAAGCATGAAAAAATTTGCATATTATTTTGTAGAAAAGAAACCAAACAAGAAATCAAGTTGATGTTGTCCTAAAATATGATATAAAAACCACAGTCTAATGGAAAATCTCAGTCAGGATATCAACCGATGAGTCTTCAGAAAAAAAGATTTGAGATGATGTCTGAAAGGTGTAAAAAAATAGCACTATGTGATGGCACCTTTTTTGTGTACAGATTACCTAATGAATAACATCAGTACTCCTTCTACTGCCCATTCGGTTTAATCAGGATAATTTTTGCATTGAGCTATGCAAATACACAAGAAGCAGAGCAGAAGCAGATTTTAAGATCTGCATGATATCTACATGGAAATTTTGATTGACTATTGACTAAAGGTACAGAAAAGTCTCAATACATGCAGCATATAAATTACAGTCACAATGTCACACAATATTCTGAGTTGGAAGGACCCAAAAGGATCACTGAGTCCAGCTCTTAACTGAGTGGTCTGTACAGGGATTGAATCCATGACCTTGGTGTTATTAGCACCATGCTCTAACTAACGGAGCTAATCTCAGTTAGGAGAAGCTTAAACTTATTGGGGGCTGCCCATCAATGAAAATCACTTAGTAATGCACAAAACTTAAGTGAAAAAATTTGTTAGCCATTAGAGCTGGTGAATATTGCAAGCCATTGGAGCAATAAGCTAAGAAGCATTACCCTTGATAGGCTAAGACAAAGGTAATAAATACTTACTGGAGTCTCATGAAGGAGGACAAGCTTAGTCACTCGCAGATTTACTTGTAGTCCAAGACTCTTGTGCTGGAAAAGGTTAAAAACCTAAGATAAAAAACAAGAAATAAAAATATGTCCTTGTATTGTACACAACACACAAAAAATACCAGAAACCTCAGAGAATCTCAAGAAATTTTCATATTCTACTGTGACTGCTTTAATATTCCGTAACTTGAACAGAAAATTAAGTTAATGTACTGTGTTGGTCTTCTGAAATTAAAAGAGATCTTAAGCAGTATTCATTCTGGGAGCACAAAAAAGACCTTTCTCCCCCCCAGTGGCAATGACCACTTTACAAACTGTAGTCTGTTTCTTCAAATATTTACACATGCATTTAATACTCTTCACATGAAAATTTGTATTCTGTTAAATCCATGATCAGAGCCCAGATGGTCTGACCCAATCTTTAACTCTAATTTTCCCTATCATTCCCAGTCAAAGCTTCTATTAATTGCTCAGCTTATGCTCCTTCCTTGAAACAATCTCCCTTTGTACATTACAGATGCTGTTTTTCAATGTTTTATGCACAAAATGAGTGCGCCACAGCTCCAGACACAGCTAGGAGGGAATGTAATTGTCGAAGTCCATTCCTCTTTAGTTTTTTTCAGCCACTAATGATGACATGATCTTTCTCCACCACAATGTCATGTCTTCATAACAAGTATAGATCACCAGAAACTATTCAATATCCCAGCCTTCCGAACAACACCACTGGTTTCTAACATAAAGTCATCTTATTCTCTCACTTTCAGGCTTCTCTGGAGTTGTATGACCAGACAGTACAGACAAGTCTACAGAACCATAATTTTATGCTGGAAAATGCACGGAGTAAGTCTTGACAGCATGCTGGTGGTCATATACTGGCTGTCCCTTATAGATGCTCAGTCATAGTTGTTAGAGTGAGCAATGAAATCACCATACAGTAAATGCATTGTTGGCAAAACATGAAAATAAATTTAAAATTTCCTACCATGTTTAAGATGGTTAGAATAAATCTTCTGGCAGCATCTGTTCCATGATAAGAAACCATAGCTGGATCTGCCACTACAACAGTTTCTATATTGTACTCCTGAGGTAACTTGTAAGAGTATCGCTTTCCTCTTCCACTTTCTGATACTTTTTGATTCTTGGATTTTCTTCTGTCTGTAAAACAAAATTGCTTGAGAAACTCATCCTTCAAACTACAGTCTACAGTACTGTTTAGGATTTATTACCCTTGGTTTTGTTAAAAGGCTAATTATGCGGAATGTAATACCTATGAACTTGAATATATACTTACTTGCCACAGCCAATGCTAAGGTTTATACTGAAGGGTCTGTGTTGTGTATAAATATTAGTTCACACCAAGAAAACAGGAATCCTATCCATCTGTTCAAATCAAGTCAGAAACATTTTTTACATCCTTTCACCTAATATATTAAAATAAAAGAACATGTGTCTCCTAGTTTGGTTTGTGGGGGAAAACTAAACTCATGTTGGGTCTGAGAGAAAATAGTCCCACTGACATTGCAGAATTGTTGCCTGTCCAATCATAATAAATTAGAGTAAACATCTTGATGCAATTATGTCTTAGCATAGAAGATGGCAAATATATATTTGCCACAAATTCAGCATTAGGAAAATACATGGAACAATTTGGTCATTTGCAGAGACGATAGAATATTTCAGATGAATGACAGAGAATGCCATGCAGGATATACGTTTGCTAGAAACAAAAAAGTGAAGTCCTATTGACACAACTTCAAAGTCAGTACTGCTGTCATTATAAGCAGCTGAAGTAAAACAAAACTAAACTGTGGAAACAGGCCTCTAAAGCTACAAATAGCTACAAATCAAAAACCTGTTACAATTATGGTAAAGTAGATGTTAGTGCTGGTGTTAATTTTCAGCTTTCCCTCAGAAGCACCATTACAATACATAATTACACAGAAAGTTCAAGTCAGGTGTTAGTCAGATAAACATACAGCAATTAAAAATGACACTTTAAATAATCCAATTTAAAATAAATACAAAATGGAACTTGTTGTAATAGTCAAGTTTTGTTAGATCCTTCTGAGAGGATGTAGAACTTCCTGGGACTGATCTCATTAAAGTCATAGAAACCAAGTGAAGATTTTTCCAGCATTCACAATGGTATATTGGGCTCTCTGCTTACATAAAATGTGATGCTTGTGATGACAATTATAAACACATGTTCTGGAAACAATCAAATATTCAGAAATTCTGAAGAAATGTTTTGCAATTAATCAATTTCATGTTTAACAGGAAAGTTCCTGCAGTGCTTTTTATAACACTTGACTACTCTTCAAAAATGTAACTTCTCAGGAAAGTGCTAAAAATATGCCTTAAAAGTCAATAGACTCACAAATTAAATTAAAAATATAAGATACCAGTGGAAGACGGATCTGTGATGATGCTGATGAATTATTCTTTGAGAAACTAAGGGACATTTCCAAGTCAACTGCTCTTGTCCTTAGGGCAAACTTCAACTTGCCAGAACTCAACTGGGAGCATCACACATCTGGACAACCTGGGCCAGAAGGTGCTTAATAAAACCTGTATGACAACTTTATGCAACAGGTCCTAAGGGAGTCAACTTCAAAAGATACTCTCCCTGAACTGCTGCTTTTCAATGCAATGGATCTTGTGAAGGGAAGTGGAGATTGGTGGCCTCTTGGTCACAGAGACCACAATGGGCTCGAGTTTAAAATCTCTGTTTACAAGGAAGAAAAGTGCCAGCAAAACCTCAGCTCTGGACATGAGGAGAGTAGATTCCAGGCTGCTCAGGGAATTAGTAAGCAAGGTCCCCTGGGAAAATGTTTTTTGCAGGTGCTGGGGTCCATAAGTGATGGTCACTTTTTAAACACCACCTCCTAAGGGCAGAGGAGCAGCAATTTCCAAATGTTGGAAGTCAAGCAGATGAGGCAGAATGGGCTGCCTTGGCTGAGGAGGTAATCTTCTCTTGCAGGTAAGGCAAAAAAGAAAGCGCATGCCCAGTGAATGAGGGAAGCCTGTTGATGAAATATTCTTGGATTTCAGTAAAGTTTTTGATACTCACAGGAGCCTTCAAGACAAAATGTCCAACACACAGCTGGATAAACATATCATGGGGTGAGTGAGCAATTGGCTCACAGGTCAAGCACAGAGGATAATACCAAATAGGAGAACATCAGACAGGTGACCTTGCACTAGAGGGGTTCCACTTGGGTGCAGTACTGGAAAGGGTAATAAGCAAGTTTGCAAATGACACAAAACTGGGAGGAGTTGTTGCCTCCCACAAAGGCAGAGAGGCCCTGTAGAGAGACCTCAACAAACTAGAGAACTGGGCAATCACCAATCATATGAAGTTCAACAAGAAGTGCTGGATTCTGCATCTGACATGTTTATTCAGACTGGGGAATGAGGTGCTAGAAGGCAATGCTGGGAAAGGGCCCTGGGAGTCCCGGTTGACGGCAAGTTGAATGTGAGCAAGCAGTGCCCTGGCAGCCAGGAGGGTCAACCGTGTCCTGGGAACCATCAGGCAAAACATTGCCAGCTGCCTGGGGAAGGGGATTGTCCCACTCTGCTCTGCACTGGTGCTGCCTCACCTGGAATATTGTGTGCAGTTTTGGGCACCACAATATAAAAAAGATATTAAGCAATTAGAGAGTGTCCAAAGGAGAGTAATGAAGATAATGAAGGGCCTTGAGGGGAAGCTGTATGAGGAGTGGCTGAAGTGACTTGGTCTGTTCAGCCTAGAGAAGAGGAGACTGAGGGGAGACCTCAATGCACTCTACATCTTCCTTAGGGGAAGAGGAGGGACAGACATTGATTTCTTCTCTGTGATGACCAGTGACAGGACTCAAGGAAATGGTCTGAGGTTGGGTCAGGGGAGGTTTAGGTTGGGTATTAGGAAAAGGTTCCATAACCAGAGGGTGGATGGGCACTGGAACAGGCTTCCCATGGAACTGGTCACAGCTCCAAGGCTGACAGAGTTCAAGAAGTATTTGTATGATGCTGTCAGATAATGGTGTGACTTTTAGGGATGGTCCTGTGAAGGCCTAAGGGTTGAACACAATAATCCTTATGGGTCCCTTCCAACTTTGCATATTCTGTGATTCTGTAAAGTAGCTTTAATGTAAATGTAATGTAGATATATACTTTTCAATGTAACAAGTATGTATTATGCATCCTTATATTTTCCTTTAGTCATTTGTAAAACGTCTATATGAGTGATTTAGTCCATCATGTTAGAAAGGCTTACTGATTCCTTTACAACTGGTGACAATGTAAGAGTTACTAAAACTGATAGGCATACATATTTACTAAAAGAAAAAAAGAATATATTCTCCAGAAATAAATATTTGGTGTTTGTCTACAGGTAGAAACAGCTTCATAAGTTATCTAAAATTCATAAGTTATCTAAAATTAAAGTCTCTCATTTTGAGCCTTCAGACACTTGCTTAGCCTTATAACTTCTACTAGCCTCTACCCTTATTGATGTTTGCTAGCTTGTGGATTTACAGCCTACTTTATAAAACATTATGTGTGTTTTCATCACTCTTTTGAGGATAATTTCTAACGAAGCCTCCGTGTTAGTATTTCTGCCAAAACTCCCACACTCTATGAGCTATACAACTATGACTTACTATAGAAATACTTAATGCTCCAACAGTAAGCTACAGATCTAAGATTAAAGAGTCATTTGGGTTAAAAAAGATCTCTCAAAAGCCATCTGGTCAACCTGCTAGGCACAGTGATTGATTCCAGTGCAGTTTACAGCAACAGTTTATTCATTCTTCCCTTCTTTGTAAAAAACAGCAGCTAGCGGTTGAAAACTTTAAATAGTACTTGCATGTACAGAGAAGTCTGTTAACACATCTGTCTAAAAGTTATAGTTAGGAGTGCAGAATTGACAGCAAGCAGTCCACAATAAAATACAGCATAGTGCTAAACACTAAGGTTACTGTGGTCCCATAAACTGTTGAAACCTCTCCTTTTGAGACTGTAGTCTATAAGAAGACTACACAGCTCTGTAGACAAGCTGTCTGCCAGGGGCTGTGTCCAACATTTGCCTTATCTATCTGTCCCATTAACAAATCAATGGACAATCTGTTCTTGGCCAGCCAAGCTTTTCCAAATTGCTGGCAGAAATCTTCATCACGAGATCTCATTTATCTGGAAATTGTAGCTCTTCCCTAAATATTTTAAATAAATGGAATTAGTAATTTTGGTGCTACTGATTTCTAACAACTGCCACAATTGCTGCCAGTCAACAAACTCTAGGTAAACACACTTGTTTCTTTACATAGGCATAAATAACATTAAAAAGTCATGAAAACTAAACCAAACAAGTAATTATTGAAGGTACAGTATGTAAGAAATAACAACTACTGCAAAAAGCCCCACCTACATCAATATTGTATGTGTTCCCAAGATAAAAATCTGATTAAAGATGCTTAAATTCATCTCAAGAATTTAATTACATGGTCAAAATAAAAAATAATTTCTACAGGAGTGTGCTGTGCAATAAGACTTCTATTTTGTGCAACTGTGAAAAACAGGAAGATTCTACATCAATTTATTACTTAAACTCAAGGAAAGAAAGTTAGGAATCTTGCAGAACTCCAGCAAGAATGCTAAAAATACTGCAACGTGTACATTTGACATTCAACAGGCAATTAGGAGAAAAAAAACAAGAACTGTTAACAAAACAATAATCCCACTCAAAATATGAAAAGAGATTAAAATCCAGCTATTACAACCAGAGGTTACATAAAGTATCTGAGCCAACATTAACAACAGGCAGTGACTACAGGACTCCTGGACACAAACAAGTCCTCAGGCACAAAAGCATTTCCTGAGTATATGGGCAGGAGGCCCAGACTACAGAGCAATCACCATCACTCCACAGGCTTTATTTTCCCAGTGAAAAGAAAATGGTACCCTAATCATATGGAAATTTTAGTATTCTGTCTAGGTAGGAAATATTCATGAACTTAAGAAGCCATGAACTATGCCCTCACTATATTTTGAATAAGGATTTAAATGTCTTCCTATGTAGTGACAAGTTTATTCTGATCCAATGAATGGAAATTAGTATCTCAGGCAGCACCAGTCTCCACCTAGTGCAACCTCAAAGATCCAGACTTATGACCACATATTTATGCATTTTGTTTCATGACTGTCATATATGGAGCAAGAATCCACATAGCTCTCCCAGCTGACTGCTGAGTCTAAATCCCAAAATGTAAAACCCTGGCTTTGGATTCAGTGAAACTTAGCAGGCTTTTTCCAGCAAAATTGCATCAGTCTAAGAGGAGAAGCACACTTTTAACTCCAGACAGTATATTGTTTTTTGCCAGAACTAAGAAGTAGAAGAGGAGGCTTCCAGTCTCACAAATTCAGAAGACATTCAAAATTCACACTTATCATACCCTGGATAGGAGTTCTTACTCTGCATTTAAAGGAATGACTACTTGAGAAGAACATTTTTCCCTCAAAGTCTGCCATTCCCTAGCTATGAGTTAGGTTCACTGTACAAACAGCTCCAGTGTGGAACAAGTGCTCCAGAATATGTAGAAGGAAAAGAGCTTAGCTTCCCAATGTGGCCCTTTGCTCTAATTACAACTGCTACTCTCACATTTTTTCCATAACACCCTTCTGAACTGGCTGCTTTTAAAAGTTTTGTGGGCCATGTGCAAAAGAAAGGTGTGGAGTGTAAAGTCTGTGCACATGCATCTGGCTTACATATATGTATGTATCTATGGCCAAACTTCGCGAACGAAGATTTGGGAAGGGCTCTCCCCATGTGGGTGTGCCCTTCCAGCCTGTGCAGTGGATGTTTTAGGTGAGGCACAGCGTGCACAGAACTGGCCCTACCATTTAAGACCCAAGATCCATTTGCCACGGCTGAGTGAGCTTGGACAGTGCCAGTGAAGTCCTGGGGACTGTCACAGCACCCGGTACTAAGGAGGGCCGACCCCGCTGAGCATCTGAGATCTGACGGGATGGGATGGCAGGGGGGCATTGAACTGTCAGGGGACGGTCCCCACTGAGATTCGAACTCAGGTCCTTGGGATTCAGAGTCCAGAGTGCTCTCCATTATGCCATGGACCACGCTTACATATGTAAATAAATAATAAACACTTTCAACAAAAGGATACACATGCACACTGTCACCAACCAAGAAATCATCTGTTTCTGTTAGTATGATTCTCTCCCTCCACTAATTAATAAGAAAATCACCTCATTCACAAAAATAAGCTCTTTGTTTTCTCTAAACAAGTTTGGCTATGTAGTAACTTACAATCTAGCCCTCAATAGTAACCGACAACAAACAATACCTTCTTTGATTGCCTCTGCTAATTCTCCATGAAAAGCTATTTTGCCAATAGTGATCCTTCAACACATTTAGCACAGACATTCATTCCTTCTGATAATTACAGTTCATCACTGGCAATACACATTTGCTTGATAGCTAGCCAGCCTTTGAGATCAATTTGGACCAAAACCAGCAACACAAATACCTGTCCCAGAGCACCTATTCTGATACATGAGTACTGCAGAAGTAAGAGATCCGGTTTTAAGATTGGTCCACATTGCTGAGAAGTTGCTGGTTTACCACAAACACTTGTTTGTTTTGCACTTGTTTAACTGATTTACTTAGCTTAGGATTTGACTTAGAATTTCTAAAATATTGTTGTACAGGCTTATTCTTTTTACTCTGTAATGTGAGTATTCTGGTATTAGGTAACTTCATATCACACCAGTCAGTTGCTCCCAGCACAGACAGAGCTTTTAAGCACATAACTTACTGCAACTTCTTTTATTAAAATAACTTGCAGCAGCAGAGTGAGGCCCTGGTCTTGCTAGTACAACAGCATCAATAAGACATTGCAGGTATTTATACCCTCTGGCAATAAAGTTATGCCAGAAGAGGTTAATTGGTTATGCACAGCTTGAACTATTCTGAAATTTCAAAGCTGGTAGTAGAGATAATGCAAGTTATTTCAAGCAAATATTTGAGTCTCTGTTGATTATTTGCAACAATACATAACCTTGAGTGTAAGATTACTATAAAAAACAAGCAGACTTTCCAGTTTTAGAAAATAAGAGGAAGTGAAAGGATATCTGGTAATGAACATCACAGAAAAAAAATATCCTTACCAAAGAGTTTGCATCTTTACTCATTTTAATACCCATCATGGTTTGCTATTTGTCAGATGCCATTCTCCCTTTGAGAGAACACACCATGCATACTTTTAATTTTCTTTTTCTCATTCCCAGATGCAGGTAGGCATGGGTACTCTAACTCACTTATCACTAATAGGGAAGAATAAACAGCTTTACCTTATGCAAACAATTTTTGCTACTATAGAAAATTTCACTTTTAGATAAGCAGTGTCAGTGTAATACAATGCCTAGAAGAGTAATATAGAGCCTGCTGGCAAAAGTTCCATGTCTTTTATTTAGTCCCACCTAATAGCTACAAAAAAAGCCTTGTTTTGCTAATTTATCTTTGATTTCAAACTGTGTATGAATACCTAACTATTAAAACAATACTTCCAAAATGGGAAAAAGGAACCCACAACAAAAACCTTTATTCTATTATCTTATAAATTGGACAGAGCAGTATAAATGTTCAGGAGGGATCAGACAGCCTAAGCAAAGTTCAGGCTGAAAGTGATCTCCAGAAGGCAGCTAGTCTAACCTCCTGCTCTAGTCAGTCCAAGTGTCAAAGTTTGATTAGCTCTCTTAGAGCCATTTCCAGCTAGGTTTTAGAAATGTCTGAGGGTACAGACTCGACAGCCTCTCTAGACAACCTCTTGCAGTGTTCAGCATTCTTGCTGAGATATTTTTCCTTATGCAAATTGAAATTTCCTTCAATGCAAGTTACAACTGTTGTCTGTTACAGCATACCTGTAAGAAATGTCTGGCTTCATCTTCTCTCTGCAGACCTGAAAACTGTAGCTGTATCCTTCCTTTACATTTCCTTATCTATTTGAATCACACACAGACTATTCTGACTTGGAAGGGACCCACAAGGATCATTAAGTCCAACTCTTAAGTCAATGGCCCACACAGGGGATTGAACCCATGACCTTGGCATTATTACAACTGAGTTTTAACCAGCTGCGCTAATTTCACAGTTGAAATAACTCTGTTCCTTCTGCTTCACCCCAAATGTCATATATCCAGTTCCCTAGACATGTCAGTCATCTCTGCCATTTCTTTCCCCTTCGTCAATATCTCATTTATACATGAAAAACATTCCTATAAATGTGCACTCATTCTGGTTTATTTCCTGCAAGAAAAATAATTTCTGTCAACATTAGAAACACACGCAGCTCATGCTGAGGTCAAAAGACTGAGATGACCTCTATCCTTTCAAGAAGTGGAGCTGATAATGAAGCAGGAACAGTGTCATCTTTCACAAAAGCCTGTTTTCCCTTCTCCACTGAAAAGTATTATCATCATTACATGCCAAATTTTTTTTGAAACCCTTCTACTTCAACAGCTTCTCCTTTCATTGACAAAGATGCATTACTATTGTTTCATACAGCTCTTCTAAGTGTCAATCTCAGAGCAAGAACACTTATAGAACACACTTCAATTCAGTGTCAGGCACATTTGGAAGTTCAAGACTTATTACTCACTGAAATCAGGAAGAATGCTTTAAAACATTCCAGTGTTTTACAGAAAATTTAGTAGAAGCATTGCATGCAGTGAGTAATTAAGGAACTATAAAGATGGAAAGGGACAAGAAATAGATTTTAATTAATAAACCAAAGAGTTCAACTTTAAAATACAAATGGATATTACGAAGCTAGTGGATTCCTCAGTGGATATTTCCCTCTTCCAACAAGTAAAATTGAAGCCTTAGCATGCCACTTCAAAGTCCACCATAAGGTACTTGGGCAAAAATAATCAGATATGCTTTTGCTGATTGGTTTGGTTTCTCTTAAGTGCTATCTACTTATCTTAAAAATATATTTGCTACATTAGAACTTTTCAGTGTGATTTGTGCATTACCTGTAACAACACCACAGTACTGATTCTGAGAAGCTGGCTTTTCAGTAATTTTCTCCTCTATGGACCTTTTTCGTCTGTACACCCTGTGTGCATGGCCTGTCACAGCCACAGTGTGATTGAGTGGCTCAATAAATATGAAGTCCTCATTAATCTGTATAAACCCCATCTGCAAAGGAAAACAAAAGGAACACGTCAGAGTAGAAGTTATTAAGTTGTGCAGAAGAAGAAAACCCACAGAACTCCACTTAAGAAAACACTTGTTTCTAGTAACCTTATGAGCAAAGTGACTACCTTTTTATTGTACAAACTTTCAACTTAAATGAACTAGAATAAATTTATTTCAACTAAATCTGTGTGGGTGGCTACGTGCCAGTAGTATATGCACAGTAAAAGATATGGAATGCTAAAAGTTTGCTTTAGGAGACTCAAGTGGTCATTCAAGTCTGGTACAATATGTACAGGAAAGTCTATATATTGGTTTTATTATTCAGTGTATTCTCATTCATTGTTTAATGAAATAACAGGAACAATTTAAGGCATAAGAATACATTCTGAACTAATGAAAAGATGTAGCACTCCTTTTACACTCACTCAAATTGAAAACAAAACAAAAAAGCATTAAAAAAGGCAGCAATCCCTCCTTCATTACCAGCAGCTAAACCATAAAAATATTTTAATACAGCTACTCAGTTTTTTAGCTCCTCCCCTATCCCAAAATATTTATCTACACAACCATATATGAAAATTTAATATACCAGATGCATATCTAATATCACAAAAGTGTGGCCAAAGTTAAAAAAAATGCTATAAAAGATATTTTTGTAAATACCATACAAATCTAACTCAGCTCAAATTGTTACGCTACCAACACACATAAGTTCTTATGAAGAGTAAAGCTGGAGACAGAACGGTTTTGTGGGGGTTTTCTTCCCACATCAGCAAGATGGACACTTAACTTTCTCATTCTCTAAACTGAAAAAACCTATTTACTACAGAAAGAAAACAACATGATATGTCTGGCTAAGAGAAATAAAAACCTCTTCTGTATTTTTCTGTATAGCATCAATGGAGAGAAATGGAAAATAATTTTGTTTCTTCTGGAATTATACAGGTCTCATTGTCATATTGGATATCCTACCTTACATATGGATAAATCATTCAAAAATATTCTGACACAAGCAAGAGAACAAAATCAAATTTTATATGTGGTACAAAACACAGTTTCCTTCCAACATAATTGGGCATTACTTTAAAAAAAGAAAAAATCCAACAAAACTTTTCTGAACAACCACATGAAACGAATGTGAATATATGTATTTAATTTTTCAATCAGCTACCCTAGTTACTAAATATTGAACAGATATTGAAATGTTATCATTAACATTGTACACAAACATGAATATCTGGGGTTTTGGCTGTTCCTTGTCCTTTTTGTACTTGCTTTTTAGGTTCAGTTTATCATGAGCTTTAAATGTCACACACTAGAAGATTAGCTAGTTATGTATCAGTGGGTACTTTTTGTACACCTACAAGATACCATTTATGTGCATCTTGTAAAATGCTACACTTAGATAACAATTTTTCTAATATAAACTATAATTTAGGTGAAATAATTTTTTATTTAAAAGAATAGTTCTCAAATACCAGTAAAATGCATAGACTATTTTTCACTTAATTTTTATGTCTAATGCTGAATTCCACTTAGGCATAGATTATTTTATTTTATTTAAGAATTATTTAGCCTATGAAAGATGCTGA
The DNA here is from genome assembly GCF_047495875.1 of Pithys albifrons albifrons. Lineage (NCBI taxonomy): Eukaryota > Metazoa > Chordata > Aves > Passeriformes > Thamnophilidae > Pithys > Pithys albifrons. The sequence continues at coordinate 48,126,869 of NC_092497.1, forward strand.
TAAACTCTGGATATAGAACAGGAATAGCAGCCCATTAGGTGGTGCTGCAAGTTTTCCATGTCACCGACCAAAACCAAGGCCTTAGCTGTCCATGAACGAAGACTCAATCATAGAACATTCGCTGTATTTCTTCTGTCTTCATTACCTTCGCTGCAAATTGAAAGCTAAGGCTTTAAGATTATGATCTTCAGATTGTCAACTAGACAAAATGAAAAGCTGTGCTATGATCACTGACATTTAATGTTTTCTTTCAGCTTTTTGCATAAGCTTAATTCAATGGTAGAGAAATCCAAAAATTATTGCCAGTTTCCCACATCAGAAGTTAAAGAAATGAAGCATGATGTCAAGTTATACATATGCAAATGGGTAATTTTGAGGCAAATCTGGATAACCAAATAATCTGTTACCATTTTGACTGCTTTTGGAAAAAAAAAAAAAAGACTATTTCTCATCTCTTGGACAATTTCACAGGTAGAAAAGGGAAGATAAAGCTGTATCCTTGCCAACCATGCCCTTATTTTTCCCAGGATCACTAGAAGTCGAGTTAGGAAGATCTTCTACCACAGAGGCAAACACAGAAAGCAGAGAAAATAGAAGCCATGCATTAAAGCACCACAGTTTCAATGTTTTCAGATAGGGCTGAGTGCCAGGGCCAATTACAATCTTCAGGTAATTCAAATGACAAAAACTCCATGCCATGAAAATGCACAGCAAAACAAAGACTTAAAAAATGTAAAAATAAAATCTCTAATATGTGTCTGGGGTAGAATTGTGAATTCTAAGGAACTAACCCATGTTCCACCAGTTCGATCTGAAGAACTACTACTGCTCACAGATGCAATTGAAAAGCCTACAAGAACGCTGAACTTATCTCATGCAAAGGTAACATAACACATCAATATTTACCCTGCATTTTCAAATTCCTTACTTGAAAAAAAAAAAAAGCAAACCTAAATGTTTCACACACATCTTAATATTCTTCAAGCCCAGCACAATCTCATTTGGCAAAAAAGTCCTCAGATTTTCTAAGTAAGAATGAACTGAGTATGTGCTCTGCATTTTATTTACTTTATGCAGTAAAGATGGACCTTAAGTATCAAGCAACCTTCATCAAATTATGGGCAAATAAGACTTGATCTGCAAGAAAATTAATTTATTGCCTAATTAAAATAATAGGAAACAAAGACAAATGAAAACCTCTTCCCCCAGCACCCTGAGTGGCACAAGGTGAGTGGAGAACAGTTTGTATGTTATGGTTTCTTGCTGCTGCTCCCTTATCTTCACGTTTTATCCTTCCTCCCTGTCCACAAGCTGTTGACCTTCAGGATAAGCTTGCATCACTATAGGTTCACCACAGCCTGTACTGTCCTGCAGGGCATGCCCACCTGCTCTGACCTGGGGTATTCCATGAGGAGAATTGCCTGGAGGACATGCAGTGAGTATATCTGCTACAGCACCCAGAGCACCATCTCCTCCTCCTTCTCCTCTACCCTTGGTTTATGCAGGGAAGATTCTTTCACTGTTTTTCCTCATTCCTCACAGTGCTAGTCAGTATTTTACCATTTAGTTTCTTCAGACCCATTGCTATCTTAGCGGCAGGGCTTAGCCATGCCTTCTGGTGGATCCACTGGGGTCCACTGCAACTGCAGTCCCTGGTGTCATCCCAACAAGGCCACCTGTACAGAGTTACACACCTTTTCCTCTCTTGCAGGTTATGACCATCAGCTGAATGGTCACATGGGCACAGGTGTGCCCAGAAATGCTGTTTCCATAAACAAGCAGTAGGGTCAAAATTTCCCAATTCTCATCTGAAGTGAAATCACAGTGTTATACCTTTCCTACTCTTTTGGCCCTCCATCCATTCAACAGGCATCTAAAACTAGTTTTCAGTAATAAATGGATACAGAATTGCCATGTCAACAATCCAATAAAAATTCCCCTGCAGTCAACTCTCCATTGTCTTGTGAAGCAAATGCACACAAGGACACGCTGTACAAGACTGTACTTCTTCATGATCTCACCATACTGCTCAAGGCAAGTATCAGTATGAAAAATGCATTCATATCAAATGCAGGAAATGTATATATCATTTAATACACATATGACAAGCATCAGCACCAAAATACAACTGTTATTTGCAATATAAAAATGAAAGGTTCTCTTCAATGTACCATCCAAAAAAACAAATCTTTTGTACGAGTTCATTATTTAATTGTTTTGAAACATAATCTAGTAATAGACTGTATAACTAGTTGTCAAATGGCCCATAACTGAAGATTTATTCCTGAATACAGAGGTACAATCTTTAATTTGTATTATCAATATTTCCCTCTAACGAATGTTTTCCTTCATGATTTTAAAAGTCCAGATTAAATTTAGTATCATGATTCTAACAGTGCTATCAGAACCTGACTTCAGCTGAAACACAACAAAAATAAGTCTCCTGCTCTTACTAATGGAAATAATAAAGCAAGCTCAAATAATTTTTCAAATTGTGTAAATAGCAGTGCAAGAACTTCACATGCTCTTGTTATTCAAATACACTACTGCTCTCCATCTTTAAGAACCTTCATTGCCGAAGGCTGACAAAACATTTCCTAAGTATCAGCAACTTCTGTCTTCAATTTCTTGGCAGTGTACATCATATTTCATGGCTGTGAACATCATCTATGCCATGCTTCTCTCAGAGGTTTTCTCTACCTGCCCCCTCACTTCACTGCAATGTACAGAGTTAGGAGACATCAAAGCGAGGAGAAAATCAGTATTATCACTGTTGACTGGCTTTCAGCTAGTGACACAGGATTCAATCCAATCCTTTCTAGGATCTTTTTTAATAGTAGGGCTGTGCCCTAAGAAAGTACACATAAATGCTCAATGTTATACCTTATAGCACTGATAGAAGAAAAACATTCAGACTCTTATGCAGAGACTAGTGGGTTAAATGCATGTATTCAGGTATTAGTGCCTAAATTTGAGGTCTGTAGTCATTTCCCCATGACTTTTAAATCATTCCAAACTCCTCTACTGGTCCAGTTTGCTTTAAGACACAGAGTACTCTGAATCCTTAGGGAAATCATGCTCTATGGGATGCTGCTTTTATGTTTCAGTTCATGACTACTTTTACCAAGACAAACTGATGTTGCACATGCAAAAGGATTTCTTCATTTTGTTAGGTACAAATCAAGTAGAAAAGGGAAGAGTCCAAAACTGCAGTGAGTACGCATATTGTGACACATTTCAACAAAGGCTATCATTCAAATAACCTTACTCAACCGAGCAAGAATCTTTCAAGATGACAGTGGAGAGTGAAGTGTAAGCTGATCATAAAAAGGATACAAGTCCAAGGGAACCAGAATTGTTGAAAAGAAAACAGAGACCAATGGATAAAGAAACTATCTAGGATAGCCAATACTCCAGCACTGCCAAAATATAGCACCACCAGCAACATTAACTTTTGCTCAAGCTTACATTCTACATTTTCTTTTATAAATAAACCTTGCTTAGAAAGTAGAGTTTTTCAAGTAGCAACAAAATGCACCTCACCATGAGGAAAACTTTCATACCTAGTGATCAAACCTTTTATCTGGCCTGTACATGTTTCTATATCATTCATTTTCCTACTTAGTGAAGAGCAGTGGAGAAGTATCAAATTTACTTGGCGGTATGAATATCTTACCAGTAATACATTGGTCCATAGCCATGTTCCAGATTCACTGCCTAAGAGCTTCCCATGATAGCTTGAGGTTCTGAATTTAAATTATTTGTTTCTCAGCAATATGTAATCTATCTTGTTCAAAGATCTGGGTTTTTTTCAGCGGTATTTTGACAAATACCGATAAACTGAGAGAAGATATTAGTGTTTCAGCTGGGAAGCTGGTGTCAGGCTATATGCTCTGCAAGAATACCACAGCCCTGCAAAAATCTTCTCACCAAAATGATCTCAAATAGTGCCAAAATTTTCAATGAGAAGCTCACATTTCTGTTGCCTACATAAAAATCTAAGATTAGAACCTAAACCTTTAAGATTAACACATCTACCTTTAAACTGCAGACTGCACTTCTAAGACATAGAAGACACAAATATTCTACACAGCTTCTTCACAGATCATCCACCTACAGAGTATAAACAGTGTAAAGTACAAGTCTTTGGGAATTTCTCATGGACATCTGAAATAATTAACACTCAAGCTGCAAACTGCCTGCACAGCTGTAATACAGTGTCTTTAAATGTAAAGGATGTATTTCACACACTTAACCCAAGGTGATAAATGAAAAACCCACAGATATTGTAAAAAGAACATAAGCATGGATAGTTTGAACTGTGATTTCGAAAGCAGTTCAAAAGAGCTTTTCAATGCTTACAGGTAAAATTATCATTAATAACACTAAGCTTTAAAATATTTCAATTAATTCCATATTTAAAGAAATTAAGCAAAAAGCTGCAAAGGCAAATATATCAACAAAGGTCTGTGTCAAAAATCTGTATGTATCACTACAACATTCTAATCTCCTTATCCATGTTTCATATCTGTTTTTTATTTCAGCATTGCCACTTTTGTCATGGGTTCCATGGTATCTGGGCTTACCATAAAAGCTCTCATCTCTTTTACTTTCTTCTGGAGTTTTCTAAATCCACAAAAATCCATGCCAAAGATGAAAAGCTGAAATATTCCCCATGATATCACACACGACCATAATAATAAATGTGCAATGATGATATCATATTTATACTTAATGGAATTTATACCATATGGGTTTTAGCCTAAATGATGTATAGTTAAGATTCTTTTCAGTAAAGATATTACCTAAAATATGTTATGAATTGGTACACAATTCACAAAGGTAAACAGAAAGGCATAAACCCCTTTTTTACTGAAAGCTAACACAAATTTTAGAGCAAGTACAAATTCCCTAGTTTCCAGCAGAGTATATCTATCTTCTGTGATCATCTTAGGGAGATATTGAGGGGTTTTTAATAGTAGCATTAAAATGCTGAAGTAGTTATTATACTTACCTCTATGGCTCTTTCATAGTTTACAGTGAGTCTACACACAAAGATTTACACACTACTCACCCTCTAAAAAATCCACATGGATGCAGGAAAATATTTACTCAGCAACACCCACTATGCTACCTACCATTAAACAGGTATTCACTACACACAAAATGAAATTGCAAATAAAACAACAAAATTTATAAATTCTAAACTCATTAATTTCTTTTTAGTTCCTTTTTTAGATAAAAGCACAAAGTGTGCTTCCTAAAATCATAGTGGTGTTTTAAAGTTAATATTCAGCCACTGCTATCAGCAGTGAAACTCATGAACCAGACACAAGTCCTTCCCAGTGCCACAGCTTTCTATGTTGTGTAATAGGCTGGTCATCAGTTTCAAGTGACCACTGCTTCATATGGCAGCTACTGTATACTTGACTTTTAACCACTAGAAGTGTTAGCAGTACTGATAAGCCAATTCTAAAGTGCTGAAATTTTGTGTACAAGCCCCCTTTCATTTTCCCTGCCCAAGTAGCTCTTGCCTCGGTTCTGGTTGATGAAACTGTGGGTTAAAGGGTCAAAAACTCTTGAAATAAGGAAGCTTTTGTGACAAATGAAAACATCCCAATACATGAAAAACCTGTGTATTCTATAATAGAAATCAAAACCCAGCAGGAAAAGACCACATGCTACCAAGTAAATTATATGCACTTCTCCAATGCTGATTGGAGCACTTATTATAACACGGGCCATGCATGTTATTCAGAACAAAGGACACCGTCTTGAAGAAAGCATCAGCTGAGAGAACAGTTGGCTTTTTCCCTTAGTGACTTACTTATCACAATGGATTTACAGTTTCTTTACTATTGTCCTGAAGTCATACAAGCCATTTAATTCTAGCCAGGAAATCAAACATATTAAAAGATATGCATAATTCTCTCTTGAAATTGTAGGTTTGTTTATAATGTCACTTGATTATTGAAACAGACTCAGCTAAACTCAAATTGCTAAATCAAATAAAATTTTCCCTTTATGTCACATGTAGCATGTTTTATCTCATTATTTTCACTATACCACCTTAATTGTCACTGCTTAAGTCCTGTAGTATTGAACAAAATAATGAAGAATAACACAGTCTAGAACAGACAACACAAATTGCCTCTATATTTTAGATTCACAGATCAAGTCCAGTCCTCTATGCATTCACGATTTTTTTAAAATAGAGGCTTTCTTACCCTTGTAACGCAAATCCTTTGTAAGACATTTTCTTTTAAGTATTTCCTTACTGCTACTGTTAATTAAAATAGCTTCACTAGAACTGCTGCTGTATTATTTTACTATTCTTATTTGAAATAGTTCATACTTTTGTCTTCTAACAGTTAGAAAACCTTCCAATTTTCTAACTTCACTGATTCATGGCCATGTTTGTATAGATCCATCTGCTGCAGGGTCTACGTTGCTTTTCTTCCGGGCCAGCTTTCCAGGTTCGTTGCTATTCACTCCAATGTTTTTTAGAAGGTAATCATACTGCATCACAGTTTCTGCTGTGTGATGATAAATACAACAGCCTTTGACTGTTACTTGATGAAATAGTCTTTACTACTAATTATTCTTGTAGCCACAATGGAATTCTCTCTGAACATCAGCAAACAGAACTGTAAGCTCATTTCACCTATCATTTCACCTCCATTTTGTGAAACAAAATTAAAGTTTCTGCATCCTTACTAAATGTCCTTCACCAGTTAGACAAATCTTTCACACTAACATCATGCTTGATGGCTTATAATTATCCTATAATCAGCAAATGCACAATCTTTTCTTTCTCCTGTCACTAAATCATTGGTCTACAAATTAAATCTATACATTTATAAAAGTAGTAAATCACATTAAAAGCCCCAGCCTTCGGTCTGTTTAATTCTCCTGTGCCTCACACTTTTGAATTTACCACTAAAGCAAAGCCATGTCACCAGGTGTTACTTCCTGATTATATAAAGCATCTAAGCTAGGTTTTTCATGACTACAACTCACTGACTTTCCAGCAATAGAAGGGTTTTCTTCCTTTGAAAAACTTTTATCATCAGAAAGAATACACTCTTTATCATCTAAAATATTGCCTTCTCTGCACATTAATATGAAAAATAGTCGCACTGAAATCCAGGCAAAATTTACTGGAACTCTTTCTCTCTGTCTTCCAGATAAATTTGTGGGAGTTGAACTTCAGAGCAGTCATAGGAAGTTACAGTAAAGGTACATCTTCCAATGAAAGGCAGCCAGCTTCACATGGAGAATGAAGTCTTTAAGAAGAGGGAAAGCATGGAACAACAGTCAAACATGTAATAGGACCATTACATATAACACAGTTCCTATTCTTCGCTATTTTTAATTTGTTATTTTGTGGTCACGGTTGCATCTGACACTGAGTTTTTATAAAAATTACTTTTTCCATCTCAATTTCCTCAATATAACTAGTTTTACCTGTTAGTCTTTGATGATACTTACTTTTCCTAAGGCATAAGGCACACAACATGTTACTGACCAAATACAGTGGTGAAAATTGTTCTACTTAAGTAATGTGCCAACAAGTTCATTACATAATGTATGCTTTCATAGGTTCTCTAAAAAGTAAAAGACAAACTTTGAGAAGTTTATTGAAACTAAACACATTCTTTTAACAGATTTAATGCTTCAATGCATGTTGTAAATGAACTTCACTGTACACTATTATTTTGGCAGCAGTTATCCTGTAGTATAGTTTAACTGCAGTTTGGTTTAGTCAAACTATTATGAGTGAAAACACTGGAAAGGCCTCAGTGCTTTAAAACACAGAATTCATGTCAAACCCTTAAAAATCTTGCATTGAGAAGGCAGAGAATACTGTAAGTGTACATAAACATGGTCGAAATCAGTAGTGCACCATAACTTACATTTCAAAAACTAAATTCCAAAAGAAGGTAAATAGGATACATGTTAAGTGAAACCCTGTAGTTCTTATGATGACTCTTTCTGGGACAACTGTAGAAACCTTTATAAACAATCACTACCCTACCCAGACCGTTCCTTGAACTACATGTGCACATGCTGATCTATATCTCTGTAGACATAAGTGTAATCTGCTCCAGTTTGAGGTAACTGAAGTATCTTTAATAATAATTATTTGGAAACTACTACCATAAGGCATTTCTAAGTGCCATTTTCAAATCCTTAAAACAGAAAAGTAACAAATATAAGATACAAACTCATAGAGCTGAATGTACCATTCTTGTTGTATAGTCTATTTTTCTAAAAAATAGATAGTACAAAACCAACTGTGTCAAACTCCAGATAACTTACTCCCAAGATAGCATGAAGATAATGGTATTATGTAATGATTTGCACTATATGTACTAGTAAACTCCAGATAATTTAAAATTTTGAGGTTTGAACAGGAATAGCCAGACAAAGAATGCGATTTATGAGCCAGATAAAAGCATAAAGAACAGCAATGGCCAACAACAGCTCCACCATCTTTACTAAAGACACAGAGTGACAGAAATGTGGGTCTCATAGGATACCAGTCATTCATGAGACCTCATTTTATTGCCATCCAACTATATATACATAATAAATATATATATGAAGAGCTACCATCAGGAACTTCAGGAAATTCATGTAGGATAAATGTCAAGTCCAGTCTCTGGGACAGATGCACTAGTGCAGACTTCCCAAAGGATGGATGGATGGATGGATGGATGGATGGATGGATGGATGGATGGATGGATGGATGACAGATGGATGAATAGACAGATGGATGAATAGACAGATGGATGGCAAAAAGGTCTGATAAAATGGACTTGATGGTCTTGAGCACAACAGGTGGAGCATGAAATACAAACAAGGGTCATATGCAAATAAAGAGAAAAAGCCTAATGAAAAATCTACACAACCCTCTGTAGTGCAACATATGTTCAGTAAAATATCAAAATAATACAAATATCTTGCCAAAGTCTTTTAAAAAATCCACAATGATATAATTCTGTATGAATAATAGAACATTGCTGTGTATATAGTTTCTAAAAGATGTAACAGCTTATTCAGTACTTCCTCAGTTTGGGCTGAAAAATCCCTACAATTCTGTTCTGATGGCATTCGGTTTTCTCTGGTAATAATAGCTTATCTATGTCACTGCCTGCATCAACATTGTTACCTCCCACTGTGGGGACACAGAATCATAGGATACTTGTCTGTGAAGTTTTACTAAGTTGATAATATCTTGATCTCTAAATTCTAGTCTAATTCTATTGTCACATGAAAAGGAGGGGCAGAAATGCAAAGATTTCTTGTCTCACCTGTATTAATATAACAGTATTAGCTATAAGCGTCCCCAGAAACAATTGAAGCCAGCACTATCTCAACCCAGTACAATCTGTGAAGTTTTACTAAGTTGATAGTATCTTGATCTCTAAATTCTAGTCCAATTCTATTATTTCATTTTTCTCTGTCTTTGCTTTAAGTTTTGAATTCTCATCTTCTGTCACTGACATTCAATCTAAATTTGGCCAAGATCCTTATGTATTCTTAATTAGCATTGAGTTTGGGGATTGTACATGTATATGCTGAATACTAAAAAACTGAGACATTCTAAACTAGTGACTATATTTTGAAAATTTGACATAAATCTTATTTTAAAGCTTACTTTTCAATTGCAACATCTACAAAATAAAGAATTGCAGTTGCATGCAAAAATACATACATGAGAAATGTAGGAGGGCACCATAAACACTCTCAATGTCTTTTTTCTTGTTACCATGTTACTCTATAACTAAATGTATTTTTGTACTAAGTTGCAAGTATCAAGATTCTAGGTACACATTCTCCACAGCTTGACATCTATTCATCTGTCAAGTGTTTAGTTTCTATACCCATCCAAAGAGGAGGACAAGGACTGGGGAGTGACACTTTAGAATACAGAGATGGTCTGGAATTTTGTGTTTACAGCACATGAATTTCCATTTTCTTTCACATAAAGAGTTTCATGTTCCCTCAAGAAAATCATTCCACAATTATATCTTTAAAATCATAAATTCAAAATTATTAAATCTAAAGATTTTTACTTAGACACTACAAACTAAAAAAGGCATACAGCACAGTGTGCTAGGTAGAGCTGGCAAAATGCCAGCTGCCCAACACAGAGAGAGAGAATCCCACACAACCATGAGGACAAAAACTAGAATTAACACTTAAAACAGAGAGCTTTTTATATTTTGCATAGAAGAGAGAAAATTAAAAACAGAATATGAATATGAATATGAATGTGTCTATGGCCAGACTTTGTAACAAAGATTTGGGAAGGGCTCCTCCCACATGGGTGTGCCCTTCCAGCCTGCACAGTGGATTTTTTTCGGTGAGGCACAGTGTGCGCAGAACTGGCCCCACCGTTTAAGTCCTGAGGTTCATTTGCAACAGCTGAGCAAGATTGGACAATGACAGTGAAATCCTCGGGACTATCTCTACAGCATCCGGTACTAACCAGGGCTGACCCTGCTTGGCATCCGAGATCTGATGGGACTGGATGGCAGGGAGGCATTGAACTGCCAGGGACTCGAACTCATGACCTTGGGATTCAGAGTACAGAGAGCTCTCCTTTACACCACGGGACTGCCCAAAACCAGAATATAATATAACACATATATATATACAAATGTGGAAAAAAACAACGACCACCACCGAGTCACCCACCCAAATAATACAGATTCCAACCACCCAGACGACAATAGACTTCCCCCAAAGGACACCCATCAAGAAAGGAGAAAACAAACAAAAAAGTGTACATCCAGAACCAAACAGCTGTGAATTGCTGACAAGTCCTAACGCTACTGGCACTGTGATAACATGTTCACTCAGCATCAGCCAAGAAGTGGACTGATGGAGGCCCCTCCTACACCTGTTTTTATACTTGCTTTTCATCAGATGATAGGAAATATCCTTTTAATTGCTTAAGTCAGGTGATGCTTGCGCCCTCTAATCTACATAGCATTTTCAGGGCCTACTAAACTTAGACCTACTAAAATTATGGCCTAAACTACCACAATCTCCCCCCCTTATTTCATATCATATGACACTAAACCTATAGCCCATGATAATTTATTTCCCACACTTGATCAGTTCTTGCTCTTTCCAGGGCCATCTTCCACCCATCCAGCTGGTAGACTCTAGTCCATTAGGGTGGATATTTTGGGCAGGAAAAGCAATTCGTCATTGGACACCAACACTGGTTCAGCTCAGGTCTTCTTCACCCAATGGTTCATTTCCTGCAACATGTAACTCAGAACACAAGTTATTTTTTCCCCAAAGTCAAATCTCCTTGAGGCACACACTGGGAAGTCCCATCTTCTCTCATTATCCACCAAGAGCATCCTGGTCCCTGAGCAAAAACAATCCCATGGATGGGCTCACTTTTCTTCAAGGCAGGACTAACCCAGACTGCTTTACCCAGCATACCTCTCAAGTGAATGACAGGAACTTTGTCTCCATCCACAGTGTGAAGGGACTCTGACTGGGCAGGACGAGCTCAGCTGACAGAACACCTAGTGTGGACAAACCATGTAGCTTTTGCTAGGTGCTGATTTCAATTCTTAAAAGTCCCCCACCCAATGCCTTCAGAGTGGTTTTCAATAGTCCATTACACTGCTCAACCTTCCCAGCAGCTGCTGTGAGGTATGGGATATGGTACACTAACAGTAACCAACCAAGCGGAATCAGCTCCCAGGGAAACCCTCCACACCCAGTGAGAGGGTAAACCAAAAAAGCACTTTATTAGTGAAGAAGTTGAGTTATAAAAAGTCAGTTAGGGGAGGTACTCGTAACAGGGTGGAAACTTAAAAGGGATTGGGTAAACAGTATGTCAGTAACCATTAAACATCCAATAAAAACAGAGTACTGGAAAGAGGAAGGAAATCTGAGGTGAGGGCTTTGGAACTTGGATGAAATAGGGCCAGGGGAGGGGCAGAGTTGTTAACTGAAGACCTGAATAGCCAATGGGGAAACACTCGTCAAGAGACAACAGAATTAACCAATAGTGACTCATGGATTGGGTCAGAACAGGCGGAAGGGGCAGGCGCATTTCCGGTGGATTGCCAGCAGCACTGTGCAGGGACGGCACCTCCAGGAGGGACCACCTGGCTCAGACCTGCCGGTGGGTCCTGGGCACCGCAGCAGTGGCACATGGACCAGCAGCTGTGTTGGCAGTGCGCAGCAGGGACTGTGCCTGGGTGGGGCCGGCTCAGCCTGGGAGAATTGCCCCAGAGGCTCCATGGCACCATGGCTCATTAGGGAAAAGCCACAAGGGGAACATACAGGCAGGGAATGAATATGGGGTGTAGAGACTGTGCAGGGGGGAAACCTGTATGAAATCTTCCAACACTCAATATTCAAAATTTAGGAGTTCCAGGTCCACTGTCTATTTTTATTCCCATAGGTTCTGCTTCTTCTTGGTCTTCCTCCATCCATTGCTGCCAATATTGTTCCCATTCTTCATATGTTACTTGTTTCTCTACAATACATCCATTCAATGCCATGCACTTTTGCCCAAATGGTCACCAGACTACTCTAAAAATGAGTTCCATGGTATGACTCAGTCCTCTCTAGAGTACCACGTCACCACAATACTTCCTTTTCAAGACTCAAGGTGGTGTTTCAGGCCGTTGCATAAGGCACCGGATACGTCTCCAGCCACCCCGTAGTTGCTTCTAGCATGATAAGCACATAATGCTTACTTTGGCGAGTCTGTGGCAGTGTGATTTAATCAACTTGCCAAGCCTCCCCATATCTGTATTAGTCCCATTGCCCATCATACCACACCACATGAACTTCACTTTCTTGGCTTGTTTAATGGCAGCCCATGTATCGCAGTCATGGATAATCTGGGAAATAGTGTCCATGGTTAAATCCACCCCTCAGTCTCGTGCCCACCTATAGGTGGCATCTCTGCCTTGATGGCCTGAGGCATCCCGGGCCCATCAAGTCAGGAACAACTCTCCCTTATGCTGTCAGTCCACATCTACCTGTGGCACCTTAACTTGTGCAACTCCATCTGCCTGTTCGTTGCTGTGATGTGTCTCATTAGCTGGATTTTTGGACACATGGGCATCCATATGATGAGTTTTCACAGTCAATTTCTGTATTCGAGTGGCAATGTCTTGCCACTTATCAGCAGTCCAGATGGGTTTGCCCCTACGTTTTCAATTAGTCTTCTTCCATTGGTCTAGTCATCCCCACAGAGCATTGACTATCATACACAAGTCAGTGTAGAGGTAAAGCCTTGGCCACTTCTCTCATGCAACAAGGTCCAGGGCCAATTGAGCAGCTTTGAGCTCTGCAAATTGACTTGATTCACCTTCCCCCTCAACAGCCTCTGGTATTTGTCCAGTGGGACTCCAAACAGCTGCTTTCTACCTTTGGGATTTCCCTACAATGTGACAGGAACCATCAGTAAAAAGGGTGTAACGTGTTTCTTCTTCAGGCAACTGATTGTATGTTGGAGCTTCCTCGGCTCGATTCACCTGTTCTCCTTCCTCTTCATCTGCCAGACTGAAGTTCTCACCTTCAGCCCAATTTGTTATGATCTTAAACACTCCAGGGCAACTTGGTTTTCCAATTCAAGCATGCTGTGTAATCAGAGCAATCCACTCACTCCATTTAGTATGACTGGCATGATGTGTGGAGGGCACCTTCCCTTTAAACATTTAGTTCAACACTGGTAGTCAGGGTGCCAGGAGAAGCTGTGCTTCTGTCCCATCTACCTCTGAGGCTGATGGTATCCCCTCATAAGCAACTAGGATCTCTTTCTCTTTAGGGCTGTAATTGACTCCAGATCCTCTGCCGCTTCGACTCCACATTTCAAGTGGTCAGCCCTGGGCCTCACCAGGCACCTTTTGCCAGAGGCTCCAGGAAGGATCACTGTCTCCAGCTGCAGAATAAAGTAAATTTTTCACATCTGGTCTTGTCCAGACTGGTCCAAGGGCCACAGCATGTGCAATCTCTTCCTTGATCTGTTTAAAAGCTCGTTGCTGTTCAGGTACCCATTGGAACTCGTTCTTCTTATAAGTCACTAGGTAGAGAGGGCTCATGATCTGGCTGTATTCTGGAATATGCATCCTTCAGAAACCTATGGCCCCCAGGAAAGCTTGCATTTCCTTCTTGTTAGTCAGTGGAGCCATTGCTACAATCTTGTTGATGACTTCTGTTGGGATCTGTCACTGTCCATCTTGCCACTTCAACCCCAGAAACTGAATCTCTCTGGCAGGTCCCTTGATCTTGCTCTTTTCAATAGCAAAACTGGCTCTAAGGAGAATTTGATTTTCTCTCCTTTTTCAAAAACTTCCTCTGCCGTGTCCCCCCATACAATAACATCATCAATGTATTGCAAGGATTCAGGCCTCACCCTTCTCCAGTGTAGCCTGAATCAGTTCATGACAAATCGTAGGGCTATGCTTTCACGCCCGGGACAGTTGGTTCCAGGTGTACTGCACGCCCTTCCAATTTAAAGCGAACTGTGGCCTACACTCTGCTGCCAGGGGGACAGAGAAGAACGCATTTGCAATGTCAATATGGCATACCATTTTTCTGTCTTGGACTCCAGCGCATACTGGAGCTCCAACATCTCTGGCACAGCGGCACTCAGCGGTGGGGTAACTTCATTCAAACCCCAATAGTCTACAATCAATATCCATCCTCCATCAGAATTACGCACAGGCCAGATGGGGCTGTTGAAGGGTGAGTGGGTCTTGCTGATCACCCCTTGGCTCTCCAGCTCTTGGATCATCTTTTGGATAGGAATCACAGGGTCTCTGTTTGTTCAGTATTGCTGTCAATGCACAGTTTTGGCAATTGACACTTGTTGGTCTTTAACTTGCAACAATACCAGAACAGAGGGATCTTCTGAAAGGCCAGGCAGGGCAGACAATTTTTTAAGTCTCTCTTGAAGCCACTGTGGCCACACAAAAAACTCATTGATAGCCCTTTGGATCTTTGAAGTATCCTCTTTTGAGGTAGTCCATGCCAAGAATGCAGTGGGCCTCTGGGCCAATCACAATGGGATGCCTTTCCCATTTGTCTCCTGTTAAATTCTCTTCAGCCTCTACCACCAATAATTCTTGGCTCTCCCTTGTCACTCCAGAGATCTAGATGGGCTCTGAGCTTTTATGCCTCAATAGCATCAATGTACACTCTGCATCTGTATCTTTAAAGCTTGCTATTTTTGTGGATCAGATGTACCAGGCCACCAAATCCACACACTACAGTAGACTGGGTTGTCCCTCACCTCCTCCTGGCCAGAGGCAGGGCTCCTCTACTGCTGCTCCTAGTCAGAGTATTCACCATCTGACCTCAGCAATGTTCTGTCAGAGGCTCCTCCATCAGAATTGAGGGAGTTGCTCCTTTTGTATCTTGGAGATTGATGTCTCCTTTCCAGAGTCTTTGCTTCAACTATGTGGACAGCTTTTTTACCAGCTATCTTCTGTCTTAATTCTCGTAATCAGGCTTCAAATTTAAAGGTGGGTTTACCATCCCACTTCTTCATGACTTGCCCCAGTTCACGCAGAACAGACCTCAACCTACTATGTTCACTATGTGGCTTACTCCTGGGGCTTTCCTTTTTTCTGCATGCAGCATGAGGTGACCAAGAACGGGACCGAAACTGAGACCAAGACCAAGACCGCGACCATTCTTCTGTTCTGTCTCTGTCAGAGTTCTCATAGGACAACTCTCTGTCTGGTAGCAAAAATCATAGCTGTCCCTAGAATCTGGGTTGTTGGCCCGTGAGAGTGAGCCAGCTTTCAATCTTTCTCCTATTGTCTATAATCAAGCCCACATTTTGACTACATTTCAGTCTCCATCATTACCATTTGGAAGAACAACTCTTATCAAGCAGCTGAAAAATGATGCAGGGGCACCTTGAATTACTTTTTCCCACATGGGCACCATGCAAGGGACACACTCTGGATCAGTAGTAGTGGGATTGATATCAAGTGGTTGGCCGTAAAGAAGTTCCAACAGTGCCAATTCTTGTAGGTATCAAATGGCTACATCTGCAGTTGTCCACTTTCTTGGGGAACTCTGTAGATTTTCCTTGTATGGGTACACTTCAGTCATGCTTGTGAAAAGTTGCATCAACAGATTGCATTCTCCTAGTGTCTTTCAAAACTCCTTTTTGATTTTATCATCTCTGGCAATAGTGCCCAGGTGTTGTGCTTCTTAGCCACCCAACACGTAACTTGCAGCTCCTCTATCTTGGCATTGGAGTAGCCAGGTAAGAATTTGTTCACCAGGCAGGCAACTGTATTCTTTCCGTATAACCCTCATTTCTGCTGGAGTCAATGATCTGGATTCAAGGCTCTCCTGTCTAATTTTCTATGGGTGTTTCCATCTACCCAATGATTGTCTGGCTTCCCCTGCTGAAGTTCCTGCATCTGCATCATCTGTCAAAGGACTTAGCCCTAGCACCTCTCCATCTCCTGCTGTTGCTCCCTCTGTGTCTAGTTGGCCAGCTCCTGTAGACCTCCTTGTCCATGAGCTCTTTTTCACTACAGGAGCAATAACAGCTCCAGGTTTTATGGCCTGGGTACCCATCTCAATGAGAGTATCTTTAGAGTCCTTCATCTCAGTTTCAGTCCATGAGACTTCAACAGTTTTGGTCTTCCATCTTGGTTTGGGTCCCTAACTCTTCCATAACCTGGGTCTCTATAACCTGGGTTTGTGCCTCCTACTCTGATTGGGTTCCTGCCTCTTCTGAAGTTTGAGCCCTTGCCTCTTCTTCAGTTTGGGTTTCTGCCTCCCCCATAACCTTTTGGGACTATTGTATTGTGGCTCGGTACGCACAGGCCAAACCCCAGTAGAGGGCAAGCACCTGCTGTTTCTGATCAGGATAGGCAAGGCATCCATCCCTCAAGCGACATGTCAATCTGTTAGGGTTGAGCACATGTTCTAGGGTGAAATCCCAGGTAACAGGGGGTGTCAACCGTCCTAGTATCCTGCCCAGGTCAGTCCACATTCCCTGTGCCCAGGAACTGTCCTTTTTAAGGCATTTCCTAATAAGGTCACCTTTGTAGTTTGGCTGGTTCTACAACAAAGCAACAGAAACAATATCACAATCACCAGGTTCCATAGGTTTACCACAGTATTAGCTACCAACAACATCATTAATAAATATTTTGCAGCTGGGTTAGCATGAAACACAGGTACATCTGGTAAATGCACTATGAAGTCATTTATGTCAAAATCAAGATCGAAATCAAAACCAAAATCAAACTCAGATAAGGAAAAGTAGCTGTACTCATTTTCCTCAGGTCTTGGCACAGGAAAGCTGTCTGAACTCAAGACAGTCAATAGAAGGGTTAATACATGCATCCAGTGGAAAACCATATTGTTTATGTTTATGATCAGAATGTACTGAAACAATAGACATAAACCAGTCATGTTTATATAAACAATTACCGGGAATACAGCCAAGCTTCCGGGAAACTTGACAAGGTCCTTGGTTTCCCCATAGGAGCCATCACTTATCTGTGTACTGGGTTGAGGTGGCAAAATGCCAACTGCCCAACACAGAGAGAGAGAACCCTGACAAAAAACCCTTAGAACTAACACTTAAAATAGAGAGCTTTGTTTATTTCGCATACAAGAGAGAAAATTAAAATCAGAATATAACACATATATATACAAATGTGGAAAAAAAACAACAGCCACCACCACTGAGTCGTTCACCCAAATCATAGATTCCAACCACCTAGACCACAAAAACACCCAAACAGACTCCCCCCAAAGGAGTCAAGAGGGGAGAAAATAAATTAAAAAAAAGTGTACTTCCAGAACCAAACAGCTGTGGATTGTTGACAAGTTCTAATGCTACTGGCACTGTGTTAACATGTTCACTCAGCGTTGGCCAAGAAGTGGACTGATGGAGGCCTCTCCTACACCAGTTTTTATACTTGTTTTTTGTCAGATGATAGGAAATAACTCTTTGGTTGCTTAAGTCAGGTGATGCTTGTCCCCTCCAATCTACATAGCATTTTCAGGGCCTACTAGACTAAGGACTACTAAATTATGTCCAAAACTACCACACACAGACATGTTCTTATTTCCTTTCCTTATGCAGCACTTTAGAAGTTTGTGAAGAACAGAAAGCCTGAGGTGACTTAATTTATAAAATTTTAAAATTCAATCAACATTTCTGCTCCAAGTAAGGCATTGTTGAAGTGGGACTCATTGTATGTGAAGTCAACTTAAAACCTATTTTCAAGCCACAAGAGGGTTACAGATACACTGAAAACAATTTGAATTTTAAATTAACTTAAATTGAAAAACTGTTTTATTCATTTGCTACAGGTAACTACGCATGGATTGACTGATATCATTAAAAATAAAGACAGTTATCGGCAATCCAGACCTCATCAGAGGTGCAGCTATTATATGTTCAGAATATCCATGACTGCAGACAAGACATACTCTGTAATCCTTAAGAAAACAAACATTATATTTTCATCCTTAGATACCTCAGATTTTATGACATCCATGACTGTGTTGCAAAAGACATCACATATTCTGCCAATCTACAATGCAATAAATCAATGGTCTCTTTCTGATCATTTCTCCCTTCAATCAGTGGCTCCTCTCCTTTACCTTAGAAGGCTGAACTGATCAGTAAAACTAATTAGATTTTGGAATTATTCTTATCTTTAAAGTAGTTTGGCTTCTATTACAAAAGAAACAGAAGTTCTAAGGAAGGGCTAAAAAGTCCTAAATGTTGTCTATTTAGTTCAAGGACATAAACTGAATTAATAAAATAATAAACTCATAGAAGGGTTTGGTGGACGGACCTTAAAGATAACCTCATTTCAACTACCCTGTCAGAGGCAGGGACACCTTTCACTTGACCAGGTTGCTTAAAGCCCCATCTAACCTGACCTTGAATATTTCCAGGGAAGGGGCATCCACAGCTTCTCCAGGCAAACTGTTGAAGTGACACACCACCCTCACAGTAAGGAATTTCTCCCTAATGTACACTCTAAATCTACTCAGTTTTTGTTTAAATCCAGTCCCCCATATCCTCTCACTGCATGCACTTGGAAAAAGTCCCTGTCAAGCAGTTTTATAGGCCTCAATCAGATCAGATATAGAATGTTAAAATGGAAGACAAATGAGGTTGTTATGGAAAAATCATTCAGGATGATGACTCTCAATCTGCTCTGGTCAATATAAGCTTAATAAAACAAGATACAGAATTCCATCCTCTCTATTTAAAGCCTAACAACATGAAGATCTGATTCCATATTGATTTAGATCAATGACAGTGCTTTGATAGTAAATATAAAATTACATAATTAAGATTCTGAATCTATGCTATGTAGAAAAATTCAATCCCTGTAGATTTATGTTACAAAATTAATTTATTTAAAAATAATAAGTAATGAATGGAATGAGATGCTAAAGAGAAGAAAACTAGAAGGCAACATCTGTGCAATAGTAATGAATTGGCTGACTTGCTGTCCTTTTTACTTGAATGAAAAAATACTACCAATCGGAAATCAATTGAATCAAAATGGAATTATTCTATTAAAAGAAGACAAAGCCTCTAAATGATCATCTAAAATCAGAAACTTTTCTTTTAAATGTTCTTTCATTGGTCTCCTAGCATTCCAGCCTTCAGGTTTCATATTTTGATCTGTCCTTACGTGAGCTCTGGAATTACTTTTTTTATTTTATGAGTTCGCATTTTCCTGGAGGCTTACATTTCAAGAAGCCGGAAGACACAGTAATAAATGGGCCATGTCTTCACTTTAGTTCATTAAATATACAATGATTAGAGCTGACTGTGATTCAAGCACCGTCTCCACACAAATGAAAGAAAGTAACTACCATTACAAAAGGAAGCATGAATCAACTATTGAGGCTGCTAAACCAGAGGAAAAAAAATTCAAAAATAACATATGCTTGAGTCCAATGGTCAAAGATCTTCACTTTGTCTCCTGCACAATTCTACATTAAGCATATATTTTATGTGGTTGCATGACTTCAACTCCATTGTTGGTGCATGCACCAAATGATGAATGAAAATGATGAATGCTTCTTGTGTGTTGCCTGAAATGTTTTGAAAAGCCTTACTTCATTTTGCTCCAGAAAGTATGTTGGTCAACCACAGATGACTCATTCAGGCCAATAAAATAAGCTATAATCAAAAGGAAAAGCAAGATACTATTGTATTTGAACAGCCCTTTATTTCCAGAATTCAAAGCAGAACTGACATAAAAGTCTATTTTTAAAAGAGCCACTTAACCTGTAAATTGTGTCTATCATGTTTTATGAGCTAAGGAATAATGTTAACAATCATTTGGTTTTGTTCATCAAGTACATGCTATATAAAATGGAACATGACCACTGAATTACTGTCAAAAAGCCAGAAAACAAAAAAACCCCACGACCTCAGCCATATCTCCTTTCCAGAATAAATGCAAGAGCTTCTATAAAGTAAACCAGGATTTATAAAACTTTATTCCATAAAACTTAAGTTTAAAATTCTTTACATTAAACAGGCCACTTACTACATAACAATGTTTCAATAGTTATTAATACTGTCTAAGAAAGTCTTTGAACAGCTACATATGAAAAGGAACATCTATGGAAACACATCACCTATGGAAAAAATCTTTGCAATTAAAGACTCGGTGCTTGTAAAGATATTTCTTTAGAACATTTATTTGCAACATGAGTAACTTCTGCAATTCTTGTGGAGAGACTAAAACCACTCTTTTGGAGTATGAATCAAAGAGCTAATGAAATTTCATTAAATCCATTTCTTTAGTACAAGCTTTAATTTAATCCCATGACAATGTGAAATGCTATTTTACATAGGCAAAAATATAATAATACACAATGGATGGGCACTACGCATTCTACACCCAGTTCCATGTAAAAAATTAAAACAGGAAATATCAACAACTGTGTTAAGTAACCTACATTAGATAAAACACTAAAATAGTACCAAAAATATCAATAAAATCGATCCCAGTTTAAATTGATTCATCCATATAAAACACTTAAATAGTGCATACCAATGAGTTGCCATTTTTCAAATCCATGTGCTTTCATTGTAGGCAAAGAAAGATATGGCACAGTTCCAAAACCTGACCCTGATTGTCCTTAGAGAAATTTAATCTCTGCTAATCCTCTCTGAAATATCTATTATTTTGGTTTTCTTCTGAGACAGGGGCTGAACTGCCTTCAAACACTATTTAATTCAAGGCAACACTCCATGAAACTCAGTTTCGCTCAAATCTGCAATTTGCCAAAACTACTAACTGTGGAAAACAGTAATTCAAAAAAGGAAAACAAAATATATTTATAGGCATAGAACTACAGTTTGACAAATCAAGTTAGTCCATCTGTAAAATGAAGTTATGCTTACACTTTTTTATACCTATGTCTAGAATTACATGAATCCAAACCAGATGGCTTTAAGAGAAATAAACAAGACTCTCAGAACTTGTTATAACTTCAGATTCACATTGCTTAAAAAAAGTTAAAAATATATAGAACTCCTATTTTTCTATGACTCCAGTCATAACTGAAATTAATATCTCATTTTTTTCTAAAATATGTTTATTTTTTTGCCTTTAACTTCTAAATCTGCATTCTCCTTTCCCTTTTTGAGGGCAAAAACATCAATTTACTTTTTTTGCATGTAGCAACTAAAGTTCTCCTAATCCTATGAAAGAAAGTCTAGAATCTATTTTTGAAGAACTATTATTTAAACTAAAAGAAAAAATATTTGGGATTAAGTTTTTTTTTCCTTTTTTTTTTTTAAGTTAGAGACTTTGATTTTATGTGCATGAGAATAAAAATAGTGATCAGAATGGAATTTTGACATTAGCATCTTGAACCTAGTGGCATCAGTCTGAGTGGTCACATTTAGGTACATTTGTTTATATGAAATAAGTAAAAAAAATCATCTAATATGAAATACAAAAGAAGGAATTATTTCCTTTCATTATTTCCAATGCAAACAATTTAGTATTAGAAGTTAAAAAAAAAAAAAACCAAAAAACAAAGAGAGACACAAGAAATTTGTTATTGTGCTTCCTTAGACAGATTGGTACAGAAGAAACAGATGATGAGATAGAAAAAGGGAAATATGCTAGGACTATCTGCCAGAAATTGGAAAACCAAGTTTTTTATGTGCCTAATTCATGCATTTTAGTCTAGAAAACCTCACCTTTGAATGCCCTCATTCCTTCATGTGTTACTTAATAAATGTTTGGAGTGAAGTCCATTTATATCACAGAGGGACGAAAGAGTTTTGGGACCTCTTATTTACACATAAAATCACCTAAACAGCTTACTGTCTCCTAATTTAAAACAAGCTTGCCAATTCTCAGAAGATTTAAAAAATTGCCTAAATTAGTAAAGTTTCATATACATTTTATGACAGATACAGATACAGTGAGCTTCATGCTTATTTTTTGAAAGCAAATTAAGCAAGACTATAACCAAATGTGGTGAGATTATGTGTCTCTGATCATGTCCCTTTCATTTGCTATCTTCCACCTTCAGAAGGAAACCAAAGCACTTCATATATGCCTTGAAGCAGAGTCACATCTGAAGTACAGTTTAACATCTGATATAAAAGATGGCATTACTGTAATGACTGTAGCCATTACTTGGGCACTTCTCCCAGCCAGCATCCCCTGTAGCCCAAGAGGGACATAACAGGACATTTACTTTGTACTAAATCATAAAAGTAGTCCCCAGCTGAATTAACATCATGTGCAGAAATATCTGTATTTTCCTTAACTTACTGCTGTCTAAATAAGCTTGACCTGACTTGACCCAGTTAAACTTCTGACATATAAGAAGAACTTAAGGTAGCATAGCTGAGATCATAAAATAAGCATATGCAGTAGTTGGAAGATAATCACACAGAAATTTAATCACTTCACAAGTCAGTTCTGGGCACATTTCTACATTTTTGGATGCAAAACTCATTCAGAAAATAATTCTAACTGAAGTACTGCTAGACCCAAGAAAAACATTCAACAGTGCAGTCTTCCAAAAATTTTTACTTCTATTCACTTACATGTAGATGTATGTATTATTAGCAGCTAATATTAGGCTATTGATTTAAAATTCTAAATCAACTCTTCTACAATTAACACTAGAAATATTTTTTCATTCTCTCTCTTCTAAATAATTTGGATTCCAAATAATTCCTTTTTTTGTTTATTTATGCCATTATTAGAAGCAATAAAAAGAAACAAGAAGACCAGATTGTCCAGGCAATGACAGGTTAACAAAAAAATGTTAACTGAACTGTTAATGCAAACAGATGTACATCTGATTTTAAAACTAATATATATGTTTTGGGCTATTGGTATATCAAAATTTGACCAACTATGGTCTGGATATGCAATATAACGCATATATGCTTGTGCTCAGCATATTTCACACTATTTCCACCTCATCACTGATTCTGCTAAAGAAGGAGAAACCAACAAACCAGCCCTCATGGTATGTCCCTGAAGTCATCTCTTAGAGAGCTAAGCAAAACCAAAGAAAGACACACACTCTACTGAAGAACTTCTGCAAACATCTCATTCTGTCCCAGATCCAAACGGCTTTGTCCCACCCCTTTCCATCCTGGTAGTTCTCTTCATCCCATTTACTGTTTGAATGCTACCTCTACATGACCATTAGTTTTCACAGACTCCTTGTGGAATATTCTCACCTAATATCAATCCCACAACTCTCACATCTAATGCTTTCTATTTTCTCCATATTTCCCAGTTTCCCCTAGTTTAAGATATTTAAGATATCACAGAGACTATGGATGTCGCTCCTTTTACCCCTGCCACAATTCATCATTAACTATGAAAATAATCCCCATTCTTGCATGGAAACTTTATAAAAAGAAAAAGAACTGTGCTTTTAACATAATATTCCAAGGGAGAACATTTGTTTCTTTTAAAAATCCTGGTTTATTTGCTAGAGAAGAAACGGCACATAAGATATGTATTTCAAGGACAAAGGTCTTGAAGAAAATGTTAATTTCACTAATGCTAGCAGTTGTAGCTGGGAGACACTCATTGCTCCCTTTTCTTTTTAAAGCAGTTAACTTTAAATTAGGGAGCCAAAACTTTACTAATTTAATTAATGAAATTACCCAGTTTTTCTGATTTACCATACTACTTTCCTATCTTGCAAAATAACATTGATAATTTTACATTTATTAATTACAATGGGCAGCAATCTCAAATGATGCTCAACAATCTTTTTTTTTTTTCTAAAATAAAGCCACTCTGAAGATAGTATATTTTTCATTTCTAATTATCACTTGGAAATATCTTGCAAAGGAAGCATTTGTACTGAAAGCAAGCGTTTTAGGAGAACAGCAGGCTACTATTAGCAAGATTGGAATCACAAATCAAACCTGCCTCAGGATGGAGTGATTACAGGATTGTAGGGTAGCTCTTAGAAGGAGAAAGGAATCAGCACCACATGGTCTAAGATATCTTGGCCCATATTCTCACATACCATGTCACAGTGTCTAATATTAAAGGAAACAGAGATTGTTATGGTTCAAAAGTAATTTTGGCCTAAGTCAAAACTGATTTTCTAAACCTTTTAGCTTTACATTAACATTACTGTTCCTATATTTAAAGAACTTATCCTTCTTATGAATTAACAAGAGTTCTCAGATACACAAAACAAATATCCAACTAAAAAATGCATCATCCAGAAAGACAAAGAATAGCAACAGACTGCAACATCAGAGCTCAGGAAGGAAAATAGAAACAAAGACATTTTATGCCTTTATCTTTAAAAAGATCTTTGTTTTTCATGGCATTTAATGATAGTAATCAAACTTTTAAAGGGATGCCATCTCCAGTAGTCCTTTCCTTTATTAAAAAAAAAAAAAAACACAAAACCAAAAATAACCAAACAAAATACCCCACCCACACAATCTGGATTTAATAGTCCTGTTTGAAATTAATTTACTGTTCATCACATTTGTTAACAGTGTCAATAGTGTTTTGTTTGTACATGTATGCTAGGTCCTAAGGCTGGCCACAGTCACTTCCTTCATTTTATTTTTCTCAGGCTTCCCTGTGTATTCAGTTCTGCTTCCTTGGGTGATCAAGGTGAGATTTTGATGAAGAGATTTGAATATAACAGAGAGATTACAAACACAGTAGCTAAGTTTCTGATGGACACAAAAAGGTGGCAGATATGCCTGTGCCTAAGTATGCCAAAGCAACCTCATATAAACAACTTGCTTTGTCCTGTTGAAAACTAGATTCTTACAGGTCTGCCTTGCCCTCCTCTCTCCCACCTTCCACTGCTACATAAATCTAGGAGGAACAACCCAGTTCAGATTCAACAGACATTGAAAGAATGCATTCTCCCAGGAGCACCACCACATTTCATTTGTTCTTCTACCTTACCCAGAGGTGGGAAGCAAAAATTTTATTCCAATGCTTTATTTTCCCTTGGATGCTTGTTCGGTTTTGGTTCTTTTTCCAGAGAAAAAAACCAAATTCTTTCATAGCAGAGCAAAGCTGCTTTCTATTCTGACATTTCCACTCATGCCCTACCTTGCCCACCTCTTTCTACGGAGAACAAATTTTCTACTGCCCATTTGAAGATATCTGAAACACAAATAAGGCATAAGTTAAAGTCAGCAAAGCAAATCTTTTGAAACTGTGACCTCTCAGTATGTGATACTCGACTCATAGAGTACCTTCATTCACCATATTTATTTCTGTCCCTATCAGCAAAGTTTCATTTCTTCAACAAACTTGTAATGAAAGAATAGGCATAACATTTGTATTTGTCTTGCCCTTCATTTAAGGATCCCAGGAAGCTGAGTGTGTACTTAAGTTCATCCTGGCAGCCTATAACGATAATCCTATTCAATTTTATAATCCTCCTTATGCAATGGCAAACTTCAGCCTGTATGTATCAAATGGACCATAAAGATTGCTAACAGTCTATTTTCTTTCCCCTTTCACAAACATTGTTGGTGATCTCTGTTTTTTAATGCTTACAACCAGCACAAAATAAGCTGCAATTGTTTCAAACTTCTTCTGGAAAAGCATCTGTTGTGGAAGTTACTCAATACCCACGCGTAACTGCAACATCACTGAAGTGGGGAGGGCACTATGTTTAGTTGGCAAAAGGCTTGCTGTTTAACCCCTTTCAGGCTTGCATGTTGGTACTGTATGATGCAGGATGTGCAATGGGGTGGTCACTCTCCAGCTTGACTGAAGCAAAATGTCTATTTAAGAAGTGTCAGAGCCTTATACCAGGAGCTCGCAAGCTCTAATAGTACAGCTTCCCAGCGCAATGTATGAAGTCCATGAGTTGCTGCCACAGCCAGTTGCTGCCTGCTGCCACAGACTGACAAAAGCAGGGATACTCACAAAGGCAAGACTTTAGTTTGCATGTCCATATTAAGTCCACTCGTTACTCACACAAAATGCAGACAGCTATTCATTCTAAATCTGTCTGACCATATGCCAGGAAAGGACCTACAGCAGGTGAAATATTGCACTGCCACTGAAAGAAGTTTTACAACCAATAGGTGAAAGTTCAGTACAGCCCTTCAAAACTGTCCAAGCTGTACAAAAATTCAAGCATATCTGCCATGTCAGTACTACTCTTATTACAGGAATCACAAGGAAGTGTAACTGAGAACTATATTCATTGGGATTTTTCTCATATAAAAATGTTGCAAAATTGTGGTTAAAATCCCAGTCTAGAGGAAAGATGTCAAAACATAGATTCAGCCTTTTCTCAGGCTGAAACCTATCCTCAAAAGTGACTCTGCAAAATTTTAGTAAAATAGAAATTTTTGAATAGATTTTACTTCTATAGCTCATTCCAATTTCATTCTTCTTGTTCTGCGATAAGCTACAAAGTCAAACTCTCCTTGATGAAGAGGTACAAAATAAACAATTCGAATTTTCTAGAATCTCTATTATATGTCCTCAATTTAAGGGTTATGTGAATTTAGAATATCCTAAGAAATCTAAAATATTTTTAATCCATCATGTGTCATTCCATTTCTATTAGTTAGTGACACTGAGCTTCAAAATATAGTTTGTGTCAGAAATAAAAAAACCCATTTCCCGTAGAGGTGCTTCAGGCATTTTTTTTCAAATCTTAATGAAGTGCTATACAACATTTCCTTTAGCCAAAGAAGGCACATAGGTTTTTCACATCTTAATTTGCTTCTGTTTTATTGTAAAAGTATGACATTACCACCAGAAATATCTGTTGAAATCCTATTTTCCAATTATATTTGGTATACTTCTGCATGACACAGAACAAGCGACATCCATTATTTTGCTGATGCTGGTAGCATTGCTTTGGATAGTGCTCTTTAGGTGAAGTATTTGTCAATAAACTACTGATCAGATTTTTAAATACCTGCTTGTTCATGGCAATGAGACCTACTAAAAACACCCATACACTTCTCCAGAAAGAGTTTTTCCCTGAATTGATTGGAAGATGTGTTAAGATTTGTTCCTACTCAAGTCCCTATGAAAATGCACATTAAATTCAATTGCAGATCATATTTGACACTCATTTGTTGGGAATTTAGATACCTATAAATATTCTATGGACTGATTCACATTCTCAAGATCCAGTGAAAACCAGATGAATCTCAAAACTCCTCTCCAGTAAGTTAAGCTGAATGACAGTGCAGTCTTTTTAGGCAGAACTCCAGAGATGTTCTGTTAGACAATGTGCTAAGCATGGAGATGAACAGAACAGCTGGATGAAGCTGCATTGTCCTATTCATCCTCTATGTATACATTTGCTCCTGTTTGTGCTTCCTGGAAGTTTAAACATACTCTATTTCTTTAGAAATAAAAGGCCATTCAAATCCTTTCTCTACCTAGCTATTCTCTAGTTTTCTGATACTGTTTTGGTTAAAACAAAAAGAAACATTGGGAAAGCCTCTGCCTGTCAATACATAGCTATAGAGTACTACCTAAGGAATTCAGTATTGAGAAAAAATTACATTAATACATTTCTTTCTGAAATGAAATGAAATTAAACGAGTAGGGGATAAAGCATGTCTGCCATATTTATAGCACTCTTTGTGAAAAGCAGTAAGACTACTTTAACTTTCATTCTAATCATAGATGAAGAAGCAGTAATCAGATTTCTTAATGATAAGTCAATAGTAATTTTCTCCTACAGCATGCTATCAAAAAACTTACCGGTTATATATTACCAGCCACGAACAAAAGTGTTCAGTAACATCTGACATGATTTTTTTTCTTATTTTAAATATTATAGTCAAACACAAGCTAACAGAGGAATCAACCACTTAAATCATTAATGGTCCAGCTCTGCAATTCAGTCTCACCGGCATCAGCAGGACTGTTTACATCCTGGTATTTGGCTAACCATGAACAACAAGTAGAGAGGCAGCATACAGATGAGAATCTTTCAAAAGCTCCCCTTATTAATCTTCCAGTGAAGAATCCCAAAACTCAGAGCAAATCTCACTGAGCATGAAAAAAATGTAAGAATCCACAAATGTTTTACCAAGGAGCTGGATAGGCTTATCACCATTGAACATAAGAGCTCTGACATTGCATCAAGATCAGTAACTACGTAGAAGGAAAGCTTTCATTTTTCTCTTCTATTTTCGCATGATTTACATGGCATGTTATGAACCCCATTATTAACAACCCTACATACTGGCCTTTGATGAACAGCCCAAGAAAGAACACACTACTGAAGTTCTCAAGAACTGAAAGAAATATGAAGAAGCATTACTTTTGTGCTATATGTTACATGCTTTTCCCTAAGGCAACCAGTGAAATACTCAAAAAGCATTTAAACCCCACTCAAAGTGGATAAGGTGCCTAACATCTGCAAGAATATTATTCTGTCTTCTGAGTATAGAATTATCAGTTCAGATTTCTATACAGACATTTTTTCCCCATTTCCTGATTATCACTGGCATGTCAGGTGCCTTGAGAATCTGGAATAGATACCAGTATGCTGTGTGGATGGTACAATTTCATCCAAGGCCTATTTTTCATTTATTGAAAATGCAGTGGTTTTTCACAAAACTAGCCCTACAGTAACAGCCATACATCCATACTACCATGTATGACCCACCCCTGTATATGATAGCCAAAGCACAACCCTTCCTCCTGTGTGGCAAACACACTGTTGTCTGTCAGACTACACTTAATTTTCTTGGTGGGTAAAAAGATTCACTAAAAGGCTAATATCTAAAGAGCAGAATTGCAGAATCTAAGCTGCATATTAGCCCACTTGTTTGACCTTCCAAAGTGTATGCACTTTAGTAATCCTAATCCGAGGTCTGCAAGGCTTTGAAATGAGAGTGTATCTAAGACATTCATAACATATTTTCCCTGGAATGTCTTTATATTTAAAATGAAAAAATAAATTCTAACCGAGGGAACTACAACAAATATTTGTAGGTTCAAGTTTCAATGCACTTTTACATCTTTAAAAAGAAAATGTGGTTTGAAATACTGTTTCACTCTATTTGCATGGCAAGGCCTAGATGAAACACAGTGGAATATGCAATTCATGTTACAATGTTTTTTCAATACTCTTGGAAACTGAGCAACTTACAATATGTAATAGAGTCCAAGCAATGACTGAATAAAGAATGACAAATAGCTTAGGATTTGTTATGACAACTTTGACATAATAGCACTGTGCAATTTTTTTAACTGTGCCTGACGCAGCAACATTCTCAGTAAGAACAGCTGCTTAACTATTTCACCGCAAACAAGACCAAGCAGTTGAGGATCATGACACCACCAGTCAACATCAACAACAGTTTCAAATTTCATTTGAGATACACAGAATACTTTATGTTCGAGCTGCAGTTTTCTGGAGGGGAAAACATGATCTGGGCACATGTATGCTTAGACGGCCAGAGGGTTGGGAGCAAGCTGGGACTCCGAGTAAAGTCAAAAATAATTAATGGGCTCTCAAGAAACTGTGGTCTATTTAAACAGTGAATTCCAATTTGTAAGACAAACTAGAGGAATTATAGATGTGCAGTGATGTGCATTGCTTTTGAGCAGACATAATAATTATCTCCAAAAATTTCTTTGCAAAGATTTTCTCTAACTTAATTTTACCCAAATACAATGTAGAAGGAAGTAAAATTCTAAAAATAATAAAGAGTACAGAAGTCAAATGCCTTTCCAGAATACAAAAATCTTTTACCTGCTTGCTTTCAAACCACCATCAGTTGACTTTCAGTACTTTTCTCCACAACTAGTTCTGCTACCACGCTTCGGAAAATCTGACAAAGTGCTGATAATTAGATGCCAACCACTTAGAGTTGTGTGAAACTTGGCAGTTTCACTTTGCAGGAGTGCAGGCAAATATTTTATTTGGTGTCAAGCCACATATGTTCCCTCTCCACCATTTTCAGTTTGTGTTTTGATTTTTGAATACATTCAAATAGGCAAATGAATAAGCAGTCAAAATTTCCACATTTTGCCTAGTTTTACTTCATGGCCATACAAATAAAAAGCAGGCAGTCTTCATGAATCAACAGTGCAACAAGTTAGATGTTCAAATTCAGAAAGAAGTACGAGAAAATATCGATCATGTGGTGATATACAACCACCTAGGCACCTAAAGAGAACATGATCATGATGGTACCTCTCCCTAGAACCATTACTATTTGCATTCTAAATTCTGTAAAGTGCTACAGGCATGTGCACTTGTGATGCTATATAAAGACCCTAAATTAGAATAATAGTAGCAATAATTGGTTTTGTTTTAAATCCTGCCAGCATTTTACATCATCACAGCTGCTTTCTACTCTTTCCATACATCCTCAAGTATCTTAAAATTGCATCTCATTGGATCACCACTGCCACTGTCAGCATGCCCAGTTCTAGTCCTTATCTGGAAAAAATCATGACCAATGCTACAAAAATAACAGCAGGTGAAATTTGTTTTAAATATGAAAGGTATGCCACAGAAATAATAACCATTGGAAAGGTCTGACTGCATTAATATTTCTGCTGAGAACATCGTCATTGCATTCTTCTATGGAAAAATTGAAAGGAAAAAAGTCCCAAATGCAAATAACTACAATTACCACATGTGGGAAATTGAAGCTAGAGAAAAAAAGGCCAAAGAGATGACAAGGATGAAAGAAAAGGAATAATAAAATTGAGATAGGAGATATAAAATACTGACAGAAGTGGGAAAGACAGACCAGTTTGAAAACTGAGTTGCAGAAGACAAGGAAGATAACAAGGAAGATAGCTTAAGAATAGAGGATGGGAATGAAGAACAAATGGATTACAGATGAACTGGAGGAGAGATGATGACACAGGAAAAAGAAAGGAGAGTAAGCATGGAGGTATATAATTACAGACATCCCCTGAAGACCAAGATTAAATTACAGATGGAGATAAGAAAAGTTTAAGAAGAAAATCCAAAACCAGAAAGGTGAAGGACTGAGAAACAACAATGTATCTGGAAATGGGATAAATACTATCAAAACTATACAGGATAAAGGCAGAAGTAGGATTGGAGAAAAGTTATTAATGGAATAATAGAAGTATGAAAGAAAAAATGGTCAAAATAAGGATGAGTACAGAGGTAGGACCCAAGACGATACAAAAGAAAGATGACCTGAGGAAAGGGATGGGAGTGAAAAGAAGACACTTGCATAGAGACCTTGGGGCTACTCCTTTATGCAAAGACATCTTACCAATCCACCGCAGGTACTGAAGGAGGCGAAGGAGCCTGGGTAGCGGAGGACAGCACCACTGTAGTAACAAGCTCTCTCAGGCTGTGACTGTGCAGCACTGGGCAGACTTTTGCCCTCACCCCCAAGCCGCTCCTCCACAGCAAAGCCAGGAGCCAGGAAGCGGCTATCCCTCTTGAGCAGCAGGTAGAGTTCCCGAGCAAAAGCTGGGATCCTCAGCAGCACCTCATCTCCATCCTCTGGTGGAGGTGGTGGTGGAGGGGATGGTGATGGTGGCAACTGAGATGCAGCACCAGATCCCTGGGGCAGAGGTGACCAGTGGTAAAATTCTTGAGACTCATACTCAACCTCAGTGTCTTCTTCCTCTGTTGCCTCCCCTACAGCCTGCGCCTGCCCATCCACCGAGGAGGAGACTGAACGCACCTCTCTGGAACTGCCAGCCACTGGGTTTGGTGTGACAGAGTCACTGAAGGTGCCACTTTGGTTCCCACTGCTGGGGTCAGCGCTGCAGCCCCCACCAGCACCACTGCCACCCATTGGCTCCTGCTGGCCTGGACTCCACAGTGCTGGGAAGACGATCTCCCACTCCTCAGTTTCTTCTGAAGCATGTAGACCTGCAGAAAAACCAGCAGATGCTTTAAACAAGTGGAACACCCAACAGCACCCAGTGTCTGCCAAAATCCTACCGTATGCCCCCATAACACATTTGTGACTCCCAGACCACCAAGCATGCCACACAAAATACAGCTTCATTTGTCCCTTTCATCCTGTCCTTACACATGGAAGGAGGGCCACTTGTTAGATGTGTCTGCCCCTGTTGACATGTCTGGGACACACCACAGTTCTGGTGAACACTGACAGAAAACTGAAGCCCAAGCTGGGCAGAAGTTCTGTTTGTACCAGTAGCTAGGGATGTTCTTCCTGAGCACTACCTCCACACAGGGGAAGTTGCACTAACCCATCACCATTTGGACAACGTAACGACGTTTTCATATAGCTAAAAAAAAATTGCTGGAGAAAACCTGAACAAATTTGACAACTGGTCTCAGAATGTTTTGCAAGACCCACTTCAATTTGCAAAGTTCAGTCAATTATACATACACAGCCCATGGCTGCACATTTGTGAGTGCACACACAAATGGCAGTTGCATGCATATGCTGTATCATGATCATCATTATAATCAAACTGAATTAGAATCACTAATTAGTGATGTCTGTATATTACACACACACATCATAACAATACAACCAAAATTCCAAGAGCACCGGCATTATGTTTAATAAACATCTGCGTACACACAACCTCCACCGGTCTGAGACAGGAAACAGTTTTATTTACACACCCCACACCCTAGGAACAGCACTGCCGAGAGAAATGACAGGGCTGCCTGTGGAAACCAGGTCTCGTACGGAGGAGCGCTGTGCAGTGCACCCTCACAGCCGAAGCGCGCATTATCCGATCGCCCATCGCTCACAGGGGCGGGCGCGGCTGTTAACAATGGGCAGGTACCACCACCGGCCGCCGCCGGGGCACGGAGGCCGCCCCGAGCTCGGCCCGTCCCACGGAAGGCGCGCACTTACCTGCGCCAAGCCCGCTTGACAGCACACACAGCTGGTAGAACACACAGCAGACCCGGCTCAGGCGCATCCTCCCGCCCAGCGCCATCGGCTCCGCGCCCACGGGACGCCGGCAGGCAGGACACGGAGGGCCGTGGCGAGTTGCGCCGGGCCGGGCGGGGAGTAGCAACCTGGGCGCCCGAGGAGAATCTGCGGAGGGCGCGACTCGCACGTCCCGACGGGGCGGGCGCGCACCACCGGCGGCACGGGATGAGCAGCGCACGGCGGGCGAGCGTGTGTGTCTGTCTGTCTGTGTGCGTGCGTGCGTGCGGCAGGAGGGCAGGAGCGCGGCCCGTGCGCGCACACAGCGCCCAGCGGCGGGCGGGCAGCTGCGCCCCGGCGGCAGCGACCGCGCTGCTCCCGCCCGCCGCTCGCCCCCACGGGGCGGGACGCTCCGGGCCCCGTCCCGTCCGGCCCCGCCCCGCCCCTCCCGGGCGGGCACCCGGCGCGGCCCCCCTTCCTTCGCCTTGTCACAACCCCGCCGCCGCCGGGCCCGGGCGGGCCCGCGAGCAGCGGGGTCGCGGCCGTGCCACGCGTGTGCTTTGCGTGGGTTCGGCCCCGACCGACGGCACTTCGCACCCCGGCCGGCCGCGTGTGCCCCGGCGGCAGGGAGGGCTCCCCTCATCCCCGTCTCCAGCAAGGCGCTCTGCGGAGCCTTTGCCTAAATTCAGGGAATGGCAGGGATTGGCCACTTTTGCCTGGTTTCGTGTAATTTGATTCTAAACTCTTTTTGCCACCACCACGCAGCTCTCTGTGGAAACCCGTAACTTTCCTCCCCGACCCTTGTCAACAGAGGAATGAGTAAATGAACAGTCGAGCAAAAAGTTTTAACTGCACAGCTAACATCAGCATGAACTGCAGAAGCAGCGGGTAAACACCTCCCTCTAAAAGCTGGATTTTGTCACCGCTGCTACTACTTTACCTACCTTTGGTGGTGTCAAAGGTGATTGTTCTGCCTTAGGGGAAAGCAGAGCAGTCCAGTGTGATGAGGAAAGCCATCTGTGCTGCTAAGAGTGAGTTGCGAGAATTCTTTCTAGTAGCTCGTTGTGTAAAATGAAAAGCAAAACATACAAACAAACTAAAATCATGTGTTATGGCTCCAAATAAAAATCAGGTTTAGAGTACACGGAAATGCAGCTAGCATTTGCATTCCGCTGCGTGAAACTTGTACTGCATAAGTAGGTATTCTCAACCGCCTCCAAACAGTAGTTTCGATTAGTTGTTTCATTTTATAGAACAAAGTAACCATACACTGATACACTGGTCCTTTTTTTTTTTTTTTTGACATCTGAGCCAACTTACACCAAGTAAAAGTAGAGGGAATTGGTAAAAACAAGATGAATTGATTAGAAAGAAGGAAGTTTTTCAGAGGCTGCAAACTGGTATCTGCCTGATAATTAGGTGACCTTAAAATGCATTTAAAGTGAAGCTTTGTTTCCCAAGTAAATAACAGCATATGTACTAATTTACAGTGGAGTTAGTTAATAGACCAGATCCTGCAGCTTTTTCACAGCCAAGACTCTCCTTACAAGTGATCAAGAAGTGCTGCAAGATGTTGTCTATAACCTAACAAATTCTGATTGCATTTTTGTTAAGTCAGAATATATAGACAAGATGCAAAAATACATAAAGACCTTTACTGTGCATACAGCTATATCCCAAAATATATAAATGGACAACAAGCAGAAATAAGGTAAAAAGATATGGCATGTGCATCTGCTTATTTTAAAACTGTGAATTGCTGGAACTGTTTTCAGTCTGCTGCATTTAGTCCCTTTGGGCCAGATTCTGCTTGTCTTACTCACATGTATAATCATAGTAAAAAGACAAAAGCACTGCTTTTAACAGTAAGGTAAGAAGAATTTGGCCTTTTCAACACAAGCTGCAAGGGGTAAAGAGACTTTAAGAAGCCAAGTGAGAAAGACTTTAATATATTTGATGTTATCACCAGAATAAAAATGGAATATTTCAAATAATTCTCCACACAGGAATACAAGACAAGCTAATGTCAACATGGAGCTGTAAAAAGTCTCTCTAGTTCATTTTATGTTTTGTTTTTATTATTTCAATAGTTAAAGTAAAAATACAGAGGGAAGTTCTCTATGCCTAAGTTTCTAGAAAGTTCACTATAAAATAGAGCCCCTACTGGTGTTCATTAGTTTTAACAAAGAGTCTGGTCATAGGTTAATACCAGTAGATGATATTGTAGCCCACCACATGCTAACTGTTGTCACTGTGAAACTAGTGCAGGAAAGCCTATGTCTAAAAGAATAAGAATTAAAGGAACAAAAGAATGCTTTCATACTGCAGTTATTTTACATAGAGAATAATATTGTATTCACATGTACTGTACAAAAGACTATCTTCTTAATCACAGAGCCATCAAAAGCCTTAGCAAAACAGTTTTTATTCTACAGTACATATTGTACATGGGCTGATATTAACTATGCATTTGCTAAACTGGAAGAAATATCTTCAAACTTAGTATAGGGCAAAATGAACAGAAACATTGTTTGCTCCAGTAAATGCTTAAAATTGCACTTCCAATCTGAAAGGTTGAAACCTTTTGCATTTTAAAGGATTTGTGTGGAATCATAAAGCCATTATGTAAAGAATGTGTTAATTTTAAAAATATTTTAAAGTTAATTTTAAAGATTATCCAGACCATCTCACTGACATGAGAAAAAAAAAAACAAACCTACAAAAATGAAATAGTGAGTCTGCCCTCATCAGTCCTTTCTACTGAGATAAATCAGACTAATTTTGTTGAAATCAATGGAGATTGGCAATTTCCTCTCTTTTAGTTTCCTCGATATTAGATTTACAGAACTGTGCAAACAGACCCTTAGGGCAAGGGTTCTCTCAGGCCCTATGACAGGCTGAATTGTCATTTCTTCAGTGTGCCAAGATCATTCATGATCAGTGATAACAAACCATAGACATCTCAAGCCATTTTTCAAAGACATCAGTATTCTTCAGCTTCCACACCCTTCACTCCATAGTTTTATCTAAATCTGTGCTGCAATTCCTGTCTTACCTTATGTAAGCAATGGCTGAATTCTACCCCCAGCCCCACCTCTACCCCCACCCCCACATTTCCTTCACTATCTGTTTAGAGTGATTTATTTCTGAGGATTAAGGTAAGTGTGGATAGATCATACTGTTAAATTCAAAATATCATCTTATAGCAGTATAAACACCACCATCAGTCAGGGACTTTTCTTGGTTTATTTTTCCTCTTTACTTAATCATGTAACTGTAAAAGCAATCAAGTTTATACATACAAAAGTGGTTCAAGTTTAGATTATGTACAAGATTGACTCTAGTAATTCTACCAAAACCCCTCAAACCTTTAATGATTTTCATAGGGATATAGTTATTATTTTTGCATATGCTTTATATAAAAATATTGATTATATCATTGATTTTCAAAAAATCTCCAAGTAGATTTGTTTTACATTTTTACACCTTAACAAAATATACTAGATAAATGGGGAAAAGTCTATTCTGTTTTGAATAGTACTTACTACCTTAAGGCCCCACATATCATATGACCACTGAGGTTAGAAACAGAACCTCACATCTTCTCATGCCTAAGGTGCTTTGCAAATGTTATCTCAGCATAAAAAAACTTGTTTAAAAGCAGATCAAATATTTTTTGATGCTCAAGATATATGTGAACCAGTGAAAATTCTGTCCACCTAAGCATGAATGAGAAGAGTTTTATTCCATTTCAGAAAATGTTGTGTTCTCCATCCATTAAACTGAACAGTGAGTTTCCCCTGTCTTTTAGCTCACAGACTCTGAATATTTAGTCTGTAACTCCATACTGTTACTTACATGCTCAAAATGAAGGATTTAGTTAAAAGGTATGCATTTAAGACCACTTCAAACTACTTCTCTTGAGCAGATCTTGCTTCAGAGTAGATCTTACAGTTACATCTGAACTTGATAGTACAATCAGATGACCTGTGGAGTAGGATATATCTCAAACTCTACTCTTTCAAAGTATATCAGCTTTAAAAGTGCAAAGGTAAGCCCAAAGCAACTCAATATTATTAAACCACACCACTAATGCCTATGATCCTATTGATTTTAGGTAATTAATGAAGTTTACTTGCAAGTCAAAGTTGTTTCCATGTTGAGTTATTCTCAAAGCCATACTGTGAAATTGATCTAGGTATTTGTGGATCATATAGATGGCTAAAAATATGTTTTCAACACACTAGTTAGGTATAATCCTTGGCCAAGTCACTGCTCAAGCAGAATAGGCTTTTGTAACTCTTTTATTATATCCTATTAATGTGATGATTTCTTTTTCAGGAAAAATATTTCCTTGTCAGTTGTTGACATTTTGACAGAAACCTCTACCTGTACAAGGAAGGTAGCCAAGTAGTCTACCCAAGCTGAAGCCAAAGACAGCAAGGCACTCTAAGTGAACCTGAGTTCCACACAACTTCCCAAGTTAAAGTCTCCCTCAAAGAGGAGCTTCCTTGGATATTTGAACTGAATCATCTAACAAGCAAATAAATCATCTGATCAGTTATGGGAAGAAGGGTAATTCAGAATGATCAACAAATTGTTCCCATTTTTTGAACACCTTAAAAGAGTAAGACTTCAAATTTGAAACCTGCAAGTCACCTGATAGAGATGGGGAAAAAAAGCTAATTTTCAAGAATCACAGAATCATTTAGGTTGGGAAGATCTCTGAGATCACTGAGTCCAACCCTTGACTCATCATAACCTTGTCAACTAGAGCATGGTTCTATGTGCAAAGTTGAACAACAAAAGGAAAAAAAAAAGCTGTTCTGAGGCAGCAATTGGCTCTCTAATTTTTGAACATAAATAGAAAGGCAAAACCAACACAAGAAGAAACATAATAGGTTTTAAAACTAAACACAGTTTGCCTTCCCCAGCTTCAAGTGTTTGCCCATGAAGAGTGACCAAGTAAGTAAAATTTCTTTGTACATTAAAGATTTTAAAGATTGATTCAAAGGTCAGCTTAATTTCTTTAGTACAAAAGGCAAATTCATCGAAATTCTGAACTTCTCATAAAATTCAAACAGCTAAAGAAGAAACCAAATTTGCTTAATTTTCAAGAGCATGAAAAAAGCATCCTTCCATGTTTTTTCCTGATTAAGAAGGTTGCAAAGAACAGCTTGATTTGCCTTTTAGGAGTTAGCTGAGAACTGTGAACATGTAAACATGCATAAAAAGGCAGAGTTCTATCTATAAACTTCTGTATCTAACCAGAGGAAAGACAAAAATAACAATTCAAGGCCTTTTGTCACATTGTAAACCTCTGATAAAAATTACTTCCATTGACAGCAAAAAAGTGCTTGCTTTGTTTCTGAAAGAAATTACTTACTTTGAAGGATTAGGTGGAAGGATCACAGAAAAATGGCATATGAAAAAAAATGGAAACAGTAATTAGCCACCCTTTAGGCTTTTATTCTTTGCAATTTCAAAACTTTATTATTCAATGGGTAAAGCAAATAATGTTTAGAATTTAAAAACTATGGAATCAGATCTTCAGTGAAAATTAAGGTTCCAACCCTTCCACTGCTTACATACACACTTTAATTTAAAAGAGTAAACATTTTGAGATTGATGTGTATAAGTTTAACATTGT
This sequence comes from Pithys albifrons albifrons, assembly GCF_047495875.1. NCBI lineage: Eukaryota > Metazoa > Chordata > Aves > Passeriformes > Thamnophilidae > Pithys > Pithys albifrons. The sequence continues at coordinate 48,165,877 of NC_092497.1, forward strand.
TGATTTATAAGTGCTATTGAAAACTTGTTCCAATCTTTATGAAAATCTGACTGCACTGAACAGCATATACAATTTAGTGTCAAAAAAAGTATATCAGTATTGCATCCATAAGGTGTACAAAAAATGCTATAGCAGGGGGTACTCATGGAGAACTAATTCACGTTGTTGATTAAAGTTGCATGATTCTTCTTTATCAATGTAGATGCATTATTGTTTTCATTATGTAACAATGTATCTATTATTCTATTTACTCACACTGAGACAAAGAAGACACCAGGCAGGAAAATGGATCCAGTACCAGAAGAAGCCAGTGTGGAAATGATGGATAACTAATCAGGGAAACAAAGTCAAATAGAACAAGTGAAGATAAAGGTAAGATAAAATGTTCCACTTCAAAACTGTAAGTAATTCAAAGTAAGCAGTCCTTGCAGCAAGGTAATTTTCTTTCCATTTTGTAAGGTGAGGCATATAAATAAGGTTGCTTTCTGAAACATACCTTTCTTTCTCTGTGATTCAAAGAAAGCACTCCACAGCATAGCTAAACAAAGACAATCACTTATATCTAGATACCTGTCCTCAGCTTGTTAACTATCTGCAAGCCCTGAAGATATCACAAAGCCTTAGAGAAATGAAATTAACTAGTTTCCCAGTCATCATTCAATTAAATGACATTGTGAATATCTTATTTGCACTTTCCCCTGCTGCAGGAGAGAAAGACTTCATTATAGCTACCAGATAAAAAGCAAACATTGTAGAAATGATTTATTTTCTGCTATCTGAAGGATTTATTCATAAGAACTACTGTGTGGTAGCCTGTAGAACAAGCTGCCTTGCTCTTTTAGTCTCTGTAACTGGGAAACCCATTAAGACCACATGAGTTGTCAAAGCATACAGTACATTACATGCTGTATGAGTACTGTCCACAGACACTCGCTTTGAAGGCAGGCCAATGGCAAACAGTGACATTGGGAGACCAGCTAAAATATAGAGAAATCAAGGTGACAGCACATAAAACACAAGTTGTGCAAGATCTTTGTTAAACAGCCAAAAAGCCAAGAACACATGGCTAAAGGGTTTCCAAGCTACACTCTAGAAGTCTTTTTCTTGAATTGAGGTGAAAAAACCCCACTGGCATTATATGAGATATCCTAAATTTTGCTTCTAATAATTAAGCTACGTCACTTTCTCCCTCCCGTTATGCTAAGACAGATAAGAATAAAAGCACAAAAGTTGGTGTATTTACGTGAGGTCAGGGAGTAGAAATTAACAAATTGGCAAGCCACAGAATGGTGATGATATTCCTGGCCAAAACCAGGAAGTGTCAGTCAACAGAGCACTCAAAGATCTCCACTGTGGAGGAGACATTAGTTTCTATTTGCAGAGCTACATGAAGATTAAAAACGATGCATATAGTTACTATCTAAAAAGCTCAGTTATCTAATTAAATGCTATGATGTATTGCCAGAAAACTTTGGGATTTCTTATAAATACCTTTTTTGTACCAGCTGATGTCAACCTGGTCTTCAGGATTCCTCCTGCATTTTCTGCCAGTGCAGAAGCTGGTAGGCAAAGGATTCTACCTCCATGCCCAGATAGCTGTGTAAGCCTGATTCATGTCCAAGAGGACGGAAGGAGGTTTCCATGTATCCAAACCGAGAACTACTGTAGGACACCTGGGACAGATCATATGAATGTATCACTAAAATCCCCAGAGGAATGGCTATCTTGCCAAGGAAAGACTATCAGTTGTTCTGATAATAAGGAGTATATAGAGGAATTTTCCTATCAATAGAAACATTTCTGATAGGACATCAAAGTTAGAGCTTTTAGAAATCCATTTATATGTTACCTAACCCTACTTTTAAATATCCTCTACTCTCATAGTCTTTTACAGTTTTAATTTACTTACATGCTTGAAAAGCGTCTTTTTATCTTTGTTTTTGGTGGGAAAAAATGCACATAGCACAATCAAGTGATCTATTGAAAGCTACACAAGTTGAATTTAAAGTCACATCAATGGTTCTATGAGCCCTCACTTCCTAAGCTGGTTTCCTAGGTAGCAGATCCAGCTATTTTGATATTTATGTAAGGTAATACCAATTCAAGATGTTACAAATTCATAAATATTATAAATGTCATAAACAAGTAAGATCATCTGCACTTTTCTCCTCACATCTCTTACCTTAATTTTAATGTGAAGGAAAGAGAAAGAGCAAGGTCTAGAAGCATAACTTAGGGATGGCTGATTTAAAAAGGTGATGGTTAGTTTTTCAGAGATGATGAATCTGGCTTAACTTTTTGTACAAATGAAGTATTTAATGAATATACTTAAAAGATTAATTTAAATGGAAAATATCATACTTTAAATGAAAGTACAAAGCCTTTGCTACTTTAAAAAAAAAAAAGAAAAAAGAACAACGCAAAATATACTTTAACATCTTGCAGTTATACAGGAAAGGTAAATATTTGTATAATACAGATCAGAGAATATTGGTGGGGATTTTTGCTTTAGGAAACCTGTGTTTGGTATTTGCACATTCGTGCCAAAGCAGCACCTCCAGTTTCCTTCTTAATGCAGCAAGATTTCTTTGTACTGCAGTTACTTATCCCCTCATTCATCTATCTGCACATATTAGGAGTAAGTCTTCCTTTGATCTTTGAAAATAAAGACATTTCTTCCGGTAATGTATTTGAAATATGAAGAGGAGCCAAAGAAATGACTTTTAGCAAAGCAGTGAAAAAGCTGGGTGTGGGTGGAGAGATGGAGGCTTTAAAATACAACCTGTGAGGTACCAACTTCAAGTTAATACAGATTAAATCCAGGAGTGGGGTCTCTTACCTGCTTAAAAAGCTACTTTCTTTGTAGCCAGGTGTTCCAGCACAAAAAGCCTCTCAGTGTTTCAGGTGCAACTGTGGGGGCTGTGAAAACAAAGGCTTACACAGGTAGGACTCTTCCAATTTAATCAAAATCTTAAATTCAGCTTTAAACCATTGGTCACTTAGAAGAAATCCGAGTCCAGAAACCTGCATTAAGACTTAACTTAGCTCTGACAAGGAAGATAAATATAGTTGTTTATATTGCATTTGCATCATGATGGCTATTGCTTATATTTCACTTTATGAAAACATAATTGTTGCTATTTTCCTCTTGATACTTAGAGAAAGGAAGACAGTTTTGATTCCTCTATGGCCTGAAGTCATGAAGGTTAAAGTGCCTTAAGAAATATACATGGATTTACATGCTAGGAGGACCATATATGTATTCTTCTTTATGTATTCTTCTAGAGAAAAAGAGATGGTATAGCAAAAGCAAACAGGGATATGGTTTGATTGCAATGAATTATGTGGAAATTGGCCAAATAAGCATGCTCTTCCTCTGACTGTCATTCCTGACCTATGAAAGGGCCATCTAAGCACTGGAAATGCACCAAATGAGCAAGTTGTTCATCTTCTTTTTTGGCCTATAAAAATCCTAGTAAGAAGGACTGCTGCTTTATTCAAAAAAGGGAAATGATAAGATGGCAAAATTTTCCTCTGCTTTTAGACACTGCATAATATACTGTAGTAAACTGCATTTGTTGAACAAGAAGAAGTGTGCAGTTCAGATACGGCTGGCAGTGGACTGTCACCTTGCCCATCTTAACACATTATAATTTTTCCCTATTTACTCTTCTTCTTTTCTTAAATACCTGTCAACACACAAAATCAAGCATCTCTTCTGTTAAGAAACTTTATTCATAAATACAAGGAAAAGTGATAAAGGAATGAGGAGACTACTGAAAAAAAAAAGGGGGGGGAGAATTTAAAAAAAAAGTAAAAAAAAAGGAAAAAGAGACAGCCTTCTTTCTGTAATGGTTATGAATACTGCAATGTTCACCCAGGGACTCTCTGACATTCCAACTTTCAGTTTGAAGGCTGCTGAAGTTTTGCTCCTGCTTTGGTAACCTACAGAGCTTTTCAAAAGACCAATTATTTTAAGGCACTTAGGGCACTGTGTTAAACTTCTGCATGCTCTCTTCTAAAGCAAAGTTTCTCTTTAAAGAATAAAATGAATCTCACTTCCATTTTAAAATTAATTAATTTAAAATTCCTAACATTTATCAGTAGATTGCATTGTTTTCCTAATATCCATCAGTAGTTATCTAATTAAGAATAACAATTGCTGTCATTGTTTTGAGATCAACAGATATGCCAGTCATAGTAGGTCAGCAGATATTACTGCTCTAGGTGTCTTGAGGCTTGACCTTGGAAACAATTATCTCCTTTCTGTTTTACTGAGTATTCAAATATAAGTTGTGTGGTTTAGTAATTCAGTGGAGACAATCATATGTTAATGAAATTACTCAGTTTCTGTACCTTAAAACTTCAAGGTGGCATTGGTTGAAAGTCTTTGTGTTAACTTTTATTATCCTGTTAATTTTTGCTTGATTTCTTCCTACACATTCAATAGATGTTGTTTAAAATGTATTTAATGTATTTAGTTTTTTAAAAAAATAACTAAAGCAGCAAGCAAGTGGTAATTGTAAGAAAATATGTTGTATCATGTAAAATCTATTTTAATACAAAATATAAAGGGCATAAGTATAGTGAAGGTAAGTAAAATAGCCCTTTTATTAAGAAAGCAAATGCTGCAGAGTGTTGCAGTCAAGTTTCATGGTGAGATAAATATATTTTCAACTTAGTAAATAATGAAAGTTCAATTAAATGAATTTTATATAAAAACAACTTCCATATAAATACTGAACTCACTTTTCTTTAATTAATATACCTTCCCAATTTATCAGTTACAAAATTCTTAAGAGTCACTTCCAATTTTATACACACTGAAAAAAAATCATGTCTTTTTTGATGGTAATATAGTTCCTACATCTCCTTTAAGCACACTGAAAATGCTCTGAAGGGTACAGATGACGGAATATTTTAAAAGCTGTTTTCAGGTATGTTTTCAAGATGAGTGGTTTTTCTCATCTCTTATGACTGTGATGAAAATAATGTTCCAACACTGTATAAATAATTTTTCAAAATAGTTTTGATTCCCAGAATATCTAGCCTTAATTTCTGAAAAAACACCTATATAATGCAATGTATTTTAAGAAAACAGAGATAAAAACAGTTGTAGAATCACTTCAGAGAACAAGATGGATAAAATGACTGAACTCAGCTAGAGGGAGCTCTGCAGCTATGTATTTACTCAAATGAACTTTAAAAGAATTTGCAAGCTACCTTCTGTTGCAGACAAAATAAGTCAAAACTTGGAGCTAGCAGTTTAAATACTGATAATAGCTAGATAAAGCCTATAGACCATGGCATATGATATGTAGTAACCAGATTTCAACATGCCAAGTAGCTAACTACAGGATCAGCTGAAACCAACCTAAAAGAATGTGATACTGTGTAAGAAGCTGACCACTTAACAACCTCTTAGTAAAAAACCCAACAAAACAATTGAACCAGTAGAAAACCAGGCAAACCCTGGACCCTATTATTAGTGTTGGTCCAAACTATTGATTGAGATGTGGAGAACTTAGGTGGTAAGAGCATAATTGTCCAGCAATTTCTTTGGGGTCCCTCATCAGAGGCACTCAGCTCAAGCCTTAGTTCTATTGATGAAAACAACTTTCAGCTTATTGACTCAGTGGAAACCTTGCATTTCACCCTGTTATGGTGGCTGACATGTGCATATTCCATAATACTACACAGAATTATGGTAAATTAGCTGGCACTTGAAATGGCATATATATATTTTATGTCATCCTGAGCTCAACAATCAGGTTACTGGTGATCTGTAAAACAATAGTTTTTGCTTTGAACATTATTTTTTAAGTCAAATTAGGATCTGCTCTTAACAGCTGTATCTTAAAATGGCAGTTCTGTTACAGATGCAAGAACACAGACAATGTTATATAAAAAGATATAAACTCTCATGTTTTCAAGCCTAAGTGTAGAGAGAGAGAACATGCTTTTGTACAAAAAATGCAATAAAAAGCCTCATCCTATGTTAGGCAGAACATCAATTTGCTTTAAGGTACAACCAGACAAAGCATATGAGCTCTGATAAAGTTACAGTTTTTATTTGTGTCCTTTAAGTTGCTTGAGAATTCAACCCTTTTCTCACTTAGGCCCATAAATTAGAGTCAAATTATCTTTGTGCACTTTGTTTATTCCTCGGTAAGTCTACTTTCACTGTTCAATTTACTACCTTCATACTGCTGTATTGCTACAACCTCTCAGCATCTGCCTTGCATTAGTGTGCCCTGGCAGTGCTAGAAGTCAAGGCTGCACAAAATTCTCTTATGTGAAACAGCCGCAGTGCCAAACCTATGTAAGGCAAAAAAGTACTCTGACATTTTACTTGTGCTAAATGTTCTAGCCACTAAACTGTGTTTTCAGCAGAGCTAGTTAAGGCTTATTTCAGAGCACTGAATGTTATGCTGCAGTGCTGTGCAGAGAGATGGTCTCTAAATGAAGTATTAAGTAAAGAAGTGTCTTAAGACACTTCTCTCTCATACCAGGAGAGAAAAAACAGAAGTTTCTTTATTAGTACTTTTGTTTTAATAAAAATCTTTTTATTTATGAGTCATTGCAAAGACTGTTTGTCTGATTACTGACTACTGGTTGACTCTCCCACTCATATACATAATACTGCGCAGAAGATAGAGCTCAGTGTTAAAACTCAGAGAAGAAAAACTATTACAAGGTATTAGTGACAGGCTTCAACTTCAGGTGTTGTGCTTAATAGTAAACTTTGCTGTAAAACTGCATTGAATACAAGAAAGCAAATGGTTTCAGGAGGATCTTATTCCCATGAGTAAGAAAGCATATAAGCTGTTATAAAGTAAATAAAAGGACAGCATGATTGAATTTTTGCCCCTTAAAAAAGCCTGTACTTTTAGTTATAGAAATTATTTAAATAGAGAATTTTTGCAAATAATTTTTTGTTAAAAACATCACAGGAAAAGATAAAAATAACCAGCTAAAACAATGGCCTCTTGAATCTAAGCATCTTAACATATGGTTTCTATTACACTCCTATTTATTCTTCAAGGAGAACTGCTTTAATGCCTACAATAGTTGTATTAGTATTAGTATTAGTATTTTGAGAACATACGTAAAGTATTTTAGACATACAATATAAGAGCAAAACTATGCCAAAAATCTGAAAGAAGCATTTCTTGTGGCCTTAATATCTACTCTTTTTTCTGTTGCTGATTCAGGTCAGGTTTTCATCTGCTTTCTACTACTGTTTGACTTGAACAATTCTGTTCAACAGGAGGCTCTTTTACCACAGTTCAGTTTCTCTTCAGTGTTTCCTCATGCTTTTCTTCAACAGCACATTTGAACAAAAGTGCTTTAAAATGTTTTGTTTCCTTGGATTTTGAAAAGCACAACTGTTTAGGACGTACAAGAAGGCATCCAGAAACCCTTATGGAAACTTGTTGACATAGAGTTTGGTCCTGATCCCAGACAAGAAAACTCTCATGACTTTAAATCTTTTGTAAGCCTAAGAAATAACTATGAAATGTACTTATCTTGTATTATTTCATGGGAAATGCATTCCAAAATGACTAAATGATGTAAGTCAGTGTTGGTACATTGTATTCCAGGACGATATACCATTTCTCCTTCTGGAGTAAATGCTGTACAAAAGCAAAGTTAGATAGATAGAAATATAGTAGATTTTGCTGTATGCAAAAGACCAGTGAAAACAAGGAGGGGGGCGGAGCAGAACCGTAGCATACAGAGCTCTCCTTGACTTCCCTTGTTTTACTGTCAGAGTCAAATTAAGAAAGAAAGCAAGAGCTTCCTAATATCTCTGAGTGAGGTATATTCCATACATTACCTGAAATAAACTGTATGTAAACCCACAAGTTGTATTTGGGAGTGTTCCCTGACTCTTCATGATTTTCCATACCTTTCAAATTCAGCATTACAGAACATCTTCTTAACAGATTGTGTAGTCATAAGCCAGACTAGTGGCTATCCACATGGGTCTTCTATAAACCTGGGACAGCTGTAAGTACTGATTCTTCCAAATGGCCTTCAGTTTCAATTGTTTGTAGAAATGGTAGGTACTACCTTTTTAGTAAACCTCTGTCTCAATTTTATAGCCAACAAACAAACAGAATAATCTTCCAAAAATATAAGACTGTGGACTACAAGTTTTAAATAAATGAAGCGTAGTAGTTCCGGAGGGAGTGCTAAATTTGCTACTACTACTACTACTACTACTACAAAAAAAAGTCACCTGTTTCCATAATGATCTCACCTTACCCAGTGTAACTGCATAAAAATGTCATGATCTCGCCAAATATCTACCTGCAAAAACATTGTGCTTGCTACTAGCATTACCATTGTTGGGAATAGCTCATGATGCTTGCATGAAGGCAACACAGACTGAATTTCATTGGCAACTTATTCTGGTTTCCCAACCTCAATGTTATGCAATCAAGAGCAGAAATTAAGTGTGCCAACAGAGTGCAAGCATATTTTCATGAGCCATGTTCTGGAGGGAAGTGAAACTTTTACAGGAGAGGTCAGGTTCTCAAGCTCTCCAAGGGTGGTTGTAAAGCTTATCATCATCATTGTTTTGTTTTCTTTGCATTTTCCTCTGTGTCCTTCCTCTCTCTGTTTTCCTTATGCTACAAGGAAGGGAAGGGTGTAGCAAGTACATGGCTTAGTAAGGCTACTGAGCAGTTTCATTATTTCTCCTTTGTACTCCCTAGAAACTACTCAGAACAACCTTCCTGCCCTCCATTGAAGTATCCAGTACCACAGTGATTAAAGTAAGCGTTTAATACAGAATCCAATATTACTCTCCCTTAACCTATTTGGTAGCCTTTATCATGGGTAGAGATACAGTGCCTACAGCATACATGGAATATTGTGGGCCTGTATTCAATAGCAAATTGTTATTTTCTCTAGGAGCAAACTTACAACTGTATGTGAAGCTAAAATCAGAGAGGATTCATTTTTTCTACAGTATATATATGTCTGAATTATTGAATAGGATCATGAGATTGAATGGTAATGAAGGAAAATCAGAATAACTCTCTCTTTCTCTCCAAAATACAAACAAGTACAACAGTCTGGAGGAAAGAAAAAAAGCAAAACAAACAATAAAACCCCTTGTGGTAAGGACAGGGTACTTTAAAGAGAGAGAGCTAAAAGCCCCACAGTATGACACAAAAAAAATCACTAATTAGAGTCACTTACCTCAGTATGGGAGTTTTATTAAATAATAGAGAATGCAGAAATTTAAGCATAAAAAAATAGCAAAAGGGTATCATAAAAATACTGAAATTCGATGCTATCAGAAAATAACAATAGAATGTTTGTTCTATCATGGAGAATGCAAGACTGAATTTATAGAAGCTGACAACCCACACCAAAACCACAAAAGGAAACCTGAAAGCAAAACTAGTTTAAGACACAGAAAGCCATAGAACTAAAATAGAAAATTAGATTTCTAGTAATAGGTAGAAATACAATAGCAGTGTAGAATGAACATTATGGAAAACAGTTGCTAGCCCTTTAGCAGTAAAGATGGGTCTACTTCTGTATAGCCATGAAGGTGGCAGTCTTTTTCATTACCTTCACAAACTGTGAGACCAAGCACTAGCTTTCACTATCCAAAAGCCCCATCAATCCATTGGAAAAAAAATAGGAAGGTATTAATGAAGGAAAGAGAAAAAATAAAAAGTTTGATTAAATATAATTTTAAAAATGTCTGAGATGAGATAATTAACAAGATTAGTTTTACACCTATATTGCTGTTCCAAACATTTATGTTCTTGGACATCTAGTTAACCTACTGTCTTCTGAGCTATTTATTTTTTTATTGAGTTTTTTTATATAGAGTGGGTCAACTACAGTCAAACCTGGTCTAGTTCCTGTCAGTGGCAGAGGGGTTGGAACGAGCTGATTTGAAGTCTCTTCCAACCCAAACCATTCTGTGCTTCTATGTCTATGACTCTATGGCAAAATGATTCTGTGAAATAGACCATTATCTCAGTGACTAATTAATTTAATTTCTGTTCTGGAAAACCTTCACATGTAGGTATCATTCTTTTCATTCACTGCAACCACCTGGGGGCTAATTTTGCATTATATTTCATCACAGTTTTTGTAAATTAAAATCTTAGTTTTTCAACAGAAATTGAATAGGATGGGTTTTTATATGCTCCTAGATCAGACATTTTCATATGACAGTGTATACGTGAATTCTGGTACTTGCTGGTATCTTTTCAAAACAGATTCATGTAGGAGTAACAGGCTTTCACTTTTTTGTGTGTGTGTTTGTTTGTTTGTTTTCTTTTATAGATGTTATTTGTTTTGTATGAGTTCTTATATCAGTAATGAAGGTATTTTATCTTGAAGATTTACTATCTTGAGTTTCCATACCAAAGTTGTTCTGCTTCCTGCAATGCTGTAGTTGTTTTTCTTTCTATTTGGTGACTATAAACACTGATGTTTTTCAACTTCAGATGATATGAACTGGTTAGAAAGACTCAGTTTTCATTTAATCAACTACAGTAGAGAATCAGTAATGACCATAATGTGTTTGTTCACAGTCTGAGGAGAGGCATACCAAGAAGCTTGTATTTTTCTCAGTAGAAACTAAGTATTCCAGCTCTGAGGTGCCAAGAACAATCTAGAGGTATGGCTTAACTGCATGGAAAGATATTTGCCTGAATTGCTGTATTTCCCTTCAACCATAACAAGTTTTTGAATTTGTGCCATGAAAGTTAGAGTGAGCTCAGTGTCCAGTTTTGTTCTGAACATATATTTGAAGCTTTGTGTTAGATCATGTTCAACAAAAACAAGGATACCAGGAACAATTTAAAATCCACAGAGAGCATGAATATTTTCCCCTGGGCACACCCCCAAACACAACAGTTTCAGTAGGTTTTCGTAAGTGATTGTGGAAGGCATCTGGACCAGACAGACACACGAAGTAAAATAGTATCTTACTATTCACTCCAGAAGAAGAAATACGATCCTTTATAAGGTAGGGATTTAAATGTGTAGAAGAATTTGGCTACCTGGAGGGTATGAGGAGTGAATATGGGAACAGGAAGGAAAAAAAAAGAAACAGTTCTTATATTCAAAAGGAGAGAAATTGTAGTAATGACTGAGGCAAGCAGACTTTACTGCAAATGTCAAATAAATAAGAGTTGAGCAAAACACACTGGAACAACAGAATTTGCTCCAAAGCCCAGTATGCTTAGTGACAAACCTGCTTGTGAAGAAGTAGCATTGCATGCAGGCCATCCTGTCTAATCCCACAGGAAAAGGATGACAGTCCTCAAGTATTATACTTGAAAATTTTGTCCAAGGACTAGGCCCTTGGGTCTCACTATAACATGACAAAAACAGGACATGGATTATTTGTAACCCAAACAAGAGGCATGTCAGGGATCAGAGGGCAAGAAATAAAACAGTCATCTTTGTCAGTTCTGCCAGGATTATCTTAGCAATGATTACAATTTAGCATAGCCAAATTGGAGTTACTTTTGTGAAAAACAGAAATCTCCTAAGGATTTCATACATACTGATTAGCATCTTCACGAAAGACTACAACAGCCCCATTTGGGATCTTTAACTATGGAGAACCTTTCATTAAAAAAGACTTTACTTCCCATTTCTCATTTCTCATTAATAAAGAGTCAATCTTAGCGTGATTGCAGAAGACCATCTCACCTCCCCTGGTAGCCCTCTTTTGAGAGTAACTGTCTTTGAGTCATATGGAAACCAATGAAATTAAGGAGAGTTTAAAAGCAAAATAACAAAATCAAAATAGAAACCCAACCTTTGTACTACATCTGGAAATTAAATGAACTCTGAACATTGCAGAATTTTGCTTTCTGACAAATTCTGCCTAAAAATCCTTATAATCCTCTCAGTTGAAAGCTCTGGGACAGAGTCCCCAGTTACAACCCTCCTAACAGAAGGTAGTACATTAGCTCTTCTGATGAGATTGCATAAGGCTAATTCTACTTATTTTCATTCTCCATGAACTTGTTTGCATACATGCTCTGAACAAAAGAGATGACTACTGTTGTTGTTGTTGTACCTAGTGAATTACAATATAAAGCTGAGTAGACACTGCAATTTTGTCACCATAATAAATTTTCTTGAAAACAGAAGTACAAGGCCCAGAAGATTGTTCTTAGTCTATAAATAATTTAAATAAATTACTCCATTTTGAGTTTATCTCTGCACATTGGACTATGGTTATAAACCCCTTTTACTCAGTTACCATCTGTGTCTGAACTTTACATTCTATTCCCGTTTATTGTAAGGTGGCAAGCAAGCATTAAAGATCGGCACAGTATTATGCCACAAAACAAAAAATGTGAGAAAAATAAGGTTTAAATTTTTTTATTCCGACTACATGTGATGTCATAGGAAGAATGTTTGATTCTATTTAACTAAGAATTTTTCTAGTGCCCTAAGAATTGAGAACTAAAGCAAGTTTTCACAAGTTTAAAGTCCAAATGAAGTGGCACCTTGCTTTCTCCCAATAATCTTACTGATCAAAAGCAACTGTGTTTTTGGCTTATTTATCAATTTGAAAGTTCCCCAGTGTTCCTTGAGTCTGACCAAGTTGACCAAAACTCAAGCCAAAACAAAACTGGCCTTTCTGAAGCCAGCCATTTTCTTTATAAGCCAAAAGTCAGTTCTGAGTTTTTGTGAGTTTATCCAAGTATAACAAAAAATACTCATCATGAAACACTCAACCAGACCCAAGAGCAGACAATCACTTGAAACTACTCACTGACTGAGATGTTACAGACGTCATGGAAAAGAAAGCTAAGATACTTTTTTCTTGAACAGTCATAGCATTAAACAGTCTTTATCAGCATCTTTGTCACTGACAGTCTAGTTATCTCCTGTAATGCTTCAGGATATTGCTATGCTAAGTCTAGAAAAGGATTGATAGGTAGCATTGCACCTATAACTGAGAAAAATGGTTTACCCGTGTCTTAATAGGCAGCAGGAGAAATTAACCCGAATCAAAAGAGATTACAAGTCAAAGCTACAATTTAATAAAAAAGATCATCATAAATACAATTATACAGAGAAAAAATTGGTTTTAAGCCACAAAAGAACAGATGTAGAACCTGACACCCTGGGGCATGAATAGAATGGTGTTCATCAGCCCTTGTGCTGAGCACCAAGTGGTCTTCCTGAGTCCAGAGTAAAAGGAAAGGAAAACCTGTTGGTGAGGATGATGCTCACAGTCTGGTCAAGAGTGACAGTCAGAGGCCTGTTGAGGTTCTGGCCCTCTGGATTCGATGAGTGGTTCCAGAAGACTCCAAACCCCAAGATTATATACTCTCAGGTTTAGGTAGGAATGGCCGGTATGTCCCTCCAGGGTGAGGAGTTTCAGAATGGGTGGTTTACTCTGTGAGTCATGGGGTATTTTTGGAATCATTGATGGCTCACTAACAGACATGACCCTCAGACTGGGTGTGAAAATGCTAATGACTCGGGAATTATCACAGCTAAGTGATAATTATCACAGCTGTCTTCTGTGAAGACAGAAACATTCCCCTGTCTCCCAGAGTTCTTTACACTCAGCTTGTAGCCTGAGGTGTCAGGTGTGATCTGGACAGCTAGTGCAACTAATCCATTATTAACATTTCATGAGAAATTGCAGAGAGGATGTAGAAAACACAGTTTTGGTTACAGTTTTTGGTCCCAGCTGCTGTAAATAGGACAACAGTAAAACAAATGTTTTGCAGGGCTATTTATAGCCAGCAAGTGGTCTAGACTATAACAATGAAATCCTTAATCATTACATGTTTGGGTGATTTCTAATTGGAATTTATATATAATATGGATTCTGTATACTCCACTGTTGCTGTCTCTAGTCCTCAATGAATAGCAAGATCCAGATAAAGGCACAATAAATAAATAGGGTCCATAATTACCTTAATTATTGCTTTAATTGCTAGGTACAGGAAGTATGAATTTTTAAAGCTGTTCAGATGGTTTTTTGTTCATATGGCTACTACAATTGCTCAGAACAGTAAGTTTTTTCACACTTGATCCATTTAAATAGAAGTATTTTACTCAGCTAAATGAAAATATTGAAATATCAAATTAAAAATAAAATACTGCTATTTTTTTAAATAGGAAATGGAAAAGCTGTAAAATAAATATGTCCAGTAACCTACTGGAGCTAGGGAAGTTCATAAGTAATTTCATTTTGTCAGTATTCCACCAATGGTATATGCCATGCAACCAGAGATGTAAGTAAATGGCACCATAAATCAACAGCAAAATGCTATGAACATTTGATTGAAATTCGGAAAGGCTAAGGGTGTTTCTAGTTAAGTACACAATTGGGTAGTGAGGTCAGTGTACTGATAATGCACTGCTGGTTAGAAGCAGTGTCTGTGTCTAACATTAAATGTTAATGTTTATAACTGTGCCTGAAAACACTGTGTTTCATTAAACCACTACTTCCAGCTAATCCAATACTTTAATATTAATGAGATGCAGAGGAGAACTAGAATTAACAGACACTCTTAGGCCTAGTAGTTCAAGCTTGGAATCAGAAATGCCAGAAAAGCCCAGCAGAAAAAGAAGCAGCATCAGCACCTAAAGAAGTGGCAGACATTGTAATGTAAACTATGTTTGATGAGTCCTGACAGTCTACAAGCAGGAGAAGGTGACCCAGCTAGATGTTAATGAATCCAAATTTTAATTTTATTTTTTTAAGAGTACAACCAAAGTACTTTACTTCTACCATGCACAAAAATATGTCTGTGCTGCTTTTGGCTAGAGTAGAGTTAGTTTTCTTCATAGTGGCTAGTATGGGGCTGTGGTTTGGATTTGTGCTGAACACAGGGTTGATGATAGAGAAATGTTTTTATTATTGCTGAGCAGAGCTTACACAGAACCAAAGCCTTCCCTGCTTTTCATACTCAGCCTACAAGTTTTCTACCTTTTACCCATCCGATTCTCTGCCTGATCCAGCTGACATGGGAATGAGCGAGCAGCTGTGTGGTGCTTGATTGCTAGATAGGATTAAACCATGACAATGTAACAGCACAACAATCACAGAACCTGTAGAATACCTACAGAATCTACAACCTTCTATTGGATCATGTTGTCAAACTTGCATAAACCCAGTGAAAGTGCATGATTCAAGAAATGAACTCTTCATTCCATAAAGAGGCTGAAGATTTTTTACAGTATAAAAGTGTACTTTCTTATACTCTAAAAGTTGATTAGGCTTATATATAAACAATTCATACATCTGTTATAAAAGTACTTGAGACTTCAGCAGAAATTGCATGTGGGTTTGACCTCCAGGGTTGGAAAATCAGAATTTCACAGACAAATGCTGAAGCATCTGCTATTTTTATTTTTTTTTATTTTTTTTTAAAGCTAGTAATGATCCCAAACTGCACTTCCATGCGTAATATGTCAGCACTTATACTCATTTACACTTTGACAACTATGTCTTAAAAGGAAATTGCTTTTAATAAATACTGCAAGTGTGAGAGAAATTATGGACAGACTTGACTGATTCGGGCCAGGATAGAATTCTTTTTCTTCACAGAAGTTGGTATGGTGCTATGTTTTAAATTTGTGATGAAAACAGAGCTGATAACACTCAGAGACTTCAGTGATTGCTGAACAGTGCCTATACAGTGTCAAGGCCTTCTCTGATCCTCACAGCACCCTGCCAGCAAGTAGACTGGCCTGCACAAGAATTTTGAGGGTTATTTAGCTGCAAAAACTGACCCCAATTGACCAAGGGATGTCCCATACTGCCAGCTGGGGTTAAACTGTGACACAGACTCAGGAAATATGCAAATACCTTAAGCTATCCTTAAGTATACAGTCCCCTGTCTCAGATTGCTGTTCCTCCAAACCTGGTACCTTTCAAGTTTTGTCCTTTAAATCAAACTTTCAAAACACTCAGTAGATTACAAGTGTCATCCCACATCCCTTGAAGTCTAACTGTGATTCTTCCTTCAGACTCTGACTTCATCAACTAAACTATGTCCTAGTTAAAACTCTTCATCAAACTTACTGATTTCTTCTCTTTTAGATTCTGTATATATACACAGAGATTTTCAGAGTAGAAAATATTTCTCATTTTTCTGAAGTATCTCATACTATGAGGAAGAAATATTACATGATTATTTTTAAGAAGGAACTACAAATTCACTAACTACACTGTTTGTAACAGGTAAGAGCAGGTCTCTACATTCAGAAAAGTACAGTATTAGAAGGGTCCTTATGCTGCACTGAACCCTGCCATCTGCTCAGCATGGCAAGTAATACTATCCACAAATAGATTAAGAAGCATTTCAGGAGTCTATTTTCCCATCACTATTCCTGTTGGAAAGTTGTTCTATAGCACTACCAATGGTTGGAAATATTTAGCTTGTAGCTACTGATAACTTATATGTGTTTAGTTTTGTGTCATTACAATTATCGATATTGACAAAAATTCCCTTCTCATCACCATTTTGCAACCATCTCCCTTACATGTGGGATCTCACTCTGTGTGGTAGAAAAGCAACAGCGCTTCCTGATCTGTGTTAGAAACAACTCTTGGTAAAGCTTGGGATAACACCTATTACAATCACAACAGTTTCCCATCATATTCCTATGATCAACAATTAATAAGATTAACACTTTTTCCCCCCCTGCTTTCAAAAGGATAAGCTTCCTCCAGTTTAAGAAGGAAAACTTGTGTTATAGTTCACAAACATGTAGGTTGCACATGAATTTCATGCACACAAAAAATCAGTTTAGATTTTCACTCTATATTAAAGAGCGCAACTGTGCCACAAGGGAGGACTTAGCAGGTTTCTACAATGGAGATTAAGAACCTGCTGACCTGTGGCAGTAAATTAGTGAAATTCTATTTTCATCTTTAACATAGTAATTTCTAGTTCCATACTCTCATGCCATCTAGCCATTCTGCCTTGTTCCTTGAATTCAATTTTAGCATTAATTCTGGTTTATTTCTCTGCTGTCCTCCCTTTCAAATGCGTCTTCCCTACATAGTGCCACCATCTTTATGCTCCTGTTTTCATAAATAAAGAAATTTCATAGTTGAATTCAAATTTCTGTGTGAGATTTTCAGGTTCTGTTTTTGACTGCACATAAGTATGTGCACTATGGTACACATGAAATCACCATATTTTTTCAGAAGAAAATACTGTTGATAAAGGATGGTATGTAAATACTCATTTATGATTATATTTCTTGTATTTTATTAAATTGTTTAAAATGTTGTAGAGTTGCTTTATTTAGAGAGGTATGCTGCAAAATGCTGAACATGTTTTCTGAAGAGTAAGCACTTTGGTTGCTTGGTCTGCAAACCCTTGACCATAACTATTTATGGTGCGAACACATGAAGGGTCACAGGTTCTGCTTCATGATGGACAAGAGCTGACAGTGAGCTGGGTCACTAAATCTGAACACACTCCTGTTACTGACCTGAAAGAAGCAGGAAAAAATATCAGCCCTAAAATAAAATGTAGTTCACACATGGTAGGCAATTTCTCCTTCATGTTTTTTTCTCTACTATTGATAAAATTGACCTTGTTCCTTTTGTACTCATTACTGATATCACTTAAATAATAGACAATGACATTACATTAAAAAAGAAACCGCTGACAATGTAATGCCAGTTTCAGGTCATTTCACAGCAAGGCTGAGACTATATAAAAATCTTCCAATTCTTGTACTTGGGGAAGGGCTGGACACGAAATTCAAACAAACTCATGAATAGTAGGTTAAGAGAAAGAAATAAC
Source organism: Pithys albifrons albifrons (assembly GCF_047495875.1). NCBI lineage: Eukaryota > Metazoa > Chordata > Aves > Passeriformes > Thamnophilidae > Pithys > Pithys albifrons. Next base: position 48,183,669 of record NC_092497.1, read on the forward strand.
ATATTATATTCAGTAAGAAAATTTTAATAACAGTATTTTTTAAGCAGGCAGTGAAATGTGGGGGAGTATAAGGCAGCCACAAGACAAATGACACAAAGCTGATAGTGATAGAAATCTGAATCCTGAGATTACTGTGGATTTGTTCTTGGAGTAATAATAGTCATGCTACCTATGGACATTTCATATCTTAAGAAAACCTGAAGTTATATCCTGATCAGTTCTATCAATATAGAAAAAACCCCACAACTTGTTATGAATATTTTGATACCATTCTCCTGGATAGAGTAAATCATTTTCATATAAAAGTGTGAACAACTCAGGTATTGTAATTACTACTAGGCCATGTTATAAAAGTTGAATTTTCAATGAAATATATTGTCAACCACTCCAGATAGTTTTTAAAATACATTTTATAATATGACATATTAGATTTAGAAGTACAATTATATTTATTTATTAAATTTTCAGATTTATTCAGGAATTTGTGTGTACAGGTGTGAAAATTTTAATTATTTTGTCAGCATTTCCATGCCCTCATGCAAACATTTTGAATAGAAATAATTCCATTTAAGTTTGACTACTTGACTCTATCTACATAGTATTCTTCACCATAATATCATTACTTTAAGTGCATATGGAATTGATCCCAAATCAAGATAATTTTCTCACCTTTTGCTAGGTACTGTTTAGCCACAGACTCTCTTTCCACTTTGTAAAATGATTTTTATTACAAAGTATATATGATTAAAAGTGCTTCTTTAGAATTTCCTTTAGGGAGTCTGTCTGGAGACAAGACCAACAGCAGGATGAGAATACCTTCTGATAAAAAAACCCAGTAGTATTTTCTTGAACAATCATTCTTTAACTCGTGATAACAATTTAAATCAAGTAAGACTCACAATATTTGATCAAGTATATCTAGTTTCCTTTTTTTTTTTTTTAACAGAAGCAGAGAGTTAGACACGTAGCTGGGATTTGTGCTTCCTGCTTACACTGCACTTCTGTATGGAGAAAGGATTTTCAGGGAATGTTGATCTGGTTTTTACAGTGACAAGGAAAGATACTCCCTTGGCCAACCTTGAGGAAGAGGTAAGCAAACAGCGGGAAAAGGTAGCAATAGCAATGATCTACTAGAGGAGTTCATCATTGCAATGCAGGCAGTTGTTTTCTAAACTAACATCCTTTTTCCTCTTGGACACAAGCAGTAATGGATATCTTCCAAGTTAACTGTGAGCATCTAAAGCTGTGTGGGCTAAAATACAGCTCACAACATTTGTCAAAGCCAAGGTCAGCAGACACTCCCAAAAATATTAAATGAAGTTTGGATTTTGGGTCCCAGTAGATCTGCAAAGTTAGAAAGGGTTTTTTGTCTTGCCTTTTTTTTTTTTTTCTTAGAAGCTAATGAACTCTTCAAACACAAAAATCTGTTTATTCCCATTGGCAACAATAACCCCAATTAAACAGATATGTGTTTTCCATTGGGATTTATACCATTTGCTCTAGTATTTATAGTGCTGGCTTGTACAAAGGAAAGAAATAATAGTTTGAGCTCCTAATATATTGGGCAAAGTATCAAGATTAGGACACATGGTAGAGTAAAGTCTGATGGAAAACATACATTTGCTGCACAGAAATTTTTATGCCAGAATCGAAGAAATTCTACTACAAAACAGTGTCTGCCTTATATCACGGTGTTTTATTCCCCGTCCCTTTATAGGATTTTCTTAACAGGAAGTGTGCCTTAGCGAAGAGGATCTGAATAGCAGATTACAACAAAAATATTAAAAGAGTTAATATAGGAATAGAAAAGGGCAAAGACAGAAAGACAGAAAATCTAGACACACTTTTAAAGCAAAATTATTAATCTTTTCCTGTTCCATAAAATGATAACTGCCACAAGTACCAAGAAAACTACAGATGTTGAAGTAGACCATCAAATTTACTTTATGATGTTTATGATATTTATTATTATTACCTCATTTTAGATTGAATCTAATATTAATTATGTTCTGCAGCTGGGAGTCCACCATTTCCATAGGGAATAAGGAAAATACTTCCAATACATCACGTCTATGAAAAACAAGCTACATGTGTAGACCAACTGTTCCTTCACACATTGCAAAGCTGCAACCTTCCTCTACCCTGCTCAGTAAAGAATCACAATCCAAAACACAGCTGCTCTCTAAAGGGATGAATGGCTCAATATCTGCCTCCTCATCCCTAGCCAGAATTACATTGATGGCACCCCTTTTTTCACAGCTGTCACCCCAGGGGTCACACTGCCAAGCAGGCTCAGCAGATGTCAAACATGGCTGTGCTGGACACAGCCTTTACTTTCAACTATTGCTAAGCTGGGTTCAGTATCTGTGTGCTGCAGAACTCGCCCTCACAAGCACTACTTACTTCATCCTATACACTTATTCCTCTCAAAAACATTTTGGCATACAGGGTAATACCCTGTTTCCTACTGATATAGAAACATGCTGGGGACAGTTAAGTCTGTGTTAAATCCTCAATAATTTGAAGGTTTGATTCTTATTTGTTCAAAGCCTTCAGCTCTAATAGTGGCATTTGGTTATGGTTCTTCTGCTGACTTGCCTTCCATTTTTCTTGCACCAAGATACAGACAAAAGTGCATTTTTCCACCCTAAAACCAAGAAAGTCACTAGTCATTCTGTCTTTCAGACTGCACTAGAATGTCACTTTGTAAGTAGGACTGCCTCCCTTTTGCAGGCTTCACCTCCTGAATTCATTCTCCAGTTGAAGCAAAGTCACTCTCTGCAAATGGCATCATCTGCAGCACAGTTACTTCAGTGAAATATTTACTGAACTTTGAAGATGATATCACAAGTATTGTCCCTGCTGTAAAATCTTCATTGTTTTTGCCTCATGTCTGGATACTTCTGAACATGGTCTCAACAATGCACAAGTGTTCCTCAGAAGTGGTAAGATGCAGCCAGCTACTGAAATTTTAACCCTTTCAACACTTCTTAAAAAGATGTCAGTACTCACTTGTCAGTTCCTGAGATCTTCCAGCTTACTTCTGACTCTTGCCATCACAACGGTGTTTGCCATCCTACACATCATTGCCCCACAGGTCTGATTTACCTCCCATAGCTTCTTTTACCCATTAAATCCTCCACTCCACAGCCCTTTTCTTCAGCCAGCTCAAGTCCTTTCCCTGGTCTTGTCCTCATCCCTATGTCTTCCTCAACTCCCTTGTTCTTATTATTTGTACTCAGCTGTAGTGTGAATAGGAGTTTGAAGAGGAAAGTAAACTCTTGCATGTGTGGCCCTGGGTGAAGTAAGACTGAGTTGAAGAGATAGCATGAATAGTTAAACCATTTGATATGCATATTGAAGAGATCCTCATATGTACAGATTTGTACAAAGTTGTTCAACAGGCCTGTGCTCTCTTTCATACTTGCTAGAAACTAGTGGGTTTTCATTCTCAACAGCAAAGCAGCCCATATGGAAATGAAAAACCACATAAAACATGTTGCTATTAAACAAAAACCTCACATACAAGATTAATTTAAAACATATATAAACTTTTTATAAGAAGCAGAAGTAAGATTTAACAGACAAGCTCATCTAAGTTTTCTGACATGAACATAATAAACACCAGCATATCATAACAAGTCCATTTGAGCATTTACTATACATTAGACATTTAATTTCTGCTTTACTCAAAATAGAGTCATAACTTAAAGTGCTAGATACCATGCTAAGTTACAAACAATTTCCCTTCTTCATAAGTCTTCACTTTTTTCTTATGCTTCTGCTGGAAAATACAAAGGATAAATCCTGGTCTGTCAGCTCTTTTTATTGTGCTCCATCACACCATCCCATGAGTAATAATGGGATTTGGCATATATTTGGAGTAAAGAAACTGTGAATTCTTTAATTGTTTAGCGCTGCAACGCAGTACAGAGCATGGTGGTGAATTATAGAGTAAGCTCTGTAATAAGCCTCTGTATTTTCAAGACCATGTAAGGGTTTATTTACAGGGCTGGGACCAGTCCCGTTTCTTCCAAATTGCCAGACTCATGTTCATCCTGTTGCAGAGCAGTAACAAGGTCAAGTGATACATGAAAAGCAAGAACACTGAAAAGTTAAAGCTCATATTCGCAACTATTCAGTTACTCCTGAGGAAATGAAATAAACTCTTTCACAAAATTAATCTGAAAAAGGGACAGTGTGGTCAGTATATTCCAAAAATCTTTGTGTTTATAGATATAATAAACAGTCTTTATAAAAACACAATAATTTGCTATTTTCTGCCTAATTGGTCTTTTAGAGTAATCTCCTTGCCCCTTAAGGATTTTATGAAGATTGTGGATGGTTTTTAGGGAAAGCTTTGTCAAGGGGAACATGCAGCATAGTTGTTTATCATGAATGCAACAAGACAAACATTATTACAGTGTTTATAATTTGGTTGAAACTCATAAAAGAGCCACATAGAGGGAAAACAACTGAGAAGACAATCAGTAACAGGGAAGTAAAATGAAATTTCTTAATAAAGAAGTTTCCCTTCTGGAAATAACCATATCACATGAAGAAAAGACGTGAGCAAGTTTCCCCAGATGTCAGGAAGATGAGCAGATAAGCAGAATATACTATTTTAATTTAGATAGTCCAAGAAAGAACAAAACCAAACTGCTGAATTTTGTATGTCATCTTTTTATGAGGCACAACACAATGTTGTTAATTGCAGGAAAGCTACTCTCTGGGAAGCCACATATAACTTATTCTGTGTAGATAAGGCAAGGTGTTTGAAGGCCGACCATTTCTCAAAGCATATCAGATACTTTTGATGTGTATGTGATGTGTCTCAGTGACTTGGATCTGTGGATTCCTCCTCACGCACATTATCTTTCTCCTCTATATTTTGCTACCGATGTTTAAGGGATCTCTTTGCTTTGGTAGGGCTGCTAGCCCTAATGTTATCACTAAACATGTTCTTGTACAAATAGGCAGGTTCATACCACCCCTTCTCTCAATTTTTGGAGGATGCTAGGATGATAGGACCTATCTTGTCTCCATTTCGGTCTGCCATATTTTCAGGACTGCACCACAAGCAATTACTGTTGTGCGCCCCTGCAAGATATATAGTACTTTTTTATGTATGGGAAATACCTTCAGATGTGGTACCATATTGATTTTTCTGTTTGCTCATTTTTGTTTCTTTGTACTTCTGCAATTTCTTTTGTCCTCTGACATAAATTTTAAATATTACAGGCTTAGTGCCTCTAGGTTTCTGTTAATTATGATATTTGTACTCAGTTGACGCCAAAATATAATTTCATAGAGAAGGTACGAATAACACCACAAAATTTCTCTAAAGGTACATCGCTACGGAGGTAATTTTGCTCTTGGACTAGGATGAGTGTTTTCATATCTAAAGCCCAGGCTTCAGTACCTAAAGTTGCTCTCATTGGTCTGTGCATTATACCTTGCCACTATTTAAGATATACAACATCTTGAAAAATAGAGTGTCAAGTCATCTGTTTTCTAGCAAACTTATCTTTGGAAAATGAGATTTATGGGTTCCTGGAGAAATTCTAGGGACTGTAGCTTTACTGTGGGTGTTGCCAAATTATTTTCTGTAGGGTCCTACCTACCCTCTATCAGTGTACCTGTTTTTGTCTGCTTAGATTTGAGGCTTGAAAACTTTTGTTCAGACTCCAAAACCTGATTATTTTGATTTTTTCCCCCTTTATTTATGGCATATGAAGGAAAATATGACAGTGTCTTCTAAATATTTTGTCAAATAATATTTATTGTTTTTCTAAAATTCTCTCTGAGTTCCTGAGCCAGGCTGAAAGCACAGTCTGTTACAGAGTTGCAGGTGAAGAAAGAGATTCTTCCAAAATTTTACTTGCTTTTATGTTATTTGTCAGTGTTAGTCTACAATATGAATAGTTAGCTGTTACTTCCTGTTGCACCAAAGTACTTAACACAATCAATATTTTAGTGTAAGACAGGTTTAAAAATTAAGCTACTATCTGAAAATCCTACTTTGTACTGGTATCCATTTATTTGTAAGTACAGAATGAGGGATTACTCAGAAACTTGATTTTGCAGTTCTGCATCCTCCAGCATCTCAGTTCCAGTCGCCTTGCATCTATGTATGAGATGGCTCCACAGCAATTGATATTATTCTCCAAAGTAAGGAGTTTTTAAGTCATAGCAATGTCTCTGAGAAAAGAGTATATTTTCTTTATCTATCTATCTATCTATCTATCTATCTATCTATCTATCTATCTATCTATCTATCTATCTATCTCTAGCTAGCTAGCTAGCTCGCTCTACCTCTCTATATATTTTCCATATATATATATATATATGGACTACTGCGTCCAATTCTGGCTTCTGGGCTCCTCAGTGTAAAAAAGACTTGGAGCTCCTGGAGGAGGTCCAGTAGAGAGCTACAAAGAAGATTAAGGGGCTTGAAGCATCTCTCTTACAAGGAAAGGCTGAGGGTGCTGAGCCTGCTTATCCTCAAGAAGAGACAATGGAGAGGGGACCTCATCAATGTGTATAAATACCTAAAGGTTGTGTGAAGAGGATGGAGTCAGGCTCTTCTGGTTGGTGCCAAACACCACAAAAAAGGGCAATGTGCAGAAACTGATGTAGAGGAAATTATATCTGTCCCTGTCAAATAACTTCTTTACTGTGCAGGTGACCAGAGAAGTTGTGGAGTTCCTCTCACTGGAGACATTTCAGAACCATCTGGATGCAAACATGTGCCATGTGCTCTGAGACGACCCTGCCTGAGTAGAGGGGTTGGACCAGATGACCCACTGTGATCCCTTCCAATCTGGTTCTGTGGTTCTGTGATACCCATTATCTGCAAGTAAATCTTAACTTAAAACATGTAATTTTAGCAAAGTAGCTATTTTTAAAAAAACTTTGGTGATCTCATTTATTTCAAAAGATAGAGAAAAGCAGTTCAACTACTTTTCAATCTCACTCTCCCCCCAGTTTTTTTAAACATTGTGTCTTATGGTAGTGAAAAAGCAATGGAATTGGGATTAAACTAGATTAATTATATGTTATTAGATAGCAGATAATGGAGTATAAAAATACCTCTGTACGGAAACAGGTAATCACTCATCTTGTTCTGAGCTACAGCTCTGATAATTCTTGTGGAAATGATTCATTTTAGAGGTATGCAACAAAACTGGCTGAGCAACCTTAACTTTTGGCTGAAATTATGACAGTATTTACATGGGTAAGCATGTGGGTAACTAGCAAATAATCTTGTTCTTTTGCACTCTCAACCAATACAAGCCATGCCACATTAGCGTGGCATCATTCCTGAAGAAACATACCAAACTTTAGAGCAAGACTTCTTAGCTTGGGCTCTGTGATATTCAAATTGCAGTTAAGTGGCTCTTGTTGGCTTAGGCTCTCAGAAGAGCATATTCATGTCTGTTGCAGCATATCATTTAGCAATGCCTAATGGAGCAAACATATTAAATCATAATCCTCATGCTAACTACTGTGCATATCTTCGCAATTGCAATTGCTGTCCCTGGAGCTCCTCAGTGTTTCTGCCTCTCAGATTGGCTTCCTTTGGAGTCTAAGCTGAAGTGGTCCAAAGAAAGCAGTCTGTTAATTCTGCACTGAAGGAGTGCTTATAACATTGATTATGTCACGGTATGTCAAAAGCCTACAGACAAAGCTCAGCAACTGCTTAAGCAATAGTCAATACATCTTCATTAAGCTAAAGGTTCTGAAGCCTTTTCCTGACTTTACTGTGATCATATTCATAAGTTTCTTTCAAGCTCTTTTTAGGTATATCAGAAAATCTTATACTTTCTGGTCATCAATTTTCTATTTTATCTCCTTTTTACGTCTTTATTGTTAAAAGTTAAAAAAAATCTTTGTTTAGGCATGTTTGGCTTTGTTTTTTTGACATCACGGGATTTTATCTAGGAATTGTGGTAGTTTATATCAAACCCCATTTTTTTTAAAAAAGAGATAAAACAGTACATTTCTAAATCAGCTTGTTTTATGGAAAATACTGGCCTGTTTTCAAATTGATGATTCCAAAATTATGAAGAGGCAATTATAGATTGAATTCACCTGCATTCAAAGAACCTTATTTAAACTCTTTGTAAATGTAACAAAAGAGCTTAAATGATGCAAAATATGATCACCCAAGCCTCTGCACTGGCATTTAACTGATATGTATACAGCAACATATATAGAAATCTTGAGTGGAATTGCAAAATTATGGTTTCTAATACCTTCTTTCCTTTTGTTGAGATACATTGTTGAGGTACATCCAGATTTCTGACTGTCAGAATAGCAAAAGAAACAGTTAACAGCCAGCTACTGTCATTATGTCATATTTTGATGTGAATATAAGATGTTGTGACCTTGCCATTATATGGAGAGAAAACACTAAGTTATTTAATCTGTCAACCTAACTGCAGCTGAAGAGTGTCCACCAAGTAGATACCCAAGATTAATTATAAAATAAGTTTCCAGGAATCTATTCCTTCACTCCTCTATCACACTCATCTGTCATTTACTCAGTCTCTGAAATATTCCAGACTTGACCTTGACCCTGTTTTCTGTTTCTTTTTCTATTACTTTTCTACTGGCTGTTTTCATATACATGTGATGTTTTATACCTTATTGAAAAGTTGGGGTGTTTCATAAGTACAGTTTTCTGGATTGTGGCATCCTTATTATTTTAAATAAGACCTTACAGAGCAGATCTTCAAATTTAAAGAAAAAAAAAAGAATTATTTCTATTGATCTGGTAAAAGGAAGGATCCTCCTGTAGTACAATTACATCCTACTTCAGTTTGCAAGTCACCATTGTAAAAAGGGAAAGAAAACAGATCTTGCGTGTCATAAATTTGCCTCATAGTAACACAGATAAGAATTTATCAAATAAAATACCTATGTTTGAATTTTCATATTTTTATATAATATCAAAATGTGGTGAGTAGAAAGAATGAAATAAAAACCTTCTAAGTATGATTCCAATACGGGATATCCATTTCCATTTAATAGAATGTAATCTTCCCAATGTAAGTTTACCTAAAGGTGGGTGCTGGATAAATTAAGCGCTTGCCAGCAGTATCATGTGGTTTTAACTGTCATACGTCTGGTCTTTCAGATGAAAAATGCAACATCCCCATAGCCCTCCAAAGGTTTAATACTTTTATGAACAGAGAAGGGGTCTTTATTCTTCTTGGAAGGGGCTTAGTCAAAAACTTCTCTCTACTAGGAAAACCTAGTGCAGATTTTATTTAAATTTCTATATTTAAATTTGTTTCTGATACTATAAAGCATTTCTCAAAACTTGTAAAATGCTTCATACCAGAGAATTTTCATCAAATTTATTTGATATCTTGACCTAAAGATTTTTAAACATTATTTGAAAAAATTAAAATATTATTGCTTGCTTACACCTTCAGTTAAATGCAATGGTTTATGAAATTAAAAAACTTCAAATTAATCATGTAGCTATAGGTTTTGTGTTTTTATATCTGTGTTTTTAATGGACACTCCCTTTTCAATTTAGAATATTAAAAAAATAAATCACAGGATCACAGAAGATGCCAAGATGGTTTGTGGTGAATCCTGTAAACAAAATCTATACTGAAATTGCATATATTGGCTTAAATCACCTAGTACAAAATAAAAAAGCCCACTGAATTACAAAGGATTATCTTCTTGTTTTATTCTGCACTCTCATAATGGCAAATTCTGAAATACAGTTTTGTATGAAGGAATATCATTTATGAATTTGCACAAAATCCAACAACTTAAGATAAAAAGTGGTGTGAAATTTAAATTTACTTGGTCACAGACATACTGCAAGTATGGGCAATTTCATTTGTCTGGAATGAGACCTGAGTAGTCAGCTCAAATGATGGAGCAGAGACAGAGAAAATATTAAGAGGAAAGAGTAAAGTTAGGTGTAGTTGGACAATAATTTAATATAGTGAATTAGAGCAATTTATCAACATTTTGAAAAACATAATTTTGAAGATGATTAGAAGATAAATTTAAGTGGATATCAAGGAAATTATGTGGAAGATGAAACTGATATAGTGAAATTTACTGGATAGATAGAACTGTCTGGCTGTGATACTTCAGTCTCCCTGAAGCTGAGGTAACAAGGATTTATTAAGACTATGAAGTGAGAATCACAACAGTCCAGATAAGAAGTGATTAATGGTTGTCTGAGTATTTCAGCAAATAAAAAGCCATTATAAGACCAAATGCAGGCAATGTCCCATAGCAGGAAAACCTAGAGGGAAAAAAGAGGGGGTTGAGGGGTGGGAAAAGGTTTTTTGAAAGACCAAGATTATTCACAGGATTTTCTTTTGTCTAAATACGAAAACTAAGAAGAATTAAAATGGATACGCATTTTAGGACTATGTTGTTTAAGAAGGACAGCTTGAAGGAAAGTTATTATGTAATACTCAAATTTCCTGTGTGACAGAGCTATTTTAATCTGCTTTTACATGCCTTCCTCATAGGAAATGCTTATTAAGTTTTCCTTAATTAACACAACCATAGTCTGATTTTCCATGCATGAAGGCTACAAAGTGAGAAAATAATTACTTGCCTATAACTGCTACTCTTTTCATGAGTTTATGTTTAAAGGACAGAACATGCAGCATTCACTGTCAATTGCAAGAGACACATTCATGTGGTTTGCAAAAACTCTAACCTTCAACCTCGGAATCATTATTCAGAAATTTAATGTTTGACCGCTGTACCAGTTTTAGATTTTCTTTGCAAAATGCAAGAAAATATTCTGCCATCTTCATACATACCTGTGTAATAGAGTACTGAAGAAAGGGTAAAATTAGTTAGATCAAATTCCCCTTACAGAACTACTGGATTTCTTTAAAAATGTACAAAAATGATAGTAGTGATTAAAAAATGCTGGAAGACAATATTTTTTCAGTTCTGAGGAATAAATACATTTTACACAGGGAGGTAACATTAGGGGAAAAAAGTAGAACTCATGTAATAAAATCTGAATTCAGGAAGTTAACAAATCAGCAAACCCAGGTGATTCAGAAACCTAAATGATTGAAATAAGTAGTCATAGGACTACTTTAAAATATTTATTTTATTAGACATATGTACAAACCTACAATCTGATGCACATCAATATTCTTTCTAGTCAGTATGGATTTTTTAAACAGATACTAGTACTAGCTAGTACTCACAATCTGCATACGTTAATATTAGATGTGTCAGAATTGTCTTTGATACTGCTGAAAGATTTTCTTGAATAAACTGCAACTTTAAATACCTTAGTCAATGGGCAAACAGAAAATATATGCTATGCTAGTATGTACAGTCATATAGAACAGTAAACAGAATCAGGACCTAGGACTGTAAGTTCTTTAGGGCAGATAATTGTTTTTCCTCTGCATTTGGCAGCATCTAACCAATAATGCTATTAATAATAAAAAGAATGAGAGAGGACAGATTATAGCTTCCCCATGTAGTTCCAATAAATATTGTTCTTTAATCTACCATATGGCATTTCATTACGATTATTATCATTATCATTGCCAGAGAATAATGAGATTTCTGTACTAGTGCATCTTTCTAGAAATGAAGATGTAGTTTCACCAGTTCTTCTGGTGGGACCCCATGCAAGCCACACTGCTTTGGCTTTGGGTGAGCTACCAAAGTGGGGAAGCTGGACAGAGTTTTTTGAATGTGACCCTTAATGGAAGACCCTTGAGCACTCAGAGTTGTAAAGTAGTGTTTCAAATCCTAAGTATTTAATTTTATTTTCATTTGTCTCTTTCTTTTCTTTTTCCTTAATGAAATAACTATGTAGTGAAAAGGAGACAGAATCCAAAATGTAAGTTGATGGTAACTTGTAACTACTGCTACTGTAATTGCATCCAGCCCTTTTTTGGCATCACCTTTGAAGTAGCAATATTAAGCCCACATATCAGTTGTTGTATAAACCACCGTGTGAACTCTGGCAATATGTGGTTCATCTTAACTTGGTATTTCAGTTGGCAGTATCATTCAACTCTAGTGTTCAACTTGCCTTTGACACTAAATCCTAAATGCAATACTATGTATTTCATATATTTAAATGAAGAAGAATTCTAACGTTATCATATTACATGAAATACTTTGTTTGCTATAAGGTTTTTTCCTTCGGTCGGCTGAATTAATTGACACTGTTCCAGAAGGATTATATCCCAGAAACCTCGGTTCAAAGTATGATATCCTACCATACTGCACTAAAAGACAGTGGCAGTGTTCAGTAGTTTTTATGTAATGATTATACTAATGATGGGAACAAATCTGATGAAAACAGCCTTATTGTACATAAGCCAAGCAGACCTTATAACAATTGTTAATTTATTTTCTCCTTCAGTATTCAGCTCCAGAATAACTCTCACTGAATGATGGCTAAAGGCAAGAGATGTTTTCAGCACTCTCAGCAGTCCCCAACCCATTATGGAGCCAGTACCTTTGCATGTGGAAGAAGGTACTGCACACTCCCTGATGATACCAATCAGCATGACTCCACCTCCAAGTGAATTCAATGAGGCTGTTAAGCACTTGCGTCTTGGCAGAATATAACCCTACATCTGCTTAAAACAACATGGTTTCAATCAAAACACTTGATGACAACTGTCCAGAAAATTTTTACTTCAGCAGGATGACTGAGTACCTGAAGCTGAATTTGCCAGTATAAAATGTACTACACTTTAGATCATAAATAATATTAGGGGAACTGCCAAAAATATAAAAAAAGTATGGATGAAACTCCCTCTTCCCCTTTATCTCCATTCTGTCATCCTCTCAGTGTCACTGTCATCAGTCTATCATTTGCCCTGCTGTTTTTAATTCCATGGGATAAACATGATAACAAGTTTGAGCTCTACCCAGTCCTCCCTGGCTCATGATAAGAAAATCTCCGTGAAAGGGTGTAAAATTACTTCCAAAGATTGATGCTACCATTTTACAGACACTGAGCAAAATCATGAGCCAGGACCTACAGCCCACTGAAAGGCATTGCAAGCGAAAATTTGGGTGATTGTCTTTTAAGTGATTTTAGGTAAAATGTTAATTTTCTCTGCCATGGTCACTTAGCTGCAATTTTGTTTTTATAGGATTCTTTGAAATGCTGCTCACTACCCTCTTTATTTTTCTAATCTTAGTCCAGTTTCAGCTTTGTTCATTAAAAACCCATCAGTGAACTATTGTGTTTGAATTCTGACTTAAACAGGCTACTTGGGAGTACTGTGCTGCAAAGCCAAGGGAGCAAGCAACATAAAAAAGGCAGACATAATCTCATTCACAGCCTAAATTTGCAGAAGGACACCTGGAATATAAATGTGTCTGAGTAGGGCCAGATTTTTGTGATTAGTTGCCAGCTGCTGTCCACAGGCAAGAGAACTATGCTGTGAAACCAGGAGAAAGCATTCCCTGGGGCCTCTACTGCTCAACTTCAGATGTACTGGTGCAGGAAGGAGGGCAGTGAAACTCAGAAGCAGAAATAAATCTCTTCACAGGAAAAAAGAGCCCAATATTGATACACTACTTATTCGCTCCCTTGTCACAACTATTTCCAATTAAGGGTTTATACAAGGTTAAACCTAGCTTAATTGCCTCTGTTTTCCCACAGTTTCTTATTAGAAACTATACCTTGCCTAACCATAAATTCAAGTAAGAATCACAACCTGTGCTATTTAATCATGTGAATGTGGCAAATGTCTGCTGAGCTGCAACATGTGGAGTATTGTCAGCAAAAACAATAGTTAGCTTAAACTGTCACTTCAAAACTAGCCTAAAAATAACTGATAGTAACTGACAATATTAAAACAGTAACAAATTTTGATATGTGGTTTTGATTTCTGGACTAAAAACAGAAATAACAAAATTGCCTAGTATTTTACAGCTCTCATTTAAATGTAGCAACTTTATATTCTGGCAAAATAGATAACTGAAATTTTAGAATTATCCAGTTTATTAGAGATGTACAAATAAGCTGAAACATCACCTCAAATCATATACTGCATCATAACTTATATGACATAGAATATATCATATTATCAGAATATATCTGTCTTTTTCTACTGGCCTCTTAATAAAGTATTTTTTAAAAAAAGAATGTTTCTCTAAGCACTTGCAAGAGCTAATGAGTACAGAGTTCAAAAGCAACCAGATGATTTAAGAAAATAAATCCTATTTTTAGTAACATCTTATTTATCTAAAATACTGGGATATAAGTTACTAAGTAGAATTTTCTTGAAAATAGGCATTTAACTTTGATATTTTTAAAATTTTAAACAGTAGTTCCAACTGTGTATTGTGCTGAGTAGTATTCCTTTCAAAACCAAACTCAGACTCTCTTGCATTAAAGATTTAACACCTTTTTAATATGCAGAGCCTCAGCTACTACATAGTAAAAATCAGGCATTCCATTAACTTGCGATTTTGTCTAATCTGAAGTGAGAACATAAAACTGGAAAGATCATCATGAAATATTAAGTCTAGATGCCTTTTACTGCAAATAATATTCTTCTGTCCTGTCTTCCATAAATATGTAAGCTTCCACTTTAAATAACCTTGTCCCTATTTATCACTTTAGGAAAATTCCTCCAAAATCCTATTGCTTGAACTCTTAGAATTATAATGTCCAGTCTGTATTTACTCATAACAAGTTTGCTCTCATTTGTTTTTTCTGCATATGTATCTTCCTATCATCAGTCTTTCTGATATATTCACAGAGGTCAAAAGCTGTGTGTTTTTTAAAGTCACATTGAATGTGTGAAAAATATTTTAGAAACACCTTTAGAATTATGCTAACCTTCAGAAAGATTTTGAAAGGTCAGCTATTGCAGGCACTGGAGCTCTAAAAGCTAGTTTAATTTCACCTGTATGCACCTTACCTAATCAGTGTGCAATTGTATGCAAAAAAGGTAAGATTTCTCTGTGCAATCACTGAGTACATCCCTCATTAATTCCTTTAATAAATCCCTTTAAATCAGTTCAAAAGAGTAAGTTTTTTCCACTGGTTTTCAATGAGTACTAATTTCTGATTATTTTAATAGTTATTGGTAGATTTTTTGGATTTGAAGCAAATTTGTCTTCAGTGAGTTACTTCTTTAACCTGTTGCCTACAATTATATGTGTATTCTGGATTCTGCTCTATTTTCTGTACACATAGCCAGAATTTCTCACACAGCTTCTTTAATGTTTTCATTTCATTACGAATCTTAATTTGTACTCTGAGACTATGAATACATTAGAATCTGACTTTTATCTTTTTGCAAAACAGAAGTTTTATCCTATATAATCTTATTTTTTTTTAAATTTCAGTCAGTGGTTTCCTAAACTTATGGTTTCCAAAAAGTCTCTGTTGTTAAAACACAGGTCTACAGAACATCACACAATGAATTGCCCTTCCTATTTTCTAAATCCTGGGAGCATACAGCTAGAAAAATAGTGTTTATTTTTTTTGGACTTTTCATATGAAAACCTTCTTCTTTCCCTCTAAAAAAAATGTGCCCATCCATTCTGTAAGTAATATATGTATGGTCATGAGATATCAATTCAATAACCCTTCCCTCTTTGAGTTAAAAGAGCTTTAAGAATTACCACGTATCTCACGCTTTAAGAATTACTCGCGTATCTCATAGTCTTGCATAACCTGGTGAAAATGAAAGAGCTGTTCAGAGTGAATTCATCACAGAATTTTTAAAGACTATTTGCAAAAGGAAGTCTTATAATGATTTCCTTGATAGTCGGTAGTATTGTCAGACAGTAGATGTTGAAAAAAATTATAAAAGTACTGTTTGTTCAGGACATGAATCTGAATAAAAACATGGCTTTATTATGCTTCCTTGAAAATTAATTAAGGCATTATTAAAGGGGAAAAACCAACTAACTATTCTCTTCTCCATCTGCAAAATTTTGCAATTGGTACAGCTCTGTTGAGTATTTGTTTGACTGAAATACTTTGTACAAAGAGAACTAACAAGACACATGTGGAACATGAGGCAACCTATATTGAAATTATTTCACAATGACAGCTGAAGATCGGGGAGATTTCAGGAGAAAGTGACTAATCTGACTAAATATATACAAAAGTGATGAACTAGATAACTGGGCAGACATGACATATCAGCAGTTTTGCAAGTTATTGTATTGAGCAGTTTACAATTATGAAAATGCGCAAATATTTTAGAACTTTTTTCAAGCAGAAATGAGCCTGAGAACCTATGGCCCGAGTCTCACTTGTTCTGAAGTCATAGAAAGCAGAGTGGTCTTGTGTTGGACATGAGTAATAGCCATAAAAGTAGTAGACATAAGTACAGTGCTTCAAGGGAAGCTTGTTAATGGCCTGTCTTGCCTCTACAATCAGCAAAACTGTTTAACAGGAAAGCAAGAAAAGGGTTTGGAAAGCAGTGTGAGATGTACTACTTAGCAGTAGTGTCCTAGTAAAACTGGGTGATGTGGAAAAGGGGAGAGTGGAAGAAGGATTTAAAAATGGAGAAAGACTGAATTGTGTGAAACTTCTAGGGCATTTTTGGTAGGAAAGACTGAGATATTAAAAAGATTAAAAGTTAGAGATAGGCAAAGTATATGTGAGAAGTGGACAACTGCACAAGCTTTTAAAATTAGTTTTTTAAAATTATCATTTCAGTGATATTTTATACTCATAATATATTCGAAAGTTTTCATAAAACCAAATTGTTATATACATGCATTATATGCAGAAGGTCTGAAAACAGAAAGAAAAATACTTTGATGGTTTCACATATGATTTCTTAATTAGCAAACCTAATATGAAGGGTCAGAGCTCATGCAGTAAAGTCTCCATTTGTAGCTCCACAAAATTTCTTGCTCTTACTTTTTACCTATCATTTCCAACTAGAGAACAAAACAGAATGCTTGAAATGTTGTGCTTAACTGGTATTACTGATGGCAGAGTCCTTTTGCAGTTCAAAAAATTCCTCTTACAACCCTCTTCTGAGAGCGGGAAGGGTAATTAGGAGCCTAAGTCGGCTACTGACTCCAACAGATCATGATGAGCCAAGTAGCTTCCAGCAAGACAACAGGAATTGATGGAAAGTACCACAAGGAGTCCTGTTGTCTACCCTTACACTCTAAATCAAAGGTATTTCATTACTCTGTTTACTGAGCTGATGGGCAGAAAGCAACCAGAAATGCATGGAGAGTGGCTGAGCACCTGCAATAACAGAGCTGGGCTTGGATTAACTCAAGAGTGAGTGAATCTGAAGAAATTCATGTCCCCACCAGCCTGAGAGTTGCTACTAGACTTTTTTTAAATCTATTTGGGTTTGGACTCAAGCTAACTGTAATGGCAAACTGGTGTCCTATTAGATTGAAGCCCTTCAGAGGCTGTAGTTTACCATCCGTTTAGGCTAAAGGCTACATAAAGCATAGCTGAGTTTTGGTCACTCTGCTTTTGACACAAGGTGAGATAGCTTTCGCCAAGAATTTCCCAACATTGGGAAGTTTTAGGCAGATTTCTAGTTCTCTGATAGTAAGGTAGGCATACATGAGGTACTTGGAGGTTAGTGTGGTTTTACTCCAATGTAGAACAGAATGCAAAGGCTTTCTGGGCTTGTTGGTATGTTATGTTTCCCACTGGATGCTTTGGGCACTGTAGTTTCCAGGATACACCATGGCTTTGCTGTGTGTCTGACTGGAGCTAAAGGTATGGCACACACAGAGCCCAAGCCTGCTTCAGGCTGCCTTGCCACCCAGCTCGTACTGCCCCAGCTGCATGGGATCATGTAGGGATCTGCGGCTGAAACTTCATTTTTTTTCAGAAGGGAACTGCAGCAAGGAGTTTTGCTTTTCTTTTTTTTTTTTTTTTTGGGGGGGGGGCAGGGAGGGGGAGAAGGAAGAAGAAGAAAAAAAATTTCTCAGCTTTACAATGTGTTTCCCTTTTCTCAGACCAACACAATGTAATGCAGACTTTAAGTTGCTCAAACTCATCTTTTAAGGCACAGGCAGTGAAGGCATTTGAGTAAATTGTGCTGCATGGGTTTCTTTATTTTGCAAATTGTCTTTTGTAGTTGTCTATATAGGAAAAAATGTGTTTCCATACAGTTTCTGCTAGTCTATACCAGTTGATTTGTTTGCACTGGATAAGTGTTTGTCAGAGTCAACATGATGTTCTGAGTAATAAATGTACTCTTTTAATAACTTTACAGTAAGATGCTAAAACCTGTGTCACCTTACCCAAATGCAGTTCCCTAGAAACCGCTTCTATAAATATTTCATGGTACTTTTTCTACTTTATTGCACCAGTTATACAAATACCAGTTACCAGGAAGACAATACACACTTAGAAAAATGCAGAGAAGCAGCAGTTACATTTGCTTCTTTGCTGCATACTATAGGCATTTCTCTAACTGACAGCACATGTCCTGGATTGAACTCGAACACAATTGCAGCATTCTTAGCTCTAATAGAGAATGTGTTAATTCATCTTTTGTTTCTCGGTTTATAATTTTGTTTTTTCCTTTAGCTTTTTGATCAGTTCTCAGGCACTTTGAAGATTTATGTTTCTATTCTTATACTGCTCTTTATCTCCATATATAGTGTTTGATTCAAAGAATCCAAGAAACATATCCAGCTTCCATACCAAAGAATCCTGAAAAATATATTCTCTAGAGTGTTTCCAGTCATATACAGATAAGCTATCACAGTTTGTCTGGCAATTTAAGGTAATTTTCTTCCTTTACATTCTTTGGAAATTTTCAAAAATTTGCTGAAAATTGAAACATTGAGACTAAGATATGAAAAATACATTACTTAACCACAGTCCTTGCCCTCTCCCACATGCAAGCAAAGTTCTTCCTTACAGCCTTCTCCCTCTTACTGCTAATGAGATCTGGTTGTCTCTATACAAGATATTTGCACTGCTTATCAGTAGGTAATGTAAACTGGATCTGGAGTAGGTGTATTTTGAATTAATTAGCTGGAGCATATAACTGGGTGTTTGTTATATTTACCACAAATTTGGCATCTGTGGTCCTTCTTGCTAGTATTTATTCTCTTCTAGCATGGTGGTTGTAGGGTCTTAGCCCATCCATGCCTGTGTTGCTGAATCTGTCACTATCACTATGATCACCATCCTGACTTGATGATTTGGCTCGGTTTCCAGTGGAAATGGGCTTTATTTTTTAACATCAGTCACTGTGGTCAGTAAAAGATGAAATAAAATTACAAATCTCTGTGGCAGAATAGGTGGCAGAGGACTGCCACAAATCTCAGATTTTAAGAAAAATGTTAGGTTAAGGAAACATATTTCCATGGACAGCATTTAAACTCTACCTTGGTAAATAAGCTAGCTATCAGAAGATTTCTGCTACGCAAACAAATGCCAGGATTATTTGAAAGCTACAGACACATAATGTGCTACTTCTGGTGGTTTTGGTGCAAGTCAGTGTCTCGCTATGATTCAAGGGTCAGTATCTGCCATTTAGAAGGTATTTTCATCCTTTTTACAGTAGATGGTGCACCCAGGGAATGACACAACAGGTTTTATTGACATGAATTTCCTTATGTATGTGAGAACAAACAGTTTGGTGTATTGTGATGTATACTTTTGTTTTCTTCTCTGGCCACTTCTGTTGCTTTAAACACAGGCAAATGTACTTCCCTGTTACATTTTAAAATGAGTCATTGTATTACAGGGAACGCTTTACCACCTTCTCCGTACTTTGCAATGTCACTAGGTGAAACCCTCAGTGGAGAGTTTTTCCTGGTGTGGAGAGCTTTTTCTAGTGTAAACAACAGGGGCAACCGTGGATGTACATAGAGACTGGGGAATGAGTTGCTGGAGAACAGTGCCACAGAAAGGGACTTGGGGGTCCTGGTCAATGGCAAACTGAATATGAGTCAGCACTTCCCTGGCAGCCAGGAGGGCCAGCTGTGTCCTGGAGAGCATCAGGCACAGCATCTCCAGTCAGTCAAGGGAGGGGATTGTCCTACTCTGCTTTGCACTGGGGTGGCCGCATCTGGAATATTGGTACAGTTTTGGGCACCACAATATAAGAAAGATACTAAGCTATTAGAGATGCCCAAAGAAGGGAAACAAAGAAGGCAAAGAGTCTGGAGGTGAAGTTGTATGAGGAGCAGCTGAAGTCACTTGGTCTGTTCATCCTGGAGAGGAGGAGACTGAGGGGAGACATTGGAGTCTACAACTTCTTTTTGAGGGGAAGAGGAGGAGCAAGCACTGATCTTTCCTCTGTGATAGGACCCAAAGGAATGGCATGAAGTTGCATCAGGACAGGTTTAGGTTGGATATTAGAAAAAGGTTTTTCACTCAGTGATTGGTCACTGGAACAGCCTCCCCAGGGAAGTGGTCACAGCCTGCCAGAGTTCAAGAAGTATTTGGATAAAACTCTTAGGCACATGGTGTGATCCTTGGGGATGGTCCTGTGCAGGGTCAGGAGTTGGAGTCAAAGATCCTTGTGGGTCCCTTCCAGCTCAGCATATTCTGATTCTGTGTCTTTCTATGCTTTCTTTGATGCAGTGACTCCACCAGTGGTCAAGGAGTTACAAATGTCATTTACCTGGACTTCTGTAATGCCTTCGACACATTCCCCCAAAACATTCTTCTCTCAATATTGAAAAGAGAGGAATTTGATGAGTGGGCTGTTAGATAGATAAGAAAGTGATTGGGTGGTCTTATCCAGAGGGTAGTAGTCAACAGCACAGAGTCCCAGTGGACATCAGTGACAAACGGTGTCCCTCAGAGGCTCCTCTGGAGTCTGTGTTATTTAGTTTCTTCATTAATGACATAGACCAGAGGATTGAGTGCAACTTCAGCAAATCTGCAGATCATACCAAGTTGAGTGGTGCTGCTGACACACCTGAAGGACAGAATGTTATCCAGAGGGACCTGGACAGGCTTGAGAATTGGGCCCATGTGAATCTCGTGTGCTTTTACAAGGCCAAGTACAAGGTGCTGCACCTCGTTTGGTGCAATGTCCAGTATCAATACAGGCTGGGAGATGAACGGATTGGGAGCAGCCCTGCTTAGAAGGACTTAAGGATACTTAGGGATGCTTGTGGATGAGAGGCACTTGACAAGGTGCACCTACAGCCCAGAAAGTCACTTGTACCCTGGGCTGTATTGAAATCAGTGTGACTAGCAGGGCAAGGGAGTGGATTCTGCCTTTCTGCTCTGATGAGATCCCACCTGGAACACTGCATCCAGCTCTGGGATCCTCAGCACAGGAAGGACATGAACCTGTTGGAGTGAGTCCAGGGGAGGGGCAACAAGATGATTAAAGGAATGAAGCACTTCTCCTGTGAGGAAAGGCTATGAGAATTGGGATTGCTTAGCCTGGAAAATCAAAGGTTGTAAAAAGAGGAGAATGAGAGAAGTAACTTTTAAGGTGATTGTAGTAATAGTCACAGCAACAACTAAGTTCTCCCTTTTTTAAATCTTTCTGTTTATAATTAAGGTAGCTTAAGTTCAGTGTATGACATCTGTTTTCTTTCCTTTGCAGTTGAAATTATATGACTGAGTCTCCATGGACTTTTTTATATCCATTTGCAATTTTAAAAATCTATGTGACATACATGTTACTTATTTTTAGGCATAGTATTTTAGCAAAGATTATAAACATCTATGCTGAATGGGTCTAAAGATCCTAGGAAAGTGTCAAAGCTATTAGAGATAATTCTAAATGTCAAACAGTAGGATTTAACTAGATGACAAATAAGACATTAAACAGGCCACAGTCTTTGCAGAGATCTTGACATCATTTTGTAACGGAAAGAGGATTGAAGGCATGAATTGAGTTCAAAGTCTTCTATTGGTTGCAGTGGGGGAGAGACTCTTCAGTCAATAAAATTCCATGTAATTGCTGATTTAACCCTTGAATGGCAAAAAAATCTTATAAAATAAAATATCTCATAAAATAAAATCTCATAAAATAATATAAAATCTCATAAAATCTCATAAAATAAAATCTCATAAAATAAAATCTCATAAAATCTCATAAAATAAAATAAAATAAAATAAAATAAAATAAAATAAAATAAAATAAAATAAAATAAAATAAAATAAAATAAAATAAAATTTTTTAAAACCCAAAAGACCAAGAACTAAAACTTTAAGAAACCTCAATAACTAAAATATAAAAAAAACCCCAGATGCACATGTGAAACTGCTCATTTTGACTCCTTTTAAAAGGATAGTTTGTCTATCTTCATTGCCTACAATATTTGTATCATTATCTATCCAAAATGTCATGCTCTTCATAAGCTAAATACAAACATACAAATCTCCAAAATCACAGCGAGAAACCATGATCTTTAGAAGAGGAGCTTGCACACAATTTAGATCAGAAAAATCAAGTAAAAACCCCAACTGTCTGGAACAACAACACACCAACTACCTAGTGCAATTGAGTGTGAAGTTCAATTTTATTTATTCTATGGGGTTTATATCAAATTTGTAACTCCCAGTACTTTTATTAGTATGAAACCAGATGCACTGACCTCAAAATGAGTTATGAAAAAGGCAGAATGACTTTCACTATGTTTTTCAGCCAGGAAAAAAAAAAAAAACTAAAAAAATTAATGTCGCAGAAGCTTTTCAGGTTAAACTTTTAGTACTGACACTTCAAGGTTGAAAAGGAGTTACCTTTTCTCGTCTCCCATTTCTAGATTGACAAGGATGTAAGTACAACTGCCAGTAACTCAAGAGTAAGTATTCCTTACTATGAAACACAAATCAACTAATTCTGCTACTGAACTCTGTATGTGGAAGCATGGCAACATAGATAAGTTATTTGAATTACAACTAATAAAACTATCAATCTATAGAAAGGAAATAAGTTACATGAGAAGGTAAAAGGGAAGAGCAGAAATCATTTTTATTTCTTTGGGAGAAAAGCAATTTCTAAGTTATTTTCCTCCAGAATTAGAACTATAAAAATTGGGGGAAAGCTCGAATTGAATCAATTTTGATTTGTTTTCTTTTGCAAGTACCCTAAATGAGATTAATTAGCTACTGGAATATGCGTGAAGAAGGAAAGGCACCCAAGTAAACTAATAGTCCCCTGGACTTTGCACATGATTGCATAGATGTTGCAGAATCACAGAGTGACTGAGTGAAGGGACCTGTGGAGATCAAAAAGTCCAATGCTCCTGCTCAAAGCAGGGGCAGCTGGAACAGGTTCGTCAAGGCTATGTCCAGACAGGTTTTGAATATCATTAAGGGTGGAGATATTATTAAATAATTAAATAGATGCACTTTATATAACAGATCTCTCCTTGCAGCATATAAGCAGAAGGGATTTGGTCTTTCATTTATCTCAACTGATTCAAGAGTCTGTCAGGTTGATGTTATGAATCCTCTTTCAACTACACATCCTTTTATGCACATCACAGAAATTGCTGTTATTGCAAGCTCCAGACAAAGTTCTGAATGCAACATCTAGGGTGACAAGAAACATACATACCTTTGAGATTGGGAACATGTTTTCCATTAATGGCAGTAAGCTTCCAAAATAAAGAGTTACTCCAAAGAAATCCTACTACATTGCAAGCATACTGACATTTCATGTCGCTCTGCTTTGCTGTAGAGTGCAGTGGGTAAAGTATTACAGCTAGACTCTCTCTAGGCTGAAGTTCCACTTGGCAACCTCAAGAATGAAATAATTGAATGAGACAATAAAGTGTTGGAGGCAGTCACAGTACCTCTTGTGAGAGTTTTGTTAAAAGCTTACAGAGTAACCTCCTGCTGCAGATGCACTCAGATAATCAGTGCCAGAGATAATGAATCCACTGACACTTCAGAGAAAATTTTGCCCTTTTGAAGAAGTAGAGACTGTAGCAGATGTGAAATAGTTTCTTATAGTATCCACAGTGAGTATGTGAATATACCACATGAAACCCGAGACTGTTCCCCTTCATCCTGAACACCTCTTTAGTGCTTAAAGTCAGAAGAATTGTGACGTATGCACAGCTTTTGACTGCTAGGCTGCACAGGCAAAATGGAAATGTCACATTCATTCAAATTAAGTACACACCACCCAGGCAAGGAATACTCTTCTGAATTATATTGAGAAGAAGACAAGATTATGGTATTTACTCTCATGTTTCTCACTCCTGTTTTTTGTAGGCTAGTGCACTGTTAGTAGCTTTCCACTCCAAGAAGAGAAATGGTGATGATTTCTTCCATCTTTTCTCCTGAGTACTTTCAGGTTAAAACCTGAACTCATACCATTACATTTAGGTCAGAATAGGAGAAGAGAAACAAAAAAGAGGAAGACAAGACACACACACACACAAAAAAAAAAAAAAAAAGGGCAGTAGGAGTTCACCACGTTTATTTTATATAGCAAATATTTTTTTAAAAAACCTCTTCATCTTCTTTCTTAATTTTAGACCTAAATACCTTGTGGTAGTGCTATGGGTTCACCTAGGTGAGCCTAAATTTGGGTTCTGAAGTTCAGACTAGGCCGAAGCTGTCAGCTGACTTGAGCTGGGCTGAGCTAACAGCTGACCTCTTCTAGCCAGTAATTTTGTATTCCATACCACATTATGACATCATTTCCAGGGAAGTAGGAACCAGTGTTGGAGTGGTTAAGGCAGTTGGTTTTTAACCTTCCGCTTGGGAGGACACAGGATGCTGCCCCAGGGGGGATGGAGAGAGCCAGGCCCACCACTGGCTCACTGGGTATCTCGGGAAAGTAAAATGGGTTCTGGTTCTCTTATTTTGGCTTGGGTTTGTTTCCCCAGGGAATAAGTTTTTTGAAGTAATGTGCAGTTAAGATAGTAGAATTTGTGTGTTTGTTAGGAAGTGGGGAGTTCTTTGTTGTTGTTGCAGACTTGTGTGAGTGTATATTTGTACTCTCTTCTAATTGTCTCTTTCTTTCTGTAAAAATATATTTAGTTTTAGTATAAACGTAGTTTGCAGTTTCTTTTTCCTTCCCCTCTAACCCTGTACTTGGAGGGTTGGCAGTTTGCCAGCTCAAACCAAGACAGGTAGTAATAAATTTTTTTTCTTGACAGTAAATCCAATTATTTATAGGTCAATTATTCAAGGAAAAAAAGGAAGTGTTGAAAAATGTACAACTTCAAACTGGAGTCTTTGCACCCTATTAAAAAAAATCAAACTGGACTTCAGATCTTTAAATGTCTTTACTACACATGGAATTATCCACATCTCTCTACTAAAGAAGGGGTTGTCATGAGACAAGTGACAAAAGACGACTGCATGAGTAACAGGTGCTGTCAAAAGTCAAGTTGTCTCAGTTACGTAGTCATTCTGAGGTGTTATTTTAATTTAACAAAACCTAAATGTGTGGGAATGTTTTAAAGCTCTTAATATTAAGACAGTGTGTCTTGTAGTATTAACCTCAATGGAAGAAGTTCTAGGTAATTACGATGATGATTACAGTAAAACCAACTACAACAATGACAATAACTGCTATTACTACTACTTCTACTACTATCCTTAGTATTTATTAAACAGCATTATGTTTCTGTTTTTATGCTTTATTGAATACTTACTAGAGTTTACATTGCTGTCATAAACACACTTTAATGATAGTTTAAGTGTTATTAGTTTAAGTAGTGTTATTGATTTGATTAGATATTGTCATAATTGTGAGGTAATAATTTTATTTAATTAAACAATTGATGTAACCATGGATGAAAAAAAATAATTCCTCGGGTTTGAGAAAGCAAAGAGTATCTAAAATTCTTAATATCTTTGGAGGTAAAAGTTCTCCTTGTCAGAAATGTTTATAATTGACCAAGCTGTTTTGCATAGTGTCAAAAAAGCAGCCCAGAAAATTTCAAATATTCACAAGTTAGACTAGTATGATAAATAACCTTCAGAAAATACATGATGTTTCCCTACTACTATTAATCTGTTTAATCATTTATTAAATTCTGTCCTCCTTCACCAGACTGTGTCAGGCAGCTCCTACTTATTTCAGGGTAGGTGCCTGGTAGTGATATACTTGCATACAAACACCAAAGCACTGACATTTGAAGAAAATAAGTTATAAAAAAACCAAAACAAAAACAAAACAAAACACCACATTTTCACAGTGGAAAATCTTTAAATTATACAAATATATTACTGATGATTAATACACAGTCTTACACAGAAGTGTCCAGTTCATTCATCTCCCAAATTGAAATGAAAAGAATTTCCTCCACCTCATTTCTATAATGTGGCTAAAGAGGTCAGAGTTTGTCAAACCTGAATTTTAAGGCATCCCAGTCACATGCCAACCAGAAACAAATGACACCTGTGTTCAAACTGTCTGTCTGGGAAATCTAGGGTTATTCATGTACTATCATTACTTGGAAAGATTTTGCTCTGATCATGAAGTTTTGATTAAAATTTATGGACTGAAAACATTTATACTCACAGTCCAGATTTTCATTTGACCTGTTATGAAATAATTGGAAAATACATCATAAATATAAATCTAATTACAAGGAACAAACAGGGAGCTAAAAGTCTGATGTTTTTTAACTAAAGAATCAGGTCTTCAGAGGTCAACTGGGTGTACGCCTGTAGCTAAACAAATTCTGAAGCAAAAATGACTGTGCTAAAAAGTAGTAAGGATTGGAAGAACAGTGATCAATATATAAGAAAAAATGAATAATAATATAAAAGCTAAAAAATAAGATATACTGAAACTCACAGGTTTTTTTCCTCTCAAGTTCACAAAATCTAAATATGGTTCAAATATTCATTTCAAAATCAATTTTGCCTTGAAAAATCTACAGGCATTACCCAAATGGCTTTTGCATGGGAAAACACTTAGAACTTATAGTAATTAACATTAGTGCTGTTGGTGTGGTGTTTTGTGTACCAGTTTTAATTAAAAATCTATCTTCCATGGATAGAAGCCCTGAAAATAATGATTTGGCATGGAAATATTGGCACAATGCAAAACACAACAGGACCAGTTCTGCCTTTAGACATAAATGATTCATACTATAGTGAGTCACTGTTCTACACAGGAGACTTGATTTCCTACCTCTATCACTCCTTGGTTTAAATCCTAAAACATTATGCTTGAATGTTTTCCATAATATTAACTTGGATGGCTATAATTATTAATAAAGACTACCAAGTTATCTGCAGTGCTACATAAATTACTCTTCTGTGTCAGAGATTTTGATAGCAATGCCATGCTTCATCAAAAGCCTCTCATTCTTGTACTTTTGCGATTAGGTCAGTATGCCATATGGTTAACCTCAAGTTCCCTCAAGCAAAACACTTTTTTCTAGTCAACTTATCTAAGAAGCTGTAATTACTTGGCCTTAATTCTTTGGGATTAGTTCAGCTGTACTCTTGTGCTTATTTGTTATTTATTATGGTTTATTGAGAGCTAGTTGTTTGCCTGATACTCTGCAGACATGTAGAAATTGATTGAATAATGCACTTCATTAATTCTAATGTTCTTTTTTTTGTGCAATCGAGAATTGTCATTTTGAGGTTTCACATGGACACTTCCAACTCAAATTTGAACTGGAAATTTACATACAATTTTCCAGGATGACTGCATGCAGGCAGATGTCCAAAATACATTAATTTCAAATAGACAAATAGTTTGCATTTTCATGAGTTAAAAACATATAACCAAAATACAAAGCATTTAAATTCCATAATCCCCCATTGTTCCTGCTGTAACAAAGAAAGTGTCTAACAATACTGCACTTCCAAGTAAAGGCTTTTGAAAATTTTGGTTCACATTTTGCTGCTATTGTCTTTTTCCAGCCAGAATTATCCAAATTCTTCTTGATTTTAAGCAAAAAAGGCAACAGAAATAAATGAAGGAGAGATCTGGTCAAATAATTTTTGATGTAAAATGATTTCTAGTATCTTGTAAAAACATTTTGGACCAGCACAATGCTAACCAGCTAGTGCTTTATATGATTGGAATGAACACCTATTTACTTTCAGTCTTTCCTTCCGTTATCATTTATTCAAGCTCATAACCAGGCATCTTTCTGAAAAAGGAAAACCACACTGCAAAAATGTGATGGAAGTACAGCCATGCCTCTTTAAATAATACGAAGCATGGCAGTCATAGCTGTTCGGTTATTCCTGCTCAGCATTGCTCATCAGCAAAAGAAACTTGATGAGGAGAAAAGTGGCCACGTGGTGAATTATCTGTTCTGTGAAATTCTGAAATAAATGAATTATACATTTCCTAGCATTTAGACCTTTCCTTAAGAGGGAAAAAAAAAAAAAAGAATATCAGACACAGCCAAATGCATCAGGCAGATGTGGCTGGACAAGCTACCTTAGGTGCCAGCTGGATTTATACTAGCATTCTTGGAAAGACTGAAGACACGAATAGCTGCTTTGAATTTAATCTAAGTTATTTCCTTCCTGCTGGCATTACTTATGGGACATTTGCTGTCCACTCTGTTATGCCCTTCAAATGTTGTTGCTTTGGGTTTTTTTCCTTTATTTTTTAAATTAATTTTAATATAGATTTTTCATTAAATGATAAAATAATATTAAATTGTTGCCAGAATCATTTAGAGGCAGCAGTTCATGGTAAAGAGTAAAGGCAAATGGTTAACACATTTTAAGATAGATTTTTGGCATTAAAAGAAATTTGTGCAATAGTTTCTAACTTCTTTTCTGAACTAAAGCTTCTTGCTAAAAGTACTAGAATATTTCTGTGATACCACTGCCCTTATAAAGCTTATTTGCAACTCACATTGCAGTTATGTAATATGAGCTCTGCTAGTGACAAGCATCATAGTTTATCCAGAAACTGTATTTATAAAAAACAAGTCAGTAAACTTTACACTTAAATTGGTGGAGTTGACACTAATCTTGATGGCCAAATAACTGTGTTTCAGCATCTAGGAGTGAAGCAGCAACAAAATGTCCTTTTACCAAAATGCACTGGAAATACTGAGAGCCCAGAATTTGATGGATTTTATAAACACTATGTACATCAGCATATGAAGAGGCAAGCATTAGTGCATTCATATACAAGTATGTATGAATATCTCTATGTGCACACACGTGATCACATGTGTTTTGGATGTCTGTGTGCGTCTGTTTCTGTAGCTTTCAGATACTGTTAACTTCCTAAGAGATGTGTTATGCACACAGTTGGATGGTGATGAGTGTTGCACTCTGTGTTTTCTTTCATCATTAAGCAGTTCTGTGACAGACAAATAAACCTATAGTATTTTAGTTCTTGTTTGGGTTACTTTGTGTTGCCTTTTTTTCTGTTGCGTGTGTGTGGTTGGTTGGGGGAATTTTTGTTGTTGGTTTTGGGGAGTTTTTTAATAGTTACTTTATAGAATGGTTGAATTCCAGTGCTTTGCAGTCCTACGTAGCCTTATCCTCACTTCTGCATAATCCTGCCTACAACCTGTCAGGTCACTATCTATCATTTTTTGACCTGAGAACTCAGCAAGAAGCAGCACATGGTGTGGCTTAGTTAAAATTGCAGCCATGCCAACTGAGCAACAGCTCTCTTTGAGCTTACTGCCTGGCTTGTTGCTTTTCCTTGGCTCCTGGGTGAGCCTAAACAGAACAACTCAACTTTGATGGATCAAACAGCTCTGTAGTCTGAATGAGGCCCCAGGGCAACATTTTGTGCAGGCTGGTTGAAAGAGCTTAGTATCTTTGAAAACTTGATGTCTGTCAAACGTTTTTGAAACTGTCCAAGGCACTCTAGGATACCAGTGAGAGAGACACAGACACATAGACATGACTGCCTAAGCCTTGTTTCCTCAGGAAACCAGGCTAAAAGCGTGCCTAGAGGTATTTTTAACACTGCAAACTGTTCAGGAGTCTTCAGGATGAAGAAAAGAAATATCTACACTACATATTCTTTGTAGAAAGATTTTAATGTGCAAAATGAGAAGAAAAGTAAAATTCCATTCAGTGCTGTATAAACCAATAACTTTGTCTTGAAAAGGAGTGCCAGTGCTTTCCACAACTTACATTGGAATGAAATCAGCACCATCACTACAACAATTGTAAATGGCTATTCCTAATCATAGAATCATAGAATCATAGAATCGATTGGGTTGGAAAAGACCTCCAAGATCATCGAGTCCAACCCTTGGTCCAACTCTAGCTCATTTACTAGATCATGGCACCCAGCGCCACGTCCAATCTGCATTTAAAGATCTCTAGGGATGGTGAATCCACCACCTCTCCGGGCAGCCCATTCCAATGCCTGATTACTCTCTCTGTAAAAAATTTTTTTCTGATATCCAACTTAAATTTCCCCTGGCAGAGCTTAAGCCCATGCCCCCTTGTTCTATTGCTGAGTGCCTGGGAGAAGAGACCAGCCCCCACCTGGCTATAACTTCCCTTCAGGTAGTTATAGACAGTGATGAGGTCACCTCTGAGCCTCCTCTTCTCCAGGCTAAACAACCCCAGCTCCCTCAGCCTCTCCCCATAGGACTTGTGCTCCAGTCCCTTCACCAGCCTTGTTGCTCTTCTCTGGACCCGCTCCAGCATCTCAATATCCTTTCTGAACTGAGGGGCCCAGAACTGAACACAATACTCAAGGTGTGGCCTCACCAATGCAGAGTACAGGGGAAGGATCACTTCCCTGGTCCTGCTGGCCACGCTATTTTTGATACAGGACAGGATCCCATTGGCCTTCTTGGTGACCTGGGCACACTGTTGACTCATGTTGAGCTTCCTGTCAATTAGTACTCCAAGGTCCTTTTCTGCCTGGCTGCTCTCCAGCCACTCTGTGCCCAGCCTGCAGCGCTGCAGGGGGTTGTTGTGGCCAAAGTGCAGGACCCGGCACTTGGCCTTGTTGAACTTCATCCCATTGGAATCAGCCCATCTCTCAAGTCTATCCAGATCCCTCTGCAGAGCCCTCCTGCCTTCCAGCAGGTCGACACTCCCTCCCAACTTGGTGTCATCAGCAAATTTGCTGATGATGGACTCAATCCCCTCATCTAAATCATCAATAAAGATTATAAATGCTTATAAACCAGTTCATGGCAACTGCATGTCTTGTGTTGAAGCAAGATTAATTTTTAGACCTGCTCAGAATTTTGTCTCATATAAATTCTCTGTTACAAGTTGTGTTCCTGTTCTCTTGCAGAAACTTTTAGAGGTGACTCCCATTTTTTATCTGTATCTGTACAGTACTCACTGTATAGCTGGTCTGATATTCTGTGAGTTTTTCTCATGACTTTCAGATCACAACCCATGTTCTTAATCGAAGAGCAGGCTTATGTATCTTGAACATGAAATACCAATTGGCAAGCATGGATTAAACAATATATTTTTTCTTTGCATGGCAGTGACTATCCAGACATAGTG
This sequence comes from Pithys albifrons albifrons, assembly GCF_047495875.1. Classification (NCBI taxonomy): domain Eukaryota; kingdom Metazoa; phylum Chordata; class Aves; order Passeriformes; family Thamnophilidae; genus Pithys; species Pithys albifrons. Next base: position 48,214,999 of record NC_092497.1, read on the forward strand.
GCTCAAGAACCTGTAATGCAAATATACATTTATTATCAAAGTATGAATTACAACTGTCAAAAGAAGGTGAGAGGGTAAAGTTCAGGCATATACTGAAGATATTGCCTGCTATCTTCACAATTTTGAAAATTGGAACAGTTACATCGATGATAATTGATTTAGCTACAAATCTAAAATTATTGACTTGCTAAAAAATGGAATTGAAGCCTATTTGATCAGACTAATTTGGGAAGATATTCTTAACACAAACTAGTAACTAGTTCACTCCTTCTGGAATCGAAATATAAGGTTAAGAACTGTATATAAATCTGTTTTACCACTGGAAAATAATTTATTCTCTTTCATTAGATATTCCCTTTCCAGTAGGCACAAATTATTTTTCTTTCTAGCAAGATGATTGTTCAAAATAAGGTCCAAACAGCATAAAAACAACTTATTGCAAGAGAGGGTAACATTATCAGGTCCCTTTTCACAAGATCTTGATTTCAGTAGGGGCCATCCTTGAATGAGTCCTGTGCCAGGACTTCACAAGATTGTGAGGAGACCAAAGGAAAAAAGTGTGTGTGTGGGGGGGTGATAAACAGATACCATGTAAATTCCCTCCATTGCCTGCCTGCACTTCTTGGTCATTAGGATGCTCCCTAGCACTGTTTTGCCTGAGCTCTTTCCAAGCTATGCTTTCCCAAGCATAATTTGGGGGATAGCAAACACCAAGAATTACCCCAATAGGAAAGACTCCAGTGTGACTGTCCTATTTTAAGAGATTTAACTGCAGACAGGAAAATGCAGGTTTGGATGTGTATACTCAGCCAAGGCTTTGCTGCTTGGTTTTGGAGCCAGGACTTGAACCCTGGTCTATCTTGTTTAGCAATTCAGACTAAGCCTCAGTGTCTACACTTGGTCACTTAATAGTGCATGATCATGCTCAAGCCTACTGTGGATGAGCTGGCATAGCAAAAGTCAGTTTGTCTTCAAAGAGAGAAAATTTCAAATATAAAGGCAATAGCTCAGAAGGATTTGCAGAAGGTGGTAAGAGCTTGCAGAATAATCCAGCAATTCCCCATGACCTCATAAGTGTTCCACCATCATCAAGACTCTATGGATTGATCAGAACAGAAAGTGGGCTGCAGGCATTGAATCTGTAGATGTAGCATACTGGGTAAAATGTGGACATCTTTCCGTGGATGGACATGTGCCTGTGGTTGTTTCACAACTGCTTGAGCAAAAGACACAGGAGTTCACCCAAACTGGCAGTGAAAACTGTATTGCCTTGTATTAAAAATAAAGATGGTAGTACACTGAAAGTTGTGTCCTATCCCAAGTTAAGAAATTCATGGAAATTTTTCGTTTTTTATTATGTTAGAATATTTACATTTGATGAGAAGATTCACATTCAAGAGTTATTTTATTTTACTTTGAAATGCATTTACTTTGATATACATTCTTTCATATGATTTCTCATGTGTATTAAATGGTATCCATAAACAAAGAGATGAAAATACCTTTAACTATTTAGTTAGCCTGTCTGTTAGGATATAGAATCACAGATGTCTCTGAGACTTCACCATGCCTTTTGTGGGTATACTTTTGAGGTACATTTAAGCTCTCTCTTGTGTACTTTTTAACTGTTACTTTATAGTAAATAGCCATAGTCTGATTCCCAGGTAATTTTAACATACATATGGCCTCTAGATTACTGGGAGAATCATAGAATCATAGAATCATAGAATCGATTGGGTTGGAAAAGACCTCCAAGATCATCGAGTCCAACCCTTGGTCCAACTCTAGCTCATTTACTAGATCATGGCACCCAGCGCCACATCCAATCTGCATTTAAAGATCTCTAGGGATGGTGAATCCACCACCTCTCCGGGCAGCCCATTCCAATGCCTGATTACTCTCTCTGTAAAAAATTTTTTTCTGATATCCAACTTAAATTTCCCCTGGCAGAGCTTAAGCCCGTGCCCCCTTGTTCTATTGCTGAGTGCCTGGGAGAAGAGACCAGCCCCCACCTGGCTATAACTTCCCTTCAGGTAGTTATAGACAGTGATGAGGTCACCTCTGAGCCTCCTCTTCTCCAGGCTAAACAACCCCAGCTTCCTCAGCCTCTCCCCATAGGACTTGTGCTCCAGTCCCTTCACCAGCCTTGTTGCTCTTCTCTGGACCCGCTCCAGCATCTCAATATCCTTTCTGAACTGAGGGGCCCAGAACTGAACACAGTACTCAAGGTGTGGCCTCACCAATGCAGAGTACAGGGGAAGGATCACTTCCCTGGTCCTGCTAGCCACGCTATTTTTGATACAGGACAGGATCCCATTGGCCTTCTTGGCCACCTGGGCACACTGTTGACTCATGTTGAGCTTCCTGTCAATTAGTACTCCAAGGTCCTTTTCTGCCTGGCTGCTCTCCAGCCACTCTGTGCCCAGCCTGTAGCGCTGCAGGGGGTTGTTGTGGCCAAAGTGCAGGACCCGGCACTTGGCCTTGTTGAACTTCATCCCATTGGAATCAGCCCATCTCTCAAGTCTATCCAGATCCCTCTGCAGAGCCCTCCTGCCTTCCAGCAGGTCGACACTCCCTCCCAACTTGGTGTCATCAGCAAATTTGCTGATGATGGACTCAATCCCCTCATCTAAATCATCAATAAAGATGTTAAACAGGACTGGACCCAATACAGACCCCTGGGGAACACCACTGGTGACTGGCCGCCAGCTGGATGCAGCTCCGTTCACCAGCACTCTCTGGGCCCGACCCTCCAGCCAGCTCTTAATCCAGGAGAGGCTACACTTTTGTTGTTTGTGGTGTCATCTGTTTTAAAAGAAGAGAATTGCTCTGAACTAATATTTTGGCTGATAAAAAAATTATTTACAGTTTTTCAGGTTTGCTTTAATTGTGCTGAGAAGAGATACTTATAAGCAACTTTTTTATTTCCATCAGTTTGTTATGATTACCAATATAGGGTTTATCTAGTTATTTACAAAATCATTTTTCCTTGATAAAGAAATATTTCCTTGATAAAGAAATCATGTGAATTTCACATGAAATGTATTAATTATAGCAGAATTCACAGTTCCTTTCACAACAAAAGGGGAATTTTCCTGATTTAATTTGCAAGATACCAGCAGTGGAAGCCAGAAAACATGCAACTGCATTTACATTTAGTACTTTTAATTAATAGGAAATTATTTGATACCATATATAAGTAGTTCAGGGTGAAACATAAAATACTATTAGTAGTTACTTCCTGATGACATTTTCTGAGATTGGTACTGAGTATTTACTCACTGTCCTTTGCTGTAGTTCAGTGGTACTGGAAATTGTCCAAGTGTCCTAGTTCAGCATCCAGAACCAGTTTATCACTGTGTAGTTGTGACCAAAGCTGTGTATTCTACACTCCTGTTTCATTTCCCATAAACTGTTAATAATGGACCATTTGCAGCAGCTGCCCAGAGCACACCCGACCCCTCACAATGTAAGCTGGGTGTTAAGGAAACCTATCAGATAAGAACTGTGATGACTCCTCTCCAGGAAGTTGCTAGCACCTTCACATGCAGCCTAAGTGGGTGAGTCAGCTAATGGGCCATCAATGATTCCAAAAACTCCCCACTCTGCGGGATGTACTGGGCATTCCCACCTGAGCCTGAGGGTATATAATCTTGGGGTTTGGGGACTTCTGGGACCACTCACCAGGTCCAGAGGAGGACCAGAACCTCAACAGGACTGTGACCACCACTCTACAAGACTCCGACCGTCGTCTGCACCAACAGGTTTTCCCCTTCCTTTTATTTTGGAGTCAGAGGAACCATGTGGGTCTCAGCACAGGTGCCAACGAACACTATTCTATTTCTGCCTCAGGGTGCTGGGTTTTGTGGGTTTAAACCAATTTCTCTTTGTATCATTGCATTCATTGTAATTTGTGTTGAGTTCACTTCTCCTGCTGGTTTACCTTTAAACCAGCACAACGAGTTACAATGAATCTAGTTAAAAGATATAAGAACTGTAATTTCACTGTATGAGATATGGAAGACACAGTGTTCCTTTGATTATGAGTGCCTATTTTTATGGATGCAGTGCATTTGATAGTGACATCTCTTTTTTAACATCAAAATTCAAAGAAGGCTGCATATATATACAGATAGATAGATAGATGATAGATAGATAGATAGATAGATAGATAGATAGATAGATAGATAGATAGATAGATAGATAGACGATGATGAAGGGTTTTTTTGCAGATCTGTTAAAAGACTGATTTGAAAATTATTGCTTACATTGATAAATAATTTCAGATTGATTAAATGCATCATGAAAGAAACAGTGAAAAGAAGTTACAGGCTTTTTCATCTGTCCAGATAATGTGAACTTATCAACAAGCAAGCAATAAATAGAGTAGGATCATTTTCAGCATTACATTTCAGTAGTACAAAATTTTAAAATGTATACCTACAGTATTATGTCATGAAGAACATAATTATGGACATAGAGTAAAGCACATACAGAACTTTCTAGAGCACGCAGATATTTGACAATATAGTGGGAGACGACTGTAAAGAGAAAATACAATATATATAAACACACACATAATGTTAGCTACCTAATTCCAAAATACAGTGGGGTTTCATAAAGAGGGTAAGTGGTTCAGTTCCTTCTCCTTTGAAAAAAAAGCCACAAAAACCCACAAAAAATAAACAGAAAACTAATCTCAAAATTTTTGCAGTCCATGAGCGTCTGAAAAGAACTAAACAAACAACAACAACAAAAACACAAAAACCCCACCAAACCACCACCAAACTCAGAAAAAGGAGGACAGGACTTGAGTGTATTTTAGTCTGGTTCATTATTAATCTTTCACTCATGAGTACAAAACAGTATGAGTGAGAAGTTTACAATAGAGACTTAAGACAGAAACATAAAAGAACTGGATTACTAAGGAATGCTATTAGTATGAACTTGATAAACATGACTGATCTACAGTTGTACTAAAAGTCTTATGTAAACTTGATTAATCATTTTCATGAATGTTAGTATGTACATATTTTTAAAGTAGTAATTTGTCGAAAAAATACAGTATTTGTGTATTCTTTGAAAAAAAGTTTTACTCTAAATACATGTTCTTCAAGTACATTTAAGGCCATCTGTTACAACACAATTTAACACAATGCTAAAAATTGTATACTAAGAATCCTAGAGGAAGTGGTGTTCAACAAAGAAACTTGCTGTTCCCTCCATTGCCTTATTGAACAAAAAATGAATGATACACATTAAAAAATGTGGATAATGGAAATATAAGTTATATGTATTGTTTAAGAGGTTCTATGAACGTTAATCTGTGTAATGTATTGCTATGTGGTTTACATCATTATAGTCACATACTGGGAGTAAATGTCAACCTGGAACAAAAATTATGCGTGTCCTTGGGCAAACTGTGTGTCTCAATTAGAAAAGTAGATTTTTCTCTTTAAAAGCAAAATTAATAATCAGAAAAATATATGCTGGTTTTCTCACACTGTTATAGCTGGGAGGCAAGTAAACTTGAATTGTTTAATTAGTTTTTAAAATATTAACTAAACTTAACAAATTAATCATTTATTCCCTACTCTTGTAGGTTAAAGAACATTAGTATTTAAAGTGAATTTTCATTTTGCTGTATAAAATAACATATTTACTATTTTATTATCTAGATTTTCAGGAAAAAGAAATTAGAAAGAAGTGTGTCTTGGAAAACCAGCTGCTTTTAATACATAAACTTTATCTCAAAAAGCTTTTTATTGGCTATGAGCCTGTCTTGCTGTTTATGTCATTTTATCCAAATGTTTATTAAAAAACTAAGCCATTAGGTCACCATGTTAATTCAATCATGAGAATGGGGGCAAAGTCAGAAATTTTAGGAGATGTCTCAGGCAACAGTGTTACATTGAAATGTATATGTTTAATTCCTTGAGGAGCTGTTACTTATAAAAATTTAAATATAAAGGCCATCTTTAAAACTCTTTTCTGGACTTACAACTGAACTCCACAGAATCAAACAACAACTCAAAATAGAAGAGATGGAAAATGCTGCAAATTATTATAGCATGTAAGTTTGGGCCCTGACAGGCTGAATGAGCAAAGGTCAAGAAGACAGAGAAGATGATCCAGGATTACACAAGAGAAAAGCTTCTTTTTTACCCCATGTTGCTTTAATTCTGTGAAAATCCTAACCAGTCCATTGCAGAATTCATCTCAAAATTATTTATACAGACTTACACATACTCAGTGTGAGGTTTTCAAAGAACTGTAACCTTCATTTTAATATGAACAACTGACCGCATCCTCTGAAGAAAACCATCTTTGCTTATAACTGAATTGGAAATTGACCCTTTTCTCCACTGAAATTATGGATTACACTCAAAGGAGCACCTTCAGATTACATGTTTTCTTCTGTCTGGAGAAAGCAAAACTGTGAATCATCTCACTCTTGTTCCTGTTCTCAAGGCAAAATAAAATAAAAAAAGTTAAAAATTGATATTCTTAAATGCAAAGAGTAAAAAGAAAAATTACTATAAAAGTTCTATCTGTTTCCTAAACAATACCCCCAAAAGTCTCTCTCATTTGCAAGTACCCTCTAGAAGTAACAGTGTTTACTTTACATATTCACAAAAGCCCACTCACAGACTCTTGATAAAGAAATCTGGATAATAAAATTGTTTCATTGTCACCTGCTATTATAGCTAGATAAATCCTTCATCACACTATTACTTATCCAGTTTTGAAAGGAACTGAGATCACACATTCTACCATAGTAGACCTTTTCTAAAAGGAATAGAAACACTTTAATTTTTTGTGAGTTTCAGTTAGTTACAGTTCAAATCTGTAAGGAAGAATCGAGTATTAAAAGCTTAGCCATATAATTACTTGACCTCAGTGTTTCACTATACCATTATAATAAGTCATAAAAATAAAACTCAAAAATGTTGCTTGAACAGGAAGACAGATTTTTAAGAGTCCACAAGAAAACCAGAACTGAAAATGGATAAAAATCCCCAACTTTAGCATGATGTATAGAATTCATATAAATATACACATAGATAGATAGATAGATAGATAGATAGATAGATAGATAGATAGATAGATAGATAGATAGATAGATAGATAGATTTAAAAAATACGTCATCAGAAAACACACCTGAAAAACATATCTATGTAGAATAGTTTGGCATTGGCAAACTAGACTGTATTCTGAAAGATGTCAAGCTTTTTTCAGGAATAGAGCCTTTCAAATTACAAGAAAGACTTCTTTTGACCTCTGCAAAATCCATGGAGAGCAAATCTCCAGCTGCCACATAATGAACAAAACAAGATCACAATGATAAACTGACATTAGCAGCTGCATAGCATGTGTGAATAAACAAGTCTTTAATAAAACAAATCCCTTTATTGTTATAAATGACAGAAGACATATTTCATGCTGATATGACCTTGTGAAAAAAGGGTTTTATCACCATTTGTTTGAGCCACATGTTCTCATTCACAACATTGCTTATAGAACTAAAAAATATTTATCTTATGGATTAGAATACTGATTTCTAGCAGATTCCACAGCTTTACATGGTGCTATTGGGGTGAATTCATAACACCAAGTATTATAGCCTCTTTACTAAATCTTCACTAAAACCTAGAACTAAAATATTTTTGAAGTACTATTTACTGAAGTTTCTACTGTTTTAGAAAACGGGACACACAAAGAAAGAAGTCATGAAAAGAAAGGAATAAAAAGCACATTCTTTGTGTCCGATAGCTTTTGAGTTAATCTTTCCTAGCCTCACACTTGACCAGTGTTTTGGGGAATAACAGAGCCCTGTTCTGAAGTTTACAGAGTCATTTAAGAATTAGCTGATTTCTGTCCTTTTCCAGGTACTGACCACTCATTTCACTGATTTTTGGGTTGTTACTGGATTACAGACATGCCAGACACCAGTTGAAAAACTGAGAGGAAAGTGAATTTGTTAGCAAATTTGCAAGACTTTAGATAGGAAAAGGAGTTCAGTATTCAATTCTAAAACATATTTATTATTAGATGTAAGGACAGAAAAATGATCAAGATGAACTCTGCCAAAAAACCAAAGAAAATAAACAAAAAAAAGGCAACAAAATCAACAAACTTTCAACTAATAACTCATAAGACTGAAAATTTTCATTCTTCTGAATACTCAAAAATCATTCCAGGATGTGGCAATTAAAACAAGTCCTACAGTAATTTAGCATTCAACAGTCAAATTCTACCAATTGATCTAAACTTCATAAAACACCTTCATTTATTCCTCTTCTCTCCCCCCAAAAAGGATACAGAATCAAAACTGAGCCTTACATTTTCCAGTTTATTAGTACTTCTGATACTTGCTCTGCAAAAACCAGGTGCACAGTTTGTAAATCCTAGAGATCAGAGAGTTTCTCTGATGTGATAGACAATCACAAAGAAACTGTGCACAAGTGAAAAGAGGGAATTAATACAAGGAAAACAAAGACAAGCCTTGTCCAATATAAATAATTCCTTTAAAATTTGAAAAGTCTAAACCCAGATTCTCACCAAGGTATTTCTAAATTTTCAAAGATTACCTTGATGTTGCTTTGATGCTCTAGATTGTACACATTCAGTACACCCTTTGGAGTTCTGAAGTCCTGCACCTGGAGCTTTAAAAGTGAAGAAATTAAGAAATTGACATGAAAAATTTCCTCTAAAGCCTGTGATTTTAATGCAATTAGCTATGGACTGAAGCACTATATGGGGTGCAACAATTATGCAAATTCTGAGTCTGAAGGAACTCCAGTGGTTTTCCCCATCTATATCAGATCAATGCTTGTGACAATATTACATAACGTATTAAACACTATAAATTAAATTGAGTACATTTGCACTTGTTAAAATTATCAGCTTCCTCAGTTAATGATAGCAAATGTCATTATAATGAGTTGCTGTTCACCTACTCTTTTATCAGTTTTAAAAGGCTGAGATAGTAGTACTAGCATATACAAAGTCATTTACGCTCTTCTCTGACTTGTGACCTTTGTTCTTTCATGGTTAACCATCAACTAGATAAAATACACCTGTGCAATTCAAACTTATTTTTGCAGTACTATACTATATTTAAAATCTAAAATCACTGTTACAAAAATATTCATGAAAAGGGTCTAAAGATATGAACTTTAATAAGGTGATATTTTGCTATCAGCTAAAGCAGGGGTTTGGAAAAATTGCTCTTAAATGATTAGTTTATTCTTACACTCTACAGAGTTCCAAAGCTAGGGGTGAATTTTAGGAGGTTGGGGAGAATGTATAGAGGGGTAACGGTAAAATGAAATTTATATTCTGAGTTAAAATTTTCATTCAATCACAGGTATTCAGTAGTTCGGATTTTAGGCAACACAAACAAACAAAATGCTGCAATGTAAGAATCATGTGAACTGGTAGCACTGCTATGTGTTCATGATCTGTCTTTTAATCTCTTACAGATACAGAGCTTTCACTAAATCATGTGACCACCATCTGAAATGTCAGGAGCACATGTCAGCTCTGTCTGCTGTGTCAAGGTCCCTCCTCAGAGCCCTAATCAGAAATAAGCCAGTTGAGAATGTGATCACTGGTATTGAAGACAGAAGAAAATAAAAATAAAAATTACATCAAAAAAGAAGACCAATGGAAAGCCAACAAAATCATTAACAAATTCAACATCTACAAAGCTCAGCTGTGTGACTAGACCTCTTTACATTGGATTAAATTTTCATTACTTTTTAACAATAATTTTTGCACTGAATTGCTCTACAGAGAAATACATAACCATTTTAGTGATTTAATACTTATCATTATTTGCACACTTGTGGTGCCAGTAAATAGAAGCACCGATAGGATGAAGGGCATCTTTTTTTTTATTTATTTCTTGAATTATCAGCTTCAAGCTGTAATACTTTAGGGTCAATAAGCCCTCAGCATAGTGCCTTGTGCCATCCAGTGCATATGCACCATATGTGGCCATCCATTGCAGAGGAAAGATCAACATCATGGAAAAGTTATAAAATATAATAAAATACATATATAAATTTCACATACTTTCTTACAATGACTATGCCAAACCTGTAGAGTAAGGAAGTTTCTAGCAATTATTTCATAGTTGGTTTTTGTTCTTCTTTTTTTTTTTTTTTTGAATATAACTCTTACAAAGATAGACAAGGGGGAAGGAAATAAGAGAGGAAGACAGAAAGGAATTGGACCAAATTCTCTAAGTGCAAAGTATCACCCATTAGGAGGCTGTTGCATGTTAAGAGCTTTATCCTGCAAAAACAGTACTAATTCTACATTAATAAAACTGTCTGCATGAATGCTCACAGCTGGGTGATAAAAACAGAAAGAGGAGAAGAGCTGGAGATCTGCTCAGCCTTTCTTCAGTTGTTTATGCATCTAAATGCATCAGCTGGGGGCCATTGATCTGGTATGTACCATATGGGTGCAGGGTATCAGACTGCTCTCCATGCAAAGAGCACAGAACCCCAAACAGCTGGTTTTACTATTGCATTCATGTGCTTCATTGACTCCATTTCAGTGTCTCTCTCCCTCCTACTGAGCTGAATTTCAGGGACAGAAGATATGACCACAGCACTTGTGCAAGACAGTTAATAAATGAATGTCTGGTTGTAAACCAGAGATGGTTTAACTGCTCCAAAGTTTATAGAGAAAGGAGAGTGGAAACAAACAAAAAAATCCAAACCATTGCCTCATTATTTATGTTTTTTGGTAAATATTACTTTGTATTATTGTTGAAGGTTTATAACATCACTGTTATGCCCCACACTCTCAACCTTGGAAGTCAGGAACACTGCAGAAATAAGCAGTATCTGAACTTCTTGTCCTTCTAACACATATGTAAATTTGAAAAAGTAATGAAACAGATGTTATGGATTGTAGTTAATTTTCTTTGTACTTCATGTGTGATATTCCAATATCCTTACACAATATGAGAGACATCAAAACCTTACTGCATTTCTCTAATTTTTTTCAGAAAAGCAAAACAGGAAGAATATAAATCAACTAATTTTTTGAGAATTTTAACAAGAACAGCACTAAACAGAACAAAGCTAAAAGTTTCACCTAAGAAAAATTCTTACAAGCAACAAATGCGCTTAAGCAATAATAACTCAAGATTTTTTTCTTTACTAAATAGGGAATATCATCAATTCATTTAGTACTAAAGAACTTCCTGATAGCCTTGTACCTGATTTATTCTCTGCCGGGATGCACAGATGAGGCCCATGTGGAAGCACTCAGTATGTTTCTTCACAACCTTTGCAGATGTGTAGGTGTACCTTGTCTAATAGGGAGACAGAAAACTTGTTGCACTACACCAATCACAAGACAAGGGCTTTGCCTTTTGGAGGCAGCCTGCAAAAGGAATCCAAGAGTAGTAAAACAGCCTCCTGTCACACTGAAGACAGAAAATAGTGTACCGCTTACAGTAGCAAATAAATAGAACCAGTTTTAAAGACTGTACATACATATACTACTATACATGTTAGACAGGAGTGTCAAATCTAGACACAGCAAGTCAAGAACCAAAACTCACAGAAGATCCTCTCTGGTGAAAGGCATCTGAGGTTTTCTGGACTCCTAGTCAGTATCTGTGCTGGCTTAGGTGCCCATTTTCACACATTGGTCATCCTATTAGAAATTTAGCAATGTCAGTGCAGGAAATTAGAGTCTCCCAACGCAGACTTTCTCAGGGAGCACATCCGTTCCTATCTTGTGGTAAAGATGTTCATCTGCTATTCCTTATCCTTTTTATCAGTTAAAGTATGTGGATTCAGGGCACATGCAGTACTTAGTCAGTTTACAGTAACAGAAAAGATTTCACATGAAGCAGGTTGTGTAGCTGTTGTGTAAAGAACTTGAATGGCAGGTTTAAGTAAATGGTGACCTCTAGTACTTCCTTTTTTTCTACAGTAAGAGAAAAAGAGAAGGTGGATGTGAACATATTATTTTGTAATTCCTTCAGGAATAAGAGTAATTTAAATATCTTTATGGTAAATTTTTTTCGATGACATGGGGACTAATGAAAAATAAATAGTAAATAACAAACTAAAACTAACAAAAAAACCCTCAAAAGAAACCATAATCTCCCTGACATGTCTCCAGAATTTAAGTGGGCACAAGTTGCAAAACCAGGCTTCATGATTCTACAGTGATATAAGAAGTAAAAGCTGGAAAGAGAACAATCTTAATCTAATCATAAGCAGCTACAGAAACTCTGTGTCCCAGCTGTGATCTCAGGAGAACCATATTAACATAGGGGTGTTGCTAAATGTATGTGTCCTAGATAGCTCAGACCCAGGGAGAACAGCTTTAGCTATGGGCAAAAGAAGGCTTGCAACTGATGAATACAAGCTCAGCTCTTCATGTGTTTATCCCCATACCACCTATAAAACTTCAAGTGCATTGAACATAACATTTAACTTTGGCTGAACTTAATAAACAACTAGAACAGGCTGAGAAATGCTTAAGTAGCCTCTCCTGCTTTCTGTGCTAAGCCACTAATAATTCAAACATATTTAGGCAGCTTCAACTGCAAGACATTCCCAATATGTTCTTAACTATTCCAGTTAATACTATGGCTCAGCTCTAAAGAACTGTTTCTGTACACAAGCTCTGCTGGAGTCAGTGATGCACATCTCTGAGTGTCTAGCTGCCTAGATTCTTTGTCAGTCTTTGGACAGGAATTTCTTTTTAGAACATGCTTTTACACAAAAGCAGAAACAAATATAAAACAGTGGTAAAATCACAAAAAATCTAATTTGCTTTTAATAACACATATATCTTTACATATATATATATATATACACACACATACATAAAACATTAAAAGGTTGTTTCACCATGGTTTTCAGCTCTTCATTCATCCATCTACCATGCTGGCTTGCATATTTTACCTTGGAAAGTTCATTGTCTTCTTGAAGAAGAAAGAAAGTAAGGCAATAACTGAGAGCTTTATAGTGAATGAGGACAGCATGAAAGGCAGCAGAGCCCTACATGGCACTGTGTCGCTAAGCTACAGAGATTTACACAGTGCTGAAGTACTTTCACAGGGGATACTGTCAGAGGCAGGCCTGTGAATTTTCAGTCCAAATTTGTTCATAAATTTCCTGCTCATGCTATTCTGACTTGCTAGCCTATTCACAAAAGTATTGTTAGTGTCTGAAATGAAGGACGGTAAATGAAAAACTTAGGTTGCTCCTAAAGCACTTTTAAAATCTTTCTGACTTTTAATACATCTATTTCTTTAGAGTCAGGTGGAAGAAATTAATCAGCTTTAAGATTCTTTGTTTGACTTCGTACTAGAAAGAGAAGTAAGAACAGACAGAAAGTAATTTCACTACTGTGCCAGGTGACCACTGCACTAGCTTCAAGCAGGCAATGTGCAGCTGAAATCAATGTCCAAACTCTACCTGGTACAGCTGATTGAGTGGCCTTGACTTTTCCTCCAAAGAAAAACTCCAAAGGCAGCTGTCTTCACATTCAGTGAAGTAAGTAGCACCTTTTTTCCTCTTAGACCTGAGCTTTCACTGGGAATGTGAAAAATGACTTCACTTGTTCACACTTCAGAGGCAAAAATCTAACAAATCTGTCTTGGCTAGAAGTCCAAGATGCATTTTTATTAAACTGAAAAATGAAAAATTATTTTTATTACTTATTACCTTAGTTGCATAATTCCTTAAAATATTGGTAATGTTTGGCCTCACAAAGTGAGTGGCTTCCCTCTTTGTTTCAGCAGTTCTTGGAATACAGGTGTACATAAATTCACTGACAAAGTGGTGTAATGTTTTATGTTGCTAGTAGGTTTTATTTCATGGTATCACTGAGAAGAGGGGAAAATAATTTACAAAAAAAAAAAAGAAGGAACCCATTTTACACCCATGACCTGAACCTTCACTCTTTTCTCTCATGCCAACCCAAACTCTCTTGCAGCCTTGGAAATGTTTGTCTAAGTGTTTTCTTGCCATTATTTTTCATTGTTGCATATTTCTGCACTTGTGTAAGCAGAGCTAACTGACAGATGAAACAGAAAAAACTGTGAACCGCAATAAATATGTGTGTCAGAGTTTTCCAAGGGGAAGGAAAGTGCCAACAAGCAAGGTAAGATTTAGTGATAAGAAAAAAGCTCTTAAAATACAGCAATTGTAAGGTATATAAAAATATGTTTCTAAGAAAATTATTCTTTTAAGAAAACAATGTTGAATAGCTTTGAGAAATATGACAAACATGCTTCTGTTCACAGCAGAACCTCTTAACTCATGATGATTAGGAGAGAATTCTTCAGCATAGACTGAATATAGTGGTTTAGTTTTTACTGATCCAGCTAAAAAGACAGAAGGAAGTTAATATTTCAGAGGTGCACATCAGTCTTTCTGTACTTGTTTATTGATTTTGTTATTTGGGGGTGTTTTTCCTCAGAATTTCTTACAGAGAACTACAATATTTTAGTATTTCTTAATGTCTTAAAGAATTTATCAAGTTTACCCATGGAAAATGGGTGAAATGACCTACTCAGAGTTTAAAATTTTAAAGTGAAAAGATGCTCTTCTCTAATATCAGCAATGTTTTTCCCATTGATTTTATGTTTTATCCTAGATGGAGAATTTTTCTTCTTTCCTAGCCCAGATTTCTATACTGGAGCACACACTTCAGGATGTCATATGTCATAGAAAAGTCATGTGTGACAAACATCCACTGCTTGGCTTTCTTTCTCAAAAAAATTATTCTAAAGAGATTCAGTTGCATAATTAGCAATGAGTAATGATTACAGGTGGTGTTCGTGGTTGACCAAAGTCCCTTTTATTTCAGTACTTCAAGTTTTAATTCTTTTACAAATTACCCAGGTCTGATTACTAAAACATTAAAACTTGAAAGCAGATTGGATGACTTAGGAGTTGCAGTGTTGACTGTAACAGTGAAACAGAAGGCTGTACTGTTGATTTAAGGTCTGGGCAAGGCTGTAGGAAATGCAAATTCTGTTCTCTTTCTGCCCCAAATTTCCTCTGTGGTCTTTGACAAGTCATTTTAGCACTTAATACAAATAGGCCCATAAATAAGCCCATGTGAACAAATCTGTGAGTTTTTATGGAGTTTTATTGTCTTCCTTTTTTTGTTGGTTTTTTTTTTAATGTTATTTATCTTTAAAGTATCTACCTGGAAGCTTGGGACTTCACTTCTGCTGCTCTGTCATGACGTCTAAATCACACAGATGCAGTTCTGAGTGGCCTTTTGTGAGGCTACAAGTTCCACTTGTTAAATAAAGTACTTTGGCTGCATCTAATTTTAATTTTTTTTTGTGATTTATTCAAGGTCCTCTTTGTCACGGGTTACAGATACTTGAGGAATCATGGGAAAAGGGCAATCTATGTTTACATTAAAGTATTTTATGCTTCCCTGTGCAGGGATTGCACTTATTATAAGAAGGGTGCTGCAAGCAGAACTATTTTTCCACACAGTTGCACACACCATCTAAACTATCTAACAACACACTGCTACAGCTAAGTATCAACCAATATATATTTCATTAAATTGTTGAATTCAAACAGTCTTTATGTATCTTATTTTTAACTTTAGAAAAAGAGCTCTTTGTATGTATTCCTCCACAGAGTTTAGCAGGCTTCTTCTTTCACTTCTGCATAAGCCCAAGGTCGCCTGAGAGATTCCACAGTTATCTCAGAGGCTCCCACCTGGGAGTTTGCCTTTGGCTCACCAGCCTGAAAAAGTGCATGTTTTCCAACACTGTTCCAGACTCTGATTCAGTACCATCAATGCAGGTTTTTTTACTTACAATAACCATGCAAATAAACAGCTAAGTCATGTACTAAATTTCATTAACCAAGAAAATAACTTTTTGGTAGTGTAACAGTGAAGACTATTGCAGAAGGCCCACTGAGAAAACTGTTAAGAGAAGACAGAACAAAACAAAAAATTACAACAGATGAAAAGAAGATAGTAGTGATGAGTGATGAGCAATTTCATCGCAGATAGAAGGATGAGGTTAAGTGTAGTTCCATAAGATGAATGCAGAAATACCAGTGAATTTTATGGAACACAGAGAAACCCAGTCAACTATTGTCTATGCACTGGCTCACTGGGTAAATCTACATTCCCCAGCCATTCTCCCCAAATTAACTTTTTTCTAAAATGAAGTAAGAAAGCTAAATTCTGTCATTTTTTCCCTAAGTGAAATCTGGACACAAAGATGAAAAATGTCATGACCTAACAAGAAGTTCATTTTACTGATTAATAGGCATACAGCCCTGATTATATACAGGCATAATTAATGTGTTTGTATCTTGTTCCAGTATTCTTGTTTCAGCCATTGCTGAAATGAAACACCTAGGAGAAAGACTATAACTCATTTCATTGCATAACTTTTGTTACAGTTTAGTGCATTGGCAGCCACCTTCGTATCTCAAGCTGAAGCCCACAAAGCAGATATTTAACCTCTTAAATAATGTCTCTTATTTTCTGTTATCTTACAATTCTAAAATTTCTTGGCAAAAGTATCAGGATGTTAACAACAGAAGTTCTTGTTTGTATATTGTACTTGTATTTATGATGAAAATAACACCCTTAAAATGCAAGTTAACAAACAGGATTCCCATTTGCCTAAGTATGTCAAGTTTTTCTTCAGTCAGTTCTATGTTATTTCAACACAATGCATGACTTGTACATTTCACATTCAAATCTCAGTGTTGTCCATTGAATGCTGAGTCCTATAGGAATTACCAAGTTCAGAATGTCCTTATACTTGGTTTAAAATTCAACTCTCTAGCTCCTCAGGTAAGAAGACTATTGTAGCCAGTGGAATGTGGTGACACCAGAATAGAATTTCCTTCCATCCAAGCACTGGAATTCAAACGTTATGTTGTATTTACCTCCATGTTCACTTTCTGTTCTTCTTCTGGACCAGTACACTTCTTCTTAGATGTAAACGTGGATTTAGATTATGTTGTAAAGAGTTCACACATATGTACAAGAAAAAGCTCATGACATAGAAATACTTTCTAATTAAAAACATGATGCCCTAAAAGTATTGTAAAAATTATAAAACTGTCTTAAAGAACTTCCATTAAATGCAGTTTGGACAACATCTGGCACTAAAAAAAAAAGGAAACAAATAAGGAGGAAAGAAGTTGGAAAAATACAGCCATATTTTTATTACAGACTAACCTGAGGCAATTTCCCCAAATATATATTTCCCCTAAAAGCTGAATTTGCCAATATTTTCATTTATACTTACCGGGATTTAAATCAGTAACAGAATAGAGGACTCTGAACTAATACTTAACTATATTGCTGACTTGAAATTTTATTTCCTTCTGGAAAGCTAAGACTTTTAAAACAGACAATATGTTAGTAACTAGGAAAAGATAAAGGATTTTCTTGAACTAACTTAGGATCACTCGCAAAATTCACTGAATTTTTAGGATTTATGCAGAAGAAGTTATGTAGTACCACAAAATTAATAGGAAGGAAATTTTCCTTATGTCTTAATAGTAACTGATGGACTCAAAAATTTTTTGTTCATTATTGAAGAATTTATTTCTTTCTTTCAAAGTGGACATAATAACTATGAAGCCAAACAGCTGGAAGCCAGGCCAAGTGCATAAGTTACACTCCATACATTATTGCTATCCCCTCTGTTAACAAAGTGCATTCTTTAACTAAATCCTTCTTGTCAAAGTAATATTTCTTTAAGTCTTTGACACAATGTGATCAATGTTCTGCCACCAAAAGAAACACAAATTCTGAGGGTTTGGGAGGTAGTGACTGGAGAATAATATTTTTTAAAAATCTTGATTCAAATTACCTACTGTTTAGTTGGTCTTGTGTTATCATTTTATCTATGTCCTAGAAAAGCCTCACAGTAATTTGTCAGTAATAATACGGTAACACACTATATATAAAACAGCCCTGCCATGTACCCCAGGAAATAAATTGCATACATTATTTCCCTTTAAGTATCTAACTGCATCATTGTAGGGAGGACGGACATACATATTTTTTCAAATGTTTATATAATGAGCAACTACTTCTACTTTTACAGGGAGTAAACAATACTGAATTCCTGTAAAAAGACTCAGAGGATTACACTGAATTTAAATGCCTACCAAGAAAGCAAAAACTCATCTAGAATATCATCAACAAAAGTGTACCTCTAGATACTCTAAGGACTTCTACCTTCTGGATAGGACACAAGCTCCCGGTCTGTTTTTCTGAGAGCCTTGGATGAGTCAAGTGTGGAAGGCAATGAAAAGAGACGCCAAAGATAACTCCCGACCTCTAATTTTGAATGCTTTGATTGCTCTTTTTAAACATTAAGACAATAACCTTTCAATGACAGAGATTGCTTTTACTGAGTTCCATCTCTTAAGGGTTTTTTTCTATTTTAATTTATAGATATATTTATTTGTATATTATATATATTTATATTTAATTTATATATAATGTATTCATATATGTTATATTTTATCTACATAGGCATATATATATATGTGTGTGTCTGTGTGTGTCTGTGTGTCTGTGTGTGTGTGTGTGTAATGATAACTGCAGCACGGCTGGTTAGGAGGGCTTTAAATGAGGTTTGAAGGGGTAAGGGACTGAAACCAGGCTCTCCAGAGATAAGCATAAGGGTGTAGAGCCTGAGTTGAGAATGAAATCAATGGCCCAGCTGAAGTGCATGTACGCCAATGCACGCAGTATGGGAAACAAACAAGAGGAGCTGGAAGCCATAGTGCAGCAGGAAAACTATGACATAGTTGCTGTCACAGAAACATGGTGGGATGACTCACACGACTGCAGTGCTGCTATGGGAGGGCTACAAGTTCTTCAGAAAGGACAGGCAGGGAAGGAGAGGTGGAGGGGTGGATTATATGTTAGAGAGTCTCTTGACTCTGCTGAAGTTGAGGTCAGCAGTGACAAGGTTGAGTGCCTGTGGGCCAGAACCACGGGGAAGGCCAACAAGACTGACATCCTTGTGGGTATCTGTTACAGACCGCCCAACCAGGATGATGCAGGAGATGAATTATTCTTCAAGCAGCTGATGGATGTCTCAAAATCTCCAGCCCTTGTTCTTGTGGGTGACTTTAACCTGCCAGATATCTGCTGGGAGCTTCATACTGCAGAGAAGAGGCAGTCTAGGAGGTTCCTGGAGTGTATAGAGGATTATTTCCTTCATCAACTGGTAAATGAGCCTACCAGGGGTAAGGCCCCACTAGACCTACTGTTTACAAACAAAGAGGGGGCTGGTGGGAGATGTAGTGGTTGGAGGTTGTCTGGGGCATAGTGACCATGAAATAATAGAATTTTCAATACTCAGAGATGCAAGGAGAGCCATCATTAAAACCTCTACACGGGACTTCTGAGGGGCAGATTTTGGTCTATTCAAAAACTTAATTTAGAGCACACCCTGGGAAACAACCCTTAAAAACAAGGGGGGGCAGGAGGGATGGACATGTTTCAAGCAGGAAATTTTGAGTGCACAGGAATAGGCTATACCTGTGTGCTGAAAGGCCAGCCAGAGGGGAAGACGGCCAGCTTGGTTAAATAGGGAGATTCTGCAAGAAATAAGGGATAAAAAGAAAGTTTACAGACTGTGGAAAAAAGGGCTGACTACTTATGAAGAATTTACAGATAGAGCTAGGTCATGCAGGAAAAAAATCAGGGAAAGAAAAGTGGAATTTGAAGTAAATTTGGATAATTCTGTTAGGGATAACAAAAAGTCCTTCTATAAATACATTAATAACAAAAGGAGGGGCAAGGAAAACCTCCATTCTCTGTTGGACTTGGAGGGAAATATAGTTAAGGAAGATGAGGAGAAGGCTGAAGTACTTAACACCTACTTTGCCTCAGTTTTTAGCAGTAAGACAGGTGGCCCTCAAGACAACTGGCCTCTGGAGCTGGCAGACAGAGAGAGGGAGCTGAATAACCCTCCTGTATTCCAGGAGGAAATAGTGACTTACTGAGCCATCTGGATCCTCAACGGTCTATAGGACCAGATAGGATCCATCCCAGGGGGATTAGGGAGCTGGCAGAAGAGCTTGCCAAACCGCTCTCCATCATCTTCCAACAGTCCTGGCTCTCTGGGGAGGTCCCAGATAATTGGAAGTTGGCAAATGTCACCCCAATCCACAAAAAGGGCTGCAAGCAGGACCCTGGCAACTACAGGCCTGTCAGCCTGACCTCTGTCCCTGGCAGGGTTATGGAGCAGATCATCCTGAGTGCAATCACACAGCACCTTCAGGATGGACAAGGGATTAGACCCAGCCAGCATGGGTTTAGGAGGGGCAGGTCCTGTCTCACCAACCTGATCTTCTTTTGCCATCAGGTGTCCCACCTGGTGGATAAGGGTAAGGCTGTGGATGTGATCTATCTAGACTTCAACAAGGCTTTTGACACTGTCTCCCATAATATACTCCTGGAAAAGCTGGTAGTCCATGGCTTGGACAAGTGTACCCTCTGGGTTAGGAGCTGGCTGGAGGGTTGGGCCCAGAGAGTGCTGGTGAATGGAGCTGCATCCAGCTGGCGGCTGGTCACTAGCTGTGTTCCCCAAGGGTCTGTGTTGGGTCCAGTCCTGTTTAACATCTTTATTGATGATTTAGATGAGGGGATTACGTCCATCATTAGCAAATTTGCTGATGACACCAAGTTGGGAGGGAGTGTCGACCTGCTGGAAGGCAGGAGGGCTCTGGAGAGGGAACTGGATAGACTTGAGAGATGGGCTGATTCCAATGGGATGAAGTTCAATAAGGCCAAGTGCCGGGTCCTGCACTTTGGCCACAACAACCCCCTGCAGCGCTACAGGCTGGGCACAGAGTGGCTGGAGAGCAGCCAGGCAGAAAGGGACCTGGGGGTACTAATTGACAGGAAGCTCAACATGAGCCAACAGTGTGCCCAGTTGCCCAAGAAGGCCAATGGGATCCTGGCCTGTAACAAAAAAGCGTGGCCAGCAGGACCAGGGAAGTGATCCTTCCCCTGTACTTTGAGTACACCTTGAGTACTTGAGTACACCTTCCCCCACACCTTGAGTATTGTGTTCAGTTCTGGGCCCATCAGTTCAGGAAGAGATTGAGGGGCTGGAGCAGGTCCAGAGAAGAGCAATGAGGCTGGTGAAGGGACTGGAGCATAAGTCCTATGGGGAAAGGCTGAGGGAGCTGGGGTTGTTTAGCCTGGAGAAGAGGAGGCTCAGAGGTGACCTCATCACTGTCTAGAACTACCTGAAGGGAAGGTCTAGCCAGGTGGGAGCTGGTCTCTTCTCCCAGGCACTCAGCAATAGGACAAGGGGGCACGGGCTTAAGCTCTGCCAGGGGAAATTTAAGTTGGATATCAGAAAAAAATTCTTTACAGAGAGAGTAATCAGGCATTGGAATGGCCTGCCCAGAGAGGTGGTGGATTCATCATCCCTGGAGGTTTTTAAACTGAGTTTGGACATGGAACTGAGTGCCATGATCTAGTAAATGGACTGGAGTTGGATCAAGGGTTGAACTTGATGATCTCGGAGGTCTTTTCCAACCCAATCGATTCTATGATTCTCTGATTCTATGATTTCATTCTACTGACTTGTCTTCCTTCCTCAAGAGTTGGAAAAGTACTCTTAAAATTGTAGCCATCCAAAGGAGGGGCCTGAGATATTTCTAGTTACTCAATCCTTTTATTTCATTTTGGTTTGCATTATTTACAGGTTTTATATTTATCTGCCTTGTCGGCAAGTGCCAACCTAAATGAGTAATTCTTTACCCACTGACCTAAATCTCCAGCCACAGCATGTATGCTAGAAAACTGCTAGTCTGGTATGACCACATTGCCTTAAAAGACTACCATATTCACGTTTTCTTCCTGACTTCATCAGTAAGAGAATAACACAGTAAAATTCATTAATTAAATATGAAAAAAAAAGATTAACTGCTTGTACCATGATTTAAAACTTACAGTATTTTACATGATACCATCTAGGTGAATTACAAGCTAAATTCTGAATGAACAGTAAATGCAAAAATTGCAATAGTTTTCATGTTGTCTGGCTGCAGTTGTCTAGCAGAGGAACCCAAATAATGGCCATGGTGGGAGCTTGATTTAGAGTGTACGCATAATAGTAAATCCCAGATACTGAGGGAAAATTAGAAGTTTGCTTTGGATGATTGTCCTTACAGGAGTGGATTATATTCTGGTATAATTTTTGTTTAAAGAAAAAAGGAGTTTATTCTTTTTCAGTACCTAAGGATGCTGCTAATATTATTTATAGATTCAGTGGCAAAAGCTTTTATTTTTACTTGTAGTCTTGTTGTCTTTGCAATCCCTTATATTTGGGCAGGGAATTTTGTCTGTGCTTGAGGATTTCTGCATAAAACTAAAAGGTGAACACAAGTGGTACATTGAGTCATAATTTATATGACAAGTTTATATTTTTTGTAAGCTCTCACATTCTCACTTTAGTTCAGTTACAGCGTTACCCTTTGTATTTTAACCTCACTACATGATCAAGGATGTTTCAGTGAAGATTTATGAGTGGGATTGGTATGGTTATATTAAAAAAATTCTTAATTCAACATTGACAACTTCACCACATGAGGTCAAGAAGTGCTGACATAATATCTCCACAGGGTCTTTGGAAATAATAAAGGCGAAGACAAGAGAATGGAAACAGTATGTAAGACAGATAGGCTGAACAAAAAGAACAAGAAACTATTTTGTAGAAGTGATTTCCAGGGTTCAAACAATTACTACACATCTAACTAAAATTCAGTTTTTCTCATCCGTGATCTTTGAGGCATTTCTGCTTCTCACAAGAAGTTACACAGAATATTTTTGTTTTCTGTTTTATAATCCATTAAATCAAAAGCATATGAATGAGGCTTAAGCCATGACATATGGAAGTCATTAATGTTGCTTTTGTTCTCAACTAAGTGCCCAGTTCTATACTCCTTAAGTAAGAAAAACTCTTACTGAAGTCACTGTTTTTGTTGCATAAAAGGGGAAAAATATGAGTAATAAATGTAATGATCTGTAGGCTACTAAAATTGCTCAGTGACCTCCTATGTCAGTCCCTTTTAATAATGGATTCTCTTTTTTGCAGGATATAAATTCTCACTATACAGTGAGTGATTGTTTTCTTCTGTTCAATTGGAGACCAATTTGCTTTCGACAAAATCAAATGCAAAACTCCAATCACCTCTATAGGAAGCAGGATTAAGACTTTTACATAGTTCCTTTATAAGAAATCTGCTGTTTCCACAGGCTGCCACCTTCTCAGTTAGCTCTAGATATTTGTGGGATGCTGTATCAGTGTCAGTCACACATTTATTTCTTGACAAGGAGAGTGCAGAAAAGCTTAATTGAATACTGCAAGGTAAAAGCTACAAAAATCAGAGACACTCGAGCCTCCATATATTACCTAAAGAAAGACCCCCATTGGCCTTTTAAGGAGATGAGTAGACAAAAAATAATTAGATACATTTTAAGTTTTTTTCAACAAATGTCTTAAAGAACTATTCATGTTGATCTCAGACTCAGCTCAAACTCATGGAAACCAATGGCAAAAGAAAACTCTTAGAGTAGTAAATGGCAGTGGATTCAGAATTATTTTTGCCTTTGTGAAGTAAAATAGGTAAATAAGAAATTTCATCAGCATTCCCAAGATAGAAAAGTTGTTTCATGAAGTATCAGAATGCAAGCATTCTGCATCAAATTCTGGTTGCACTGCCTGTTATTCTGACTCTTTTTATTTGTGTATTATTTTTCCATAAACTGTTCACCTTGGTGATTTCTCCAAGTCATAAGGTCTTTGACAATGGAAAAGAAATGTGGGAACTGAAGACTAGAAATAATTTTCAGTAAAAAATATTTAGAGAAATATTCTGACCTTCATGTATTCCCTCCTCTGTTTAACAATTGTGTCTATGTATCTGTAATGTAACACTGTATATTTGTGAAAATATATGTGCAAAGGACAGATTTATATAGATTTACATAGCCTCTATAGTCCATTAGAGTATTTAAACATGTTGAATTTGAAAGTTAAAATATGTGCTTAGAAATTTGAAAGAAGAATTCAGATAATAGTGCCGTAAAATGATTATTTGTTCCAGTGTTTTTCTTAGAACTGTTTGATCCTTCAAATATCTGTATGTTCTCTAGTACTTCAGAATTTAATTGCAAGATTTGATAGAAAAAAAGAGAGATACAACAAAGAGGCAGAAAAATAAGAGGAAGAGAGAAACAGGGAGAGGTAATGGAGGAGAGTAGAGGGATGGAGAGGTCAGGGGAATAGAGGGGAGGGGGCAGGACAGGACAGGAGAGAAAAGAAACTGCCATGTGGGTGTCTTATAATGTGCCACAGGAGTGCAATCTGGTATCATACTGCATATTGTTCCCACAGTAAATATGGTCAAAAGCAAGCTAATAAAATTTATTTCTATAGAATTTAACAAATAATCTGGCTGATACTGAAAGAAAACTGTTGAGGTTGGGGCAAAGTTATTGTTCTATGTGGAATGTAATGAATCATCACCAAGGTTGAAATAAACTCACTTGTTTCAACTTAATGGAAAGAGATTTTGTGGGGTACTTCATAATATTCAATTCTTAGGAAATTCAATGTGGAATGTCAGAATTTTATGAAGAATTACATTTTCTCTATTCACTGGTACAGCTGTGCACCACAAATTATGAGAATGTCCTATGTGCTAGCAAAGCCACAAGGTTAATATTCACAGATGCAATCAGAGAAAGTCATTATATTTTATATGATACATTCTGTAGAATTACCATGGACAAATGTCATAGGAATACACATACATCTTATATACACAGAATGACAGTTAATTTGTCATGGCTATTGGAATGCATAACACACCCATGAAAGAATGGATTCACCAAAAAATGTTTCCAGTTCTCATAGAGTGAGCTGAGTGTATTTGTCCAGCTCAACTAGTGGCATGTCATTGTGGTAGCCCATCCCCAAAAATATCAGTTCACGCCTGCTCTTAGAAGCCATTTAGGTACCTTATAAAGAAAGGTTCTGGCTTATAGTTCTATGTGATACACAGAAGCCAGACACTCAGATTTTCAGTAAATGCCAAAATATGCTTAAACCCATTCTTTAGCATCCTGGTCATAAACATCAGTTCTGTAGCAAAGATTCTACATAGATTATCACAGTTTATGAGACATATGTTTTAAATTGATTTCAATACTTACTGTAAATGACTGAAATTATTCTGTATGAATTAAATCTAATGTAATGCAGATGTTAGATGTGTTAAAATTACTGTTTTAGGGACAGCAGTCTCTGAGCACGTTCTGTCAATGAACCTAATTCACACTCAAGAGTTTCTACTGCTTGTCAAAAGTAATGGCATCAAATGTAACTTTGGTATCCAGCAAGAGATAGTTTAATATAAAGATTTATTAAACAAATAAAATGGTCAATGTTTTCTACCTAATCCATTACTTTTGAAAAGATACATAGTTTAGCCTTGAAATTCTTCTTTATCAGTGGAACTAATATAAAACAAGGTGTGTATTAGAATTTTTTTGGTTGTTGAACTTAATCAATTCAACATTTTCTTAGCAGCCCCTTTCCCTATGAGATATGTAATACAAGCTACCATACTTATTTCTGAGCCTTAGATCCACCAAAGATTTCCTCTTCTGCAGTGCAGAGCACCCTTCCATCCTACCAAGGCCTTATCATGGTTCTCATCAGGTACCTGCAGCATTGAGAAATATTCCTCAGTTAAATCTCTATGGCTGTTCAGCAAGCCAAACAAACCAATTTGTAGATATTCCACTCTTTTTTTAAAACAGGAAGTCCATCAGGAAATATATAATCCTTTAATGAACTGAAAGCTTCTGACACTTTTCTGGGATTAGCTTTCTGAAAGTTCAGTTTTTCTACTTTCCTTAGCATAAGAACAAAACTGTGGTACTTCAGAAGTCCCAGATGGAAAAAATAATCCAAGTTTTACCCCACTTTTAGGTTTGGACAAACAAGTAAAAATGCACATTCTACCAAGTCTTGCACATTGAGCATACTTAGTAAAAATTACATTCCAGGCTTAAAGAGAATTATGTTTAATATTTAAAGAGTTAAAGGCAAAACTTAGTCAATTGCTTCCATTAAACAATTCCAGAAAGGCAAATATTTCAGACCAATTATGAACTTAATTTCCATTCCCCTTAGCCCTGTCACATCAATGGTTATTTTTCTTTGTCATAGGAGTATTCATTCTCAGTTTTGTGCCCTACTGAGCGATCCCATTAAAGATAATCCCATTTATTTAATCTCTTTTCTGAACAACTACTTTATTCATTGCCCTCTCTGCCTTGGTCCTCAAGTTTTGCCCTGCCAGCAGGAATTACAGTGTAGGTCAGAGCTTTCCAGGTGTACTACTGCTAAGAAAAATGGGATTTGCTATTCCTTCCTCCAGCTTTTGAGGGATACCATCAGTAGGAAATTACAATCTTCCTGGGCATAGAAGAAAAGAGTACTTTCATAGTCTTGGTTACCCTTGCCTTTATTTTGTCACTGTCAAGAGAAATAATTAAACCATGAAGCATCTTAATAAGCCAAATAATGGAAAAGTAAAGAGAAATGCTGCATTTATTAACTCAAAAATTATGGAGTTAGAGGAAAAGATCAACTGCACATATAGATAAAGAATAAGGAATCAACTGTACAAAATAAAATGGAAATAACAGTCAGAAAGACTATGTTTAAGAGCTATCGTTATCCATTTAATATGCAGTTATCTGAGTATCCATTGTCAAGGCATTATGGGACTCAATTTCAATATACAGCATTCTGATACTCTAACAGGACATGGGAACATCACTA
This sequence comes from Pithys albifrons albifrons, assembly GCF_047495875.1. Classification (NCBI taxonomy): domain Eukaryota; kingdom Metazoa; phylum Chordata; class Aves; order Passeriformes; family Thamnophilidae; genus Pithys; species Pithys albifrons. Next base: position 48,241,890 of record NC_092497.1, read on the forward strand.
AGACCAGGTACCAATGAAGAATACAAGGCAATAATACTTTTTATACTTACCCAATGAATTGATGACATGAGATTTCAAATCTGTTAAATAAATTCAATAAAACATTTTAAATACCAAATACTTTTAGTCTTATAATTCTATATATCAGGTCAAAACGCTTTCAGCAAAAACAATGAAAGAAGCAACAAGGATGTTACAGGGATTTAACCAGTATTACATAATGAGCAAAAGGTAGTAGAGGCTGGCCCAAGATATGTAGGAATAATTCCTCTGAAATCATTGAAGAACATAGGCATCATCAACCTGAAATGACACAACACCTGGAATGATTTTTACTTTGGCGTAGGATGTCATTATTAGAACAGAATAGCTCTTACATATCCCCATTTAATGACAGTAAAACATATTAAATAATCAATTTATGATTAATTAGCAAATTAAATATTGTGTTGTATTTATCATTAAAATACATCTAGCTGCCAGATGAAAATAATCTGTTAGTGCAAAACAAACACTTTTGACCTCTTAATTAACCAATAACTTGTTACTAGAAAAATTACATCACAGTATTTTCACCTCTCAAATACAAATAGCTTACAATTGTAATGTGAATTAATTTGTTCTGCATTTCACTTGAAATGTGCTAAGTAAGGTGATTCCATTACTAATAACTCCATCTTCAAAGTCTCTGCTGAAATTTGAAGGTAAGACAGAAAAAGGTTCTGCTAAATAGATTGGAGGCAAATATTTTTGCTAAACACACAATGTCTTTTCATATAAATCCTTATGACAATTTCAGTGTTATGCTTACTATCTGCTATTAAGAAAATACTAGATATGATTTTTTTGGATCATTTCTTTGGATCATTTCTTCCAGTTTTTCTAACATTTATTTAGCTTTCCCTACATAAACAACTTCATCTCCTACCCCTACTGGATCCAAAACTGTGATAACATCTCCAACATAGGCCAATTTTTAAGTTTTAAAATTAATCACATAAGTTGATTATTCCCTGTAACCTAATTGTGTTTTGCCAAGATTTTCTTGTGGACCTTTCAGATTGATAATCTACTTCTGTTCTCCAGTTCTGTCAGACAATCTTTCTGGCTAAAAGCAAAACATATGATGATAAACAAAACTGAAAATAATTCTAAATATTAGTTTCTGCTTTTTGTCAAAATGTCAGATTTGGCCAGCATGCTTTCCACACGCCTCTGAGGGAAAACACAGAGCCACAGGAACTTTTGAGCTGTTGCTCTCATGAGAGAAGAAGAGTGAAGGATGCTGGGACTCTGCAGAGAGTTGGAGATCAGAAGTGCATCACCTCTGCAGTGATATGAAGGTCCTGTTTCCGTTCTCGGTTAGGTGAAATAAACCAAATTACTGCTTGAACATATTGTGTCACCTTGATTGAGATATTGGCCCAGGCTCATATCTCAAAAGACCTTAGTTTAAACCTTGTGGGTTTGCAATATTTGTAATCAAAGGGGCCTTTTACTTCAGCACAGCAGTCACTCTCACGAGTACTAAAAATCATGTTGCGAATGTCTTTCCCTCATTGAAATGGTCATATTTCATTAAAATGATTTATGTAGCAGTGCAGAGCTGTGTGGTTCCAGGCCTACATTGGAGAATAAACATTTTTGCCTTAGCAATTTGAAGAATGATACCATTAAATTCCCTTCAAAGTAATTATCCTAGTTGAGCAGGAGGGACCAGCTGACACTGTGTAAGGGTGATCAAAGCTGTGTATTCTACCCCCTCTATTCATTCCCCAAGGACAATGGACCATTAGCAGCAGCTGCCCAGGGAATCATTAGCACCTTCACACTCAGCCTGAGGGGGCGGAGCTGCTAATGGGCCATCAACAGTTCAACACCCCCTGGCTCCCAGAGTTAATCACCCATTGTGTGAGTTCCCACCCAGGGGGAGGGACTGGGTGCTCCCTGAGGGTACATAAGTGGTGGGTAAGAAGACTTTGGTAACTTCTTGTCGGATCCAGAGGAGCAGCAGGACCTTGACAGGAGGAGATCACCGCTCTCGCCCAGACCACAGCCCTCGCCTGCACCAACAGTTTTTTTCATTTCCTTTTGCTCTGGATTTGGGGGAGCCACAGGGGTCTCAGCACAAGGGCAAACAAACCCCCTTGGGTTTGTGCCCCAGGACACTGGGTTATACTGCTGGGGTTTTGTGAGTTGAAAGCAATTTCCCTTTTGCGTCAGTGTTTTTATTGTAATATTGTTATTAAATTTTAGCTCTGACTTATAGTCTCTCACTCGTGGTGAGTTCATTTCCCCTGCTGGTTCGCCTTTAAACCAGCACAGTAATTCAAAGAGAGAGGCTGTTAATGCTATTACCTGTGAAAGAACTTATTTTTGCAAGCAAATAAGTGAACATTATTGGGGCAATTATTCAGGTAAATTGCATTATATCAATCTGTAAATAGATATTAAGAATTGGATATTGACATTGCATCTGTCTTTTCCTCTATGAAGTTATTTGGTGATACCAGTTCCACTTTATTTATTATGCCTTTTTATTAATATTTACACATGCTGTCTCTAATTCAAGCTGAATATATCTGTCTGTAACACTATATGAAAGCCCTAATATCATAGAACAAGATATTGTGCTGTGTTCCTGTATTTCAAAGCATAGAAGCAAAGAAGTAACATTCAGCTAATGCTTCCTGACAGAACTGATACATAAACAATGCTTGGTGTTTCTTAAGTTTTACAACTGTCATGATATTGAACTCCTGCAGATTCAATAAAAGGCAAATATCAACAAGTCCAGAGCTAGTGAAAAGAGCAGGGAGGGGTATCTAGCATTCTGAATAATACACGTATTTGCCAGGTAATATTTTTAGAAGGTAAGATTTACTTCTTAATCTTGTATCTACATATTCCCCCTGACAACAATAAAATTCCAAGCTGAAGATGAAGGGAAGAAGCTATCAAGACTGTCAACTCAAATTAAAGTAATAATTACTTCATTTATTATTATCCCAGATTTAAGAAAATTTAAGTATATACTATTATTAATAAAGGACAGGTGGATTTGATACCATTATATTTGGGTTAACATTTGAACATTCTGATATCTGGGAAGAGCTTTTGTTACTGATAATATTCCTATTCAAAGATGTCAAATAGTTTCACAGGTATCAGTATTATAATCCGGAAAATAGTTAAAAGTTGTGGAATGTATTTGGAAAGACAAGAAAGTAATTTACATGGAATAATACAAAAGTCATTGAAAGAACCAGAAATAAAAAATAACCATCTTGATTGCTAATTATGTCTTCTCTAACTATTTATAACAAGTGCAACAGTTATGCTCTTAGATTGAAAACAATCAATTCACAGAAATAACTTCAAGTTTATAGCCAAAATTGTCTCGCTTGTCGACTACATAGAGTACGTGAAGAGAAGAGTTACTGGATCATTTTCCACACCAGAAAAGCAAAGATATTAGTATTTTTGAAATCTATCCAAGCTCCAACTGTTTGCACAGTAGTTGGTAAACTGCAATAGCTGGCCTACTGCTGAACTGAATAGGATACCTGACCTAGGAGTCAAGGAGCCCTGGGCACAAATCTGTGCTCTCCAGCAGAGATAGAGAGGAGAAAAACCAACTGGGGATGCCTTTCTCACTGGGAACACTATTTGTGCTTTATAGGGCTTTATAACACCCTTTCAGTTAGTTTCATGATACCAAATATTTTACCAGATATTCAATATAAATAACAGCTGAGTAAGGAGTTCGGAATACTTATTGTTAAGGACATTCATTCATGATAGGATATCCAAAATTATCTAATGAATATTGAAATAGATAAAAAAGAGCCTAATTAAAAACTTCATTCAACTTGATGATCAGAATACCATTCCTGAGGACAAATGATAAAGCTGACTTTCTGCCTAAAAAGGAATGAAAGATACAAATCTTATCCTCTGTGAATTTAGCCAACTCTTACATGAAACAGCATTGTTGATGGTAGTAGCAGCAGGACCAGTTTGGGGATTCACTGTGTTTTCTTCAAGCTAGAATTATATACAGCAACTAGCTCAGCTTCATTAATGTAACTCAGCTTTTCACATCTGTCAAAACTCCAGTTGCAAACTACGTCTGGAGAGAAAAACAAAAGGTACTGAAAAGAATAGGTAGAGGTGGTGTCTCTTACAGTTTTTATTTGCAAGGTGAAGAAGGAGATAATTCTCATTCAATTTACTATTACCAATTAATATTTCCCACAACAGTTTGATAATTCCAAAGGAAATAGGCTGCTCAGGAAGGTTGTGGATTCTGTTTCCTTAGAGATACTCAAAAACTGTCTGGGCACCATCCTAAGTAACTGACTGTGGACTTGCTGAATTAGAAGATGGAGTTGCTGTATTAGGTGTAGGTGCTGAATTGGAGGGCTTGGACTAGCTGACCTTCAGAGATACATATACAACCCTGAGTCTGACATCCATAAGGCCATGTGGGAAGACTTAGGGTCTTTTGATGTTTTGATTTCTATAGATGTTAGAAGTAATTGCAGTAGATGTCGATTTTAATGTACCAGTACAGGTAACCACACTAGCTTGATGTTTACACATACCAGTGCTATCCTATATCAATCCCTCAAAATTCTGTTAGCTGTTTCACAAGCTTCAAGGTTTCTCAACTCACAGAAGGTGAGCAAACTGCCTGGTCTAGAATTGAGCTGCTGATAGCAGCTAGAAATCTGACAGGGGAGCTTAAGGATATCTTCCCCCCTAGAGGACACAAAATGGGATCCCAATTTACCAGAACAAAACAAAGCATTAAAACACTATCAGGATTGAGTAGTACATGGTTTCAAACACGAAATTCCAAAAGCCATAAACAGGTCAAAGGTGTATGAAGTGAAGCAAGATAAAAATGAGTCTCCAACAGTCTTCTTGAATAAGCTAAAAAAAGTCATGCATAAGTATACAAACATAGACACAGATTCAGATCTGAGGAAAAAGAACTTGGTCTATTTCTTCATAGGCCAGTCTGAAGATGACATAAAAAAACTAACAAACCTGCAAAAAGCAAATAACAAGAAAGGCATTGGTGAGTTATTAGGTATAGCTTGAATAGTGTATCAGAAAAGAGATCAGAAAGGCAGAGCAAGAGTGCTAGTGCTGGAAGAAAAGGACTGCCACATACTATACAAAAGCCAAGAACATCACAAACACAATGTGCAAAAGTGTTGTACATGCAACTGCCAACACAATAAAGCAAAAAATCTTTGAGTTTTGTCCAGTCTCTAAAAAAGAAAACTGATGCCTCAGAGGCTTTTGACTTTTTGATTTTTATAGATTTTAGAAGTAATTGTAGTAGATGCAGATTTTAAAGTGCCAGTACAGGTAATCACAGTAGCTTAATGTTTATACATACCAACCCCATCTTATATCAATTCCTCACAATTCCATTAGCTGTTTAGTCTTTTTTTAAAGGTAGAATTGCAGAAAAACGCCTTAAGGCCTGCACCAGGAGACATAAACACAGACAGAGTGACCTCCAAGCCCAGACATGCTACAAGGAAGATGAAGGTGATAAAATCAGGGTCCCAGACTCCCCCAGCCTCAATTCCCAATGGACTGTATGGGGGCCAGAACAGGGCAGAACCAGGGGCTGGCAGAATGGGGACTGGATGGACATTATTATAAAAACTATAGAACTAGGATCAGGGGGCGCTTACAGGGATATGTATTCCTGGGGCCTGGAGGCTCATTAAAGCTTCTGCTGTCCTTATCTTATCTCCTACTAAATTGGCCTGGAGTTTTTATCTCCACAGTCTTTAAGGCAACAAGCAAACATTTGAATTAAGTAAATGAATGTCAGATATCTGAATTGCAAACTCCATCATAAAACAAATCGTGTCAAGACAATCTCTTTTCTTCCTCAAACAGCTTAATAGACTCCTGAGCAAAGGAAAGTACTATTTTCATGTATAGGGTTTGGCTAGAAAAGCTTTTGACAATGTTGCACATGATATTATAAGGAACTATAGAAGCAAGAGACAGAAAAGCAATACTGGGTAATGCCAAAGTGTCAGTTGTCATTGTTGCACACTGCAAACATAGCTGCCTTGAACACAGAGTCACATTTTTTTTAAAACATTATTCTACCATTAGTCAAATTATGAGGGGAAGAATGGGGGAAAGGCACCATGTTTATTACATAAACACCCAAATGGAAGAACGAGTAAGCATACTAGAGGACAGTGTCTGAAAATAAAGTTATAAATTTGAAGTCATAGTTTGAAAGGTTCTACTTAATTCTGTGAGTCTCTCATCTCTGTAATTCTTAATTTATTATAGCTAGAACAGTTTCATATGTGTTCAGATACAGATATATTTATTTGTATTTATTTGTGTGTGTACAGATACTCATAAGTGTATACGTTCATATATGCAAATACATACATGTATATGTGCATATATGTGTAAACACATATTTATATACTCATATGTGTGGTTGTGTGTGTTTATTTGTGTATATGTATATAAACATCAGCCGATGCAGGTGATCAGGTTGAAAACGGAGATGTTATGGAAAAGATCCTCTGAGAGGAACAGTAATTATTCATTTCCATCCTATCTTCTAAACAAGAGTTAAGTCAACATTTTAGGAAGTTTTGGCAAATCTGCAAGGTCCCTTAATTGAATTATCAATGTCTTATTGAAAAGGGAAAGGCTATGATAGATCCGGTAGCCATTTGACCTCTCCGCTGAATAGATCATTACTATGAAGTAAGATTAGGAGCGGTTTCCTGTTTCAGTCTGACTTGAAGTTAAGCACACTGGGGAAGAACATACGCTACAGCAATTGATTTACTGTTGGAAACAAAAATACCCTGGAAACAGTAAGGTAGGTCAAACTTGTCTTGCTAACCCTCTACCCAAAAGAAAAGAGTAGAAAGAAACACTTGTGAACGTACATGCAGCATTTTCAGAGCCATAAAAGAGCTAAATAAAAAGCATTTGTAAAATAATATACTGAAATAGTTTGTCATCTACATGTCTGGCTACTTTCAAATACTTTTTCCTAATTTTCATTCTAATGAAAGTCTTGGGCCAGTTATCCTTCCATATCACCATTTTGTAACAAAGTGCATAGACATTTCCTAGACACCCAATATAAAGCCAAATCAAAAACCTGAGAGTCAACCAAAATATTGCTAAACCAAAGTATTGTATGTGTTCTTCAGTTTTTGTTTCTAGTTTATAGAACTTTGTTCATCAATGTTATCCATTACTTTGGCATTATCAGTTTAATTCTTCACTAGAGAAAAGAGTGTGTGCATTTTCAAAGTTCAGTAATAAGCAGCAGCAGATGTATGGATCAACAGGACAAGCTTGCTAGCTGATTACAGCTGATTAGTCCTTCATGGTACAGTCACTGCAACTAATCTAACCAGGAAACTGGAGAGGTTATCCAGAATGGCAGAGCTAAATTTTTGCATAAAGTTTTACCAATTTACACATTTAAATCATATTTAGATGCTGACACCAACAAAGGGAAGTGAAGTAACAGGCTATGATAGTACAGAACTTGAGGGACAGTGTGGGTGGTTACAGGAGAGGAGACTGACCTTTTTCCAGAGTTCTCAGTTTATACTCTCAAAAGTAAATAAGCAACTTGTAACATTAATTTTGATTGTGTTTCAACTGCTTCAATTTTACTCAGTAATTTCTAGTATTGTCAGTTATGAAATATATGAAATAATTTTTCATGGCTGATTTATCCTCAAATCAATCCTTTAGAAACAAAATTACATGCACAGACTGCCAGCACCACCTGTAGTATCTAATGAGCTTCATTAGATTACAACATGACATCCTTTCCTTTAACAAGTCCAGATGCCACACCATAGAAACAAGGCAGCTGATTATTCATAGCATGTTTTTTTAGGATGATCAGTGCCTGGTGAGAAATCAGGTCGGTTAGAGAAATAACATAGTTTTTTCATGTTACTGAATGTCCTTGGATTCCTTTCTTATGGATCAGTACAATAAGCAGGTCATACTACCTTCCTTGAATCTTAGCATCTCAATATTACATTCAGCCAGGAGAGTAACCACCTCTTACATACATGAAAATGGTGGAAAAAAGAAACTTAAAATTTTCCAGCATTCAAAACCACAAGCTAGTCCTAACTTCTAGCTTAGTAGAACAGCTATCATAAGAGCCAAACAGCGTGGCAATACCTGACATGCCTACTGCATAAAATTTTATTCAGCCTTTCAGGACGAAGCAGCTATGGCAGCAATTTAAAAGAAAACCTCAAACAATATGATCTTATTATGCTTATAGGGAATGACAGTATGGCCTTGCTAACTTAGTCACAGTAGAACGTGCTCCTGAGAGGAATGCCCACAGTGGGGGGCTACTGAAAACCAAATAAATGAAGGAAGGGATTAAGTATTTTCACAGAAGCATACAAATCCTGTGAATTAGCCAAACTCTTAAGAGCTCAGCTGTTGTAAAGGTCTGTCCTTTGGGAAGAAGTTTTCTCAACACTACCTTAAGTACAAGACTCTTCTAACTGATTTAAAAAAAAAAAAAAAAAAAGGAGGGCTTGGAATTGCTTACTAACTGGCAGTGCAACATATTTTTGAGTACAAATAAGGCACAATTGAAACAGATAATAAACCTAGATATTCAAATACTGTAGACTTGTAATTGTTACTGGTGATTCTTTCTGCAGAGCATAAAAATGACGTTTTAAATATCTAATACATTATTCATTAAATAGGTAATGTAGGCAAGATAAAGAGTTTCTGAAGCCAGTATTGATGAGCTCAGTTGGTTGAAACTTGGTTGTAATAATGCCAAGGTCATGGGTTCAATCCCCTACATGGGCCATTGACTTAAGTGTTGGACTAGATGATCCTTGTGGGTCTCTTCCAACTCAGAATAGTCTGTGGTTCTGTGATACAAAAGGAAACTATAAATTATGAAAGAAGGCTAGCTGAAATAAAAGGAAATTAAAGACTCCATGTCAAAACCTACTTGTCATTCCAGCAACTTACAATCTGAGAACCAGAAAACATCAAATGACCAAACCTTCCAAGTAATAAACAAAAAAAAAAAAAAAAAAACAAAAAAACCAAAACACTCAAGGACTAGATTAAGACCTGAAGAATACAATCCATAAACAAATCTGTGTTTCTTTTTGCACTGGTGTAGAAAAGCTGATGAAATACATCAGACATGGCGCACTGACATGTCTCTATAACTTCTAGGCAACTGCTGAATTGCACCCATTTACTAAGGAGAATCAGCAAAGGTTTTATTGACTTTGAATGTCAATTTGCTATTGAATTCTTAACAAGCTAGCACAGGAAACACAATAGTAATTTATTAATTATGTAACTCTACATTTACAGGTTTAAGGACACACTGTGAACTTGTATATGAAGCCAAATATTTGACTAAATTCTACACTGTCTTTTTTACTTTTCAAACAACTGCAGTTATCTATTCTTCATACTGTTAATAGATGCAAGACAGTAAAAGGTGTTTGACTAGTGCTACTCACAATTGAATTCACCCAAGAAAGAAAAACGTTATTGACAACATCTAGGGAGTTCCACAAATCAAAGATCAATTGATTACAAGGTTTTCATCACAGAGAAATAAGAACACAACCTGGAGAAATAAAATATTTTACATAAATTACTAGCAGTAAATGGTAGAGAGGAAGCTGGGTTCCCAAAAATGTAGTAGACCCTGCCAAGAAGAACAGCTCTTGGCAGCTGTGTCAGGTATATATTGTAACTACCTCTGAAGTACCAAGAAAGACACAAGATCCCTGTTTCTTAAAAGATGCAACATGTCAAGGCACTGAGAGCAGTTGTCCATCCCTGGATGGGAATTGCAATGCACTGCTATATCAGCAAAATTTTCTGACACATATGATATTAATTATATGTTTATGTTGTTCTCAAGTATTTAAATAATCACTTTAAAATAATATAATTCTTTTTTTTTATTTCAGAATAACTGCAGATAGTTTATAATGAAGTATTCTGTATGCAATGCCAGTGCAGGGCAGCTGTATCAATTAAGCTGAAGCAGAGGCTATTTATATAAATAGGTTATTACATCTTGCCACACGACACAAATCATTACCTGATAAATGAAGTCACTAGAAACATCACTGCAGTTAAAAGTGCTTCAGCCAAATTAATTGCTTCAAGGCCCTTTTATGTGTTTGTTCATCATTTGCAGTAGCTTAGCATAGCTGTATATAAATGGTATGCATTTAGATGGTATGTTATGATTAAATCAGTTTTGGTTTCAAACTTGTGACTCAGATCTACGGTTTTCTTTCTCATTGTTTAACTCTTTGTTTATTTTTACTCCCCATTAAAATTAGAGGAGGTACAGACTACAAAATAAGTTATTGGAACTATTGTACAGTATAGTGTAAGTTCTTTTTTTATTTCTGACATAACTATAACAGTCAAGCTTTCCCTTTCCATTTTGTGAGATTTTGGGTTGCCTTTTATGGAGAAGAGCAATGAATATGTCTTAAATGCAAAATAACAAGCCCTGATATGACGGCAAAGATGAAGTCATTGATGCCTAGTGTATTTGGTTTCTCGTTAATATTTACAGAATCACGGAATATGTCAAGTTGGAAAGGACCCACAAAGTTCATCAAGCCCTACTCCTGCCCTCACATAGGGCCACCTTCAAGAGTCACACCATGTGCCTGAGAATATTATCCAAAGGCTTCTTGAGCTCTGTCAGGCTTTGTGCTGTGACCACTTCCCTGAGGAGCCTCTTCCAGTGCCCAACTACCCTCTGGGAGAAGGTTTTTCTAATATCCAACCTAAACCTCCCCTGACATAACTTCAGGGCATTCCCTCAGGTCCTGCCACTGGTCATTTCACAGAAGAGATCAGTGTCTGCCCCTCCATTTCTCCTCACAGAAAGCTGTAGACTGTAATGAGGTCTCCACTCAGTATCCTCTTCTTACATGAATGTGGGTAGTAGTTAAAAGGCTCTTAAATACAGTTTGAATGTATTAATTTTAACCTGTTAAAGCTGAGGTCTTGAGAGATATACTTCTTTTTTTGTACTTACCATTTGGGAAATATCATGACTCTACGTGTCAGTAATTTCAACTTAATTATGCTGTTCATAGTGATTGTCTAGTATGGGCCAAAATTTCTTATTTAAACATAGTCATTTATTCAAGTATAGGTACCTAGCTGATATCACAACATTTTCATTAACAGGCATCTGTCTCAGGCATTTTTTCAGAAATTAACTAGCCATTAACAGAGATTGCATGTATCATGACCCCAAATTATTTATTAACAAAAAAGTTCACCTTTTAATATAATTTTTTGTGTTACTACATTCAGAGCTTTCATTTTGTTTTCAATTATTTATGTTAGCAAGCAAAAGTAATTACAAAGAGATGATAGCATGTGGTGCATATTTTCCATTCACTTTAATGATGGTAAAAATAAAAGCCAAATAGAATAGAAAGATAAAGCTGAAATGTACTAGAATTGAAATGAATAGGAAACCCACCCACCATAATGTGAACAGTGTTGAAATATTTCTCTGTTTTGTATATGCATAGGAAACAGTGGTGAAATGAGTGAAATTGAAGCATTAAGCTAATAATTCACCTCTCACCAAAAAAAAAAAAAAAACCAAAACAAAAAACCAAGCCAAAACTGCACAATTTATTAGTCTCATTTGACTATTATTCTGAATATGAAATAATCTTTGAAGTATCTTAAGGTGTCAACTAATTGTCCAGACCTCACCAATAAAAATGGAAGAACCTCACCGGAAAGGTAAACTTGAAGAGTTGTTGACTTTGTGGTCTGTACTCTGAAATATTTTTTCTGCCTATGTATTAGTAACTTGCATAATTTATATGTCAGCTCTAGAAATCTTAAACACTGCTACCACCTGCTGGTTAATTTACATTCAAACCTACTAGCTCATCAGCAAACTAAGAAAGGAGAAAAGGAGGAAAACCATACTCTAAAATGTTTTTCAAAAATAATTTAGCTTTGTTATTCTGTCAACATAGTCTAATTCATCTCTTTCTATTGTTATAGATGAAAAATTTTAGTGTCATAAGTTCAAAAATCCTATTAGTATTTTCAGGAAGAGCATAAGAGTGCTAAGAGTGGCTTGTGATATTACTTTCCTCCATTTGCACTTTTATTACCTAACTAGGTCACCGTTCTCTGCTGTGTAGAATCTTCCATGTTGAAAGAGCCAAATATACCAGTGCTCCATATTACCCTTTTAGCAGCCCAGATAGTGTTGAATTCAATTTTACGGTGCCTGTATTTCAGAAAAGAAAAGAAAAAAATCTCTTGGAAAAGTTTTAATAAGTGGCAGCAATTTTTTCTCAGTACTAAAAAGGTAGGCATACAGTAGTTGTCCTGACAACTGGAGCTTGCAGGGTTATGGCAAGCTCTTGTCCCTAAATGGTAATTAAAGCTAATGATAGTCATTTAATCCCATGTTTAAAAACTTATTGCATCTACTTTAGCAATGAACATCTCATACAAAAAGGAAAACACTCTCATCACTGACAAATACACCATTTTACTAGAAAAATGGTGTATATATCTCTCCTAAAATAATTTTTAAGAAAGTTGTGGTATTAAGAAGTTCCATCAAATATCCATGTAAAAAGAACAGAAGCCCCGGCTTAACTATCTGTCAGTGAAATATATGGGCAAAAGAACAATGTGGAGTGTAATACAGGTTGTTTAGATAAGAAACTACAGTCCTTCACATTTTCTTCATTTTCGAAGCTTGGATTATGCTACAACACAGATTACAGCAGATTACAGTTCAGATCAGGACATCTCTAGAGATCAGGTGCTCCTTGCTTACTCCAGCCATCTCTAAATGAGGTGGTTGTTCAAAAATTAGGAAAAAAATGAACACAGATGGTCATGTATGTTTGTCTAGTTCATCACCAGAGAACTGGATTGCTGCATAACATTGGTAACTTTAGATCCTCTGTAACTTTTTTCAGAACTCTTTGAAAGCTTCTAGATTTTGGAATTACGATCAAGTAGGAATGAGGTGTTAGCCTAGTTCTAAAGTAGAATTCCAAGAAAAGAACAGTTTTTGGGTACTTGTTCTCTATGTTTTGTAATGTTAGTGTTTGGGCCAAAAAAAGGAAATACATGTTAAATTCTAAATTTCTCAGTGTTTGTGTATGATACAAATGAAAGTTTACCAAATAATGCCAGCCCAGTCTTGCGGAAGTGTAACCAAGAGCAGAATTTGAGCCTTTCATTTTAGACCAGATTTAAAGGGGAGATTTTTGCCATTACACTCTTTCTTGCTTTATCATCCCATTTTAAAAGCCAAGCTTTGAGCACAAACAAAATGGGGCATTTAAATTTAACATTTTCAAAACATTTAAGTGCATGTTTTACTTTATCTCTTTAAGTTTTAGTTTAGGTTAGAAGAGAAACTATGAGCCAACCAAAATAAAAGACAAAAAAAAAAGGTTTGTTGCTATGATCCTTTCAGTCTACAATCAAAATAGGTTAGGAACATCAAAAAAATCCCTCACTTTATTTGCAAGATTTTAGACCACTTTGTAGAGTAGACAGCTCTCACTAATCATCTTTTTTTTAATACTTATCTTATCAGAACTCATATATTTTTGTTGTATTAGTCAGCATGATGCCATGATACTTGGACAGCTTTTGAAATTTCTTACCTTTGTCCTACATTTCCTAAAAGCAGCAAATCTCTATAGTGATGTATAGTGATGAAGTAACAAAAGTGACTTTAGCCATTGAATATTCCTGCCTAACCTGTTTAGAGAGTAAATTATCAAAATAGACCATTAAGTAGACAGGAGAAAAGAGGAATAACAAAGGGGTCACATGAGGTGTAAGTCCTCCTCTAAAACATGTTAAGAATAGCACTGCCAGCATGGACCTATTTCTGTTCCTGCTGATGTCAGAAGGACAAAGCTAGGCCAGTGTTAGGTGCTTCTAAGACTTCTACCCTAAGAGCTCAAATAGACTTCTAACATGGTAACAAGGCCTTTTCTTTTGTCTTTCATTGATGCTAGTTCCAAAACAATAGAACCAAGAAATAATTCAGGGTATGCATGTTAAAAATACTTCTGTTATCATTTTATGCTCTGTGGCAGTGGCTGAATCTAAAAATGTACGTTTTCAGTCTTATATCCACACATCTGTCCTTTTGAGTGATCCAGGTGAGGCAGAAGCCTGGCTTGGATGAGCAGGGATCTCCTCTTGGAAATAAGGCAAAAAAGGAAGGTGTATGCCCAGTGGAAGAAAGGTCAATTGATATGGGAAGAATATAAATGCTGCTTGCCACTGTAGCGAGAAAATTTGTGTGATCAAAACTCAACCAGATTTGCAGCAGACCAGAACTCTAGGGTATAATAAAAAGAGTTTTTTTCAAATATACTAACAGCAAAAGGAAGACTAGAAATATCATCAGCCCATTACAGGATGAGAATGGTAATCTCACAAACAGGGACAGAGACAAGGCAGAGGTGTTTAACGCTTTCTTTGCCTCTGTCTTCAACATGGATGATGCACCAAGGGAATCTCAGTGTCCTCTGCTGGAGAACCATCACTGAGAATGATCAACTCCCAGTCAACCCTGAAACTGTGTGAGATCTGGTGCTCCAGCTGGATCCCTACAGGTCTATAGGGCCTGATGGGATTCATCCCAGAATCCTCAAACAACTGACTGATGTCATCACAAAACCTCTCTTCATAACTTTTGAGCAGTTTTGGGAATCTGGAGAGGTCCCAGCTGACTGGAAGTTGGTGAACATTGTTCCAGTTTTCAAGAAGGGCAAGATGGAGGTCCTTCAGGCCTATAAATCTCACATCAGTGCCTGGTAAAGTCATGGAAAAGATTATTCTGGAAGTGCTGCCATCAGTCATAGCCAGTACAGCTTCATGAGAGAAGAGATCTACTTATCAAACCTGAGTTCCTTTTATGACATGGCCAACCCACCCAACTCATCACAGGAAGCCAATTCCTGTAATCTTTTTGGACTGCAGTAAAACTTTTGATACTGTCTGGACTTTTGATATCCTTCTGGACAAGGGAAAGTGCCAGATTCTTCATCTGGGATGGGACAACCCTGGATATTTGTACAGACTGGGGAATGAGATGCTGGAAAGGAGTAACAGGAAGGGAGCTGGGGGTTCTGGTGGTTGGCAAGTTGAATATGACTCAGCAGTGCCCTGGCAGCCAGGAGGGCCAATCGTGTCCTGGAGGGCATCAAGCGAAGCGTCACCAGCTGGTTGAAAGAGGGAATTGTCCCACTCTGCTCTGCATTGGGGTGGCCTCACCTTGAATATTGTAGCAGCCATTAGAGAGTGTCCCAAGGAGAGTAACAAAGATGGTGAAGGGCCTTGAGGGGAAGCCGTATGAGGAGCAGCTGAGGTCCCCTGGTCTGTTCAGCCTGGAGAAGAGGAGACAGAGGAGAGACCTCATTGAAGTCTACAACTTCCTACCCAGGGGAAGAAGAGGGGCCCACCCTGATCTCTTCATTCTTGTGACCAGGGACAGGACTTGAGAAAATAGCCTGAAGGCTGAATCAGGGAATGCTTGGGTTAGATATAAGGAAAAGGTTTTTTACCCAAGGTGTGGTTGGGCACTGGAAGAGGTTCCCCGGGGAAATGGTCACAGCACCAAGCCTGACAAAGGTCAAGAAGTGTTTGTACAGTGCTCTCAGACACATTGTGTGACTCTTGGAGATGGTCCTGCACAGGACTAGGAGTTGGACTCAATGATTCTTGTAGGTCCCTTCCAACTCAGCATATTGTATGTTTCCATGATTTGAAAAGTAGCAGAACTCTCAATAAAATTCTGAAATACCCCTAAGACTTTCCAGTCCTTTAATTGCATTCCTCAGAGGATCCTTAAAACCTCTGTGAAAATGTGCTGTTCCTATCTGAGTGTGTAATGTACAGCCTGTTACTGAATACCAAAAATAACTCATCTTCTGGATATAGTTATCCCAAAACAAAAGGAATACTGGACCTTTACTATAATAGTACGCATCAAGTTTACTAGAAATTTTATAATAACAAAGACATTGGAATTTTGTGAAGTTTGTGCCAATTGATCCTTTTTAGTTACCATTAGAAAACTACTAATAATACAAAACAACAAAAAATTATCTGTGTTATGTTGTGCCACATTAGCAAAAACACATTTCTAATTTACGGATTCCATTCTTTAGTTATTGAAGACCATGTGATTTGCATCAGTCACTAATAACACTGGCTGTTTGTCCCATGTGCCTTTAGATCACCAAACCCCTTTTGCTGAAAACATTCAGGCATTTAAATTAATCTATGTCAAGAAGTCATCACAGAGAACAGGCAAGACTGTTAAGGTTTAGCCAGGTGGGCCTAAATTAGGCTTTAAAGTTCAGATTAGGCCTGAAATTGTCAGCTGACTTGAGCTGGGCTGAGCTAGCTAACACCTGACTTCTTCTAGCCAATAATATTGTATTCCATACCATATTGCATCATCTCAAAAGGGGTAAGAGCTGGTGTGTGGGTGTGGCTTGTTCAGTTGCTTCACAGTTGTGGTGCCAGCAAGACACTCTGCTGTCCCAGGAGGGATGGGGAGGCCCAAGCCCAGAGCACCGGCTTAACATCATGTTATCTGAGGGAAGTAAAATGTTTGTTCTTAGCTTTTCTCTCTGCTTAAGTCTGTCTCTGAAGAACCAACTTCTCTAGACTGATTTCTAGTTAAAATGGTAGAATTTGTGTTTACTGGGAAGTGGGAAGTTATTTCTTGTTATACATAACTTGTGTAAGTGTGTGTTATATTGTAGTATCCTCTTAATTTTCTCTTTTCTGTATAAATACATGTAGTTAGTTTCAGCATAGACCTGGCTTTGGAAGTTTTTTTTCCTCTCTCCCTCTCCTTTTCCCCTTAGCTGGTTGAGGGGAGGAGGAACCCTTTTCACTCTGTCTTGGACAGTTGGCGTTTTGCCAGGTCAACCCAGGACAGAGACAAAGCTCTTACTTAATGTAATGAGATATATCTCAGTGAAAGAGCTTGTTGGCAGCAAGAGATTTGGAAATACAAAATTGAAGTGTACTCACTATCTGTACTTAAAGTTGTGGAATTATTGAAACCTCTCTAAAAATAAAAGATTTTTGTTTGCTTGTTTGTTTATTTGTTTTGCAGCAAAGCTTGCAGACAAAATTTTATCTCAAATCACATTTTAACCAAAGCTGTTACAGGAAGGCTTAGAACACCCACTTTGAGCAACAGTTAGAGATAAAAACTCCCAGGCACCTTCTTGCACCATTTCCCCTTCTCTGCTAGAAAATTCTTCCTGGGCTTCTGTCTAAGTCATTTATGTCACTATGAAAGTATGGATACAGCTTTTAGTTCTTTTTTATTAGATAACAAGGAAGGATTGTTATTGTAATGTGGATGGCCTGACCTTTGGCAGTGATTGCAAAAGGAAATAGGTGCTCTAGGACCTCATGTCCAAAAGTCAAATCCATGGAGAACACATGGCTAGTAATAAGGTATGTGGTTTGTCAGGTCTCTCATTTGGCAGAGACCAGACAAAAAAAAAAAAACATACTGCAAAACGTACACTGAAATTGTCATTCCTTAAAGAATTTGTGCTATCTGGTTGTTTCCCACATATCTTTAGTATTCTCTCAAGAAACCAAGCATAGTTGGCATCAATGTATTCAGTACAGGCACTATTCAAACAGAAAAGCTTTCCTTTAGACACCTCTGATACTTCTGAAAGCTGGGAGGAAGCATTCACCAAGACAGTTTTATAAGAGTAGCTTGGTTTTATATGTAACTCCATAGGGTTGTTAAGCCATGGTACACAAGTAGATACTTATTTTAAATTGTCATCATGGTTTTATGGTCTCTGAAATGCAAAAAGAATACTCAAGGTGCTTCACATTCCTCCAGCCTATCATAGAATCATAGAATCGATTGGGTTGGAAAAGACCTCCAAGATCATCGAGTCCAACCCTTGGTCCAACTCTAGTTCATTTACTAGATCATGGCACCCAGCGCCACATCCAATCTGCATTTAAAGATCTCTAGGGATGGTGAATCCACCACCTCTCCGGGCAGCCCATTCCAATGCCTGATTACTCTCTCTGTAAAAAATTTTTTTCTGATATCCAACTTAAATTTCCCCTGGCAGAGCTTAAGCCCGTGCCCCCTTGTCCTATTGCTGAGTGCCTGGGAGAAGAGACCAGCCCCCACCTGGCTATAACTTCCCTTCAGGTAGTTATAGACAGTGATGAGGTCACCTCTGAGCCTCCTCTTCTCCAGGCTAAACAACCCCAGCTCCCTCAGCCTCTCCCCATAGGACTTGTGCTCCAGTCCCTTCACCAGCCTTGTTGCTCTTCTCTGGACCCGCTCCAGCATCTCAATATCCTTTCTGAACTGAGGGGCCCAGAACTGAACACAATACTCAAGGTGTGGCCTCACCAATGCAGAGTACAGGGGAAGGATCACTTCCCTGGTCCTGCTAGCCACGCTATTTTTGATACAGGACAGGATCCCATTGGCCTTCTTGGTGACCTGGGCACACTGTTGGCTCATGTTGAGCTTCCTGTCAATTAGTACTCCAAGGTCCTTTTCTGCCTGGCTGCTCTCCCGCCACTCTGTGCCCAGCCTGTAGCGCTGCAGGGGGTTGTTGTGGCCAAAGTGCAGGACCCAGCACTTGGCCTTGTTGAACTTCATCCCATTGGAATCAGCCCATCTCTCAAGTCTATCCAGATCCCTCTGCAGAGCCCTCCTGCCTTCCAGCAGGTCGACACTCCCTCCCAACTTGGTGTCATCAGCAAATTTGCTGATGATGGACTCAATCCCCACATCTAAATCATCAATAAAGATGTTAAACAGGACTGGACCCAATACAGACCCCTGGGGAACACCACTGGTGACTGGCCGCCAGCTGGATGCAGCTCCGTTCACCAGCACCCTCTGGGCCTGACCCTCCAGCCAGCTCTTAATCCAGGAGAGGGTACACTTGTCCAGGCCATGGGCTACCAGCTTTTTCAGGAGTATATTATGGGAGACAGTATCAAAGGCCTTGCTGAAGTCCAGATAGACCACATCCACAGCCTTCCCCTCATCCACCAGGTGGGTCACCTGATCGTAGAATGAGATCAGGTTGGTCAGACAGGACCTGCCCCTCCTAAACCCATGCTGGCTGGGTCTAATCCCTTGTCCACCCTGAAGGTGCTGTGTGATTGCACTCAGGATGAACTGCTCCATAACCCTGCCAGGCACGGAGGTCAGGCTGACAGGCCTGTAGTTGCCAGGGTCCTGCTTGCAGCCCTTTTTGTGGATTGGGGTGACATTGGCCAACCTCCAATCATCTGGGACCTCCCCAGAGAGCCAGGACTGTTGGAAGATGATGGAGAGCGGTTTGGCAAGCTCTTCTGCCAGCTCCTTCATCACCCTGGGATGGATCCCATCTGGTCCCATAGACTTGTTAGGATCCAGCTGGCTCAGTATGTCAGTAACTATATCCTCCTGGAATACAGGAGGGTTATTCAGCTCCCTCTCTGTGTCTACCAGCTCCAGAGGCCAGTTGTCTTGAGGGCCAGCTGTCTTACTGGTGAAAACTGAGGCAAAGTAGGTGTTAAGTACCTCAGCCTTCTCCTCATCTTCCTTAACTGTATTTCCCTCCAAGTCCAACAGAGAATGGAGGTTTTCCTTGCCCCTCTTTTTGTTATTAATATATTTATAAAAGGACTTTTTGTTATCCCTAACAGAATTATCCAAATTTACTTCAAATTCCACTTTTCTTTCCCTAATTTTTTTCCTGCATGACCTAGCTCTATCTGTAAATTCTTCATAAGTAGCCAGCCCTTTTTTCCATACACACAGCAGACTGACTTCCTCTTAAGAATTGTTTTCCACCAATATTTCTTTGCTAGGTCAAAAGTTAAATGCTTCTCAGCTACATTTCATTGTAACACAATGCCCAGAGAGAACATTGACAATTTTGTAGTGAAGGCCAAACAAGATGGTAACAAAAAGTGATTTTCTACTGATTTCTTTTTTTTTTTTTAATTTCCAGTATACAATGAGAAAAATAGCTTTTGGGGTTTTTTCCTTTTTCTTTTTTGTTTAAAGAAGCCACAGGAAACCAAAGCAGCATGAGATAATAGACAGGTGTCATAAAGAATCTAACAGTAAGATTTTCGTCAAAGATTAATAAAATCCTATTTCTTCACATTATTGCGTATTACCTAATTCTTTTCTTGGGGCAGGGAGAGGTATGAGATGGTCACAGGGTATAAAAAATTTCTAACATTACAGTGGAGAAATTAAGGACTGGTCTTCTCTACATGTAGTCACTGTTTTCAGAAATCATAAGATTACATCAAACACACTGGCAAGTTTATTACTGCACCTCGCATCAGAGCTCTTAATCTGGCCTTTTTGGCAGGATCATCTACAAGGAGGCTCAGACTAAGGTACCAAATGAAAACATCTAGAAATCACACTGCTTCATCTATAAATACTGGTGCTTTGTAGGTCTGGGATGGTTATACCTGATGGGTTAAATATATCCTGTAAAAGCACTGTCCTCAGAATTCAAATTTACCTATGAAGTATTGCCCAACTGTACTTTGCTCCATCTCTTCACTTTTCAGCATTCAATATTTTCTAAAGTACTGCATGTGTATGTTTCCAGACTAACTTGCTCTACCATTCACATGGTTACTGATTAACCTATGAGTTCAAAGGATTACCTTGATTGCAGACACTTCCAAGTGGTTTTTATCAACTGAAAGTAGTTTGTGAATATCAGAATCCAGCTGTGGTTGATCATGTAGATCTGAGCATGTTATTTTTGATTTCTGGAAGTGTATGAAAAATAGCTTTTTGATTGTCCACTATATACAGAGATTTCTTGTGTTACAGCAACTATTTGTTGAAGTAACTACATTATTTGAAAGCACAAAATAAATGGCTTTTACATTGTTTGCGCAGCCTAGATTTTCACGATGAGAACAACAAAAGCTCATTAAATTTTAACATCAAAACCTGAGCATGTACAATCCTTTAAAAATTGTTTTTTAAATTGTTGTTTATGTCCACTTTGCCTGAATTTGGAGATGTAATATTATTTCACATCTTGTTAGTCATCATTTAGTAGTTTTGAAAACCCCCACAGCACCTTCAAATATATTGACAAAAAGAAATAATCACTCTTAAATTCAAGAACTTATGGTGAGTTACAGTAACTAAGTGCAAGATCAACATAGTTGCTGAGTAGTGAGTTAAAGAGACTGTTTACAAAGTAGTGAGTTCAATAACAACATTGTGATCATGAGTCACCCCTCCAT